>NC_143254.1:100697795-101322795 GCF_984573655.1 Nuphar pumila
TCTGTAGATGATATTTTTCATTAAGAAAATGAGTAATTACTTTGCATATATTTGTTAACTCAATTCATACATGTATATATTCTTGAATTTGTATATGATTGTTATAGGTTTGATTGTGGTATATTTATTCTACTTACATGCAATACTTGGGTAGAAACACAAAAAATAATTTAATGTAAGTACATACTTATATGTCATGTTTTGTTATATTTTTTGGATGTAAGCTATAGTTAATTGTTTGCTAAGAACCTCTTTTTCAAGATGATGTAATAGACTACATAAAGCATATGATCAAATTTATAAATGCATGAGGAAACAAAAAGAAGAAGAAGATGAGGCAAAAAAACCAAAACACAGAGCAGGGTCCTTCTCTACACACTTATCAAGCCTACTCCATACTTCATAGTATGAAGTATCACCTAGTGTGTAATTTTTTTTTGATAGCTTTTCTTGTCGTGTTTCAACAGTATCACATGGTGTGGGTATGAGCCTCTCTGAGACTATTTGTTCAATCATCATTTTGTAATAAACAAGTTCTGAATTTTCTACAATAACAAACAAGAAATAAAGGTAAACATGCAAACAATAAAGATATAGAATAGGCTATTGAAAAATATTACAAAAAACAAACATAATAGGCTATTGACAATTTAAAAAAAAAACTCGAAAATGATGCAAGTGTTCCCTACTCATGTTTATAATATAAGATACACAATGCAAAGTTATCTTATTACAGGGACTTATCCTTTCTAGTGCCTCGTAAAAGTTGGCAAATCATAGTCCAATGGCCAAGGTATCTTTTTAGGATAACAATCACACTGTGATCCATTCATATGTACCCAACCCATTCAGTGTTGCAGTTCGCCAGTAAAGACAATTCTAAAATTAGTGTGTACATGATTTTCAATAACTTGGTGCATTGTTGCACCCCAGAGTTTGTCATAATCCCCAACTCACCAAGAGCAACCTTGCATACATGCATTTCCTTGATGCCTTTAATTACAAAACAATGATGCACATGCCGCACATACAAATTTAGTTATTAAGGAGCCAACAATGGTATCCTTGAACCCAATGCCCTATCATGAGCAGTAAAGCATGTACAATCCAGTCCAGAAATATCTATCATACTTGTAAGATTCATAAAATTTCAACAAACTTCTCAATAAAAATAAGAATATTTTTACGTAATTTTATCATATTGACCTGGAATGCGAAACAAAGGGATTTCACAGTCAATTATATTTAGGATGCATATTGTAATAACCTCAACATTAATTGTTTAAATTTATATGAAAATAATAGGTATTTTTCTAAAGTTGGGCATGGGATCCGCATTTTGGATCCAAGATCCATATATATATATATATATATATATATATATATATATATATATATTTGAAAGAAAAATAACTAAGGATAATACAAATAATATTAAACATAATATATACATATATATAATCTGTTAATACGCGGACCCGCAGATGGATCCATTTGGATCCAACCTGCGGATCCACACCGCGAGACCTACGGATCCAAACCGCAGGAAAACCACGGATCCACGCTACAGCTGGGACCCGGACCCGGGTAAGTGTTATAAAAAAAAAAGGAAAGAAGCCCGATAAGGGACTGCCCGATAAAAGGGGCGCATTAGGGTTCAAAACCCTAACACTTGCAAAATCATAAAAAGGGAGGGGAGGTATGCGCAGACACTCGGAGGGGGAGGAAACCTCCTCCCTTTTCGAGCACCCTCCTATATAGGGGGCTCTCCCGAACCCCTTCTCCTCCCACACCCCTTTTCCTCTCGTGCTCTCTCTCTTTCCCTCTCGTGCTCTCTGGCTCTCTCTCTCTCTCTCCTTCTCACTCTCCCTCTTGACCGATGTTGCGGCAATGGAAATAGCAGGATTGACCGACCATTGTCTCTCGACAGTAACCTCTCAATCGTGCCCTTCACGATGGTAGGAGCAACCGGAGTCGGCGAACCACCCTCTCTTGTTTTCAACTTTTCTCATGTCTTCTAGTATATCTCCTGATTCTATTCAAAAAAAATTCTTGTGTCTTCTCACATAAAATCTCTTTCGTCAAGAGATATCCTTTTCAAAATAACAGTTTCCTTTATATTCTAGTTGTTTATTCCTCCCCATGGAGTAACAACGCAATTGTCGCAAATTTTGTGATAACCCCACCTCTGGTAATGGGATGTCATTTTCAAATTGTCAAACTGATTCCTTCTTTTTTTCAAAATTTCTTCTAAATTTATTTTTTCTAAACATCCCATTTTCAAGTTCTCCTATTTTCTCAAATAGCCTTTTTCAAATATTACTCTTCCTTACCCATCATACTGGGGCATCTTTTTTTTAAAGAAAATTCATTATTTTTTTCTCTTCAAAAACCCTGTATGCAGGCAAGATCAAACAAAAACTTTTGTCAACAATTTCTCATCAATCTCCAACAATTCTTCATCAATTTCTAATAAATTTTCATCAATCCTTCTCCCCATTCAGGATAAGGGGATAATCCTGAAAGTAGGCCACATACAGTTAACTATGGTGGTCTATTCAAATCATGACTTTAAAATTTTCATTAAGAACCTTTATTTTCCAAAATCAGCTTGCAAGTTGAATCCTTTGAAAAATCCCGTCCTCAAACTGGTCATTGTAAAAACTTTCGATCCTATATCGAACCATCTTCTGAACTCAGTCCTCGCACTGGTAATTTAGATTTCAGATTTCGACTGCCAAGAATCAAAAAAGAAAAAGAGGGGTTTTGGTTTCGGGTTACGAGGGTTTTTGCAGTGCATAGGTCTCAAGTATGCTAGTAGCATTGCTCAACCCATTTATATGGGTTTAACCTACGTGAATAAGGTTCTGCACATATATACACAGTTCAGACTCTTTGTTTATTTATTTAGTTTTTCAGTTATGCACCATCTCTGTGAGACTGATCAACCATAGGTAATGTGTGCGTGCACCATCATACATCATTGGAACTTGTTACTGCTATTTGGTCTTGTGTAGGTTGCGATTGCTAGTTTGTGATCATGCCCCGACCCATTTGGAAATTTTGTTAAAATTTTGGTATAAGTAAAGTCTGTGGGAAAACCATCTGACAGTAAAATTTCAGAATATGTGGGCCTATGATTGGCTTGGTATTGAGATTAAGTAATAAGAACAAAATTTTTGTTCATACTTTTGCTACATACACTATTATGCATACACAAAAGTAGATATGTGTTATAATGAAATGAAAACTGCGTATTTTTTGAAGTGTTCGTCTGACGACCCCCGCTTGAGCCGTTCCTCGCCTTTGGCATCCTTGAGTTGTTCCCAAGCGTCGATTCTGAGGTACGAGTTCTTTCTTTTGAATCATGTGAGAAATCAAATACTGGTTCGATTTCCATGCAATATTTAGTGTAAATCCATGGTTAAAGAGTGATTCTATGTGTTCACTCTAGATTACATGGATAAGGATCCATAGATCCTCTTTTATATGAGTGTTTTCGGTTCTTTACACATAAAAATTCTGTGTATGGGTTTTTTATACAAAAACGGACTCATATTGGGTTATGATCAAGATTTATTTCTGTTTGTTATGATCAAGATTTATGCTTGTATGTATATACCTTAATCTGCATTTTTTGTTCTTGAATTGGGTTCATGCTGGGTATAGTTTGAATGATTTGAGTGATACTTATAAAATTGATTTTTTTAGGCACAGTTAAGATCAATGCTTTGGTGGTGATTAGGTTTGCAAAATTGAAGTTCATTGACTCAGCAAATTGCATATGGCTATATACAGATTCTCATATGAAAAGTGTTCATGTTATCCCCTAGTTTACATATGTTAAAGATTTAGTTTTTCTTTCTACGCATATGAATGTATAGACATGTGCATGTATTAAAAATATGGATCATGAAAGTTTATTGTTATTGCACTCGCATGCTTATATACTTGTATGCATGTTTTGCTAGAGGTGAATTAAGGAAAGAATGATATTTCTCTTGTGCTTAGAATCGACATGTTATGCTTGATTAAGACATTAGTGCAAGGTTGCTTGCATATGCATGTGCAAACATGGAATTGATGTATTTTGGCACGTACCTCATGACATGCATGTTCACATATTTTAATTGGAACTGGTTCATGAATAAAAGTATGCATTTGACTTGAGTATGCATCCGAATTAAACAAAGACATGCTTATGAATATTTTTGTGGCATACACATGATACATGTTTGCATTTCTGAATGTGCATATAAATTTCCAGAAGGTGTGGTGTGCGCGTATTTTGGTTCTCGAGACATGTCAAGATTTGGAATTTATTTATATGCTTTGACTTGATGTGACATGCTTAAGCATTATACTATATGAAGTTTGTTTCAAATGCATGTGCATACATGCATTGATGTGTGTTTTGTATGTACATAAATGCATGAGTTGTTCACTTATCCCAATTGAGATGATTCATGAGTGAATGCATGTATGTGGAATGATTTCGTAAAAACACATGCACATGAATGGTGAACACATGCATATAAATGTGACATATCATGCACATGATTAAATTGGCATATATAAATATGCATTTGAAAGTGTGTTGACCTCATTGCATACATTGCAGGTTGTTATGGTTTTTGTGTATGATGCATCGATGGTCTAAATGAATCATCACAGGCCTGGAGAGCCTTGAGCTTTGGTTGTTCTTTCTTTAATTGTTTAAATGCATCGCAAAATTCATATTTATATTATGGTTTTAATTTTGATGTTCTATTGTTGCCATGAGTGGTAGACCTTGAAGAGCTGCACATGCTTATTTGCAAGGTTATGGGTGTGTGTTGATTTGCAAACTTATGTTATTAATTTTGCATGTTGATTTGCAAATGTAAAAGAGAAGAATTAATAACAAGATAAAAAGAAAGTAAAAAACAGTGTAATTTATGTTTCCTGGATGTCTTTTCTTTAGTGTGAGAATCTTGGATGTTGTGGTTTTGGGAAACCGTGAAGATACAAAAACTCTGTGTACGTTGTTGTTGCTCCTAAACCCGATATTGGGGTTCTTCTCCTTGCCACGGTTTTAGGGAGAGTCCGCCACTTTGCCTTGGGGTGATGTGTTTGACACAATTGTTGTTGTTTTGGTATACTAAGAAAGTGGTGCAAGTGGATGTTGTTTTTCATGGTGTCCCTGACATTGAATGTTGTTTTCCAATGTTCTGATGGATGGTGTTGTTTTCTAATATCGATCGATGGCTAAGTTTGGAACCCAGTAATAAAATACAAATTGTGTGTTAAGCTACCTTGGGAACTTAACTTGACATCGAGGATTTTACCCATTTGGTGTATCCGCGGGCAACGATAACTAAAAAGAGAAACTTAAATTGTATGCATTTAATAGGGCATGTATATGGAAAGAAAAACTTTAATGAAAGATAATGAAATGTTCATGCATTGCACATAAATCATGCATATTCCTGCTAAGCATTAGAACATACATATTTTACTTGTTCTCTTGATCGTTACATGATGGTGAATGCATTAGGTTTAATTTCTAATGCATGCTAAATGCCTTGCTTATTTAAATTGTGATCTATGCTATTGCTTAATGATTCTTCATGCTTAGAAATTATTTCCTGTTGCAATAATGCTTAATTGAAATTATGAAGTTGTCATAATTGCTTTCTTCTAAATGATTGCATGAAATCTTATTTGTACTCGTTATGCTTACTTGTTTCATTAGAAGTACCTGTGCTCAGAATTTCGGTTCTGACACTCTACTTTTATGATTTTTGCAACCACAGACGATCAATGAAACAACTGGTTTCTGGGAGAGTTACGAGTGTCACATTCTTGTTGGACGGTTCACAGAGGGACAATGTAGCTCAGTTTTTCATTATTTACTTTTATGTCATTTAAATAACTCTGATACGTCTCTTGCAATTATTGCTTAAACATTTTTTCCTCCAAATAAATGAATAATGGTTTGGTATGAATGATAAGTGTAAGCTTTGTTGTGGTGTGTGTGGTTATCCAATTGAGAGTGGAACCGTAAAGGTCCCAGATCTCTGGAAATATTTTCGCATTTGTCTAAAAAAAAATCTCATTTTTAAGAGGTATGAGTTGAGGTTATTATACATATATCCTTAGGGATATACACTCAGAATATTTAAAGAGCTATATCACACTGATTTGGCAAAATGAGAGAATTTCACAGAGACAATCTGATTCATCTCATCAAGACCAAGAGAATGACATACTTACTTTTTTCGCAAAAAATATCAGTGAAACCTCAAAAATATGCAGACCCCACATAAATATCCTATGGGTCCCACATAATCATCTCATAAAAATATCTAGGTAGGCCCCAAAGAAGACATATTCATCCTTATTCGAAAAGAGTTGGGAGAAATCGAAAAGAAGGGGCATGCTTATCCCTTGGGACGAGGCCCACACCCAAAGTCTATAAATAGACCCCCACCCCACTTTTTAGAAATCTCCACCCCCTTCTCTCTCCACTTTCTCCCTCTTGGTTATATCCTAGGTCAAGCCTACTTGACTTGGATCAAGCCTACTTGAGGTGAGCTTGGACCTACCTCACCTAGATTGAGCCCAAGCCTACTTAACCTACCAAGATAGCTTTTCTCTATTTTCCTTTATTTCTTAGTCTTAGCTTGGGTCAAGCCCACTTGACCTAGACCGAGCCTACTTGGGGTGAGCTTGAACCTACTTGACTTAGACTGAGCCCACTTAAATCAAGACCACTTGACCTTGACAGGTTGACTTTATCTATCTCATTGGCTACTTCTTTCTTGCCTAGGTCCAACCCATTTGACCTGGACTGAGCCCACTTGAGGTAGACTTGAATTCAGTTGAACCTAAGCTAGGTTTGATTCGTTTTTGGCCTATATCTCTTTGTTTATTTGCACCGACGAATTCTACACAAGACACAATTTGTTATGACCGTACCAGACGTAAGGACGTGCTGGCCATGACCTAGGAGTGTCTCTACGCTTACGCTAAACCACCTCTACCCAATTTTTTGTAGGTTTGCATGTCGCTCTCTATTTTAAATTATATTTGTTAAAATAACTATCATGTATGGTGATATCTTCCTTATCGTATACATTTCTAAAATGATATCAGGTCCTAGTTCTCAGTTCACGCTTTCTAAGCCACCACAAGCTTGTTTCGATGTTCACGCACCTATCCTTGTGACTACTTCTCGATATTTATGATGAAATATATGTCATAGGGTCCTAGTCCTTAGTTTATGCCATCTAGGTTACCGCAAGCTTGCTTCAGTGTTCACGCGCATATCCCTGCGACTACTTTCTTATTTACTATATATATATATATATATATATATATATATATATATATATATATATATATATATATATATATATATATATCTTTATGCACTTTACTTAGCTTGATACGTGATTTTATTCACTAGGCTCTGCTTTACACACTTTACTTAGCTCGACGTGTAGTTTTATTTACCTGACCCTGTTTTATGCTATTTACTTTGTCATCACGTTGTTATGTGCATAGACTTCTGCTTTTAATAAATATAACTACGTTGTAATAAACATATAAATGGTGACTAATTCCTATCGCTCAAAGCAATTCAAAAATCTTGTCGCAATCAAAACATTGTTTAATGAATAAACTCCTATTAAAAAGGTTTTAAATTTGTACAAAATCGTATTTATGTAAACATCTAAGTCACCAGCGTAAGACCTAACTAAGGCCTAGGTTTTTGATAAACCATGGGAGATGCAACATACGCATAATGGTGTGCAACTATCTAAAAAAGAATATAGTGTTTTCCCTGTTAAACAAGAGTGATGTTGTCGAAATTTCTAACAAGATGCTCTTCGAGCTAAAAAAAACATAGCATTTTTCCCGTTAAATAGGGGAGATGCTGCCAAAAAAATTGATAAAATACTCACCTAAGCTAGTATAGATGGCACGATGATGCCCTCATTGTTGAAACCCTGCTAGGACAACTTTTTCTATTTCCTCATTTAAGGACATCGTACTCGTAAGGGCCATTACGCCAGAGTAGCTGTTGCACCAGAATAGTTGTTGCGCCTTGTTAGGATAGTGTTTGTTGTGTCTAAATACGCCCGAGCAGTCGATCAAAAGTGATTATTGATTATGCATGCCTCTATAAACTACTGTACAAGAATAATACGCATAGGCACCGTTGTGCCAGAGTTGGTTATCTACCCGCAACAAGGTGAAGCGCTCGTGAAGGCCATAGGTTGGCACCAAAAGCGATGTCCGCATGCATTTAAACAAACATAACGATAGTCTCTGTCCATACGAAAATATGCCCATGCTTCAAAAAATTGATTGGAGTTGAGTTCATATTTTTCTTGTTACTTTACACATTGAATTTCCTATGTGGCACTCAATGTTTTAATAATAAAGATTATGTCGTTAAACCCTTTCAGGACTTACGCTCATCGAGGTAGACAATGATGGTACCAAACTTGGACAAGATTTTTGAGTATGGTATTGAATCTGAATCCGGCTCTAATCAGGTCTACTATAAGAGAAGCCATACTCAAACCCTATAAGAACTACATAAACCATAACCGGTAAAATAATATTTTTTTATTATTTTTACATTGAAAAATTGCAGGTCTTAATCAGAACACGGATTGGGTCCGGGTCTGGTATAAAATTTCACAAACTATATCAGGGTCCATGTATTAATCGGACCTTCGGGTCCAGACCCGGGTCTTATTTGTCACCATGCCCAGGACCCGTTGACACCCCTACTCTTTACCCGAGGCACCCTCGGTTGTAAACGAATACTAGAACCCTCTGGTTACCAAGGTTGGCTAAAACGAGCCCTCAATGAGAAAATAGGAAATGATTCTGTAAGCTGACATCTGATATGATCACTCGCCCAATCTATGGGCTGTTAAATGAGAGTGCTGAAGCTGCCATATGGTTGCAGGAAACAGAACCAAATTCGCTGTCGGGTAGTGCCATTCAACAACCATGTGCATGAGGGTCTATGATGCATAACACATTACAGTGATAACACCAGCGATAGCTACTTTGAATCGAATCTTGCAATTCACCATGTCTTCACTGCTGGATAAGCCTTTGATTTATATTTTGAGCACATTCAGCAGTCTAAATGGTCTTACACAATCTGAAAAGAGGATTTGTTGCAAAAAAGGTTAAACAGTTTTTTTTTTTTCATTTTTCAAGGTTTCTTTTCTTTTACGATTTGAACATTGATCGTGAACGTACCATTTTGTAAAGGCGGTGGACTGATTCCAAAAAGAAAGAAAAACTCAGAAATGACAGGATTGCTTAGGCATATAATTATAATGATAATAACACCAATCAGCGGTAGAGACCAGGAAAATTTTCAATTACCATTTATACAAAAAAATATACACAAGATGGCTCGTTGCTGTGGCTGATGCAAGGATATTTTAACCAACGATACCATAAGTGGAATAAACCTTTTTCTCTAACCTGTACTTTTAAGCTGCACAAACAAGACCCCAAGGTAAAGGATCTGATTGAAATAATCTGGAATGCTCCAGAGACCGGAGCCATAAGCCAAAAAATTGATTCCTGAAAAAAGAATTGCTTCGAGCGGTTGGACGTCCCCTTATTGAAAACCAAGGCTGTCATCACCAGAAGCTCAACTATGACTTGATCCAAACTGTATCTAAGACCCCTCGGCAGGAGTTATACAGGGAATTGTATCATCTACTTCATGTTTCTCACTTTCAACATGTGCATCCCCAATAGGTCTGACGTCTGAATCCAGTTCACACCACTTGACTCCTTTCTCAAGTTCATATTCTGAACTCTCTGTTGAAGTTTCATCTCTTGATTCATCAGACAAGGAATGATCCCCAGCATGGTCATTTTGTAAATCTGAGACGTGGTTAATTTTTGAAAGATCAAATACTTCTTTTTCACTGTTTTTCGGATTAGGGACATTGTCTGATCGTGAATCCACCATGTCATATACTCTAACCTGTTATGACCAAGTAAGCTATGTCATGAATCAAGGATACTGAAGCGAATAAGGTTAACATGAAACCTGCAGAAGAAGGTTAGCTTGAACAAACCTGCAGTGGCTTCAATACTTCATACACTTGCCCATCGTTTCTCTCAAGTGCTTCTTGAGCTTGAAGCTCCATTGAGTCTCTCACAAGCTGACTCAAGAAGGTTACATCATCTGACATGACACCAAGTCCTTTCAAAAGCTTGGACCCAAGCTGAAGACTAGTCTGTAAGTGCACTTTAGAATTTCAATCAATAAGCTGCCACTTGTAATATTACACATTGGTACCACAGAAATAGCAAGAGGCTTTGAGAAGCACAAAAAAAAGGTTAAAAATTATTGCTTCAAGATACCTCGGCATTTTCAAGAATAGCATCTGTAGCACCAGCTTTCTTTAGCTCCAAGAGATGACCAAGGTCCTGAGCTCGAGCATATATTGGAATCTGATAGAAAGTATCTTTTTGTGAGCAATTAGTTACTGTGTTCTATAAATATTGGTTAATCATATTCTATTGGCAAAATACTGACAAGATAAATATATTTTTTTACCGACGGGAAAGCAGCTCGAATTCTTTGGACTGATTCAACTGTCTTACTCTTCTCTGTATACATAACCATTACGGCTTTTGGTGAAGCAATTCCAGCAGATTGCAAGACGGCAGGTCGAGATGCATCTCCATAAAGAACTGGAAACCCCAGTTTCCTAGCTGCCTGATAAAACACAAATATGTAAAATATCATGAAGTCATAGAAAATGACAATGAGCACCTGGAGTTCTTCAAACGAGAGAAATTAAATTTTGGTTCTATAATGGATAAATGAAGTGTTTTTGCACTTACCTTCACAACCCGTGGATCAATATCAAATGCCACATATGGCCAACCCATGGCATCACTGTCCACACCGGAGGCCAGTGGAGTTGATAATAAATTGGCAAGGACCTGTGGCTAGGAAGAATATCAGAAAAAATATCGAAGTATGTAGTAGGATATAAGCTTTTAATTGATATAAGAAATGAAACTAGAAAAGAAATCATTCCAAATGAGAAAAAATTTATATAACCTGGCCCATTTGTCCAAATCCAACAATAACAACGGGTTCACTTGCATCAAAGTTCACCTCATCTGCAACTTTCTGCGAACACATCATTCATAAACAACTCTTGTATGATTCACCAATGTACCAGGAAAATCAAACACAAACATGCAGAGTCCACATTCATACTTCCTGTGATCCCAGCTTCTCCTCAATGATCCCAGCAGCCTTTCTTCCAACTTCATTGAGAAATGGAGTTAATGCCATTGATAAAACAACAACAATGATAAGCAACTTGTTCAACTCAAGTGGCAACACCCCAAGCCTGCTTAGAAGAAACCACCATTAGCAAACTAAAGTCATAGGTAAAGACAAGAAGTCAATGTGTTCTATGGATAAAATCATAAATCTCATAGCTAACCTGTTGGCTAGAGAAAATACAACAAAACCAAATTCTCCACCCTGGGATAGAAGCAATCCTATTCTTACACTTTCTTGAAAAGATAGCCCTACACGGGGCCCTATTGCAGTTATTATCAGTGTCTTGATTACAATTAAGCCTCCTAGTAGGGACAGTACGTTGGGCCACTCTCGCAAAAGAAGCTGAAAGCAAAACAGGATGCAATGAGAAGCATCAAAATCCAGGTGATGTAAACAGAAAGTTCTAATGCTGGAATACTCAGTTATAAAAAGTTTAAATCGAGGCATAGGAAACAATTCATGTCATAGGACTTTAACATTTAAAGCAGTATGCATTAATGGACACATTGACACATAAAAGATACACCCAGAGATCAAAAGGTGTGAAAACTCTCATTTAGCTAGATTCATTTCCACAAAAGTGTTTCCATTGCTTTCAGAACTTCTGGGATGGAAAAAAGAGTAATCTAGTATATGGCTCAATCAAAGGGCTTCTTTGAAGAAAGGAAATGGAGGAAAACCTATTCATAACATGACGCACTTCCCATGCAAGAGTATACAGAATTCTTTGATGATTTACTTCTTAACGTTTGCTATAAGTGCTTCATCATTGTATAATTGGAATTTTCATGTCCGACCAAGATCATGTTTCTTATGGCAAATAACAACAGGGAATTTATAATAAGAGGGGTTATCTTCTATGTAATTCCTTTTCTTCCTTGATGATTCCTTGACCAAAATATCATGTCAAAGACACGACCCACACTTTGACAAAAAGAAAAGAAAATATAGGCTAAAATTAAAAGACTTGTTTGGGTCACGAAATTACACATTTATTGTTCCTTGGTACGACGGACCTCCAATTTTTTTGCGTGGGCATTTTGCAAATTGATGCATCCATTTTGTTCTTGATCTCAAAAGTTATTTGACACTATCATCTTTCTTGGATAGAACTTCTAATAGTCATTTTATTTTTTCTTTTATTGCTTGAATAAACTAATGCTAACAGCATAGATCGACATCAGAAACAAAACATCTGATTTGCCTTTTTGTTTTTGTATTTCTTCTTTAATCAGATGGCAGACAGTCACATACAAGTAATTCAAAGTGATTTTAAGCATGAGATACTTCAAAAAGCAAAGGATTTAGGACTCCATAATACCTGCATATCAATGGAAGTCCCTGTTGTTATAAAGAATAACCCGAGAAGTAATCCTCTGAAAGGTCTAATATCTGCTTCAATCTGTGTACGGAAATTTGTTTCAGCTAGTAATGCTCCAGCCAGAAATGCCCCCAGCTACAAAACAAATTCAGTTGATGAGGCGAAAGGGTATATTGGATTTGCCAATTTAACATTAAAGTTTGAATGTTTTAGAACATACCGTATCACTGAAGCCCAACTTTTGAGTAAGAAGTGAGGTTCCTGCCACCGTAAGGAGACAAAGAGCAACAAAAGCTTCCGAGCTCCTTGATTCTGCAACAACCTGTACTTGATCCATTTTTTGTATAGGTAATTTATTGCAAGATCATGAGATTTATATTCGCTTTATCTGTGACAAAACAAACCTCAAATATACGTCGGAGGAGGTATTTCCCTCCCAAAGAAAGTAAGCCAAGTCCCCCTAAAGCTTTAAGGCTCTCTGTAACTAGCATTGGCCAGATACTTTCTTGTACTAGATTCTGCAAAATTGAAAAACTCAGAGGTAAGACATGTTTCATGGAAAAACTCCACATTTCATGGAAAAAAATGGGAACATGAACATAAATCAAACATGAAGGTGGTAAAATGCATTTTTGTTTTGGAAAAAGGTGAATGACAATACCTCCAAGGAAAGAAGGTAACAATTCTTTCATTGCATATAATATCCTTAAAATGGAAAAAATTTCCCCAGAAGTGTGGGTCATGATTTTAAGGTGCAAGAGAAAAAAAATTCCCATATTCTTCATTGCATATAGTATACAATCTAGAAGTACAAGAAACCTTGATCTCTCATGTGAAAGCAGATATAGTGATGGAATTTGAAAAGGTAGACATGAGTGTCTCTGGTCTGTTAAGAATGGAAATGAATATGGCAATATCCTTTCTAGCAATAATGAGATGGAGGGAATACTGGAAACCATGAAATAGTACAAGACAAAATAGTTTCTTGTGTCATGTCAACCTCACATATTAAACAGAACTTGCTGATATATAGTATATTTACCAAACTGATTTATCTTTATGACATTTGATGGCAAGACTTGCTGTCATCACTGTGCATGCTAGAGGGTGGATTTGGTCATTTGCAGCTTCCATTTACTTTCTATTTATTTTGCTTGCCCGGGCCACTGTAATGCTTAGTTTGTCTTTCGCTACCTTTTGACGAGTCATGTTTCTTCACACAAATTTAGTGTTAGGACATGCATGCATGGAGAGAGAGAGAGAGAGAGAGAGAGAGAGAGAGAGAGAGAGAGAGAGAGAGAGAGGTTGTGCCATTAATTAGCTGAGGTACCCTTTATGAAGAGAAAGAATCAGATCTAATCTTTCAGTTTTATCATATTTTCTCCATTAGAAATTATCTTAACTGTATGTAATTTTTAGCTAGATTAGGAGGGTTCCTTTCTCACAAATGGATATCGAAGCAAAGGGTCTGTCGTTGCATTTGATGGTGGAAGCTTACATGTATTAGGTATTATTAGTCTTTATAAGCTCAGTCTAATATGGTACATAATCTGCAATCAATATGACGTCTTTTGTAAATATGCACATACTATATCATAAAACACTGTAAAAGGACTGTTTTGACTACTAGGAATAATTTTATACTCTACCGTGATTGTGTTCTTTTCAGAAGAAAAGGAAAACTTGAGATTAAAAAGAGAAGGAACCCAATGTTTTGTATAATCCTAAATCGTTAGTCCAATTTGATCGTAGCAAGAAGAGTTCCTAGCCTCCTGATCTCAGGTGTATCCATCAAAAATAAATAACAGGTTTCCCATATATCATTGTAGACACAACAATATCATAAGTAGTTCAAAAGGATTATAAAAGTAAGATTTCTACTTTTTTACATATTGATTTTAGTGTTAGTATGAAAATATGCTCTTTAAAGCTTCAAGTTAATTCACAAATTCTTAATGGGTAGTATTATTGTAATTTACCTTGTTATGCGGATTAATGCACAGAAAACATAAACATGACATGTTTCATTCTTGTTCATGAGGTATTAATTCCATTATATGATATTATTGATGAAATATATACACCAATTCCTGAAACGCTTCCATTGACGAATAGGGAGGGACAGATGTCATACGAACTAGATGCACACTAACCACATTTTTTCATGTTAAGGCTATCAGTATTACATGATTCTGGGGTTCTTGAAGCAAAGTTAGTGAAAAGCCATATGAAAAAATGATAACAGCAAACAGTAGCAAAATAAACAGCAGCACCTGATGGTATACAAGAATGACCAAGATTCAATTCATGTCTACCACTGGATAACTATATAAGCTGAATTAAGTGAAGTAATCTGGGGTCGAAGAACGTTGAAAGCTTATTGTGAAGTATCATGTGTATAATAAGGGTTGTGACAATACTACATTATAATATCATCTATTCAAGACCATCTCATTGTTTCCCAGTGAAATAAATAACTGGAAAACAAAATTTCAAGTGCTTGCAAAGAAATCCTAACATCAAATTTCAAACCAGCTGGAGAAAAGCTGATGCACCTGGGACACATACATAAAGAAATGTTATTCGCTGCAGAAAATTTTATGGCACAACAGCAGTATATGTGTTCACGAGAAGAACTTGCAGCATACCTGGCTCTCCAGTACCGGAAGTATGACCAGGAGAGGAACAACAGCAATATCCTGCAGATAGAGTGAAGTAATTGCTTTGTCATAAATAAAAGAATGAGATAAATTTGAACACCTTCAGATGAAAAAAGGTCCTCCATCCAAGGATCATGATTAACAACACCATAAGTCATTCTTGTCTAAAAGCTTAAAGATTAAAAGTAAAAACCTGAAGTAAAAGAATTCCAAGAGTAGCAGAGCCAAATCTGGTAGGAAGCTCTCCTTTTTCTGCAAGAAGCTACAAAGTACACTTGGCAAGCTTTAGAAGATGAGAAAAACCAACTGTAAGAAGTGTATTTGAAGGAAGCAGAGGCAATTAAATTAGTACTCTATTAAATTGTATTTTTTAAAAGTTCAATGTTAAATTGTTCTAAAAACTATATCATGACTCATGAACCGGATTTGGGTTAACAGAAAAGTCTTATACAAAAATATCACTAATTTCACTTTATCATAAATTAAGAGATAACTTGTATAGAAGTAAAATCCCTAGAAGTCCTCAAGATTAAATATTTACACATGCTTGGTTACATAGCTAAATATGCATTTTGGAGAATATTAGCATGGATACAAACACATTTTTGTTCTTTGAGTTAGTTGGGAAACTTTTTCTTTCTCACATATATGTTTGATAAAACTATTTTTTCCTATGAAACATGTGGAATGAAAGTAGTGAGTTTCTATGTCATTCCGACTAAAAAATCGTGTAGTTATGATAATTTTGCAATTATTTATTATTTTGGTTGTATTATTGTAAATTTATCATCATGTAAGTGTATGTCAGTAATCTACTAAAGCCTAATACATCATAAAGTTAATATGATCAGATGTCCAACTTTCTACACAGGTGTCTCCTTTTTCTGCCTACAACCTTCCATATCTGCTTAGCCTCTCTCCGTCCTCTCTTTGTGTCGCAATTTAAAGGTGGAATTTAGAGTTTTGGCACAATATTACATCAAGTTTAGCCACAGGTCTCTATAATAATTTTTCTCAAGATCTTATCCTTTTCCTACTTCTGTTCTTTTTTTATTTCGTTCCATTTTAGTTTCCGTCTTTCAAACCCTACGCTTCTCCTAAATTTGATTTCATCCTTTCTCATCTTAATCTTTTCTTTGAGAAAATTCTCTCTCAATAACTAAACTAGTTCATCCACTAAAAAAACTACAAAAAAGGCAGCTTTTGTGTATGCCAGTGTCGGTCATCTCTAACGTTATTATGGCCAATCGCCTAAAACCGTTTTCTTTCCTTTGCTGAGAAAAATGTTTTCGTTCTTCCTTCCTTATCTTCTTTAGTTCTTGTTAATCCTGATCACATCATCATCCATGAGTTCCTCCTTTAACTTGTAAGATTTTTCCAGTTTCAACTTTCAACCATAGTTTGGAAAAGCTTCATGTCAAATCTGTCTCTTTTCTTCTCTAAGCTGAGATTCAAGCCAGCCCAAATAATGTTACTGATGAAGGATGGTTGAATGTGGAACCTGTTAAAATGTATATATTATATATTTTTTTAATTGTTTTATTATTGTGATAGGTTTTGCCCATGTAGGGGCATTTTTGTCTTTGTACATTTTTTTATCTTTTGTCTTTTTTCCTCTTATATGAGGGTATATTGGACTTTGTCCAATCGTTGGGATCTTCCCAAAGGCTATATGGTGCCCATGTAGCCTATATAAAGGGGTAAATAGTAAATACCCCCATTTGTTTTTAATGCTTTCCTAAGCATTCTATCTCAATAAAGATTATTATTTTTTTATGTTTTTTGTGTTATTTTGTGTATGCTATTTGGTACCTCTTATGATCTCATGTATTTGTAATTGATTGGATTGAGTATTGTCCCTTTGTGGACTTGTGTTTGTGCACATTTAGGCTCTTTGTAGCCATTGTATGCACTTAAGTGCATTTGTATTACCTTTGGCATTTGTATTGTCCCTTGTAGGACTTTTTCTTGTGCTTATGCATTTGATTTCATTACATGGTATCGGAGCCAAGAAAAATTTCTTGGTATTTTGCCTCTTTGGGTCTTGGGACTCTTTGGTTCGAGTTCGTGCTTCGTGAAGGAATCGTGATCGATATATGACTTGGATTCAAGGGAGATCTTGACCCGGTATGTATCTTAAATCTTTAGTTTTACTTGAGTTGTCTATCTCATGCATTATGCATGAAAAAATACTCATTTTTCTTATCTTTGAAAATTATTTGTTATTTTTTAAAACTAAACTTTCAAATATTTTTCAAAATTATTATTGAATTTATTTAAAAAATCTTTATTAAATGTTTTATAAGGTTTATAATATTTATTTGGTTTTGTAAAATGATATTTATACATGTGTATGCTTTTATGAGATCTAGTTTGAATCTTAGATTTTTGAACTCTCTTTATTTAATATGTACATATATGATCTAGTATTCTTGAGCATGTGTTTTTGGCACTTAGATATTTTTTTCGAGCACTTCATGCTTTTAAATATCAAAACATGTCTTTATGTATGGCTTCAAATTTATGTGTTTTCGTTTTTCAGGGTTGTGATCTTTTGCTAAAGCTATTCCTTGTGAGTATTATGACTTAAAAACTTGTGGTATTTATGTTGAACTCCTCTATGAGGTTTATGATTGCATTCTAAATGTGCATTTTTAAAATTATCAAAAATATTTAAGTTATTGTGTGCTCACTTGTTGTGCCCATTTGTGGCTTGTGTTCTTGCCTCTTGGGAGGTGTTTATTGTGAGTACACTCATTGCACTTGAATGATTTGTGCCTTACATGCTTAGTGCATCATAATCATTAATAAAAATATTTATTGAAAAGGTTTTTGTGAGGGTTCTCTTTGGAGACCTTAGTGGCTTTTGTCCCTTGTGATTGTGTTATTTCTTGGTCATATGGCTCTTTAGTAAACACTATCTTACATGTTTTTACATCACATGGGAATTTAAGCATAATGCTTCTTGCATGATTTGAGTGAACGATAAAATATTATGTTATTTGAGCCTTCTTTGTGTGTATCCCCTTTGTGGGACTGGTAGGTGTGTCCATATTGACCACTTTTGGTTTTGGGTGAATTTTTGCTTATGATCGAAGGCTCCTTGATTCTTCACATGCATTAGATCTATAGGATCATACTATTCTTAGGATATTATAATGTCTTTCTTTATGCATTATTGTGAGCTTAATGAAATTATACATATATATATATATATATATATATATATATATATATTTTAAATGTGCTTTCTCACCCTTAGTGGCTTATGTTTTCTTGCAGGCATGTGTTTGTGCCCTTAGTGGCCTTGAATGTGGATTTTGTTAAAATATATATACACATAACTATGTATATATATATATGTCTCTTCCTATTTGTTTTGTAATATATATATATATATATATATATATATATATATATATATATATATTCTGTCATGTTTTTTGTATTGCCCACCAGGGGCATTTTAGTCTTTTACCCTTGTAATTAGAACTGTCGACTAGGGACAGTTTTGTCTTTTGTTGTATTATTTTATTTTTTCTTTTTATTCATTGACCAAGGGCTCTATGATCATTAACCATAGAGTAGTTGGGAGTATCCCCAACGGTCATATAAGTATGACCTTTGGGGAGCTCCCAATAACTCTATGGGAGCTCCCCTTGGTCCCCACATCGTATAAATAGGGGCTGTTAGCCCCTCTTTTGATCTATGCTTTCCTTTGAATTTTAAATATAATATTTTTTATTATATTTGTGTTCTTGCTCCTTGTTGAGTGTGTTATGCTTAGCCCCTTTGTGGTTTCTTGTATCTTGCCCATTAGTGGCTTCTTACTTGTGTGTTTGTGCATTCTTTGTAGCCCTTTGTGGCATTCCTCTTGTGCACTTGAGTTTTATTACATGGTATTAGAGCCCCTAGGTGTTTGACACTCTTGGGCCTCACCTTATTGTTTTGTGTGTGATTGTATAACACACATTCTTTTCGTTTATCTATTTCTCTCCTTTTGTCATGGCCGACAAAGATGCAAAGATCAATGTCTCATTCAAATTGAATGGGTTCAACTATAGAATGTGGGCAACCACTATGGAGAACAATCTCAAAGGCAAGAAACTTTAGGAATATGTATGTGGCATCGTTCCCGATCTATAATTGAAGCTCATCAAGCAGGAGGGACATCAAGAAAAAGCATCAAGTAATGAAAAAAATAAAGGCTATTCAAGATTATCAATCCCAAATGAAAGATTGGGAGAGTGGACATGCTAAGATATTAGCATGGTTCATAAGCAATGAGAGCTCAAAATTTGTGCTAATCCCACCAAATTTAGAAAAGCAAATAAAGCATGGATCTTTATGAAGGACATGTATACTCAAAGAGACTTTGTTAAACATTATTTTTTGCAAGAAAAAGTGAGAAATACTAAGCAAGTTGACATGAATATTAGAGACTTTTATAGTACTTTGTCTCCTCTATGGGACAAACTTTCTCTTCAAGAACCTCAATGGGAAGGAAGTGCTATTGAAATGAGGCAACGACAAATGGAGAAAGAAAGATTCTTCCAATTTCTACATGGCCTCCGTCCCGAATTTGAACAATTAAGATGATCATTACTTCATAGGACTTCTCCTCCTATTAGTGAAGCTCTTGCCGAGCTTTGTCAAGAAGAAACTCGCTTTGCTATAAGCAAAGATGGTGATGAAGTACATCCAGTGTCTAGGCTGAGAAATAACATGAGGACATGCATTATTTTGTGAAAAATAACTATAATGGAGGAAGAAAAAATGTGTCACTTTTGTAATGAGTCGAGCAAAGAGAAATGACATCAAAGACGCTATTGCTCAACTTACGGAATCTCTCCAACACTTTATGAAGATCAACAACTCCATTGCTACTTTCGGTGTCGCAGTTTCGTCACCTCCCGGTATGCCTTCTTAGATCCTTTATTCGGGTGTGTACTTTCATATGACTCCGAATGCATCTCTTTTATCCAAACAAAATATCAACTCTTTCAAATCTTTTGTTTCTACCGCCGATGGTACATCCTTAGATGTTAAGGGTATAGGAAACCTTGAAAAAGTTTTAAGCAAAAATAAAGAATTTTATGTTCCAAAAATTAGAATTATTCTTAAACTCAACTTAAACCTTTTTGTGATTTCTTAAATATCCGATCATGGTTATAAGGTCTCTTTTTCACCTACGGTTTGCTTCGTACAGGATCTCTGATCCAGGAAGCTGATTGGGAAAAGCCATAAGAGAGGGGACTTATATTATATAGATTTTTTAACTTTACCTTACAAATCTTTTTGTAATCATATTCAATCTAAGGATGTTATCACTTGGCATAAAAGACTTAGTCATCCTAGTGCCTCTAAATTGTATCTTTTTTTATTCGTGGAGAAATTTTTTAATGAAAAGGAATTTATTTGCAATGATTGTATTCTTGGAAAAATGTATTTTCTTCCTTTTTCAAATAGTAACTTTGTTTCTAAAAAGCCTTTTGAATTATTGCATTCAGATGTATGGGGATCGGCACCAGGATCGACTTTCTACTACAGGGTTTTGTGTTTTTCTTGGAAGCTCTTTGATCTTGTGGAAGATCAAGAAGCAACATAGAGTTGCATTGTCCACTGCAGAAGCCGAATACAGAGCGATGGCTCAAGTTGTGGCTGAGATTATTTGAATTCGATAGTTATTAAAGGAATTGGGAATTCCATGTGAAAAAAAAACTCAACTATATTGTGACAATATGAGTGCTATTCATATTGCAAAGAATCCACAGTTTCATGAGTGCACTAAGCACATTGAAATAGACTGTCATTATACAAGAAGGGCTTATGAAGATGGGGATTATAGCTTTAGAGCATGTTAACTTAAAGAATCAGATTGCAAATGTGTTTACAAAGTCTTTCTCCTTTGTATTTCAGTTTTTTCCTTTCCAAACTTGGAATTATTCTTTTACATCCTTCCAAGTTTGAAGGAGGGTATTGAAAGTCTGTATACTATATTGTATCATAGAGTTATGTAAAGTAACTTATTAGACTTATATGTACATACCTTATAGTGAAGGGGTATACTAGTTATTTTGTTCTTTTCTTTTTCAGGTCTAAAGGGGGTTGACCCTTGTATTGTATTTTGAATAGTGATTCATAATAAACAATAGTGAAGACATTTTGCCCTCTTGTTTGGATTGTTGTACCTCCTCCAAACCCATCTTTTCTCCCTCTTCTATGTAATGAAGTGCCACATGAGTGAGGCGATATCTCCAAGAGCAAGCACGAAAGCACGCACATACACAAGAAGCCACTAAAGGGCAAGATTGCAACAAACCACAAAAGTGGTAAAACACACAAAATAAGGTGAAAAAATATATTCCACTCACATAAGGCTTCACAAGAAGCTTAAAGAATACACGGGGCCAAGCCCCTTATTTATACACACTAAGGGACCCAAGGAGGGTCTCCCATAGAGTCGTTGGAGGGGTCCAACGACTCTTTGTGGACCCCTCTCAACCAATAAAGAAAGAAAAGATAAAAGGTAAAAAGAAAAAGAGCATATCTTTTAAGATATGTGTGTATAATGTGAAAAGACTAATTTGCCCCTATTGGGTATTACAAAAGAAATATATATATTTATATATATAGATAGACACATAGACATATATATGTGTATGTGTCATAATCTCTCTCTCTCTCTCTCTCTCTATATATATATATATATATATATATATAACATATTTTAACACCCCCCTCAAACACATGGTGAGATCACCGAGAGTTTGCTAAGGAGAAAGTAAAAACGAGGCGATGGCAAAGCTTTGGTGAAGAAGTCACTAACTGATACTCGGTAGGAACCTATGTCACATGGGTGCGGGTGTGGGGATTCGGCACTTCCAAAAACCCGGGTGCGGGGGTGCAGCAGGGGAAAAAATGTAATATATATATATATATATATAGTGTATATGTATGAATGTATGGTAGCTGTTAAGGTCCATGACATTTATGCATGTTAGCACATTCACCACAATTTTATGCCCCTAACAAATTTAAAAATTGATATGGTGATTAGGTGTATTAATTGTCACAATTATGGACATTTTAGTATTTTTTATTAGGAAAACATATTAATAATTGTGCATTTTGAATGCACAACTAATAAGTGTGTAACTTATTTTTACACAAAATTGCAAAAATAGCTACTGGTGTCCATTAATGCATGGAACCGCCAAGTCATTTTTAAACTTCAAGGGTGTATTTTATGGTATGTGTTAACACCTGCAGATGGCTATGGAAGTCAACACACTTATTAACTTCCTAGACTGATCCCTCTTCATGAGAAGCCTTTTGTTTTATGTTTGCAGAGGCATTGATTTTTTTTAGATATATATCTGAATGTGTGCCCAACTTGCTTTTTACCATTTTTTTATCTTATATGGTTGTCCCCAAAGATGAAAGTGATTAGTTGTGGAGCCTGATTCATTGTTTTTGCCCTTGCAGGAAGGGGGGTCCGGGGGCTCCTCCCGGCGCGAGTCCCTCTGCGCGGTCAACGGGCGGGGGGTTATAGGGGGGCAGCGCCCCCACAAAGATTTTTTTTTTAAATTCCGCAGCCCATTTCATAGGGCAAAAAAATTTAAAAAAAAAATCCAAAAAAAGGACAAAAATGACCCTGGGTGCGGTCAATGCACCCAGGATTGGGTTGACCGCAGCCGGTGCCGCACCCGCACCCGCGTCGAGTCGCGTCAACGCGGGTGCAGCACCTGCTAGCCGAATCCCTGTGACATAGGTAGGAACATATGGCAGTTGAATGGTGTCCCGTAAGAACTCATCACGAACATAATGACAGTCCATCTCAATGTGCTTTGTTCGTTCAAGAAAGGTGTGATTGCTGGCAATGTAGATAAAACTCTTGTTGTCGCAGCACAACTTCGAAGGAGTTGAGAATGAGACGCCCATATCTTTAAGCAAGCTTCTTAACCATACAATCTCAGTGGTGGTAGTGACCATCGCACGATGCTCTGCTTCGGTAGAAGAGAGAGAAACATTTTGTTGCTTCTTACACCTCCATGAAATAAGTGACTCTCCAAGAAACACACAATAACCTGTGGTGGAAATACGATCATCGGGGTTACCCCCCCAATCAGAGTCAGTATAGACAAGTAAAGTAAGAGGTGAAGAAGAGGGTAAGAATAATCCTTTAGTTATGGTGCTTTTCAAATATCTGATAATCCTCATGTCTGCGGCTATGTGAATGGTAGAAGGAGCAATCTGAAATTGGCTTGCACTATGAACCACATGAGAAATATCGGGCATGGTGATAGATAAATATGTTAGTGACCCAATCAACTGACGATAAGGCGTGGGATCTACTAAATGAGTGCTATCACTGGCTCTCATCTTGGCGTTGATCACTTCTGAAGTCTCCACCTTCTTGTCATCAGTCAGCCCAGACCGGGCAATAATGTCGGAGGCAAGCTTCATCTGAGAAAGAACATACCCCTTGGGGGAGTATGCAACTTCAATTCCTAAAAAATACCTTAGAAAACCAAGGTCAGACATATCAAAATTTTCTTTGAGAATATTTTTAATAAGGTCAATACCCTTTTTATCATTACCTGTGATAATCATGTCATCAACATATAGCAACAAAATTGTTATGTACTCATTTGAAGTTTTAACCAGAGTTACCGGAAGCGCCTAGGTAAAAGGGGAAGCGCACTTCCCCGAAGCGCGCTTCCGAAGTGTGAGGGGAAGCGTCCCCCTTTTATGGGAAGCGCGTTTCCCTTTTATGGGAAACACGCTTCCCCCTCGCTTCCCCATTTTTTCGCTTCCCCCTCGCTTCTGGTTTGCTTCCTATGTCGCTTCCGAGACGGTTCATAATTTTCTTCTAAGTAGTCCCACGCTTCCCCGCTTCCTAAATTTTTGAAAGTGCCTCGCTTCCCGCTCCCGCTTCCCGTATCGCTTCCCGCTCCCGCTTCCTCGACTGGTAACTCTGGTTTTAACAAACAAAGTAGTATCAGTATAACATGAGGAAAAACCATTATCGAGAATTACTTTGCTAAAAAGATCATACCAAGCTTTTGGTGCTTGTTTAAGACCATAGAGAGCTTTATTTAATTTTAGAATATTTCCTTTACCAATTTCAAGACCTGGCAGAGGATCCATAAGAACTTCTTCATATAAAGTTCCATTTAAAAAGATATTTTTAACATCAAGTTGATATATCGGCCATTGCTTAATGGAGGCTAAGGCAATTAATGTTCGCACGCTAGTCATTCTAGCTACTGGAGCAAAGGTTTCTTCATAATCAATCCCATATTCTTGGGCGTAGCCTTTTACAACCAAATGAGCTTTGTATCTTTCTAGAGATCCATCACATTTGGTTTTGACTTTATATACCCATCTACACCCAATTGCCTTTTTTCCTAATGGTTGACGAATAATGCTCCAAGTTTGGGCTTTGTTAAGAGCCTCTAATTCAATTTTCATGGTTTCAATCCAATGTGGATGATCTTTAGCTTCTTTAAATGAAGTAGGCTCATGATACAAATGTATTAACATGAGACAAGTCCTATAATTAGGTGAAAAAAATTCATAAGACACATTTTTGTGGTGGCCTACTATTACGAGAAGATCTCCTAGGTTGATCAATAGGTTCTTCTAAAGAGAAGTCTTGAGAATATCTTTCAAGAGAAGGTTGATGTTCATTTCCTAACCGCCGGGTATATACATTTATATCATTAAGGTTCTCATTTTAAGAAACATTACCATGTTGTGGTATATCATTATGATGTACAATGCCATCACAAGTATTATCACAAATAATTGCATCAGGAGACTCAATTTTAGGAGCTAAGTCAAAATGAAGGAATAATCAATGTCTTCTCTAGATGTGTGGATATCAAAACCATTTTGTTCTTCAAGAAAGTTTACATTTCTTGACACATAGAGTTTATTGTTTCGAATATCATAGCATCTATAGCCTTTTTTATTCACCATAGCCAATGAACACACATTCAAGAGCTTTGGGTGATAATTTATCTTGTCCTTGAATAAGTACAAAGCATTTATATCCAAAGATCCTTAGTCTATTAAAATTTGGAGTAATTTTAAATAATTTTTCAAAAGGTGATACATTTTTTAAAGAAGAAGAGGGCATACGATTGATAAGATATGTTGCGGTAAGAAGAGCTTCGGCCCAAAAGTTTTTAGGAACATTTTTAGAGACAAGAAGTGTTCTTGTAGTTTCAATTAAATGTCTATGTTTCTTTTCCGCAAGACTATTTTGTTGCGGAGTTTTATGACAAGATCGTTGGTGCAAAATTCCATTTATTTTGAAATAACTTTGAAAATCTTTAGACATGTACTCACCTCCAGAATCGGATCTAAATATAGCTATATTGTTTTGAAATTGATTTTGAATAAGAGCATGGAATTCTTTAAAATTAGTGAAGACATCGGATTTAATTTTAATAATGCATACCCATGTATATCTAGTAAAGTCATCAATAAAAGTAACATAGTAGGAATATCCCCCTTTGGACATAACCGGTATCAGCCCCCATACATCAGAATGCACAAGTTCAAAAGGTCTTTTTGACACAAAATTACTATGCGAATACGAAAGCGAATGAATCTTTCCAAGAATACAATCATTGCATGTAAATGTACTTGTATTACAAAAAATTTTCAAGAAAGGAAAGAGATACAACTTGGAAATACTAGGATGTCCAAGCCTCTTATGCCAAGTCCCAATATCTTTGGATTGAACATGATTACAAAATGATTTGGATGGCAAAGACAAAAAATCCATATAATAAAGATCCCCTCTTCTATGGCCTTGCCCAATCCACTTTCCGGACCGGAGATCCTGCACATAGCAATGGGTAGGTGAAAAAGTGACATCACATTCAAAATCGGTAATTTGAGAAACGAAAAAAAGATTTAAATTAAGTTTTGGAATAATTCGGATTTTGGGTACAAAAAAATCTTTGTTTTGGTCATAAGTTTTCTCAAGGTTTCCAATGCCTTCAACATCCAAGGATGTTTCATCGGCGGTGGAAACATATGATTTGAATTTATTGTGACTTGGTTTTGACAAAAGTGATGCATTTGGAGTCATATTAAAGGAGGCACCCGAGTCAAGAATCCAAGAGATCATACCTAGAAAAGAGGAGATGGCGGGGTGAGGATGATGTAGAAGAATTCATCTTTATAAATTGTTGAAGAGTTTCGGTAAGATGAGCGATGGACTCCTTTATGTCTCCATCCTTCTTTCAATCTTCATTTGTGTTTGGAGGAATTTCACCAACGGAAGCCTTCTTGAATTTGGGGCAATCCGGACAAATATGGCCCGGTTCATAACAATTATGACAAATATTTTTTCTTCCTCCACCACCATTATTCTTCAAAAAATAGGGTGGTTTATATGATCTTACATTGTTGCCGAGTCTAAACACGGCATGAACTTCATCAACATCTCTTTTCACGGCCAAACGAGTTTCTTCTTGACACAAGTTGGCCAAAATGTCACTTAGAGGAGTAGAAGCCCTATGAAGAAGGGATCCTCTAAGTTGCTCAAATTCGGGATGAAGTCCATGAATAAATTGAAAAAAAAAAACTCTTTTTTTCTATTTGCTCTTGCCTCATGGCAATAACACTACCTTCCCATTGAGGTTCGAGAAGAACAAGTTCATCCCATAAAGAAGATAGGGCACTATAATAGTCCCTAATACTCTGATGCAGCGGCTGATGGTCTGCTGCAACGTATCTACTGGCTGGATTAGGAAATGTGACTCTCACGTTCAGCAATGGCCAGAAATAAGAGAAACAGTCACCCAAAATGATGGTGATTGTGTTAAACCTCCTTTTATTGAAATAGAGAACTTCAATGAACGAATAACAGTGTTGAACGATAAATGAAAATAGCAAACAATGCAAAGGAATCAGACAATAGGTAAAGAAAGTAAAAAAAATGTTGGAACGAAAAGGCTGCTGCCAAGGAATCAATCTTCTTCTCCTTTCGTAAAACCCTAGGAGAGGGTTTTAAATGGTCAGTTGGCGGATCCGGGTCTCGGGTCCAATCATGGATCCGAGACGAGATCCGGATCTTCTTCTTGATGGAACTGGATCCGGGTCACGGGTCTTGGGTATGGCCTGGGTCCATCCTGCCATGCATCATTCTCCCCTGGTGGGAAAGAAGTCGGCTCTGACGACTTGTTGTCTCCACAGTAAGCACATAGATCAGACACATTAGATGTAGGAGAAATGTACCAAGTTTCGGGCAGCCCAAGGAGGGAAGATCGGTCAGCTAGGCCCGCTAGCCGGGGCAACCCGGTCTCCTTGGTGGGAAGGAGAACTATCCTATGACCCTGAAAGACAAATGTGTACGTATTCCTACGGCCATCATGGATGGTCTTACGGTCAAACTGCCAGGGTCGTCCCAATAGGATGTGACACACACTCATGGGCGCCACGTCACACCACACTTCATCGTGGTAATGCTAACCCATAGAGAACCGAACTAGACAACGCAGGGTGATGGGCACCTCGTTGTCTTTCTTGAACCATGCCATTTTATAAGGTTGGGATAAATTTTCTATTTTTAAGTTCAAGGTGGACACGACACTCTCAGACACCATATTCTCGCACGCTCCAGTATCAATGATAATGTCACACGCACGCCCCTCACAGTTACACCGAGTTCTAAAAATATTATTTCGCAACGATTTTGTGGGGGGGGCGACTCTCGGGATGTGGTCAACACATGACGGATGGTTAACAAATTTTCGATGCTGCCATCGAACTCTACGACTTTCACCTCGTCATTCCCCTCAAAAAGCGACTCACCCTCGCTCTCACTATCGGACGCAGACTCAACAATGCCCTCTGCTAGATGAGTGTTCTTATTCATGGTGGGACACTTGGACGCAATATGACCTAACTCTTGACACCTAAAACAATGAACAATGGACTCATTGGGCTTACCCTTGGATCTGGTGTGGTACGCGGGTCCAGATTGATCAGGTTTGCTAAATTCTGGGCTAGGGGTAGACTTTGAGTCCTCCTTCCTAGGGGAGCTCGCTCCCCTGGTTGGGAAACTCGACTTGGGTTGACTGAACTGAACACTACAGGATGTCCTATGTTCTTGTCTCCTTTTCAGTTTCTCCCCTACATTCATAGCATAACTACTTGCCTGATCCAGTGACTCGACTGTGATACAACTGAAGTCGTCAAAAATAGCAGGACGGAGACCAGAAATATACCTCATGACCTGCTAGCGGGCGATCTCCTCGATCTGTACTCGTAGGGAAAGGAGATGGAACTCCGTAGTGTAATCCGCCACAGTATTGGTGCCTTGATGCAGGGTTAGATACTCCTTGTAGGCTCTCTCAGTGTGATTTGAAGGCACGAATTTTGATTGCATCAATCTCTGCATCTCTTCCCAAGTCTGTACACGCTCTAATTCCTGTCGCTCCCTTGACCGCTGCATCTCAACCCACCATGTTTGTGCTAGGCCTCTCAACCGAGTAGAGGCTAGGGAGACACGACGGTGCTTGGCGACATCGTGGTAGTCGAAGAAGAATTGGATGGCATATGACCAATCAAAGAACTGCTCTGCATCGAACCGACCTGGGAACTCTGGAAGCTCTAACTTCACCCATACGTGGAGGGGCACTTTGGTGCTCTCTGCTGTCGGGCCCCTACCATTCCTGCAGGATGCTCATTCCAGAAGGTGTCATCATCCCACACTGCTCCATCTTCGTGGTCTTGTTCGCCTGGCTGCTGTGGTTGGCGAATTCCGACTACCTGTTGTCGGCGCTCTGGTCGCGCCGGACCCTGCTGAGTCTGCCTCGGTCTGGCTGGCCCGCGGGCGGGAGCCATCTGTGGTCGGTGTTGTGGCACCGGTATGACAGGGGGTCCCAAGTAAGAGGGATGGGTCTCGGGTTCTAGGTGGGTAGGAATGACATAATATGGGTTTGGGTTAGGATACTGGAGTTGGGTCGGATATGGTACTAGATTCTGGATCAGAGTTGGGTTGAGGGTTTGGTTCTGGTTTGGGTCTAGGGTCTGGTTGGTATATTGTTGGGTTGATTCGCCCGATGGAATGTGGATCGGGTCTGTTCCTAAACTACTCGTCGGACCCAGATATGGATAGGTTGGATCGAGGGTCGAGTTGTGGGGATAAGAGGCTTGGTTTGAACTCGATCCACGATCCATATGATTATGGGTCTGGTTTTGACCTGACTCAAATCCAAACTGAAGCTCCGTCCGGGGCCGTTATGGGTTTGGGTCGGTATTGGATTCATTTTGGGGTTCAAAGATAATGGGTTGGGTTTGATTCGGGACGAACCGCGAACCAAACCCAATTGGGTTGGTTGGGTAAGGGGGTTCGGATCCCGGACCCGCTCTCGCTCCCAGGGACCCAAAGGGTGGTCCCCGAGATCCAGGCCTGGGTCCCGCTAAAAAATGTTCTGGCCCAAACCCTCTCGGGTTCGGACCCATCCACACGGGTCCGCCAGGTTCCACTCGCTGGTTGGTCGCCGCAAGGCCTCTGTGTGCGGGACTAGGAGAGAGAACAAGCTCCTTCCCGGGTCGAGTCGCTGCGCTGGGGCTTGCAGCGGGGTCCCGCGTGCTGCTGGGTTCTTGCAGACCAAACCCAACCTGCGGCAGACCCATAGGAAACCGAAACCTGGTCTGTGGTGCACTAGGACCCAAACCTACGGCAGGACCCGACGTGACGCTGGGTTCCTGCAGGCCCAGCCCTGCCTGCGGCATAGCCCCCATGACTCGAGGCCAAGGCAATACTGCACCCTCGACGTGGGGTTGCCCTGCCCTATTTTCTTGGTTCAGATGGAGGGTACCAACTGCGTGTTACGCCGCTGCTGTCGAACCCGGGAATGGAGGGGGGAATGCTGGTTGAGGGGCATCGACAAAGTCGGGCTGAAAGGGCGTCGGCTGGACTGCTTCCACGTATGCTACGACATCCAACGCAGCCCCCAGTCTTTGCCGTGAGGTCGCGGAGGGCTCCATCGGCGACTCAAGGGCAACGACTCTCCCTTCGACCCCATCAAGTCGTCGTGATATGCTTGCCACGTCCCGGCTGATACGCAACACATTTTCCTGCATCTTCGTCATCATCTCCATCATCCGCAACATCGGATCTGCGTTGTCGACATCCTCTTGCTCGATCACCGTCGCTGGATCGCCCCTCACCTCCAAAGCCATCTTGCGAACGAGGGGATAGGCGCTGGCTCTGATACCACTCTGATGCAGCGGCTGACGGTCTGCTGCAACGTATCTACTGGCTAGATTAGGAAATGTGACTCTCACGTTCAGCAATGGCCAGAAATAAGAGAAACAGTCACCCAAAATGATGGTGACTATGTTAAACCTCCTTTTATTGAAATAGAGAACTTCAATGAACGAATAACAGTGTTGAACGATAAATGAAAATAGCAAACAATGCAAAGGAATCAGTCAATAGGTAAAGAAAGTAAAAAAAAATGCTGGAACGAAAAGGCTGCTGCCAAGGAATCAATCTTCTTCTTCTTTCGTAAAACCCTAGGAGAGGGTTTTAAATGGTCAGCTAGTGGATCCGGGTCACAGGTCCAGTCATGGACCCGAGACGAGATCTGGATCTTCTTCTTGATGGAACTGGATCCGGGTCACGGGTCTTGGGGTATGGCCTGGGTCCATCCTGCCCTACATCATACTCATATCACCTTGCTTGGTAGCTCTTACCTTTTCTTGTAAAAAGAAATGCCTAGCAAGGTCTTTTGAGTGTACATGCCTTTTATAAAGAACAAAGCTTCATTAGCCTTCTTGAACTTTGCAAGATTTGCACAAATCTTTAATTCGACATTATTCATGAACCATGCTAGAATTTTAGCATGCTCACTTTCCCAATCTTCCATTTTTGAAGAGAAATCAAGAATAGCCTTCTCTTTTTCCTCTTCGTTTAATGCTTTCCTCATTTCCTTCAAATTTAGTTAACTTCAATTGTGGTTCCGGAATGGTTCCACACACATAACCCCAAAGTTTTTTTACCTTTGAGGTTATTTTCCATAGCGGCCTCCCACATTCGGTAATTGGTCCCATCCAATTTGAATGAGAGGTCAATTTTTGCATCCTTGTTGGCCATTTATAGAAAAAGAGTTAGAAAGTAAGAAAGATGAGTGATATTACTTGTCAAGAGAGGATCCGATGAAGCTTTCTCAACCAAGGCTTTGATACTATGTAATGAAGTGCCAAAAGAGTGAGGTGATATCTCTAAGAGCAAGCACGAAAGCACGCACATACACAAGAAGCCACTAAAGGGCAAGATTGCAACAAACCACAAAAGTGGTAAAACACACAAAATAAGGTGAAAAAATATATTCCACTCACATAAGGCTTCACAAGAAGCTTAAAGAATACATGGGGCCAAGCCCCTTATTTATACACACTAAGGGACCCAAGGAGGGGCTCCCATAGAGTCGTTGGAGCCCCTCCAACGGTCATATTTATGACCGTTGGAGGGGTCCAACGACTCTTTGTGAACCCCTCTCAACCAATAAAGAAAGAAAAGAAAAAAGGTAAAAAGAAAAAGAGTATATCTTTTAGGATATGCGTGTACAATATGAAAAGACTAATTTGCCCCTATTGGGTATTACAAAATAAATATATATTTATATATGTAGATAGACACATAGACATATATATGTAATATATATATATAACATATTTTAACATTCTAAAGTATCTTTAACAAAAGATTAGTATCCTATGACTCCTTTTCTCCAAAGTATAAAGCTTGTAGTTGTAATGAAATACAAGTGCCAAAAAAATTAATGTCACAAAGTGACTACAAGAACGTACAATCACATAAATACAATGTCTCTAATGGACAAGATACAATATGCCACAAAGGGCAAACAAGAAACATACACAAGGGAGAAGAGAACTTAAAATAATATAGAAGCCTTTATTGAAATGCTTAAACAAGCATAGCAAATAATGGGGGAGAAGACCCCTTTAAATACACCACAAGAGGGGGCCAAGGGGAGCTCCCAAAGAGTTATTGGGAGGGTCCCAATGACTCTTAGGGAAGCCCCTTTTTACCCCTTTAACAAATCAAAAAGAAAAGAAAAAAATAAAAATACAAAAATATCCCTAATGGACATGAATATTTATAAAAAGGTGAAAAGACTAAATTGCCCTTAATGGGCATTATAAAAGATATATATATAACATCCATACATCTTAACACCCCCCCCCCTTCAAACTGACAGTGAGATCACCGAGAGTTTGCTTAGGAGAAAGTAGAAACAGGGTGATGGCAAGGCTTTTGTGAAGAAATCTGCTAGGTGATACTCTGAAGTAACATATGGTAGTTGAATTGTGCCCCATAAAAATTCATCTCTAACATAATGACGGTCTATATCGATGTGCTTCATTCGTTTATAGAAGGTGTGATTGCTAGCAATGTAGATGGTACTCTTATTGTCGCAACACAACTTCGAAGGAGTAGAGATAATGACTCCCATATCTTTGAACAGACTTCTCAACCAGACAAGTTCAGTGGTAGTTGTGGTTATCGCCCTATACTCAGCCTTCGTAGAAGATAAGAGACACCTTCTGTTGTTTCTTACATCTTCAAGAGATTAATGATTCTCCAAGAAAAGAAAAGCGCAATAACCTGTTGTAGAAATACAATCATTGGGGTTACCAACCCAATAAGAGCCAGTATAAGCAATTAAATTAAGAGATAAAGAAGAAGATAAAAATAGTTCTTTGGTTATAGTTTCCTTCAAATATATGATACTTCGTATGACGGCAGCCATGTGAATGGTAGTAGGAGTATTTTGAAATTGACTTGCACAGTGAATAACATGAGCAATATATGGCCTGATAATAGACAAATATGTTAGTGATACAATTAGTTGACGATAAGAAGTGGGATCTTCTAAAGGAGTTTCATCATTGGCTCTCATCTTAGCGTTGATCACTTCTGGAGTCTCCACTTTCTTTTTGTCAGTTAAGCCAGACCTAGCAATAATATCTTATGCAAGCTTCATCTGAGACAGAACATATCCCTGAAGAGAATATACAACTTCGATCCCTAAAAATACCTTAGAAATCCAAGGTCAGACATATCAAAATTGTTTTTAAGAATATTTTTAATAATCTCAATGCCCTTTTTATCATTTCTAGTGATGTTTATGTCATCAACATATAATAATAAAATAGTTATGTGATCACCTGCATACTTAAAAAAAAGAGCAGTATCAGTATAACAAGAGGTAAAATCATTATCAAGAACAACTTTACTATAGCGATTATATCAAGCTTTTGGAGCTTGTTTAAGACCATAAAGAGCTTTATTGAGTTTAAGAATTTTTCCTTTCTCAATCTCAAGACCCGGCGAAGGATCCATATAGACTTATTTACAGATGTTCTCATTTAAAAAGACATTTTTGACATCTAGTTGATCGATAGGCCATTGTTTAATAGACGCTAAGGCTATTAAGGTTCTTACACTAGTCATCCTAGCAACTGGAGCAAAGGTTTCCTCATAATCAATTTCATATTCTTGTGCATACCTTTTAGCAACTAACCTAGCTTTGTATCTTTCTAATATCCCATCATTGTGAGTTTTAACTTTATAAACTCATCTACATCCAATAGCCTTTTTTCCTAAAGGGAGACCTACAATTGTCCAAGTATTAGCTTTGTTGAGTGCTTCTAACTCAAGTCTCATAGCATCAATCCAATGTGGATGTTGCTTAGCTTCTTTAAAATTGGAAGGCTCACGATAGAAATGGATGATCATTAGACAACAACAACAACAACAACTACGCCTTCATCCCAAAACAATTGGGGTCAGCGATATGAACCAAAAAGAAATTCATTTTGGGTCTTCCACATGAATCATTTTCCTCCGATCATTAGACAAATTCTATAATTTGGAGAAAAGGAATCATATGACACAAATTTTTGAGGAGGTTTACTATTCCTAGAAGATCGCCTAGGTAGGGATTCTTCAACTTGATCTTCCAAAGAAATGTCTTGAGAATATATATCGAAAGCATTTTGATGTTCATTGCCCTCTCGCCGAGTATACACATGTATATAATTGGGATTCTCATTGTGAGAATCATCATTTTGATGCAACAAAGCATCATTTTGATGAGAATTGTCATCACAAATAGTATTATTAAAATCTTTAGACTTATTTCTAGGCAATAAGTTAAAGAGGAAAGAATAATCAACCTCTTCCTTAGAATTTTGAAATTCAAATCCATTTTGTTCTTCAAGAAAGGTCATATTTTTTGAAACATAAAGTTTGTTATTTTTAATATCATAACACGTATACCCCTTTTGATTTTCACCATAGCCAATAAAAGCATATTCAAGAGCTTTTAGGGAAAGTTTATCTTGTCTTTAAAAAAGAACAAAGCATTTACAACAAAAAATTCTTTGGAACAATTTTTCAAAAGGAGAAACATTTTTTAAGGATGAGGAAGGCATCTGATTTATAAGATAAGTTGCGGAAAGAGCGACTTCAACCCAAAAGTTCTTTGAAATATTGTTAGAAACAAGAAGAGTTCTTGTTGTTTTAATAAGATGCCTATGTTTTCTTTCGGCAAGACCACTTTGTTGAGGAGTTTTAGGACAAGATCTTTGATAAATAATGCTATTTTGTTTAAGATAGTTTTGAAATTCATTTGACGTGTATTCACCTCCGAAATCAAATCTAAAAATGGCTAGATGGGTTAGTTTCGAATGGGTTAGTTTCGCGAAAAACTGTAGGTGCACAAGAGAGAATACAAGGAACTGAATTATGTAAATTTAATTCAGTAGGTTACGCAGTTTAAAGCAGATATGCAGTCAAATAGGTAAGAAATGCACGAGGTAAAATAGTGCAAGCGCGTAAGTAGTACAAGCGAATAAGTAGTGCAAGCGAGTCAGTAGTGCAAGCCAGTCAATAATGCAAGCAAGTCAATAGTGCAAGCGAGTCAGTAGTGCAAGCGAGTCAATAGTATAAGCAAGTCAATAGTGCAAGCGAGTTAGTAGTGCAAGCGAGTCAATAGTGCAAGCGAGTCAATAGTGTAAGCGAGTCAGTCGAACCTACGACCAGTGTGAACAGACCTTATGTTTCGATAATTACTATCCTGCGGGTACGCGCAGGCAAAATATAGAAACAACTGAGACTAGTTCGGGCGTCTGTTATTCTATGTATTTTCAATAACCCGAATAGCTAGTTGAGTCCGCTCCAAAGGGACGGCTTTAGCCGAGAGAGGATTCCCCAAAGGAGGCAGTGCCACGGATGCATCCAACTTCTGCAGAAGTGTTGAGCTAACTATTGTAGCCCCTTTCCCCTAACTCCAATGACTGGGGAGGCCGGATTGTTGCCCGTAGGGTGGTTGTTAACAACCTGTCCATTGGAGTTTGTACTGCTCTGTCCTCTCCCTTGACAGACACATAGAAGCGAATAGGTACGTTAGGGGTTCCTTAACTAACGACCCATTCTATGCTGTGGTCTTTAAACCACTCGAGCATCTTGCCTGTGAAGGCGAATGTGAGGTCATTTATGTGATTACAGCATTGTGCATTTAGCACTGTTCGAGGTCACACGACCGTCTCATTCGATCATCGCAGTACTAGACGTGTCGTGCACGACTACAAGTACTCTAGGATGAAGGGGGGTATAGCTCCTCAATAGAAGCCTCAACAGGAGTGTTTCACAAAGATGTAAAGTTTGTCTACCTTACTTTATCCTTTGAAACAACAGTACCTTGTGCCCATATTATACGTGATTTTCTCGAATCACATCCGCTATCGGGGTATCTACATGTCTCGCATGACTCGATACCGGCCTCGATAGACGGGATACGGGTTTCTCAACAGAACACCGGCTAAGAAGTTCGCTCGAACCCCCAATTCGTGATCACCTGAGATATGCCAAAAAGGCGAGCAGAACCAGCCAGTCACTTCCTTCCAAATGCTTTGATTTGGAGCAGTCTTTGATGCTTTTGCACAACTCCCTAAATCTCAAGTCGACTCTGCAGGACTGCGCACACTAAGAGCCAGGATCCTTGCGAGGTATCCCTCTCCTTAGAAGAGGATGTGTCGCTCGCTCCCGACTGAACTCGTGTCGCACGAGGGAGAGTGATAAATGCCTCTTGCATCCTCCGCGAGGATGCCCTTAAGAGATACGCAAAGAGCAAGAACTTGCACGTCATCTGCAATAGCAAGGCAATACCAACACATATGCAAAAGCAAAAGCCTAGGCGCAGAGCGCGATGGCAAGGTAAAGAGCAAGGATTGCGAAACCGCATCCTTGAGTGAAGTGTATAATCGTATAAATAAATATATATATATATATATATATATATATATATATATATATATATATATTCATTTAATGGTCGTTTTTAGTTTAATTGAACTTAATTCAATCATCCAAGTCTTCTGTGCAATCTTCTCCTACCTTAGAGAGTTGCGAGTTCGCTGGCGTCTGCGGATGTACACGATTGACGGCTTGGGTCGCAGAACGCGAGTGGGATCCGTCGTAGCTGCAAATATGCGATATTAACATGCAACCCAGACAAAAGAAAAAGCAAGGAGAAGGCTCGACTTCTCCGATGGATAGGGTTGGGGCCAACTGTCCCAATTGCCTTGAAAAAAGAAAGGATGGGGCAGGGCCAAATGACCTTTGCTGCCAAAAGAGGGATGTAGTCAATGCGAGCAGATGACTCACGTTTACTAGGAATTCCTCGTTGGAGACCAACAATTGTAATGATTTGTCCCCATCACGATGTAGCTTCCAAAGATTTCCCGGGCCTGCCGGCCAAGGGTATAAGCTCGCGCACAAAAGGCAGGGGCCATCGGCCCCTGCTGGCAAACAAAAAGGCAGAGGCCATGGCCCCTGCTGGCAAACAAAAAGCCAGGGGCCATCGGCCCCTGCTGGTAGACAAAAAGGCAGGGGCCATCGGCCCCTGCTGGCAATCAAAAAGGCAGGGGACATCGGCCCCTGCTGGCAATCAAAAAGGCAGGGGACATCGGCCCCTGCTGGCACATCAAAAAGGGGATAGGGAGGAGGAACTTGGCCCCTCCCCTACCGTAACGAAGCAAGGAGGGGGTTCAGCCCCTCCCCTGCCGTAACGAGAGAAGGGAGGAGGCTCAACCCCCCTCCCCTACCGTAACGGAGAGCAGAGAGGGGTGTCGTGCCCCTCCCCTGCTAAAAGGAGGCTCAGGGAGGGGGTTTGACCCCTCCTGTGGCCACACAGAGAAGTGAGAGAGAGAGAGAGAAGAGAAAGAAGGAAAAGAGGAAGCGGTGGCGTACCAGGGGGGTTTCGGAGGAAGCTCGCCGAAGAGGAGCTCGCTGGAGGGAAAGCGGGGTCGCCGATGTCGATGGCGACTGTTGGGGGTCGCCGATGTCGGTGGGTGGACGAGCGAGAGAGAGAAACCAAGAGAGAGGGAGACAAGAGTGTCGGTGAGGGAGAGAGTCGGGGACGAGAGGGTGAGAAAGAGAGAACAGAGAGCGAGAGGCGGTGAGGGGGGGTTCGTAACCCTCCTCCCGCCTGCCTCGCTGTCTTTTAATGACAGCGAGGAGCGGTGGCCCGGGTCGGATCCGGCCCAAACCAAAACTTCTTCTTCTTCTTCTTCTTTTTTTGTTATTACAAGTAGCCTCTCACATGATCGATTTCCTATTCTGATAATACAGGTACAACCTCTATAGCTATGAGTTTTATACATCATGATATAACTAGGCCACATTTATCTGAATCAGAATTTTATATGTGAAGTGGAAAACCAAGAGGTGCACCCACGATTCATCAATGGTGAATAGTAAGTCACTGGCATTTCATAACTTCTTCTAGACATTGGCATTTGAAGAGAAAATTGTTCATGGTTCATCTCCACCCACAATTTGATGAAGGTGTTAGACGTAGTGTTTTTGAGTAAGATGAAATAATCTGGACGTTTCTGAGAACCAATGGTGTTTTTGTAATTTTCTGTTACGGTAGGATTATTTTGGTAATTTTGCTCTAAACGACCCAGGACTGTTTGTACATAAGAAAATATGTATATTATGTGAGGGTGTTTGTATATGCTATCTTTTATCCCTATTATATAATGAGTCTAATAGATAGGACACCCCCCCAAGTGTGGACATTTTCCATTGCTCTCTTGACTGAACATGATTGTTCCTTCTCTCTCTATGGATTTTCTAATATTATTATATCAAAGCATCACGCATACTGCATATTGCACATTAAAGTGCCATTCAAGTTATGAAATGACAACTGAAGTTAACCACTTGTGCACACCTGTAGTACGAAAGCTGAAGATGACAAAGAAAGAGCAGCACCAATCACTATAGCCTCATCAACACTCCTTATATTGACCTGCATTTTGCTAGAACCAAACATTTAGAAGAATTGTACATGCATGGCTGTCAAAATTCACTAGAATAAATACAATATATAAAAGCTTATTTTGAAATATTGTACAAATATTATTCTCTACAAGTGAAAAAGCAACAAGCACAGTAGTTCTGGAATTAGCATAACTCATAAAAGCATTATAAATCAATTGGCATTTCAGAAATTCATGTTTATCTTAGATAAACATAACAAGGAGCACTTGTTGGAAAGAGGTGATACAAGCTCATTAATGACCATAAAGCAGAATGAAGCAGATTCTCACAAAAGAGTAAGCCAGAAACAAAGATTTTTATCTAACCCACATAAAGTTACAAAACATGCATGTAAGCATGAGAAACAACTGCCTAACCTTGAGATATTCCACATAAAAAAATAATAACAAGTCTTTATTTCACTATTTAGGAGTTCTGAAATATTCCATGCAATGGAGATTTCTTAAATTCACTCATTTTCACTTTCATTTTTTTAATTTTATCTTATTTTTGGCTTTTCTGAACTTTAAGAAATCAAAGTTTTCCCAGGTCTTTCTGGCTAAAATAACTTTCTTTAAAACACCTTGAGATATTCCATATAAAGAATATTCTTGAAAGCCAATCTTAACAGCCTAAAATTGCAACAAGAATAACTATTGGCTTACTACAAAAATTACATGATTAATGAAGGAGATCCAAGTCATATATATGTTGGGTTAAAGAAAGTCACACATCTCTTTATTCAACTTTGAGAATATGAAATGCCATCTATCCTAGCTCTTTCCCATGAAACTTTGAACCAAATAATTCTTTGACTTGACAAATATGATACTGATTGGAGTCTGCGAAGAGAATTTCATCAACACATAGAAGTACAATAATGAAACTATGGGAGAAATATAAGACAAAAAGGGAACAGTCTACTAAGCTTTTGTTACAAAACCATGTTCTCTAAGGCTTTCAAATGTCCAGAATTTGCATTTTTCAGATACAACACTTAGTAGAAGGATAACCTGGACGTCGCTCCATGAAAACTTTCTTGTAGTGAACCCCCAATAAAAAGACATTTTGACATCAAGATCATGCAATTGCCAATTAATCTCAAAGCTAAATAAAAATGGTCAGCATTTGACAGCAGAATTGAATACCTCATTGTAATCTACATCATGATTTTAGGTAAATTCTTTTATAAGGAGTTGCATTAAGGTCTTTACCACCATCAGCCTTGTATTCAATTTTGTATACCACTTTCAACCCACAACATCCTCATTGTTATATATATATATATATATACATCTTCATGTATATGTATATGTATATATATATATATATGTGTGTGTGTATTCTAGGGAAAATATGTATTTTTTCCCTTTTCTTATTTGTATTGATTTTTTTTATTATAGGACAAAAATGCCATCTAAGGGCATTTTTGTCCTTTTCAGTTCGCCATTAGGCTAGTCCAATGTCTAGGGCTAGCTCAACTAGCTGTTGGACTAGCCAAACGGCTAGCTGAGCTCTCTTATCCCTCCTCTCTTATGTATATATATATATGGGGATATTTTCCCCTTTTTCTTTAATGTTTTTTCTCAAGCATTTCAATTAATAAAATTTGCATTTTTTATCTTGTGTGCTTGTGAGTATGTGCCCATTAGTGGTTGTTGTGTTTTGTCCTTAGTGGCTATTGCAATATTGTGGACTCTTTTGTATTTGTGACCTCTTGTATTTTACCTAGTGAGCCTTATGTATTCTTGGTGCTCTTTGATTCCATTACATGGTATCAGAGCCAATAGGATTTTTTTATTCTATTTGCTTTGTTTTGAGGTGTATTCTCTCTTGGTGGTCTTGCCTTCATTCGCTCTGTTCGCAGGAAAAAATTCTTGTGTCTTTGTGACCATGGCCGTGTTAAAATGTAACCCTCCATATATATACATATATACTATGTATATATGTACATATATCGCTCTCTCTATATATAAATATATATATATTGATATATCATTGTAAAACCCAACAAGGATATTTTTGTCTTTTTACCTTTTTACACATATTTCAATTGAAATATGGCTGTATTTTTACATTTCTTTTTCTTTTCTTTTCTTCCCTTTATTTCTCTTTTTTATTTTGTCTTTTTGTATCCACCTTGGGGGGCCCAATGTAGTCGTTGGGCCCCTCCAACGGTCACAAATGTGACCGTTGGAGGGGCTACAATGATCATTGCAGCCCCTCCAAGTGCCTTTTTTGTTATAAATAGGGGACTTCCCCTTGTATTTAGAATATACTTGAGGGAGCTTTAGCTCCATTGTAAAAGGGTTTTTACCCTATTTTTCATAATAAAGAAATATTCTTTTAGCCTTTTGGCTTAACCCCTTTGTGGGTTTATGGGTTTAACACTTTATGTGCTTTTGGTTGCCCCTTAGTGGGTCTGTGTATTTGCACCTTAAGTGTGCATTTATGGGTTCATTATCAAACCCTTTGTTTTCTTACAGGCCGAAGGAGAGTTGAAGATCGAGCTTTCTTTCAAGTTGAATGGCACAAACTACTTGATGTGGGCCTTGGCAATAAAGAACCATCTCAAGGGAAAAAAGTTATGGGGATATGTAAGTGGATCTATTCCTGAACCCCAACTCAAACTCACGAAGGTGGAAGGTGATCTAAGGCTCTTGAAGGTGATGAAAGAACGAAGGCGAGTCAACAATATCAAACCCAATTGGAAGATTGGGAAAGTGAACATGCTAAGATCTTGGCAAGGTTCATGAATAATGTTGAACTAAAGATTTGTGCTAACATTGCCAAATTTAGAAAGACAAATGAAACATGGATCTTCTTAAAGGAAATATACACTAAAAAAAGATCTTGAACGCCAATATTTTTTGCAAGAGAAGGTCCGTTCAACCAAGCAAGGATACATGAGTGTATGTGATTACTATAACACTATCTCCTTTGTGGGATGATCTTGTTCTACTTGAACCCCAATGGGAAGGATCTACCATCGAACTAAGCGGAAAACAAGTTGAAAATGAGCACTTCTTTCAATTTCTTCATGGACTTTACTTGGAGTTTGAATAAGTTTGGGCTTCATTGCTTCATAGAACATCCCATCCTCTCTTAAGTGAAGCTCTCACAGAAATATGCCAAGAAAAAACTTGTCTTGGCATGACTAAGGAGGAAGATGAGGTGAAAGTCGTGTCAAGACTGGGAAACAACATGAGGACCTACAAGCCTCCTCACTTTGAGAGACAAAACAATGAATGAACGAGAAGAATTATTTGCCACTTTTGCAATGAGCTGGGACATATCAAACCTGATTATCCTAAGCTCAAAAAGAAAGTGGCCTCTGATGGAGAGAAATCCACCAAAGCTAGTGATGATGCAAAGAAATGAGGTGATCTCAAAGATTTATTCATCGCTCAATTGGCGGAAGCTCTTAAACACTTTTTGAAGGCAAATACCTCTACTCCATCCACATTTGTTGTCACGGTTTTATCTATATCTCCTCCCGGTATGTCTTCTTCGATACTTGACTCAGGAGCTTCTTTTCACATGACACCTAATGTATCTCTACTATTCAATCAATACACTAACTCTCATACATATTTTGTTTCAACCGTTGATGGGACCTTTTTAGAAATCAAAGGAATTAGAAATTTGAAAAGTCTTAAAGAATTCTAAAGAAATTTTTTGTTCCCAAAATTAGAATTATTTCAAAATTGAACTTAAACTTATTTTCGATTTTGCAAATTTTTTTACCATGGATGTAAAGTCTCCTCATCTAAGGGTTGCTTTGTGTAGAATTTTCAGTCAGGGAAGTTGATTGGGCAAGGCCATATGAGAGGAGACCTCTACTACATGAACTTTTTGTCTCTCCCTTCTAAATCTCTTTGTAATTATGTTTAAGACAAAGATATTGTTACTTGGCATGAAAACTTGACCATCTAAGTACTTCAAAATTGTATCTATTTTCTTTTTTGGAAAAGTTGTAATAAAAAAAAGTTCATTTGTAATGATTGCATTCTTGAAAAAATGCACTCTTCCTTTTCTAAATAAAACTTTTGTTTCCAAGAAACCTTTTGAGTTGATGCACTCGAGTGTGTGGGGACCCACACAGGTCATGTCAAAGAGAAAATATTCTTATTATGTTATCTTTATTGATGATTACACTATATATGTGTGAATCTACTTCCTTAGGTTTAAATCGGATGTCTTCACACTTTTTAAAGAATTTCACATGCTTATTAAAGACCAATTTCAAACAAATATTTTCATTTTTCGCTTCCATTCGGGTGAAGAATACATGTCAAATGAATTTCAAAACTATTTGAAACAAAATGAGATTGTTTGCCAAAGATCTTGTCCAAAAATTTTCCAACAAAATGGTCTTGCAAAGAGAAAACATAGACATATAGTTGAGATAACTAGAACCTTACTCATTTCAAAAAAAGTCGCTAAGAATTTTTGGGCCGAAGTTGCGCTTACTGCTTCTTAATAAATAGAATGCCTTCTTCACTTAAAAACATTTCACCCTTTGAAAAATTATTCAAGATGACTTCAAATTTAAAAAGATTAAGAGTTTTTGGATGCAAGTGCTTTGTACTTTTTCAAGAAAATAACAAACTTTCACTAAAAGCAATCGAATGTGTGTTTATTAGTTATGGGGAAAATAAAAAAGAATATAAATGTTATGATTTGAAAATTAATAAATTGTATGTCTCTAAATATGTAGCTTTTTTAGAAGAAGAAAATGGATTTGACAAAGATAAGCCTAAGGAGGAAGTAGATTACTCATTTCTTTTTTATCTTTTACCTAAAAAAGGAAGTGAAGCATCTAGTTCAAATAATCATGATAGTGTTGAATGAATTGATGACGAGATTTATAATGATATGATTGAGGATAACTCACTTGATAACAATGAAACATCTCATGAGCTTCATGTTTACTCCTGGCATGAGAGTGAGGATCAACCATGTGCTTTTAAAAAATATTCACAAGGTCAATCATTAGAAGGACCTAGCCTTAGGATATAATAGGAGTCTAGACCTCCCTATAGGTTTGTATCCTATGAATCTTTTTTGCCAAACTATAAAGTTTGTTTATGTAATGAAATGAAAAATAGAATGCAAGAGAGTGCCTCTTATGGGATTACAAGAACACAATATCAAATAGCACTAAGACCACTTATGGGCCAACACAAAAGCACACACAGATACGCCACACAAGGGCCAAGAACACACTTAAAATATAGGATTTTTGTATAACAAAATGCTTGAGAAAGCATTAACTTTACAAGGGGAATACCCCTATTTATACACAACCAAGGCCCTTGAGAGCCATTGGGACACTTTCTAACAACTAGAAATAGAGCCGTTGGGGAGGTCTCAATGACTCTATGGGCTGATTACAATTATGCCCTCAACATTAAACTAAATACCTAGTTTGTAAAAATAAAAATAAAAAGACTGGTGTACCCTAATGGGCACAACCTTTTACAAAGCTGTGAAAAGATAGAAATACCCCTATTCGGTATTTACCTATCACAATGATAAAGTATATGTATATATATATATATGTATATGCACATATGCATATATGCATATCTTAACACCTTCCTCAAACTCACAGTGCCACAACAGAGAGTTTGCTAAGGAGAAATTGGAATCTTGATGACGAAAGTGCTTTGGTGAAGAAGTCCGCCAATTGATACTCGGATGATACATATGGTAGTGTAATATTCTTCTTCAAGAATTCTTCGCTGACATAATGACAACCCATTTCAATGTGTTTGGTCTGCTCATGAAAAGTGTGATTGTCGACGATATAAACTGCACTTTTGTTGCCACAACATAATCTTGAAAGTTCTTTTACGTGAACTCCCAAGTCTTATAGTAATTACATCAGCCAAACCAACTCAAAGGTAGTGGTTGTCATAGCTCGGTACCCTACTTCTGTAAAGGACAATGACACATTTTGTTGTTGTTGTAATGAAAGACGCAGAAGCACCAACATGTGAATAGAGGAGTAGCAAGGAAGCCAACAACACAAGCACACAATGTGCAAAAGAGAACACAAGCACAATACAAGTGCAAATAACCCACTAAGGGGTGAAAAGCCTACAAAGACAAAAAACAACTTTATTGAGAGGGAGAAAAGCAGAGGCTAAAAACCATACAAGGAGGAGGGAGGAGCCCTCAATTTATAGAGGAGGGAGAACCCAAGGGACCACATAGAGGGGCTCCCTTCTAGCCGTTGGGAGCCCCAAATGGTCATATTTATGACCGTTTGGGGGCCCCAACGACTAGAAAGAGCCTCCCCCCCATGCGGTCAAAATACAATAAATAAAAAAGAAAAAAAAGAAAAAGTAAAAGTAAAAGTAAAAAAACCTAAAATGAAAAGTACATTAAAATTACCAAAATACCCCTATCGGGTATTTTGGTTAAACAACATATATACTTATAATATATATACGAATGTATGTATATATTTAAGTATATATTTTAACACCCCCCTCAAACTTTACGGGGAGAAGACAAAAAGTTTGTCAAGAAGGAACATAAATCTTGGAGCTGGGAGAGCTTTGGTGAAGAAGTCTGCTAATTGATACTCTGAAATAACATATGGCAATGAAATTGTCCCTTTAAGGTATTCATCTCGAACATAATGACAGTCCATTTCAATATGCTTTGTATGCTCGTGAAAAGTATGGTTGCTAGCAATATAAATCGCACTCTTGTTGTCGCAACACATCTTGGTGGGAGTAGAAATGAAGATGCCCATGTCACTGAGGAGACTTCTAATCCATATGATTTCCATAGTTGTTATTGTCATTGCCCAATATTCGGCTTCAGTGGAAGAGAGGGAAACTTTTTGTTGCTTCTTACACCACCAAGAGATAAGTGATTCCCCTAAGAAAACACAAAAACCTGTGATTGAGATTCAATCATTGGGACTTCCTCCCCAATCAGCATCAATATAAGCATTTAATTCAAGAGATGAAGAAGAGGATAAGAAAAGCCCTTTGGAGATGGTGTTCTTGATGTAGCGCACAATCCTCATCACAGCCGCCATATGTACAGTAGTAGGAGCATGCTGAAACTGACTTGCAACATGAACCGCATGAGCTATATCCAGACGGGTGATGGATAAGTAAGAGAGCCAATTAGTTGGCGATAAGGCGTAAGATCTTCAAGGAGCACACCATCTTCAAGTCTGAGTTTTGCATTTATAACTTCAGGGGTCTCAACTCTTTTTTCATCAGAAATCTCTGACTTGGTACAAATATCAGCTGCCAATTTCATTTGAGATAAGATATATCCACGAGGAGAATATGCCACTTCAATACCTAAAAAATATCTCAAGTAACCCAAGTCAGACATATCAAAAGTTTTCTTCAATATAAATTTAACCTCATCTACTCCCTTTTGGTCATTTTCAGTGATGATCATGTCATCAACATACAGAAGAAGAATGATTATAAGATCACATGTTTTCTTAACAAAGAGAGCAGTGTCAGTATAGCAAGATATAAAACCCAAATTAATCAAACCATTGCTAAATTTGTCATACCATGCTTTAGGGGCTTGTTTAAGACCATATAATGCCTTTTTCAATTTTAAGACTTTTCCATATAGATTCATACCTGGAGGAGGTTCCATATAAACCTCTTCATTAAGATCACCATTTAAGAATGCATTCTTCACATCAAGTTGAAAGATGGACCATTTCTTAATAGAAGCAACTGCAATAAGAGCTTGAACACTAGTCATTCGAGCAATAGGGGCAAATGTTTCATTATAATCTACCCCGTATTCTTGAGCAAATCCTTTTGCAACCAATCGGGCATTATATCTTTCTAAAGACCCATCACTTTTGGTTTTTACCTTAAAAACCCATCTATACCCGATGGGTTTCTTACCTTTTTGAAAATCAACAACTTCCCATGTTTGCTCCCTTTCAAGGGCATTTAGTTCAAGTTCCATAGCCTTAATCCAATGGTCATATTGTTTAGTTTCATGGTAATGAGTTGGTCCATGAAAGGAATGCAAAGCCAACAGACATGCTCTAAAATTTGGTGAAAAAGATTCATAGTAAACAAATCTATTTGGTGCTTTAGTTACACGACTTGACCTTCTTTGAGATGATTCTGTAATGAAGTGCCAAATGAAAAGAGCAACGTCTCCAAGCGAAAGCACGGACATACACAAAATGCCACTAAAGGGCAAAATAAACCACAAAAGTGGTCAAGCACAAAAAGAAGATAAAAAATATATCTCACTTCATAGAATGCTTCAAAGGAAGCTTAAGGAATACATGGGGCTGAGCCCCTTATTTATACACAGCAAGGGACCCAAGGAGGGGCTCCCATAGAGTCGTTGGAGCCCCTCCAACGGTCATATTTATGACCGTTGGAGGGGTCCAACGACTCTATGTGGACCCCTCTCAAATGTAAAAAAAGAAAAAGTAAAAAATACAAAAAAGGAAAAGGAATAAAGGAAAAAAGAAAGAAAAGAAAAAGCATATCAAGGATATGCGTGTACAGGTGAAATGATAGAAATACCCCTGTGGGGTTTTACAAAATATATATATATATATATTTATATATATAGATAGACACGTAGACATATATATATCATATATATGTATATGTGTCGTAATCGATATATATAGATATATATATATATATAAATATACATCATATTTTAACAGATTCTTCCATTGTGTTATTTTGAGAGTATCTCTCAAGAGCACAAGGAGGATTTTCCTCCTCTTCTGGAATAAACTTGAATTTGCCTTGATATAGGTTCATTTGTATCTTCGTGTTGTTCATTATACAAATCATCTACATGCATTTCTTGTTGTTCATTAATGGTTTCTTCAGGACTATTATCTCGAGGTAATAAATCAAACAGGAAAGAGTGATCAACCTTTTCATTTGATTTGTGCGAAAATCCATTTTCATCTTCTAAGAAGGTGACATCCTTTGAGATATACAATTTTTTATTTGTTATATCAAAGCACCTATAACCTTTTTGTTTTTCACCATACCCCAAAAATATACATTTAATTGCCCTTGGAGAAAGTTTATCATTTTTACGAGTTAAGACAAAACACTTACACCCAAAAAACCTTAGCCTTTGGTAACCAGGAGTCATGTTGTAAAGTTTTTCAAATGGAGAAAGATTTTTTAAAGTAGATGAAGGTATTCGATTAATTAAGTATACAGAAGTTAGAATTGCCTCAGCCCAAAAGGATTTTGGGATGTTTTTCGAAATCAACAAGGTTCTAATTGTTTCTATTATGTGTCTATGTTTTCTTTCCGCAAGACCATTTTGTTGCAGAGTGTTAGGACAAGAACGTTGATGACAGATTCCATTTTCCTTTAAATAATTTTGAAAGTCATTAGACATAAATTCACCTCCTAAGTCGGATCTAAGGATGGACAAGTTACCTAAGAATTGATTTTTTATTATTGCATGAAATTCTTTAAAAAATGAGAAAACTTCAGATTTCTTAGTTAGAAAATAGATCCGTGTGAATCTAGTAAAGTCATCAATAAACAAAATATAATATGAAAAAAATTCTTTGGATATAACAGAAGGACCCCATACATCAGAATGTATTAATTCAAACGGCCTAGTGGAGACAAAATTTCTTTAAGCAAATGGAATAGCTTTAGACTTTTCAAAAATACAATCCTTACAAGACATATGATTGTTTTTACAAGAATTGCTCAAAAAAGGAAAGAGTGACATCTTTAGAAAATTAGGGTGGCCAAGTCTCTTATGCCACACATCAACACTTTTGGCATTTACAAGATTACAAAATGACTTGGTTGGGAGAGACAAAAAATCCATATAGTAAAGATCACCCCTTCTATGGTCGCGCCCAATCAGCTTCCCTGACTGGAGATCCTGCACGGTGCAACCTTTGGGTGAGAAAAAGACTTGGCAACCGTGATTGGTAATTTGAGAAACTGAAAGAAGATTTAGATTTACTTTTGGAACTCTTTTGGAATAAAAAAAATTGATTTAAATCAAGTGTCCCAATACTATCAATTTTTAAAGATGTCCCATTGACCGTTGACACATACGAAGGTATGGGGTCAGAAATCACATTTGATAAGATATTTTTATGAGATGTCATATGAAAGGAAGCGCCAGAGTCAAGGATCCACATACCTGGGGGTGATGATGAGCAGACAATCGCAGCACCCGAGGTAGAAGTTGATGAATTTTTGAGGTGTTGGAGAGCTGGGATTTGATTGAGAGTATCTTTAATATTGCCTCCATCTTGTTCTCTTTTTGCGACATTTTCTTTGACGGTGGCAACCTTAGCTTTAAGCTTGGGGCAAACAGGCTTAATGTGCCCCGGTTCATTACAAAAGTGACATGATGCCTCTTCTATTGTTCTTTCCAAAATGAGAAGGTCTATAAGGTTTAACATTATTTTTGGACCTAGAAACGGCCAAGACATCATCATTCTTTAGGGTAATGCCAAGACGAGTTTCGGCTTGGCATATTTCGGTGCTACGATGAAGAAGAGATGCCCGAACTTGCTCAAACTCCGTTCTAAGACCATGGAGGAATTGGAAAAAGTGCTCTTTTTCAACTTGCTCTCTTCTTAATTCAATGTCTTCCGGAGCCACCCATTTAGGTTCAAGAAGGGCAAGCTCATCCCAAAGGGGAGTAAGAGCACTAAAATAATCCTGGACACTCATGTCCCCTTGTTTGGTAGACTAATTTTTTCTTGGCAAAAGAACTGCCTAGCAAGGTCCTTTTGGGTATACATACCCTTAAGAAAGAACTATGCCTCATTGGCTCTTCTAAATTTCGCAATATTGGCACAATTCTTTAGATCAACAATGTTCATGAACCATGCCAAAATTTTGGCATGGATACTTTCCCAATCCTCTAATTTGGATTGGTGATCATTGATTGCCTTGATGCGCTCATCGTCATCTAAAGCTTTTTCAACTTCCCCTTCTATTTTAGTGAGTTTAAGAGAAGGTTCGGGAGTGGTTCCCATAACAAAGCCCCAAAGTTTCTTACCTCTTAAGTGATTCTCCATAGCGGAAGCCCACATAAGATAATTGGATCCATTGAGCTTAAAAGAGAGCTCTACCTTTGATTCGGACTCCATAGATAACAAAAAAGGTTTTGTTCTTCAAATAAGTTTAGAGGCACTCTTCCCAAAGGCTTCAATAAGAATGCAAGATTACCAACCTGGCTCTGATACCATGTAATGAAAGATGTGAAAGCACCAACATGCGAAGAGAGGAGTAGCAAGGAAGCCAACAACACAAGCACACAATGTGCAAAAGAGAACACAAGCACAATACAAGTGCAAATAACCCACTAAGGGGTGAAAAGCTTACAAAGGCAAAAAACAACTTTATTGAGAGGGAGAAAAGTAGAGGCTAAAAGCCATACAAGGAGGAGGGAGGAGCCCTCAATTTATAGAGGAGGGAGGACCCAAGGGACCACATAGAGGGGCTCCCTTCTAGCCGTTGGGAGCCATAAACGGTCATATTTATGACCGTTTGGGGGGGGGGGGGGACGACTAGAAAGAGCCCCCCCCCCCTATGTGGTCAAAATACAATAAAAAAAAAAGAAAAAAGAAAAAAAAACTAAAATGAAAAGTACATTGAAATTACCAAAATACCCCTATCGGGTATTTTGGTTAAACATATATACTTATAATATATATATATATATACGAATGTATATATATACGAATGTATATATATATATATATTTAAGTATATATTTTAACACTTGCATTTTCACAAAATCAATGAATCCCCTATAAAAACACAAAAATCCATAGTTGAGCGACGAGCATTCACATCCCCCCAATCAAAGTCGGAATATGCAATGACTTCTAACGAGAAAGAAGATAACAAAAATAAATCATAACTAATAGTATTTCTAATATATGTAATAATCCTCATTACAACACTCATATGTATTATAGTAGGAGCATGTTGAAATTGAATGGAAAAGTGAATAGCATGTGCAATATTAGGATGAGTAATAAAAAGATAAGATAAAACTCCAATCATCTGTATGTAAAGAGTTAGATCTTTCAGAGGTTCTCCATCATCCTTTTTCATCTTTGCATTGATGTCCTCGAGAGTATCAACTCGTTTTTCATCTGAAAGCCCTGATCATTCTATGATCTCTGCTGCATACTTAGTCTATAACAAATAATAACCACGAGGTGAGTAAGCCATTTTAATTCCAAGAAAATATTGTAAAAAACCAAGATCTGTCATATCAAAGTTGACTTTGAGAACATCTTTGATATGACTAACTCCATGTTTATCACCTCATGTGATAATCATGCCATCAACATAGAGAAGTAATATTACCATGCCAGCATTAGAAGACTTAACAAACAATGCAGTATCAGCATAAAAAGATTTAAAACCAAGTTGTGTCATCATACTATTGAATCAATCATACCAAGCCTTAGGAGCTTGTTTTAGACTATACAAAGCCTTGCGTAACTGAAGGACTTTTTCATGTGTCAACCCTAATCCTGGTGGGGGTTCTATGTAAACTTTCTTATTAATGTTACCATTCAAAAAACATTTTTAACCTCCATTTGAAATATGGATCATTTTCTAATCGAGGTTATAGAAACAAGGGTTCTAATAGTGGTCATTCAAGCAACATGGGCAAATGTTTCATCATAGTCTATTTCGTACTCTTGACTATATCCTTTGGCTACAAGTCTAGCTTTATATCTCTCTAACGTCCCATCACTTTTGGTTTTAATTTTATAAACCATCTACACCCTATGTTTTTTTTTATTTAGGTAATGTTTGAATTTCTCAAGTTTTTGTCTTTTCTAAAGCTTCTAATTCATCATTTATGACTCTAATTCATTTTTTGTGATTCTTATCATCATTATAAGAGGATGGTTCTACGAATGAGTGGATGTCCATCAAACATGGTCTATACTTTGGTTCAAATGAGTCATAGGACACAAAGCTACTAGTAGCTTTGAAAATCCTCATGGATTTTCTAATACTAGCTGAATATATTTCTTGATTTTGGGAATATCTTTCTAGGGCACATGGAAGATGATCTTTGGTACATCAAGTATAAGTTTGAACTTCATTATGTGATTATTCTATGTCAACAAGACCTTCATTTGTAATAACTACGAAAATTAGGGAGATTTGGGTCTTGGATCCCTTCACTGGATCCAAATGCAGTAGGCAGTAAGGTACAAATTATATGGGTCGGGTCAAATTCACCGTGGATCCAAATAGATCCACTTAAGGTTTTGCCCAAGCGGTGTTAGTTCGAACTCACGTCAATGGATTCACATTAAAAAAATTATTATCGGGTTGAATGGGTTTGTAATTTATTACAGACCCGGATCCACTTTGGAGTGGATCCGATATGGTGGGTTATCGGGTTCGGACCCGGACTCGTTTCTTTTTTTTTGTTAAAAAACGAGTATAAGAATTTTGCCTGGGGCACGATTCTTGCCTAAGGGTGCGTATAACAGAGATCGAGGGAGGGGAGGGGTTACAGTCCGGTAACCAAGTCTTCCAGGGCATCGGAGACGCGGGAAGGGTCGCCACTATCAGGGAGGTAGGTGGAGAGGGTTGAGCTCTCATGCACCTCTCCCTCTGTATTTCTTTTTCCCCACCTATCGCCTCTCATTCTCGTTTCTTTACAGCATCAAAGTGCAGCAGGAAACGCGATCTTGGAGGTACCTGAGCTCGATCATCGGCCTCGTTCTTCTCCATCCATCGCAGGAAAAGAAAGGTAGGATTTCTATCCCTGATTGTGTTGGGTATGGATGGAATCCAGTTGGGGTTGGGTCGGTCCAGGAAAACCCCAATTTAGTGGGCACGTATGAGCTTGCCAAACGATTCTTGGTTGTTGGAAAATCCAACGTTGTGGCTTGGGGTTTTAGAAAAGGGTTAAAATAGTAGTTGGGGGGGGGGGGGAAATATGGTTTTGTGCCTAGCCCTAATCAAGAAATCCCCAAATCAAATCGATTTGGGGGTCTACTTGATCTACCCTAATACGACAATACCTAATCCCCAAATCAAATTCGATTGGGGGTGCCGATTCTTGTTTACCTTTCTTGGTGCGATCAAAGAAAAAGATTAAAAAGGGGCTGACTGACTAAGCCTTAAATCTTTAAGTTCTAATAATTTGGGCATTCGGTTGGATCTTATGCACTTTCTTATTAGGATTTGTTTTTTTTATCTGTCAGACTGATTTTTGTTGCTCATGGTTGATTTGGGGTAAATGGCATTTTCTTGCATCCGATCTTAATCTATAATTGTTAAGTTTCCTTGTTTAGTTAACTTCATATGAGTAATCAGTGGTATTGATAAGCCACCATATATGTATTTTCCTTTCGTTTCATCTGTTGCTCTTTAGCATCCAAAAGTAATGATAGTTTCAAATATCGGCAGGGTTGTGTGATAGGTATATGTATATATATATATATATATATATATATATATTATAAACTACGCCAACACCCTTCTTGATTGACTTGTTGTATGGGCATCATGTTAACACAGATTGTTTGCTACTGTTCTGACATATTTTGTTCTATGCATGGTTGTACTGAATCCTTTATTTTTGAGTTGCTGAAGATATTGATTCCCTGTTGACATGCAAGGGTAGTTCCAGAATTAGTTTCTTTTCATATTCCTTAGTAGCTAGTTTCATCAGTTTATTTTAGCCATATGTAGTGAATTATGTCAGTCCCTGAGTGATCTAAGTATTGGTATATTTGGAGCCATTATTATCTCTCATCTTAAGTAGTTATGACTGATTATTAAATCTGGATGAAGAAGTAACCTTTGCTAATTGTGCTAATTGTTTTCTTGAATTTTTTTTTGATAAGCTACTGCAATCTATGTATGAAATGTTATATTTATGCACTAATTCAGTGTCCAACTGCATTATATATTGAACATGGGTCAGTACAATGTAAATTACCAGAAAATTTCAGAGTAGCTTAATTGACATTTCTGTTAACAAACTCTCAAGATACATGATATTTCTGTTAACAGAGAAATTGAGTTATACTTATAGGATAGCCACCTATGAGGGGTACTCATGCCTAATTTATGGTGAATCATGAACATATCACATGACAAGGAAATTGGGTCTCAATGTTTGAGTGTGTATTACTAAGAATGGGGTTAATGCTATGACAGTTGTGGAAACGTTCTAAACTTCGGGAAAATAAATAAACTAATAAAACCCAATTACAAAGTTGAGACCTACCTTGGAGAGGGTGGGTGGTACAATACTTCGAGGACTTGTGTTTGGTATTGAGCGGGAAGCGGCTCGTGGGTCCCCGTCCTCGGAGTTAGGGACCAGGACTACCTATGTGTCCTAGGTGGTAGTTCCACATCTTCTGCAGAAGTTAGGAGTGCATCCTGATTTGAGTTGAGCCCTTGGGAGATTCTCTCGGCTATTGGTCGCTCCCTTCGGGATTCAGTCTCCGTTAGAATGTTCGGGTTAATAAATTACCTGAAATAATCTACCCCCGAACATTCTCTTCTGAGATGGTCACCTGTTCCCGTGTGTACCCATGGGATAAGATAATTAAACATCATGTTAGAAGAGTTAGGCGTCACAACTAGTAGAGATACTAGAGAAATATATGGAAGTGGTATTTCAGATGCTTTATATTATCAACTTGTAAATTAGCAAAATTCTTAACTTGGTTGATACAAGGTAATTAAATTGTTATAGGAAAGTGTATATGTTATTACATTGACTGTGGCATACCTCACATGCTTATCAATGTTGCATATTTGTTATTGTTATATAACTGCTCACCTGCTCATGTACATGAATTTAGATCTTTGTTATATAATGCTTACCTGTCTTGATATACACTAAAGATCAACCATGACACTCATATCACACACTCGATTCACGATATACTCGCACTATCAGTATAGAATTTCTGCTTAGACGTGGTAGTCTAATTCCTATTCTATTTTAACATTTTCAGGTCCTGAGTAGTCACCACAAGCGGTTACAGGAGAGGTTTCGACATCTGTTTGATCTACTGGTTCCCTGACCAACTTGTAACTGATATGCCAGCAATGATTCGTTCTTTGTAAACATACTTTTGTAAATTTCATGAACTGAAATGAAATAAAGAATGTGTCGATTGTATGAAGATCTTTCACCTGTATCTCTCCATTCATTTAACCATGATTTATAAAATGATTCCGCTATATAAAAAAAAATCTGGTGTTTCTAGGTTAAGTTTTTGGGGCGTTACATCATTCCCACTCTCATGTGCATCATGAGTGTCCTCATTGTCACTCTCATGCACATCATGAATGTCATTACTATCATAATCAACAACTTTATCATGCTCATGAGCAAGATTTTATGAAATCCATTTTCATTTTCAAGGAACGTGACATTTCTTGAAACATATAGCTTGTCTTTTGGTTTTCGGCATATCCTAAAAAAACACAAGGAACAGCTTTAGCAAAAATTTTGTCATTCTTATTGGTAAAGACAAAGGATTTACAACCAAACACTCTTAACCTTTTATAATCGGGAGGAGTTCTAAATATTTTTTCAATAGGAAAAAAAATTCAATAGTATTTGAAGGCATTCTATTTATCAAATAAATTGCCGTAAGAGCAGCTTTGGCCCAAAAACTTTTAAGAACATTTCTTGATATAAGAAGTGTTCTAGTAGTCTCAACAATATGTCTATGTTTCCTTTTGACTCCACCATTTTGTTGAGGAGTATAAGGATAAGATTTTTTATGAATAATTCCATGTAAATCAAGATAATTTTTTAAGTCATTTATAAGAATTCTCCTCTGAATCGAATATAAACATTTTAATGTTGGCCTTAAATTGAGTTTTTTCATAACAATAAAACTTTTGAAAATAATCAAATATTTCATATTTGTATTTAAGAAAATATATCCAAGTATGTCTACTATAATCATCCACAAAAATAACATAGTATGATACTCTTCCTTTGAACACAACCGGAGCCAGTCCCCATACATCCAAATGCACTAACTCAAATAGTTTTTTATATATAAAATGACTAGGTCCAAATGGCAAGGATTTCATTTTACCAAGAATACAATATTCACAAACTAAATCCTTTTCTTTATATTTGCAAGAAATAGGAACAAATGTAATTTTGACATACTAGGATGTCCTAGTCTTTTGTGCCAATTTTCTATATCTTTCTTTTCCATAAAATTATAAAAAATATGTTTTGATAATTCAAGATTGTCCATAACATAGAGATCTCCCCTTCTATGGCCTCACCCAATCGGCTTCCTGGACCGGAGATTCTGTATCAAACAACCATTAGAAAAAAAAGAAATCTTGCATCCATGATCCACAATTTGATAAATGAATAGGAGGTTTAAATTAAATTTTAGCACTATTCTAACATTTTGTACATGAAAAGCTTGATATTTTTACAAAGTTCTAAAACTTTTGATTTTCAAAGAAGTTCCATCGACGGTTGAAACATAAGAGTCATTTGGGTTAATATGGCATTAAAATAGTATGGAATCATTTAGAGTCATATGAAAAAAAGTTTCGGAATCAAGAATCCAAGAAGTCTTACCGGGATCAATATATGTGGATACGGCTGAACCGGAGAGGAAAGAAGCTTGATTTTTTAATATTAGTTCTAGTACCTCCATGAGTTGTGCTAGAGACATTGAGCCAACGCTTTTAGAGCTTTCATCTACACCATTCATTTCAAAAGATGGCCCCATGAAAGTCACTTTATTTTCTTCTCTTCGATCTTCTCTTCTTCTTTTTGGGCAAAAGGGCTTGATGTGACCCGACTCATTGCAAAAGTGACATTAATTTATCACTCTTCTTGTATTCATAGTTATTTCTTCCATGATCATTTGAGTTTCTCCCATAATCATTGGAGCTTCTCCCAAAGTGAGGTGGCTTGTAAGACCATGTGTGCTTTTTGGGCCTTGACATAACAAGCACCGATTCTTCGTCTTTAGTAGAAGAAGGTTTCTTCAATCTATTTTCCTCCATAGTTAATTTTTCAAACGTTTCAATTATGGAAGGTACACCTCTTCTAATGAAGAAGGGTTGATTTAGTCCCTTCAAATTTGGGTCTAAGCCCATTAACAAATTTGTAGAAATGCTCTGGTTTAATTTGATTTTTACGGAGTTATACGTCTTGAGGGCAATGCTACTTAAGCTCTAAAAGAGCCAATTCATCCTAAAGAAGAGAAAAAACATTATAATATTCTCTAATGCTCATTTCTTCTTGGGTCATAGTTCTAACTTTATTTTACACATTACATATATGAGTTATATCTTTTAGACAATACATATCTTTGAGATACTTTCATGCATCACTAGCAAAATTAAATTTTGCCAAACTTAAATATTTCTTGATGTCAACACTATTGATGAGTCATCCAATAATCTTAAAATTACTTGTCCTCTATTCTATCAATTTTTTCTTGTATTTGGCAACGACTTTAGACATCTCTTCTCCTTGGAGTGCTACTTGCTATTTTCGAGCTTGGTAAGCATGAGTATTGGTTCTCTTTCGGTGACATCAACCAAACCCCATAGACCCTTTTTCATATTTTGTGTTCTACAATGAATGCCCACATCACATAGTTTATATGGTTGAGTCTCACGAGAATGGAGATGACAACTTCTCTATCATCCTCCATTTTTACAAATAAGGAATAGAGGGAAAGAGAAAGAAGATAGAAAGAGAGGAGATAGAATGTAAGTGTACTTTTTAGACACCACGAGCTCACAATCACACAATCCACGTTGTCACGTCCACGTGAACAAGTTCCTTAACTAATGGCTCTGATACCATGTAATGAAATGAAAAATAAAATGCAAGAGAATGCCTCTTATGAGCTTACAAGAACACAATATCAAATGACACCAAGACCATTTATGAGCCAACACAAAAGCACATACACATAGATCACATAAGGGCCAAGAGCACACTTAAAATATAGTATTTTTGTATAACAAAATGCTTGAGAAAGCATTAACTTTACAAGAAGGGGAATACCCTTATTTATACACAATCAAGGCCCTTGAGAGCCATTGAGACACTCACCAACGGCTAGAAATAGAGTCGTTGGGGAGGTTCCAACGACTCTATGGGTTTATTACAATTATGCCCTCAACATTGAACCAAATACCTAGTTTGTAAAAATAAAAATAACAAGACCGTTGTGCCCCTAATAGGCACAACCTATTACAAAGTTGTGAAAAGATGAAAATACCCCTATTGGGTATTTACCTATTACAATTATAAAGTATATCTATATAATGTATATATACATTATATATATATACATACCTATCTTAACAACTTAATGGTTATTCATGCTTATCATAAACCATCAAACTTAACAAAACCAAAATCCACCCTCATTAGATAGATACAATGAAATTAGAACTAGATGCCCTTCATAGAGAAAACACTTGGGAAATTATCACTTTGCCTCTAAAAAAAGTCCATAGGTTGTAGATGGGTATTTAAGGTTAAGACCAAGAGTGATGGTTCACAAGAATATGATATTGATTATGAAGAGACTTTTACCCCAATAGCTAGGATAACTAGTGTTAGGACCTTAATAGTTGTAGCTGTTAAAATATTGTATATATATACCTGACTGATATACATATATTTATACAATATATATATTAGGGGTATTTTGGTCATTTTATAAGATATATTTAGTACAATCTATTAGGGATTGAAAAGTCTTTTTATCTTTTATTTTATTTTTTATTTCCTTTATGTAAAGTGTAATATGATTGTTGGGAGACAGTCCAACTAGTAATTGGACGACCTCCCTTCACTACAAGTGAGGCTCTATAAATAGAGCCACACTCCCCCCTTGTAAAGCATGCTTTTTAAGAAGCATTTGTGTGAAGTATATAAAATCCCTTTTTATTTTATGTTCTTGTAGGCTTTGTGCCTTTGTGCTATTGTGAAGTTCATCTTTTTATCTTTTTTATGAGATTGTGATTGGTCCATTAGAGACCACATTATTGTTGTGCACTTGTGTAGCCCTTTGTTGGCATTGTATTCGTGCACCTTTGTTTCATTACATGGTATCAGAGCTTGGCGCTTGAAGAAGTGAAAGTTATCTTGGGATTATACTACTTGTAGTGGTGCTCTTCAACTCTTAGCCCTCTTCCAATTCCTCTATTAAAAAATTCTTGTAATCATTATGGGAGAAAGAGATTTTGCTTCCGTCATCTCTTACAAGCTCAATGAAAACAATTATTTAATGTGGGCGACAACAATAGAGAATCACATCAAAAGTAAAAAGCTATAGGGTTTTGTTAGTGTTACCACTAATGAATTGCAACTCAAATTGACAAGAGAATGAGATCAAGTCAAAGCTTTGTCCGAAGAAGAAAAGGAGAAAGCTTTGCAAGAATATCAAAGCAAGTTGGAGGATTGGGAAGTTAGCAATGCTCAAATTCTCTCATAGTTTATGAATACCATGGAGTTCAAAATCGCCACCAACATCATCAAGTTTAAAAAGGCATGTAATGCATGAATTTTTCTAAAGAGTGCCTTAATCCAAAAAGATATGGCTAGGCTATATTATCTTCAAGACAAGGTACATAATATAAAACAAGGAGATAAAAGTGTAAGAGACTTTTACAGTATTTTATCTCCTATTTGAGATGAACTAGTCATGTTAAAACCAAAATTGGAAGGTTCAACTATTGAAATGCGAAGATCTCAAATAAAAAGAGAAAATATTTTTTCTTTCTTTTATGGCCTCCGGCTGGAATTTGAGCAAGTTAGGTCCTCCTTACTGTTAGAAAGTGAGTTGGAATACATTGGGTTCAATAATGAACCCATACATATGCACGTGAAGTGCAAATATACCCATTAAAGGGAAACAACACAAGCACATAATGTGCTAACCCATAAAACCCATAAAAGGGAAAAATATGATATAAAGTCATAAGTTGCATATCATTGAAGAAACAATGGACAAGGGGTAAAAACCCCATTACAATGGAGCATAAGCTCCCTCAAGAAGTGAGAAAATACAAAGGGGAGAGCCCCTATTTATAAGCAAGAAAAGGAGCCACAAAGGGGGCTCCCAAGAGAGTCGTTGGGAGCCCCCAACGGTCACATATGTGACCGTTGGAGGCTCCCCAACGACTCTTTGGGGAGCCTCCCTATGTGGCACAAAAGCCGAAAATTAAAAGGAAAAAAAGAAGAAAAATAAAAAATAAAAAATGGAAAATTACAAGCAATATTCCAAAGTGGAATATGCGCAAAACAGGAATTTACAGAAATACCCTTTTGGGTGAATAAAGAATATATATTTATATTCATATATATAGATATACATATACATATATATATATGTATATGTATCTATATATATATGAATATAAATATATACGAGATTACAAATGACGATAATACACATATTTTAACATCCCCCCTCAAACTTTGCGGGGGAAAACCCGAAAGTTTGGAAAATCAAAGGGAAGTCTTGAGACGAAGTCCGATTCTTCAAAAGTCTTTAAGAAAAAACCCCATCTTCATGACAGTTTGAGCTAGGTCTTCAAGTCCAATTCCCCATCGATCGAATCCATGATGCATCTAATGTTCCACATCTTTAGCGATCCTGTAGAGAATCAACAAAGAAACAAGTAAAACATATCTTTGCACTTTTACTCAAATGGACCATTTCTAACTAGCATAATTATGGATGACCTATGTTAGAAATTATGCAAATTATGCAGAAATGACATTTAAAGTTTCAAAATCATACATCATGTTAAAACAAACTGAGCGGAAGCAAATTATGCAAAACTAAATTGCAAGAATGCATAATGCATTCATAAGGTCCAACATTGGATAAATATAACCCCATAATGGGGAATAACAAAATGATCCACGAAGGGATACCACAAGAAGCCTACGAAGAGGCATAAAATACATGTGCTTTATTGAATGAGAGCCCAAAAAAGGCCATAAAGAGCATATGCATATACTTATCATTAAATGAATTAATACTCAAAGAACTCATTAATGATCATGCTTTAAACATGTAATGAAGTCCCAAACAAGAGAAACGAAGTCTTCAAGCATACTTTAGGCAAAATAAACCCAAGAGTTCACAAGGTTTTAAAATCATTTATGAAAGTCATACTTAATTGACAAAATCCAAATTTTGCATATAAGGGTGGCAAAAACCATAAGCACTTAATATATAGATTAAATGCTAAGAAATCAACTTGATATGTATATCAAAAGGATGATTTACTTGAAAAACACAAGTCATGAATGGAATTTTGCAAATTTCAATAATAGTTTATTCATTACAAACAACTTCCTCATTAGTCCTCCAAAACCCATAAATCAAGTGTATAAGCTACTAGATAAAGAATATAAAGCCATTAAAGGCCAAAGACACACACAAAGGTATGTAAACGAACCTCTTGTCTACATATAATAATACTTGAAATAAGTGCATCTACGACAAGAGCAAGAGAATACATGCCAACATGGACTAAAAAGTATCTCTTGTCTACGTAAAAATACACTTAAAACCAAGTATGTTCAGCTACTAGAACAAGAGTAATAAGCCAACCATGGGCTAGGACACAATGCATATCTTGTCTACATAAGATGGCACTTGAAATGAGTGAAATAAGCCAACCATGGGCATACATCTAAGCGACTAGAACAAGGACACAAACGCCAACATAGGCTAAAAATCACACACCATGGTGTGAATCAACGTGCCTTGTCTACATATAAAAACACTCAAGTCAAGTGTGTTCAGCTACTATACCAAGAGAGCAAAAGCCAACAAAGGGCTAAAAACACACGAAGGTGTAATAAAATTCTTGTCTACATATGATGACACTTAGATAATGGGCATAAAAGGAAAAGACTTTTGAGGCAATAAACTTGTAATGAAAATAAACCTCGAATAAAACAATACTCCTTTTAAAATGAATTCTTATAACAATAACATGCATGTAAAAAAATATCTTCAACAAGATACTATAATCGATAGAGTAAAATTCTTGAAAATAAATGTGTGAAAATACGCACACCAAGAACATATGAAACACTTGTGCAAAAAAAAAGCACAAAATCACAAATGTGCAAATGCACTCATAATTTTCATAAACAATGGAAGGTTGGGCAATAATCCCTAAAACCTTGATTTCAATATACCTTAAAACATTTTAAGGTTTCAAATATCATATATCCATCACATTTATATATAAATAAGAGCATCCATAAGATCAATGGCCAACATCAAACTAGTGACACACTCATATACCAAATCATTCTAGAGTCTCAAGGTGCCCATAACTCACCTCAACCCCCATCTATAATATGGTAAGTGGACAATCTAAAAAGACATAACAACGAGTGTCACACTCATAATTAGAGATCATATACCAAATCATTCTAGAGTCCCAAGGTGCCCATAACTCACCTCAACTACCATCTATAATATGGCAATTTGGACAATCTAAAATGATATAACACGAGGTGCCCATAACTCACCTCAACAAACATCTCTAATAAAACAATAATAAGGCCAAAACAATGATGCATTAAATAACATGTGATGGACAAATATAAATGCCACAAAAAGGCAATAAACACTTTATGAATCATTTTTCAAAGAAAAGAGGACCGATTAAAAAAGGTCCAATAATCAATAATGTGCTTTATAACAACAATTTTGCATAAACACAAATTATGCTTAATCTTCAAACAAGTCATTTATACCAAAAACTTATTAAGCAATAAACACAACAACATAAAGAATTCATCAAGACAATCAAGCTTTTAATCAAAGAAATCATAAGAACCGTAATGGTTCACAAAGAAGGCTTTAACACAATACTCAAGGAAAGAATATTTAAAACACTTGAAAATTTATAGATTTAGGGATTAAGTCCCATACAACAATTTTAAAAAAACCTTTGATTGTGATGAGATATGCGGAAACATACAAAGTGCTAAAAGCACTTACAATGATTTAAAAAGGACTCAATATCTAAATTCATTATATTTTTCACAAAAAGAAATGTGCATAAAGGCTCCATAATGCAAAAATGTCTACGAAGAGACAATACACATGTAAGCACAAAAGGCTTTACAAAAGATGTGCACGAAGGCACTCATACAATACTTGAACAAATACATACCAAGGTGTAAACAAACATGCACTAAGGCATGTATTTCATAAAAAAGAGGGAATGCATATAAGCGCAAATATTTGAGAAACAAATGTGCACAAAATACAAAAATACACAAAAGTGAGCAAGTATGCACTTTATAAAAAAAGCAATGCTTGAAATTCTCAAACTTTAACAATTGCAATTGAGGACAAAGAAAACCATATTATGGCCAATGTAGGCATTTTTAATAGATATTATTAAGAGGTTTCGAAACCTTATGAAAAATACAAACCAACAAGTTTATAAAGATGAAAAATGAAATCATTTATACCAAAAGGATGCAATAGATGAACTATGCACTCTATGTAGTGTGAGAAATTCCTTTTAAAAAATCTTTCCTAATGGTTTATCATAAACAATTTTTCAAAAAAAGAAACATTGAAAAACTTTTAGGAGTTCTTATAAGTTATCATTAACAAGAACTATTTTAGGATTCAACAAAGATTTTAGATGTGAGAGATTTTCATATAAGGATTATATCAAATTTTTCAAAAAATGCACTAAAATTCATAATAAAAAAGAGGAACTCAAATCAAATTAGGGTTCATATGAGAATTAAGAAATTTTAGGCAAAGATCATTACTTTAGCAAGAAATCATATATATAATTTAAAAATTAACTTATAGGTCAATCATGAGATACTTATATCGGAATTATAAATCTCACATAATTGAAGGTAATTTTAAAAAACATAAATTGCTATTATATGCGATGAGTAGTTAGATAGACGCAAATTATATATTTGAAAAATAAACGAGTTCACCAAATTTAAGGGAGATATTTTTAAAATATTCGAGCATACGAAATGTGAAAAGACATAATTCAACTATCATAACCATTAAACGAACAAACTATATGCAAGAAACATATTTTCAAATGCATAATACTTTAAGAAAAGGGATACATACCGAATAACTTCAAAACAAAAAGGAAGAGCAATGAATACTTCACCATTTCTTGAGCGACACGCTTTCCGTTGCACCCAAGGACAACCCCATTGTGACCTTGTTTTGATACCATGTTAGAAAGTGAGTTGGAATACATTGGGTTCAATAATGAACCCATACATATGCACGTGAAGTGCAAATATACCCATTAAAGGGAAACAACACAAGCACATAATGTGCTAACCCATAAAACCTATAAAAGGGAAAAATATGACATAAAGTCATAAGTTGCATATCATTGAAGAAACAATGGACAAGGGGTAAAAACCCCATTACAATGGAGCATAAGCTCCCTCAAGAAGTGAGAAAATACAAAGGGGAGAGCCCCTATTTATAAGCAAGAAAAGGAGCCACAAAGGGGGCTCCCAAGAGAGTCGTTGGGAGCCCCCAACGGTCACATATGTGACCGTTGGAGGCTCCCCAACGACTCTTTGGGGAGCCTCCCTATGTGGCACAAAAGCCGAAAATTAAAAGGAAAAAAAAAGAAAAATAAAAAATAAAAAATGGAAAATTACAAGCAATATTCCAAAGTGGAATATGCGCAAAACAGGAATTTACAGAAATACCCTTTTGGGTGAATAAAGAATATATATTTATATTCATATATATAGATATACATATACATATATATATATGTATATGTATCTATATATATGAATATAAATATATACGAGATTACAAATGACGATAATACACATATTTTAACACTTACTTCATAGGACCTCGACTCCTATAAGTGAGGCTATTGCTCAAATTTTCCAAGAAGAAACAAGACTTGGAATGCACAAGTCTAATGATGAGGTCCTTGCCATAGCAAGACCCAAATTTTTTGTAAAAACATATAAACCACCTAACTTTGAAAGGAAATTCAAAGGGGAAGAACATAATGGAGAAGGATACAAAGGTAAAATCATTTGTCATCATTGCAAGGAATCAAAGCATATAAGACTGGATTGTCCCAAATTTAAGAAGGTAGCCGCCTTAAGTAAAAAACCTCAAGAATCAAAGAAAGAGGGCAACTTCAATGATTCAACCATTGCCCAAATAGCAGAGGCCGTCTCATAAATTCTTAAAGTCACTCCTACATCCGCCGCCGCCATCTCCTCCTCTTCTCCTCCAGGTAAGTCTTCTTGGATTTTGGATCCGGGTGCCTCTTTTCATATAACTCATAATGAGTCTCTATCTCGATGATTGCCTTAGACATCTCTTCTTCTTGAAGAGACACTTCTTTTCCATTTTCCATCTTGGTAAGTATTAGTTTAGGCTCTCTTTCAGTGCCATTAACCAAATCCCATAGACCCTTTTCCTATATTTTATGTTTTACTATGGATGCCCACATCACATAGTTAGTATCATTGAGTTGCACGGGAATGGAGACAATCACTTCTCTTTCATCCTCCATTTTTAAAATAATGAGAAAGAGAGATTAAAAAAATGTAGCAAGAATTTTGATGAAGAGAACATTGGTGTGCTTCCCAACGCAACGATCCCATGAACCGATGCTCCACAAATCTCACGATCCTCCTCTTGGCCTTTCCGAATGAATCACAACCCAAGAGCACCAAAGCTCTAATACCATATAATGAAATAAGAACAAAAGCAAACAAGTGTCTCTTATGGGCTTACAAGAACACAACTAATCCACAAACAACACCAATTGATCAATCCACACCACCTACACAAGGGTCAATAGAATAAAATAAATGCTTTTGTATTACACAAATGCTTAAGAAAGCATTAAAAATATATAAGGGCTTAAGGCCCTATTTATAACAAGTGAGAGAGATAGGGAGCAGCTCAACTAGCTGTTGGGCTGACCGTTGGGAGCAACTCCAACAGCTAGTTGGAGTTGTCCCAATCGATTATATCAAAAAGACAAAATACAAAAAAATAAAAAATAAAAAATTATACAGCCCCTAATGGGTTGACTTCTATTACAAGATAAAATGACCGAAATACCCTTGATGGGTATTTCAGTTTACATACATATGAACATACATATATATTAATATATACATATATATATATACATATATATATACATATATATATATATACATATAAATATATATATTAGAAGCACATTTTAACTATATATATATGTATGTATATATATGTGTATCTTTTATTCTAGACTGTATTCTAGGGAAAATATGTATTTTCCCTTTTCGTATTTTTTATTTTTATGCATTTTTGTCCTTTTTCAGTTAGCCGTTGGGCCAGTCCAACAGCTAGCTCAACTAGCCACCTCGTATCCCTCCTCTCTTATGTATATATATGGGGATATTTTCTCCTTTTTCTTTAATGCTTTTTCTCAAGCATTTCAATTAATAAAATTTATATTTTTGTATTTTGTGCCCTTGTGAGTGTGTGCCCATTAGTGGCTGTTTTGTTTTTCCCTTAGTGGCTATTGCGATATTGTGGACTCTTTTGTATTTGTGTCCTCTTATATTTACCTAGTGAGGCTTCGTGTATTCTTGGTGCTCTTTGATTCCATTACACTCATTAAGTGGTCAACTACAAGCCAAGTATTGAGATTATGCAAAACTTGAATCTCTTCATTCCATGTTTTAAGTTTGTAACCCATCTTTAGATCTCTCTATCATGCACTTATGTTAATATATTGATCTTAAAAGGAATGAAGGATGATTAGGATTATTGTTAGTTTGGGAATTGGGAATAAAAAGGGTTTTGGTAGTTCACTTAGTTTTCCATATTCTACAACACCGTCTGCTTCCTAAAGTCTTTTCACTTTCATACTTGATGCCTTCACCATGGATGAAGGTAGACTTATACCAATTAATCCATCTTCTCTTTATGTTAATCCCATATTTCCTTGTTATTAGATGGAAAAAAACAGACCCAGTTCCGTCTTGCTAAAGACTTACTATATGCAGAAATCCATCACAATTCAGATCACTTCAGTCACCTTTAGCCAGCCAAGGGTTTTCCTTCAACAAGCAAGTATTCTAGCTATATCACCATATAACATACCCCCTGATATAATATTAATAAACACCACATGTAACAATCCAAAAGGACGATATTATCATCATAGTTTCAAACTGAGCAAACAAATAAGTTGAACAATATAGCACATCATTTATTATTCAAATAACTTTGATCTCCATTCATGAGTTTTCATGCATGTTAAGCATTATGGCTCCATAATGCTTATGACGAGCCAAGGAATTACATCCGTAGACATAATTTCTATCAGAATTCAAATAACTAATGCATAGTTCTCACCAGATCAGGCCTTGAATGAAAAAGAAACTCTAATATTCTTGTTCCTATAGCTCCATTTGGTGGTAGCTCGAATGCCGTAAAAGCAAGAGTAGACAGAACAACCTGAAGGAGAAAGAAAATAGATTAACAGTATATTACTATATTATTTTTGTTTCTAGAGAACAATTATATTATGTAAAAGAAGCTTGCAGTAAAATCCATTAAGATCTGTTTGCCCTATATTTTTTCGAGGATACAAAGATGAACATAAAACCATCCATGGGTGCGTGGTATATTTAGAACAAAATATTACAAGTCAATTCCATAAGAGTCAAGAAAACTTGTTTTTGTGATTTGAACCAACCACATGCTCACAAACTTTTAGTCTGCCTAAAAGCAAAAATTTTATTTGACATTTATTTACCAATCAAACTGATTGGCCCAACTAACTTATGGATTCATACATCATGGTGCATCTACAGAACACACTTGATTAAAAAGAACAGATAAAAAAAGTAGATCCTTTGATGGCAAATAATTTCCATATCCAACTGAGAAATCACAGGGCATAAAGCAAAGAACAGGTACAATGCTAATTGAAATTACCAAGTACTATCAAGTATTAACACTAATCAGAAATTTGTAACATAGAAAGATTGTAACTCGTATGATAAAATTAATGCACTAAACATCGTAGCTAAGACGATAGGGCTTATAGGAAATGACATATAATGATTGATGAAAGTATTTGTTTCCATTAGTTACTACATAAAACATGCAATTAATTTTATCATTCTTAAGAAAATAATTACAGTATTCTATCTAAATAATGTAGAACCAAACAATAGAGTGGCACAATCTTTAGACATTTTAACAATGTGAGCATTTTCAACATGAGCATGATACATATTTCCATGGCCTTACATGGACATTAACAAGTTCACTACATTTTCTTGCCCCTAATAAATGTCAAAATACATGACAAATTCTGGCACTGGTTATCACCACTGAAGTATTTATGTAATTTGTAAAGACCAAAAGATACATATGAGTTATAACTTGGAAATGTAAGTCATCTTTCAATGTGCTTCCCCCAGAAATTCACTAAAATATGCTTAATGGTGATAATGAAATGCACTGAATTGCAGTGGTATACATAAATATGTAATGGGCAAAACAATGCGGTGAACCAATCTATGAATCCCATGCATGGATTTTTGGATCTTCATGCAAGGCAGCATAAATTGAAGAGGATGCTTGCATGGTGAATGGACACAAGGAGTGTGGATAAACAGGGTTAGGGCTCTTTCATGAGTGGCTGTGCATGTAACAAAGTTGTACATTCCAATTGTTGAGTGGTTTCTTGTCCAAAATGACTCAAGCAGCCTGCTTATGGTATGCCATTATGAAGATAATATCACTAAATATTCGGTCATGAGTAGTGAAAATGAAACGGGGAAAAAGAAAGATCAACGTTGTCATGGTTATCTTCTGAGTTCTGACAAATCAAGCAGATGCAGCTGCAGGATTTATCCAAATAAATTATACAAGATTAGGATTTGCAATCACTTCAAGAAAAATCAAGCATTTAAAAACCTTAATAAAAGAGACTAAGACAGCTGCAAAATGAGCGCATATTCATCAATCATATCTACTGTATTCATGATTAGGTTTTTTACCAGTTGTCATGAATTAGGTTTTCATTAAGTGGGTGTTACCATGCACAGGCACGCAAACAAATTTTTTTTTCAAGAATCTGATCATACTGATGTGTTTTGCATGCTTGATTTCACAGGTATTGGCTCTTGGATCATTCAATTCTGATAAGTGAGTAGGCTTGTTAAGGTTTGAAAATCAACAGTCCAAAATTTTCAAGCCTCAGAAAATCATATTTTTCATCCAAGAAACATGATCCAAGGGTAATTTCCAAGCAATGGACCATGCTGAACACCTGTATGGTCAGATTTGTGAAAAAAGTGCTGGAAATACCCAGTTTGCATGCAGTTCGCATAGTCTCATTTCCCTATATATATATATATATATATATATATATATAGAGAGAGAGAGAGAGAGAGAGAGAGATAGAGAGAGAGAGAGAGAGAACAGTGAATGCACAAATCGTCCACTGTTACGTATGTGTGTGTGTATATATACAGAGACGGGAGTAACAGTGGATGCACAAATCGTCCACTGTAACGTTGGACACGTGAGCGTCGCTGATCATGGTGAGATCAGCAGCGCATGTGCATTTATATAAAAAATGACCCTTTAGCAGCGGTCGGCTAAAGGGTCATTTTTTGGATCTAAAGGGTCATTTTTTGGATGTGCAGTCAGCCCGTTCGATGATGCTCAATTCAGATCACTGTCAAATATAGAAACCTAAGGATCATTTAAAAACTTCTGCATCAACTTTGATCAACTAGATATTGATCCAAGGAATGCTTTCAAATGACAGCTCAGATATCCAATCCAATCAAACAAGTTGCTTGCATGCTTTTAAACTGCAACTATAATTCAACGTAATAGATGCGCATACTAATATGGCCCTAAATGAACACTGCATGCAAATGCAACCCTGCATGAACAATTGCACAGAATAGAGATCAACCATACATAGCATGCACCTTCCAGCAAAAAGAAGCATTCATGACAACCAGAATTGATGCCAAACCTGAGTCAATCCCATTCCAAAGGCAAACTTGGCAAGTGCTTTCAACCGTGCTAATGATAGCTCCAGACCCATTTCAAATAGCTGAAAAGGAGATCAGATAGAGTGAACCTCGTTTGAGCATTGTCTAGAGTTCAGCTGCAAAAGATATTAGTTTTACAAAATCGATGAAAAGAAGCTCAGCAGACCAGGACAGGAAAAGTTGGCAAGAAAAGTCTAGGTACCAACTATCTCTTTACAAAAGCCAGAGGCCCCCTATACAGTAAAATAAACATCTAAATACAAGATCCAAAAGATCATTCAGATAGTCAGTTGCATAACAAACATCAAAAGAAATACAGGTTGCAACTCAACCTAATAAGTACATCAAAATCATTACTGTGCCTAATATGGAGAGGGTTTGGAACTATGCAACACCAAGCAACTGTAATTTAATGGTATCACTATGAGGAAGATGGAATGAGGCCAAGACCTTGGAACATCCCCTCACCTAGGGCTGCAAACAGATCGTATATGGTTGGACATCTGATCCGAGTCCAGCATGTTATTTAAGGATATGGATCCTTTAAGTAAAATCTGAATGTGCATTCGGATCGGATTCAGATATATTCAATCAAATTACTTTCAGATTTGGATTGGATTCGGATAAGCATTTTAAGTCAGGAAAGTTGATCTGAATCAAAATCTGACCAATTTAAATTTTTTACATGCAAATAGTTTGTTTGTTTTTTTGCCAATCCAAACAAAAAGCTTGTTTTTTGTTCTACTTTTTCTGGATCCAGTATTACCATATGTAATTCGGATTTGGATTCAACCTTACCTCCTCAGATCTGATTCAGATTCGGATCCAGATCTGGATCTACTATTTACATTTTTGGATTTGGATTTGGATCTGGCAATATCAGGCCTGAAACCAACCCGTCTGCCCCCCTACCCTCACCCCACACTTTCCTCAATGGCATGGGCCACAGCCATAGGATATTTTTTATTTGAGAGCCCTAATTTGGGCTATAAATAATTACATAATATTACATGGGACCCATAAGCAACATTAAAACAAAAACACAATAATTATGCAAATGTCACAATTACTAGGCTGTGATACAAAAATAAATTTGTAGAAATTCCCCTGACTATATATTGCACTCCCCCTCAAGTTGTACATTCCATTGACATGTACAACTTGTTCTTCAAGTATTCATGGTGGGCCTTTGATAGTCCCTTAGTGATAATATCCACAATATGATCTTCGGTTCTGACAAATTTAGTGCCAGCCTCTTCCAACTCCACCTTCTACACAAAATGATAATCAATTTAAAAATGTTTAGATCTGTCATGAATAACTGGATTTGATGAAAACACAATAGCACTTTTACTATCACAGAGCACCATAGATTTGCTGGTCTGGATCTTCAAAACTTTTAGTAGACTTCTTCCCCAGACTATCTCTAATGCTAGCAAGAGTCCTGCATTTAGCTTATATGATAGATCTAGTAATGCTATTTTGTTCTTTACTATTCTAGGATATGGGGTTTCTTCCATGAAAAACAAAATAGCTACTGATAGATTTCTTTGTGTCTAGGTCTCCTGCCTAGTCTGAATATGAAAACCTAATGCTATTTTAATATGAAAATTATGGGTTTCATTTTCAAAATAAACTATTCCATGTCTCATAGTTCCTTTTACATATATCTCATGATTCTTTTCAGTGCCTCAATGCGTACATTCGAGGGTGAGTGCATATATTGATAGACCTGGTTCATTGCAATGTCATATCAGGTCTTGTGTCAAGTATCATAGAGCACCTATCATGCTCTTATATTTTTCTGGATATTCAACCACACCACACTATTCTTTTACTTATTCACGACTAAAGTGGTACCAAGGCTTGTAGTTATACAGATTAAATTTATTGAACATACCATAGGCATATTTCTGCTGAGAAATCCTGATGAGGTCTTTGCTCTATCAACAATTTTCAAAAGGTATCGAAGCTAGCCTGAATCACTCATCTTAAATTTCTCATGGAGAATCTTCAGTTCCCATTATGAGACATTCTGTATTACCAATAATAATCATTATCATATCATTCACATACAGGAGTATAATAACTATTCATTTGCTACTAGAATAAACAAAAAGAGAATTATCTACAAGTACCTTTGAGAAGGCAAGTTTCTTCACATCATTATAAAACCTTTGACACCACATTCTAGAAGCTTCCTTGAGACCTTAAATCAATCTCTTGAGCTTGAAACAAACTTTCTATGATGAACCTGATAGAACCCGAGTGGTTGCTCATTGTAAACATCTTCCTTCAAACTTCCATGGAAGATGCATTTTAACATTGAGCTGTTATAGTAGTTGATCATATAACAATGCTAGGAACATGATGAGCCTCACACCAATTATCCTAACAATTGCAACTGAATCTCCTCGTAATCTAGCTTGTTGTTTTGGTTGTATCCCTTTGCCATGAACCTAGTTTTGAATCTTTCAATACTTTCATTTGAATGAAGGACAACAGAAAAAACAATTGGCATTTTGACAATTGAATCTTTCCACCTCTTTCCTTGAGTAACTTGAGCTCCAACCATGGAAGTGAAAGGAGGTCGAGTGTCTGATGGATGTCCCTAGACACACAAACAATGGGGTCGAGAAAGATCCAGAAAGGACCAGCCTCCTCCATCAACTTCCCCCTTTTTGTTTGCAATCCTTCCATCTACCACCTCCATGAGAGGTGCCGCTAACGCCTGATGTCCCTCATTCACACTACTCCTTAACTGTTGTAAACCTAGGTTACACAATATTAGTCCGGAGTCATTCTTGTTCCAGTCCCAACCACATAGGCAAAAAAAAATTCCTGTTGCATAAGTTAAGAAAGGTAATCTTTCGCAAATCCAATTTTGTGGCAAGCAGAACTGCTTGAGTACCTCAATAAGAGTCTATTCTCCCTAATGAATCAGCAAGCAATATCCGACAAATCTTTCTGCCTCCCCCACATTTTACCAACTTTGAAAAGAATGGTGGGCAAAAACACATTTTGAACATTATATACAATCAAAAACACCTTATTGAGCTTCTTCAAAAATCACTCAATGTCTCAGAAGAATAATGAGTCATAAGGCAGTCTCCTAGCACTCTCAATAATTCAAGGAAGGATGCTCGGCTATCCCGATCAGTGTTGTCAATATCAATGTAAATCAGCCTTAATCGGCCGTTTGTATCGTATCAGCCCAAAATCGATTTGATAAGGCCAATTCAGTCCTAAGCTGATTTTTAATATTTTAATGTTTTCACAAATTTTTGTAATGGTTTTTATATTAAAAAGTAAAAATAGCTGATTCAACTCGATCGGGTTAGTGTCCAAATTGGCAGATTCTCTGAATCGAAAATTTGATTCAGTATCAAAACCGATATTGACAACATTGATCTTGATCTCCCTCCTACATGAGAATTTAAATCCCCTTTGCACCAAAAAGACCTCCAACTTTGGCAAACACGAGATTTAACCTCCTAGTATTCCTGGGTTAAAGACTCTAGAAACCCCTCTGACCTAGACTCTGGTTCAAGAATGCCTCCCAATGCTTTCTCTTGCTACCTAACCATGGCTTCCAACCCGAGTATCTATGCTTATCACGACCCTTATGTCTGCCACAATCCTCATGTCTCATATCAACCCTCCACTTGACTAGCACATAAGCCTTTGAGTATCCAATATTGGTGACGAATATGTGCAATTCTGTAATGAAATGGACTAAATCCAACACACGTCACTTATGAACTTGCAAGAAGACACTTCAATCAAGTATAACACTTGATTGAATAAGCCACAACACCCACACAAGGGTCAAATATCTTGTTATTGAATAGGAAAGCTCTCTTGAGAGAGTTAGAAAATACAATGCCTTGAATGACCTATTTATAATAAAAGAGACCACAAGGGAGCAGCCGAAAGTGGCTGTTGGGCTGCCCCCAAAAATATAAAAAGAAAAAATAAAAACAATACAAAATAAAAGAGATAAAAAGGTGGTCAGTCCCTAATGGGCTGATGCCTATTACAGTGAAAAGACTGAAATACCCTTGATGGGTATTTCGGTTTACACTATATATATATATATATATATATATATATATATATATATATATATATATATATTAACACCCCCCCTCAAACTCATGGTGGAACAACCGAGAGTTGGTCAAGTAAAAAGTGAAATCTTGGTAACGGGAGTGCTTTAGTGAAGAAGTCTGCTAGTTGATACTGAGACAGAACGTAAGGCAATGTGATGATCTTCTTCAGAAATTCTTCACGAACGTAGTGACAATCCATTTCAATATGTTTGGTCCTCTCATGGTGATTGCTTGCAATGTATACAACGCTCTTATTGTTACAACATAATCTTGAAGGTTCCGCAATATGAACTCCCAAGTCCTCTAGTAGTTGTCTCAACCATACTAACTCAGACGTAGTTGTTGTAAAAACCCACGTAAAAAAAATGATCTGACCCGGGTCGGATCCGGATCCGACCCGGATCCAAACCCGATAAGGCCTCCCCCCGTGCCTATTTAAAGCACGCAGGGGGGTAGGGTTTCTCATTCGAGAAACCCTCCCCTGCTACCTTTCTCTCTCCTCGTTCGCCCGATCCTCTCTCCCACTCTCACCTTCCTTCCGGCCGGCAGACCTTCGGTGAGCTCCCCTCCAGTGAGCTCTTGTTCAACGAACCCCCTCACCCGCAGCTCCCTCTCTCGTATGTCGACGCCGGCGACCTCGGTCCCTCTTGCCAACCCCTTCAGGTAAACCCTAACCCCTCTCTTTCCCTTTGTGTCTTCTCCTCCTTCTTCTACTTTCTTCTTCTTTGTTCCCCTTTTCTCTTCTTCTGCAGGACGACTGTCGTCTGTATTAGGTCGGTTGGCAGGGGCTAAAGCCCCTGCCGAACATCTTTCGGCAGGCCGACAGGGGTGACGCCCCCTGCAGCCTGCGTTTAGTTGGTCGACAGGGGTTTTAGCCCTTGCCTTTAGTATTCCGGCAGGCCGGTAAGGGCGACACCCCCTGCCGCCTGTGATAAGGCTTCCGTCAGGGGCTTTTGGCCCCTGCCTCGCTTTTTCGACAAGTCGGCAGGGGCCTTGCCCCTGCCGCCTGAGTATTCTCGGCAGGCAGGGACAAAGCCCCCGCCACTGATCCTTTCTCTTTTCGTAGTGGAGCGGCCGAGCCCTCTCCCTGCTTTCTCAAGATGAAGGGGAGGGGCTCGCCCCCCTCCCTATTTCCCTTTTTCGCCAGGGAGAGGTCGAGACCCCTCCCTGTCTCCCTGTTGTGTGAGATACAGGGGAGGGGCTCGGCCCCCTCGCTATTTCCCTTTTTCACCAGGGAGGGACCGAGCCCCCTCCCTGTCTTCCTGTTGTACAGGTTATGAGGGAGGGGCTCGGCCCCCTCCCTGTTTCTCCTTTTCACAAGGGAGGGGTTGAGCCCTCCCCCCAGCCTCCCTGTTTTCCTTTTGACGCAAAGGGAGGGGTTGAGCCCTTCGTTACATACACACGAAGGAAAGCGCAACCCTGAGACTCACCAAGGTAGGGAAAAGTTGCGCAATGGACTTTGGATAAACTGAACTAAGCTCAAACGTTTAAAAATGAAAATTAAAGCAATTTAATATATATATATATATATATATTTATAGAAGTATGCTTTTTAATTCAAGGACATAGTTTTGCGATCCTTGTCCTTTCCATTATGTCATTTACTTTGTCGTCGCGCTTTAGTGCACAGGCTATTATTTTATGTCATTTACTTTGTCGTCGCGCTTTAGTGCATAGGCTACTGTTTTACTGTCATTTGCTTTCGCCGTCGTGCTTTAGTGCACAAGCTTTCTTGCTTTACGCATTTATTTAGCTTGATACGCAGTTTTGCGGATAAGCATCGATTTATGTCAATTACTTTCGCCGTCGCACTTTAGTGCATAGGCTATTTGCTTTCCGCATTTACCTGCTTACACATTTGTTTAGCTGAGGTACAGTTTCGTACCTCGTGCATTGCTTTACGCAGTTATTTAAGTCGAGGTATGGTTTCGTACCTCAAGCCTGGCTTACGTTTTCAATTCTTGATACGTCTATTTGACCAAGGTTACTCACTCTTGCGCGTCATCGCTCTTTAAGGATTTCTTGCATCCTGTTGTCGCATTGCATTGTGCACGACCTCGTTTTCCTCTGCTAACTAACACTTGCACTTAAGTATAGTCTGGAGCATAACCTATTTCGCTCGTTTGTTTAAAAATGACACAAGTCGCACTTATGCATTTTTGTTTCAAAAAGAAATTCCTAAAGAGAATCTGTGTTTCCAAATGCGTGGTCTTGTTAAGCAGGTTTTGAAAGTCGTTGTTGCAAGATTGCAACTCAGTCTCCCGAATCAGAGTATTTGGGAGATATGCTTTACAACTTCGGTTTCGTGTATCCGATATAACTCGAATGACCCTGATGATGGGGCACGAACTTGCGTTTTGGGGTGGTTCTTTTGAAAAAAAAACCTTATCTCCGTTTATCAAGACCAGTATTGCGAGGTATGCGCAGCATACAGATACTGTGATAAACGAATGAGACATCTGTGGCGATCTCGCCTCATTCGAGTTGCATAGTGTTGTACTCGTGGTTTGAAAGATAAATTATGTTCAAAATAAGATATATGGTTCAACATATTCTAATTATGCACTTTGCAAAAAATGCGGATTTGCACATGAGCGCTAAAATTCTTAATAAAGGGATTTCTATTCGCGAGTCCAACTTTCCAAATATACAGTTTTGCAAAGTAAAGTTTGAGAGCCCTTTTTGAGAAATAACATCCAGTCTCCCAAATTGACGTATTTGGGAGTAGTGTTTTTGCTACTTCTGTTTGCGTTTCCGACATAACTCGGATAACCCCGTTTAACGGCATGGGCATGAGCCTGGGCAGGGTTTCTGCTGAGAAACCTATACCATTGCTAATATCGCAAGACATGCGCAGCATGCTGATGCTGCGATATATTGGATGAAAGATCTATGGTGATCCTGTATCCTTTAAATGATTAAAAGATAGGACCTTGTCAATCTAGATACTTGTTGCACCACTTATTTTTTGCAAAACTTTGTTGTTGGGTTTCTTTTGGAGAAAACCTATACCCCTCTCTTCGTAGTCGTACTTTTAGACATTCACGATATGTTTGGACTACGATAAGTAAGGTGAAAGGTCTATGTTTACCTCGAACATACAATGGCATGTGTTTGAAATCACACAATGATAATGTTTTCACCCTCATAATAAGTTGACCCCTCTCATCGTGGTTGTACTTTTGAACATGTACATTGCGTACTGCGATGAATAGGATGAGAGGTCTATGTTACCTCAAACGTGCAATGGCACGATTGAAATCACATAATGATGATGTTTTCACCCTCACAATAAGTTGACCCCTCTCATCGTGGTTGTACTTTTTAACAGGTATGTTGCGTACTGCGATGAGTAGGATGAGAGGTTTATATTTACCTCAAACATGCAATGGCACGTGTTTGAAATCACCTAATGGTGATGTTTTCGCCTTCACATGCAAGATGCTCGAGTGGGTCGAAATACCAAAACATATAGAATGGGTCTTCAGTTAAGTAACACCTAATATACCCATTCGACCTGCTGACTTCATCAAGAGAGATGATGAAATGGTACAAAACTCCAATGGACAGGTTGTTAACAACCAGCCCTCGGGCAAATGACTCGGCGTTCCCAGTCATCAGAGTTATGGGACAGGACTACCAGAAATTATCCTAGGAGGTAGATCCCATAGACTTCTGCAGAAGTAGGATGCATCCGTTGTCTACGAATGCCTTTAGGATTTTTCTCTCTTGGTCATTGTCCGTCCCCTTAGGAGCAGACTCAGCTAGCTAACCGGGGTATTGAAAATACATGACATAATAGACCATCGGATTAGTCCCAGTTGTTTCTACGTGTCGTACCTTGCGCGTACCCGCAAGGCCAGCTAATATCGAAACAAAAGTTATACGGTTCATATTACTTATTGGTTACGCACCGTGTGTTGATTATCTATTAATGCTAATTGTAGCATTTCGCATATGTTGATTAGTTGTTAATGCTAATTGTAGCATTTCGTGTGCGCTGATTAACTGTTAATGCTAATTGCAGCATTTCGCGTGCGCTGATTTACTGTTAATACTGGTTGTAGCATTTTGCGTGCGTTGATTAATTGTTAAATGCTAGTTTTAGCATTTCTCTTGCATTGATTAACTGTTGATACTAGTAGTAGTTTTTCATTTGTTTAAACTGCTAAGCATGATAGAATTAAATGTAAGTACTTAATTTTGTTATATATTGTCTCACTTGTACACCTACCAGTTTTTCATGAAACTGACCCATTTTATGGGCACAGGTCATTATGAGGTCTGTACGGACTACGATGACACAATGGCGTGAAGAAATCAAGATGAGACTATTTCCCTGACGTTTCGCTCCTGAAGACAGTTCGATAAATTTGCATAAAGGCTTTCTTGAAAACTCCTTCTTTGTACACGTCTTAAATTATTATTAAGTGCATTTCAAAATCTATTTGGTTTATTAAATGTACAGAGTTTCAAATCTGTTGTGAAAGAGAGTTTGCGCTGTAATGCGCCCAAGGTCCATTGACTTGCTATTTCAAACACTATTTTCAGCTGAATTACTATGTAAAAACTCTGATAAATGAATGATTACAAAGCTTTCGAACTTTTCATAAAAAATTACAAGTCCTAAATTTTGGGGCGTTACAGTTATTGCCATGACACGATACTCAACTTCAATGGAGGAGAGGGACACCTTTTGTTGCTTTTTGCATTGTTATGAAATTAAAGAATCACCTACAAAAACACAAAAACCAGTGGTTGAGCGTCTATCATTCACATCCCCTTGCTAGTCAAAATCAAAATATACAATGACTTCTAATGAGGTAGAGGATGATACAAATAATACATAATTGATAGAATTTTTAATATATCTAATAATTCTCATTACAGCACTCATGTATTATATTGGGAGCATGCTGAAATTAACTAACAAAATGAATAGCATGAGAAATATCAGGACGAGTAATGAAGAGATAAGACAAAGCACCAATCATTTGTCTGTATGGAGTTGGATCCTTTAGAGGTTCTCTATCATCTTTTTTCATTTTTGTATTTATGACCTCTGAGTATCAACTCGTTTGTCATCTGAGAGCCCTGATCATTCTATGATTTATGTTGCATACTTAGTCTGCGACAAAAAATGACCACGGGGTTAGTAAGTCACTTTTATTCCAAGAAAGTATCGCAAAAAACCAAGATCTATCATTTCAAAGTTATCTTTAAGGACATCTTTGATCTGATTAACTCCCTGTTTGTCACCTCCTGTGATAATCATGTCATCTACGTAAAGTAGTAATATTATCATGCCTGCATTAGAAGACTTAACAAACAACGAGTGTCAGTATAATAAGATTTAAAATAAAGTTGTGTCATCACACTATTGAATTTATCATACCAAGCTTTGGGGGCTTGTTTTAAACCATACAGAGCTTTGCGTAACCAAAGAATTTCGCCATGTGCTAAACTTAAACCTGGTGGAGGATCCATATACACATCCTCATCCAGATTACCATTCAAAAAAGTATTTTTTACATCCATTTGAAAGATTGGCCATTTTTTAATTGATGCTATAGAAATCAAGTTTTTTAATTGATGCTATAGAAATCAAGGTTCTAACAGTGGTCATTTGGACGATTGGAGCAAACGTCTCGTCATAGTCTATCCCATATTCTTGACTGTATCCTTGACTACTAGCCTAGCTTTATATCTTTATAATGTTTCATCCCATTTAGTTTTTACCTTGTAGACCCATCTATATCCTATAGTTTTTCTACCTTTAGGTAATGTTTGGACTTCCCAAGTTTTTGCCTTTTCTAAAGTTTCTAATTTATCATTCATTGCCTTAATTCATTCTTGATGATTTTTAGCTTCGTAGTAGGATGTTGGTTCTATATACGAGTGTATGGCCATAAGACATGATCTATACATTGGTTCAAAATAATCACAGGATACAAATCTACTAAGAGCTTTTGAAATTTTTATGGATTTCCTAATACTAGAATAATCTATATCCTGATTTTAGGTATATCTTTCTAAAGCACATGGTGGATGATCTTCGGTACGTCGAGTATAGATTTGTATATTATTGTGAGATAGGTCTATATTATTGTGAGATAGTTCTATATTATTAAGACCATCTACATTTCTATTTGCACCATGAGTGTTTACATTTTCACTCTCATGCACATCGTGAATGTTTTCACACCTTTCACATTCATTGACAAGATCAAACAGAAATGAATAATCACATTTCTCTTGGATTTTTTCTTTGTTAAAACCATTTTCATTTTAAAAAAAAGTAATATTTTGTGAAACATACAATTTGTTTCTTTCAATGTCATAACATCTATATCCCTTTTGGATTTTGGCATAGCCTAAGAAAACACAAGAGATTGCTTTTGGAGAAAGTTTGCCAATTTTATTAGTAAGGACAAAACATTTACATCCAAAGACTCTTAACCTATTATAATTGGGTGATATTTTAAGTAATTTTTCAATAGGAAAGACATTTTCAATGTTTTTTTAAAGCATTCTGTTTATCAGATAAACTGTCGTAAGGGCGGCTTCAGCCCAAAAACTTTTGGGAACATTTCTTGAAACAAGAAATGTTTTAGTTATCTCAATGATATGTCTATGATTTCTTTCGGCTAGTCCATTTTGTTGAGGAGTGTATGGACAAGATTTTTTATAAATAATCCCATGTAGGCCAAGGTAATTTTCGAACTCTTTTGACATAAATTCTTCTCCGAAATGAGTTCTAAAGATTTGAATATTGGTTTTAAATTGAGTCTTTGTATAGCAATAAAACCTTTTAAAACAATCAAATACTTCTAATTTTTGTTTAAGAAAAAATATCCAAGAGTGTCGACTATAGTCATCCACAAACACAACATAATAAGATACACCTCCTTTGGATACAACGAGAGTCGGTCCCCATACGTCCGAATGCACTAACTCAAATGGATTTTTAGATATAAAATGTCTTGGCCTAAAGGGTAAGGATTTCATTTTACCAAGAATGCAATCTTCACACATAAAATCTTTTTCTTCATAACTTGTAAGGAATGGAAACAAGTGTAATTTGGACACACTAGGATGTCCTAGTCTATTGTCCATTACATAGATATCTCTTCTTCTATGGCCTCACCCAATCGGCTTTCTAGACTGGAGATCCTGTATTAAATAATCATTAGATGAAAACAAGACTTTGCATTCATGATCCGCAATTTGAGAAACATATAAAAGATTTAAATTCAATTTTGGTACTACTTTAATATTTGGTATGTGAAAAGTCGGTTGTTTTTTAAACACTTCAAAACTTTTGATTTTCAAAGACGTTCCATCGGCGGTTGAAACATAAGAATTATTTGATTTAGTATGAGATTCGGATAATATGGACTCATTTAGAGTCATGTGAAAAGAGGCATCAGAGTCAAATATCCAAGAAGTCTTACCAGGGTCCCTACTTGTGGATACGACTGCCCCGAGAAGGAAGAAGTTTGAGCTTTGAGCATTGGTTGTAGTGCCTCCATTAGTTGAGCCAAAGATAGCGAGTCGATACACTTGGAGTAGTCTACATCATGGCTTTCAACGGAAGCAACTCTTTTATCTCTATGATCTTCTTTCTTTCTTTTGGGGCAAAAAGGTTTGATATGTCTCGGTTCATAGCAATGATAGCATATAATTTTGCCACCCTTTTTGTATTCATGATCCCCTTTTTTGTTGCTTCTTTCATAGTTAGAGTTTCTTTCATTCTCATTTTTCACAAAACGATAAGGTTTATAACTTCCAATATGATTACCGGGCTTTGACATAGCAAGCATGGATTCTTCTTCTTTTGGACTGGATGGTTTCTTCAATCTATTTTCCTCTATGGTTAAGTCCTCAAGAGTTTCGATTATGGATGGTCCACCTCTTCTGTGAAGGAGAGCCGACTTGGTCCCTTCAAATTCAGGTCTAAGCCCATTAAGAAATCGGTAGAAATGCTCCATTTTAATTTGATTTTCACCGAGTTCTACATCTTGTGGACAATGTCATTTTGGCTCAAGAAGAGCCAATTCATCCCAAAGGAGAGAGAGCGCATTGTAATATTTCCTAATGCCCATCTCTCCTTAGGTCATAATTCTTACTTTGTTTTAAACATTACATATGTGAGCAATATCTTTAAGGCTATATATGTCTTTAAGATATTTTCACGCATCACCAGCGAAATCAAATTTCACTAAGCTAGAACACTTGTGAATCTTCTTTAAGCCCTTTCCTATTTGCTATAGTGATGGATGAGCTTACGAGATCAATTCAAGAAAATGTGTCGTGGTGTATGTTGTTTGCTGATGATATTGTTTTGATCGATAAGTCTAGAGCTGGGGTTAATGCTAAGTTAGAATTATGGAGACAAACATTGGAAGCAAGAGGTTTTAAGATGAGTAAGAGTAAGACAAAATATATGGAATGTCGGTTTAGTAAGCAACGAAGTAGTGATGGGAGTGTAGTGAAGCTTGGTGAGCAAGAAATACCGGTGGCTGATTCTTTCAAATATTTGGGATCTATCATTCAAAAGTATGGAGAAATTGATGGAGATGTAAATCATAGGATAAAGGTTGGGTGGATGAAATGGAAAAGTGCAACTGGAGTGTTGTGCAATCGTAGAATGCCATTGCGGTTGAAGGGAAAGTTTTATAGGACGACTATTAGGCCCGCTTTACTATATGGTACGGAATGTTGGGCTGCCAAGAGACATCATATTCAAAAAATGAGTGTAGCTGAGATGCGTATGCTGAGATGGATGTGTGGAAATACAATAAAAGATAAGATTCGGAACGAGGAGATACGTAAGAAGGTAGGCGTTGCACCCATTGAAAATAAGATGAGAGAGAATCGTTTACGGTGGTTTGGACATATTCGACGAAGGCCTAATGATGCTCCAGTTAGAAGGATAGAGAAATGGGAAAATATATTAGTTAAAAGAGGTCGGGGTAGGCCTAGAAAGACATGGATGGAGGTGATAGGAAAGGATATGAATGCTTTGAACCTCACCGACGACATGGCATTGGATAGAAATGAATGGAGGAGAAGGATTCATGTGAAAGACCCAGAATGATTTTCTTTTTTGGTTCATATCGCCGACCCCAATTGTTTTGGGATGAATGCGTAGTTGTTGTTGTTGTAGAACACTTGTGAATGTCCACACTATTGTTGAGCCATCCAATGATCTTGAAATGACCCATCCTCCACTCTTTCCATTTCTTTTCATAATCGAAAACGACTTTAGACATTTCTTTTCCTTGAAGAGCAACTTCTTTTCCATTCTCAATTTTGGTGAGAATGAGTTTAGGCTTCTTTTCGGAACCATCCACCAAACCCCATAGACCTTTTTCCCATATCTTGTGCTTTACTATGGATGCCCACATCATATAGTTTGTATTATTTAGGCGTACGGAAATGTAGACGATTACTTCCCTTTCATTCTCCATTTCTTTACAATGAGAAGAAAGGAGAAAAAGATGGAGAATCAAGAGAGGAAAAGAAAGATAATACACAATTGATTGAAAGGTAGTGCGCTTCCCGATGCAACAATTCACGATCCTCCTCTTGGTGTTATCACGATCCTCATCTTGATATTATAGGAGTATAGCCTCAAGAGCACCAAAGCTCTGATACCATGTAATGAAATGGACCAACACATGTCACTTATGGACTTGCAAGAAGACACATCAATCAAGTATAACACTTGATTGAATAAGCCACAACACCCACACAAGGGTCAAATATCTTTTTATTGAATAGGAAAGCTCTCTTGAGAGAGTTAGAAAATACAAGGCCTTGAATGACCTATTTATAATAAAAGAGACCACAAGGGAGCAGCCCAAAGTGGCTGTTGGGAGCTGCCCCAAAAATATAAAAAGAAAAAATAAAAACAATACAAAAATAAAAGAGATAAAAAGGTGGTCAGCCCCTAATGGGCTGATGCCTATTACAGTGAAAAGACCGAAATACCCTTGATGGGTATTTCGGTTTACAGTGTATATATATATATATATATATATATATATATCAACAAATTCAGCCTTAATTAAGTATATCACTCACATGATAACCAACTACACCACATACCCTTCCCTAACTTGTAGAGGTTTGTCTTCCAAGTAGCATAAAACATTCCATGGTCATTTGCTACCTGAAATCTTTCAGTTCAAGACATCTCTTGAAATCAATGTCCTAAGATTAATTCAGATTCTTCCTTTGTACTGGACTAAAGAAAGAACTAGAATAAGAGCAGCACTCATAATAGTCAGCAGTAGGATGGGTGTTATCAGCAAAAAGAACACACACACATACATACATATATATATATATACATACATATATATATATATATACACACATATATATATATATATGCAGGCCTGCAACACTTGAAAATAATGACCACATTAGGAAATATGCTAAAAAATGACATCGGTGAAAGAAAGTCAAGGAAATACTTGAAGTCAATTAACAGAAATAATAATGGCTGCTGAGGTTAAAGCAGATAATCAGATAGAGAACCAGGAAACTAGCAACATTAAAAATATAGAGAAGAAAGAATAGAAAAGGAAGACCAAGAATCAAAGAAAATAGAAATATAGAATATAGAATTGAAGAAAAGATTGAAGGATGCATAAGAAAATAAAGATGAGAAATGAGGCAAAGGAGAAGGGAGAAAGGAGTAGAATAAAGGATAAAGTACCTCTCTACAAGTGCACTTTGGGAATCTAGCATCATATGACTGCCCAACCAGATTGTGGGTTGCTCTGGTACCATGTTTTTTTTTTTTGAGGAATATATGGTACCATGTAAATTAAAGTATCACTGTGAAGAAGATGGAGATGAAGCCAAAATCGTGGGACAGCCCTCAGCCCCTAACACTTACCCCAACGGCAAGGGGTACAAACATCTGATGTGGACTATAGATAAGTATGTCATATTACAATAGAATTACGTGGGTGCCACCCAAAAGTGACATTAAGATAGAATACATAACAATTACATAAAGCGCCACAACCACTAGGCTGCAATACCAAGAAAAAATTACATAAATGCCCCTGAAAATATTTTAACATCAACTTTCTGTTCTCCCTGTTGCAGAAGAGATTAGTTATGAAGCATGTCATTATCATGTTAGAAGTTCCAAGCAACCAACAGCTTTGTCTATGATTGTTCAATAGAATATAAATTGGATTAAATATAAATAAGAAGAATATAAAACCAATGAAGAAGCATGGAAACTGACCAAAAAAAGGATCCCCCATTCAGACAAGACCTTGACATCAGTGATGTTCCTGATCAGGCCAAATTGGTTTAATACAACTCCTGCAAAAAAGAAACCAAGTATCTGCAATAAAAAAAAGATCAGAACTAGAGCTCAAATTGAACAACAAAGATGCAACATGAAAATAAAACTCTTTGGCACATTGCATGGTTATAAAAAGACCTGTCTAGTTTGAAAAGGCTCCTAAAAACTGCTAAGAGTATATGATTTTGAAAACAATGTCAGAGCATGCCCAAAGGGAATATCACAAAGACTGACATATAACAAAAGAGTAGGAAATTTACTTTGATTTGTGAGGGCAAACTAAACTAGATTCTCGAATCTTATTTCTCGTTACTAAAATATATAGGTAAAACAAGTTTATTGGACTAAGAGGAAACTCATTGCAGCCAATGGTTTTTTTGACTTTTTTTTTTCAATCATTTTCTCCAATATCTTAAGCTTCAAAATTATTGTTTCAACCAAATCTTCATGCCCAAAATATTAAAGGAGAATTTTCCTGACCCTAGTTTTCCACTCCTCATAAATTGTTTTTTGTTTTTTTGGGAATTTGCCATAATTTGATCCTAGGAAGGCTGATTTGTGCATGACCTTGGGGAAGTTGCTCCAATCCAATGTTTTAGATGCATGACAAGTCTAGATCTCTATATTTAGGTGCAAAAGAAACTATGATATAAAATGCTAGATTTATATTGAGATATTTAAAACCAAGATTTACCACCTACATTTAGGACTTTTAAGGTCCATCGAGTTACTATTTTGAGTATTTTCAAGTTTCAACTAATCCAACTATGCAACCTACAAAACTACAATCATAAGCTTTATTTAGGTTTTAATGGAAATGGGAGCAAGAGACAAAACTGATCTGGCATGGCAATATTTGTATACCTATTGACATGGGAATGATATAGTGTATTTGGTGTGCCGTTAGATCTTATGGGATACTATATAGGTTGAAATGTAATCTTGCATGATTAAACTAATCTGCAAGGACTTGGAAATCTCCACTTCCATATAACATACATGTATAAATAATAGCTAGTTTGCAAGAAATGAGAAGGAAAAATTAGACAAGTAGCAGGAGTTATAGAAGACAACTTGAAATCGAGGAAGATTAACCATCACCACTAGAAAATGTGCATTTGCCACTATCTCAAAAAATAGACAGTTTTTGAAGAATACAAAGTTGGAGAACGTGCACAAAGAAGAAATGAATAGGGTCAATGATTGAGATGTTAGACATTTTCTTAGAACAAAATTGGAGAAAAAGAGAATGAGCACAAAATGATGCTCGAATTTTATGCAATATTGTCTTTTATTGTCTAGCCTTTATGTCATCATGAATTTTGAAGAAATATACGTGTTACTCAAAAATTGCTTGTCTTTTGTAAGTATATATATGCTTACATGGTCAATTACTTATTAACTACCTTTTTTTTTAAATTCCCTTTTTTTGATATTTTTGTGTATCTTACAATGTGATACAAACATACAACATGATATTGTAAATATATACCTCAGACATTCCCGATACACATTGTGATATGCCTTTTACAACATTGGGATAGACTAGGTTAACATGTTTCCTCTGCATCTGCATGCATTCATGTCCATGTACATGCCTAAGTACATACACACATGAATGCATACATAATGTGTGTGTGTGTGTGTGCGCGTGCATGTGTGTATATATGTATATATGTGCATATATATGTATATATGTGCATATGTATATGCATGCATGTATGTATGTAAGGTATGAGGACAACCTTTTTAGATGACCCTTGGGCTGAGAATCACACCCTCTAAAGGAGGATCTCCCCTCTATGTTTGATTTGACCAAACATCGAGTTGTGTTGGTGGCTAATAATGGGGATGAAATATATAGATAGAAGGTGGACTTGAGAAGAACATTACATGAAGAAGCACAGTTCGAATTTGTTGATGTCTTGAATGATTTGAAACCTTCATTTGGGAAAGACTCTTGGAAATGGTATGGTACAATGGATGACATTTTCTCAACAAAACTGTGTTACATGTCCCTCTTGCCTAGCGGGAATAACCTCCGCTAACTAAATCTATATGGAGTATGTGTTCTTCTAGAGTGAAATTGATGCAGAGCCTCCAGAACATTTAGACATTAGCAAGAAGCAGGAGAGTGATCTGCCTTTGAAGATCTGATCCGAGAAGTCATACCCTAGAAGATACAAGTCAAATTCAACCTCTTTGGGTCCAAATAGATCTTAAGGGTATTTTGGTCTTTTGCTTACTTTGATTTTTCTGATATTTTTGTGTTATTCATCTCAGAAAATCCATTTGGTTATGTGATTCCACTTTTGTAATTTTTGGAATCACCTTCTGGATAGTTCTAGTATCTGTTAGGATCTATTTAGTGATACCAGAGGGTGTATGGAGATCCGGGGTAGTTTTTAAGTTTTGATTGGACCTCAAGTCCAATCTTTTGAGAAATATCTGAATTCCAAAGTTTGGATCTTGAGTGGGGTCCAAATTCATCGTTGGGACCTCATTGGCACTTTGGGCCAATGTGGATCCAGATCCACATTTAAGAGGCCACTCTAAAACTCGTGTAAGGGAGAGTAAGAGGCCCCTTGAAAACCGTTGGAGCCTCTTGACTCCTCCCTTGACTCATTTGAAAATTATTTTGAAAATTGGTAAGTCTCTTAAAAGCCCAAAAGAGGAAATGTAATGCCTTGGCTCTACTTTTAAAGCTTGGGAATTTGCAGACTTTGAAATTCTATAAAGTCTACTTGGAAAAACGTTGAGGGGGGTCTTTGATCATCTCTAGAAAAAAAATTTGAAAATGGAAGAAGAAAGAAAACCGAGTTTCTCTTGGATTAAACCTTAGCCAAGTGCACCATTGAAGGTCGACTCTAGTGACTGCCGTTGTTAAAATGTAACTTTTCATATATATATATATATATATATAGATATATATATATATAGAGAGAGAGAGAGATGTGTACATATATACTATGTATATATGTACATATATATCTCTATACATATACAAATATATATATTAACATATCATTATAAAACCCGATAAGGGTACTTTTGTCTTTTTCCTTTTACAAATATTTCAATTGAAATATGGTTGTATTTTTAACATTTTATTTTTCTTCTTTTTATTTCTTTCCTTTTTTTCTCTTTTTATTACAAAATAGAACGACCATTGGGGGGCCCACCCTTCTAGTCGTTGGGCCCCCAACGGTCATTAATATGACCGTTGGGGCTCCCAACGACTAGAAGGTGTTAAAATACATGTAATCAATATATTTATATATATAGGTATATTCACCATACCTGATAAGGGGTATTTTTGTAAATTCGCCCAATAGGGGGCATTGTAGTCTTTTTTTACCTTTTTCCTTTTATTTTTCCTTTTTTTTTATTTCTTATTTTCCTTTTTTTTATTTTTTGTGCATTAAATGCACCCTCATTGGGGGGGGGGGCAACAAAGAGTCGTTGGGCCCCCAACGGTCACAATTGTGACCGTTGGGAGCCCAACGACACCTTGTTGGGACTCCCAATGGTGCCTCTCTCTCTCCCTTCTCTAACTCTCTCACACTCCTCTCTTGCCTATAAATAAGTGGGGTCTCCCCCTTTGTAATGTGTGGCTTCTTGAAGCCTTCTTGTGCCTTTATAAGATTTTATGCTTTGAATCCATTGTTGGCTTTTGTGTATGTCCTCTTTTGGACTTGTTTTTTGCTTTCTATGTGTGAACGTCCATTGTAGGACATATATTTCTTTTCCACATATTTCATTACATGGTATCAGAGCCAGGTTATGCTCTTGATTTTTATAGCTAGTTGACTAGTTATACTCTTTTTTTTTTTGTTTTCTCTCTTTTGGTTTGTCCTCCATATGATGAAAGGAGAACAAAAGATTGATCTCTCCTTCAAGCTTAATGGTACCAACTACATGATGTGGGCTGCCACCATGGAGAACAACCTCAAGGGTAAAAAACTTTGGGGATATGTTATGGGCACCATTAGGGAACCTCAACTTCAACTTACAAAGATGGATGGTGATCAAGAAAAAGCTCTATAAGGAAATACTCGTATGAAGACTATTGAAGATCACCAATCTAAGGTTGAAGATTGGGAAAGTAAGCATGTAAAAATTCTTGCATGGTTCATGAACAACGTGGAGCTCAAAATTTGCGCCAACATTGTTAAATTCCGCCTAGCAAATGAAACATGGTTCTTTATGAAAGGTATGTATACTCAAAAGGACCTTGCTCGTCAATTCTTTTTCCAAGAAAAAATCCATACCATTAAGCAAGGTAAAATGAGTGTAAGAGATTACTATAGCACTCTTGGACCTTTTGGGATGAGCTATCCCTACTAGAACAAAAATGGGTGTCTAGTGAAGATGTGGAACTGAGAAGAGAACAAATGAAAAAAGAACACTTTTTCTAATTTTTACATGGGCTTAGGCCCGAATATGAACAAGTTAGATCCTCCCTTCTTCATAGATCTAAACCTCTTCCATTGGAAGATGCCATAGCTGAAATATGCCAAGAAACTCGTCTTGGCATGATTAAGGGAGGAGATGAAGTTCTAGCCGTGTCTAAACCCATCAATCATGTGAAAGCTTATAAGCCTCCACACTTTGGGAGAGAAAATAACTATAATGGCAATTATAGAAAAGCCATTTGCCATCATTGCCAAAAACCGGGTCATATAAGACCTAATTGCCCTAAGATAAATGAACCTCCAAAAGGAAAGGTTGCCTCTATTGAAGAAACCACAAAAAAGGAGCCAATTAAAGGGAAGGAGTCATTTTCCCTTGCTCAACTATCTGAAGCACTTCAAATTCTACTCAAATCGCCATCAACTTCGGGAGCCGCCATAGCCTCTTCTTCTCCTCCAGGTATGTCTTCTTGATTCTAGAGCATCCTTTCATATGACCCCTCTTGAAAATGGACTATCCAATTTATGTAACAACTCCAAAAATTCTTTTGTTTCCACCGTCGATGGTACATCTTTACAAGTTAAAAGTTTTGAAACTTTAGATTTTTCAAAAGATTTCTTTGTGCCAAACGTAAGGGTGGTACCTCAACTTAATTTAAACCTCTTGTCTGTCTCTCAAATATGTGATCATAGATGTGAAATCTCCTTCTCAACTAAGGATTGCTCTATACAGGATCTCCAGTCCGGGAAGCGGATTGGGCAAGGCCATAGGAGGGGAGATCTCTACTACATGAACAACTTGAAACTTCCCACTAACTCATTTTGTAATCATGTCCAAGATAAAAAATATTGAAACTTGGCATCAAAGACTTGGACATCCAAGATTCTAAAAAATGTACTCCTTTTCCTTTGGAAAGAAAATTTGTAATGAGAAACATTTTGTTTGCAAGAATTGTATTTTTGGAAAAATGAAATCCACTCCCTTTCCAAATAGAACATTTGTGTCCAAAAGACCTTTTGAATTAGTCCATTCGGATGTTTGGGGTCCTTCTCCGGTCATATCAAAAGGAGGATACTCCTATAATGTTACTTTCATTGATGACTACACTCGATATGTGTGGATCTATTTTCTTAATCTAAAATCTGAAGTTTTTAATTTCTTCAAAAACTTTTATATGATTGTCAAAAATCAATTTTCAAGTAATAACTCTACTCTTCGATCCGATTCCGGTGGAGAATATCTATCAAATGAATTTCAAGAATACTTGGAAACAAATGGCATTTGTCATCAAAGGTCATGTCCTAAGACTCCTCAACAAAATGGTCTAGCCGAAAGAAAGCATAGACACATTTTGGAAACCACTAGGACTCTTCTCATTTTCAAAGAAATTTCAAAGTGCTATTGGGCCGAAGCCTGTAACGCCCCAAAATTTCAAACTTGCGAACCTTTTAGAAAACAGGCAAGAGACTAAGAAAAATCTCTTTCCTTCAGAGTTTGTTTATAGAATCAGTGAAAGACTATTCTTTTGTTAATTTAGAAGGCAAACTGACAACTTTGGGCACGTTAGCTAAAAGAACCAAAACTCAAAAATTCAGATAAAATCCGTTACAAACCCAAAACATTCAAGACGTGAGCTAACAGCAGGAAGAAGAAGTCCTGAAGCCATCTTGCAATCGCGCCATCGCCTGTGGTGTACCTAATCATCACATGTACCCATAGAATGGGTTAGTTTCTCGAAAAACTTGTAGGTGCACAAGAGAGACTACAGGAAACCGAATTAAGTACATTTGATTCAGCAGGTTATGCAGTTTAAAGCAAATATGCAGTTAAATAGGTAAGCAATACAAACGGGTAAGTAGTGCAACAAGGTAAGTAGTGCAAACGGGTAAGTAGTGCAAGCGGTAAACAATGTAACAAGGTAAACAGTGCAAAACGAGTAAGCAGCGCAACTGTCAAAATATAGCAAGATGATTCATTTGATCGTAAGTTGTGAGCCACCATGCAACAAGCTTGTTCTTGTTCCTAGAACGGGGTCTCTGCATTTAATCATTATCAGGTCATCGTTTGTCGCCCTCACTACTTCTAACAAACGCTTTGTCCTGAACCACCTTAAACTATTCCCATCTCTCAAGGCCTTATGCGGCCAACTGACACCGGTTATGACTCACTAAGGCATCATACTTTCTCAGAAAAGCTCACCCTTCCGTAGAAGGTCCAAAACATGATCACTATCTCAAATCGCTAACGATCTTATTCTCACATCTGAGTCCTGCATGTAATCATGCTAAAACAAAAAGCCAAAACTATAAATTCATAAGTGGTTATCTCAAACAATCTCAGAAGATCATCACAGCTCACCATAACTTTTTATAGTAAGCAAAAACACAAGATCCACGTCGGATCGCTCGGTCCGGGAGATATACGACCTGACAAGGAATTACCGCCCTAGAGGGTATACCTGGTCTTGGACCATACACTTCCTCACAGAAGTTCACCATCTTTGCGGCTACCCGTTTGTGGACAGTGTGCATCCTCACAGAGATTCTACTGCTCTAGCCGGATTACCCGATCTGGGAAATGTATAACCTCACAAGGAATTACCGCCCTAGATGGTATACCTGGTCTTGGACCATACACTTCCTCACAGGAGTTCACCGTCTTTGCGACTACCTGTTCGTAGACAATGTACATCCTCACAGAGATTCTACCACTCTAGCCGGGTCACCTGGTCTTGATCATACATACACTCACAGCGAAACCTTTGGGAAGCCGATCCCCAACAAATGTCATATACAATAAAAACCATTGTAATACACACATCAACACAAATGACCGCTCTTAGGGTCGATAGCCACTATTATAATCAACAAGATCAACGCCAGATCACTTGGTCTAGGAAATATATAACCTTACAAGGAATTCCGCCCTAGATGGTATACCTGATCTTGAACCATACACTTCCTCACAGGAGTTCACCGTCTTTGCGGCTACCCGTTCGTGGACAGTGTACATCCTCACAGAGAATCTACCACTCTAGTCGGTTACCTGGTCTTCATCATACACGCCCTCGTAGATAATCCTTTGGAGATCAGGTCCTCAACAAACACCTTACTCAGTGATACATGCATCAATACAATCGACTGCTCTGAACAATTGACCGCTCTTGGGTCAGTAGCCACCAATATGGGCACAAGCATGTATATCAGCAATGTGCATCATATTACTTCACATGGTAAAACAAAAAACAAGATCACACATTCCTCCAATAAGGTTCCATGAACCATGAACATATTATCGCATACTTCCAACATTTCTTATCACGTGGCATATCAATCACATCACACAGAAGCATATAGTACTACGCATCGAAATATTGCCACAAGGATCATTGCAATCATCAAATAGGACATCAAAGCATGTGTAAACGACACATGAGAACACGCAGATATGGCAATCCAGTTGATTCTATAGGCAAAGAGTAACTAACTCTATCTGATAGCCAAACAAAACAACTGAATAAGACAAGCACTCATAACAATACTCGTAATACATACAATTACCATCAAATGGCTCAGTCCATCAACAAGTAATTAAATTAATCGTAAGGCATAAACCATTGCATCGCAAGCCATTCATAAGCTATACATGATAAGCAATCATACGACAACAGTTATATCACAATATGTAAGCAGCTTATAAGACAAGCGGTCACATCAATCCTAATTGCCACCAGTTCGTAGATTACGAGCTGTATGTAATCACATCAATCATAAGAGATGCAAGCCAACGTGCTACATTACAATAAGCACCAAACAGTTCGACCAAGGGGTAAAGCAAGTCACATGCTAATATGTAGCAACTGGCATAATGCTATTGTTGTAAGCACTTAACTAGTATGAGAAGCTAGATGTTACTTAGCAAAAAACTGCATAAGCAGTTTAACAAACTAGAGTAACGCCTCAACAGGCGGGTACAGCTCAACGAGTAGCGTACTGAACTACTGAGCAAGCAAGCAAGCAAGCAAGCAATCTACTAGTGTGAACATACTTTATGTTTCGATATTACTGGCCTGCGGGTACGCACAGGCAAAATGTAGAAACAACTGAGACTAGTTCGGACGTCTGTTAGTCTATGTATTTTTAATAACCCGAATAGCTAATTGAGTCTGCTCCTAAAGGGACGGCTTTAGCAGAGAGAGGATTCCCCAAAGGCTGATAAGCAGTGTCACTGATGCATCCCACTTCTGCAGAAGTGTTGAGTTAACTATTGTAGCCTTTTTTCCCTAACTCCAATGACTGGGGAGGCCGGATCATTGCCCGTAAGGTGCTTGTTAATAACCTGTCCATTGGAGTTTTGTACCGCTCTGTCCTCTCCTTTGACAGACAACAAGAAGCGAATGGGTGCGTTAGATGTTGCTTAACTAACGACCCATTCTATATTGTGGTCTTTAAACCACTCGAGCATCTTGCCTGTGAAGGCGAATGTGAGGCCATTTATGTGATTACAACATTGTGCATTTAGCATTGTTCGAGGTCGCACGACTGTCTCATCCGATCATCGCAGTACTAGCGTGTAGTGCACGACTACAAGTACTCTAGGATGAAAGGGGTATAGCTCCTCAATAAGAGCCTTATCAGAAGTGTTTCACAAAGATGTAATGCTTCTCAAACTATACTTTGACATTATTTGTCTTTTGAAACAACCAACAGCTTGTGCCAACATTTGGCATGTGATTATCTCGAATCTCATCCGCTATCGGGGTATCTATATGCCTCGCATGACTCGATACCGACCTAGATAGACGGGATACGGGTTTCTCAACAGAACCAGCCAATCACCTCCTTCCAAATGCTTTGATTTGGGCAGTTTTTGATGCTTTTGCGCAGCTCCATAAAATCTCAAGTCGACTCTGCAGGATTGCACACACGAAGAGCCAGGATCCTTGCGAGGTATCCCTCTCCTCAAACAAGGATGTATCGCTCGCTCCCGACTGAACTCTTTTCGCAAGAGGGAGAATGGTAAATGTCTCTTGCATCCTCCACGAGGATGCCTCAAAAGCGTATGCAATGAGCGAGAACCTGAGCGTCATCTACAATAGCAAGGCAGTAACAACATATGCAAAAGCAAGAGCCTAGGCACAAAGCGCGACGACAAAGTAAAGACTGTGAGCAGGGGTGCAACGCAAAACCTTTGTGCGATGTGACGACAAAGTAAAGATTGTAAGCAGGAGTGCAACGCAAAACCTTTACGCGATGCGCGACGGCAAAGTAAAGACTGTAAGCAGGAGTACAACGCAAAACCTTTGCGCGATGCGCGACGGCAAAGTAAAGGACTGTACGCAGGAGTGCAACGCAAAACCTTTATGCAATGCGCGATGGCAAAGTAAAGGACTGTAAGCAAGAGTGCAACACAAAACCTTTGCGCGATGCGTGACGACAAAGTAAAGGACAAGGATCGCGAAACTGCGTCCTTGAGTTAAATGCGTACTCGTATAAATATATATATATATATATATATTTAATTATCCTTTTTAGTTAATTGAACTCAATTCAATTGTCCAAGTCTTATGTGCAATCTTCCCCTACCTTTGAGAGTTGTAAGCTTGCTGGCGTCTGCGAGTGTAAGCGATGGACGGCTCGGGTCGTGGAGCGCGAGCAAGATCCGTTGCACGAGCTGCAAAAGTAACGATCTTAGCAAGCTAATACCAAAAATAGAAGGTCAGGGGCACTGTCGCCGTCCTGACGTAAGCAAAGCAGAGGCAAAGGCATCGTGCCCTTGCGCACCTGCTATAATCGCAAGAAGCAGGGGCAGGGCCGCGAGCCCTTGTTGACATGCTATCAGCAGACAACGGGGAGGCAGGGGGTTGCACCCTTGCCCTCAAAAAGCAAAGGGTAGGCAGGGTTGCACTCCTGCCTGACAAAGTAAAAGAGAGGCAAGGGCAAAGCCCCTGCCTATCAACAACGAAGGGGAGGCAGGGGACTTCGCCCCTGCCTGACGAACATGCAAAGAGGCAGAGTCTAGGCCCCTGCCTGTTGGACACAAAGGGGGAGGCAAGGGGCTCCGCCCCTGCCTGCCGAACACGCGAACAGGCAGGGGGCGAAGCCCCTGCCCGATGCTAGAGAAGAGGGAGCAGGGAGGCGGCTCGAGCCCCCCCTGAACAACGGAGGTGCAGGGAGGGGCTCGACCCCTCCCCTACCATAACAGAAAGCAGGGAGGGGTTGTGCCCCTCCCCTGCTTAACAGGGAGCAGGGAGGAGGGGCTTGGTCCCCCCCCCCTGCCGTAAAAGGAGCAGGGCGAGCCCCTCCCCTGTCGTGACAGAAGCAGGGAGGGGCTGAGCCCCTCCCCTGTAGTAACGAAAGCAGGGAGGGGCGAGCCCCTCCCCTCCTAGCTCTGATACCATGTGAAAATATCTCAAAAAAGAGATAAAGTGTGCGATAAGCACAACACCACCAATGTGCACAAATGCACAAGAACACTTAGAACAAATGTACACGAAGGTACAATAAAGAAACTCAAATGCACAAAGGCATACAAAATATAAAGAATTTTATTGAGAAGAATGGAGAACAAAAGCTCCAAGAAGTGGAGTTTACAAAGGGGGAACTCCCCTATTTATAAGAAGCAAGGAGCCTTGGAGGGGCTCCACTAGCTGTTGAAGCCCCTCCAACGGTTAGAATTCTAACCGTTGGAGAGGCTCAACAGCTAGTGTTGAGCCCCCTCCAAGTTGACTTGAGTCAACAAAAAAAATAATAAATGAAGAGAAAAAGGAAAAAGAAGAAAAAGTAAAAATACAAAAAATAATACAACATATTCATAATTATGAATATGCGCAAAAAGAAGGGAAATGACTAAAATACCCTTGCGGGTTTTACAAGAAAAAAGAGAAATATATATTTACATATATATATATGTAATATTTACATAAGAGAGATACATTTTAACACCCTCCCTCAAACTTAGGGCAGAATGACCGAAAGTTTGCTAAGAAGAAAGTTGAATCTTGAAGAGCAAAGCGCCTTGGTGAAGAAATCTGCCAACTGATATTCTGAAGTCACATAAGGAAGATCGATGACTTTTTGTAGATATGTCTCTCTAACATAATGGCAGTCCATCTCAATATGCTTTGTCCGCTCATGAAAAGTGTGATTCTTAGCAATATAGATTGCACTCTTATTATCACAACACAACTTTGTGGGTTCTTGAATTGGAATTCCCATGTCTTGCAACAACTGATGAATCCAGACAATCTTCATAGTTGTAGAAGCCATGGCTCGATATTCTGCTTCGGTGGACGATAGAGACACCTTCTGTTGTTTCTTACATCTCCATGAGATTAGGGATTCACCTAAAAAAATGCAAAAGCCTGTAGTGGAGTGACGATTATTTGGGTCACCTCCCCAATCAGAGTCAGTATATGCAATTAAATTTAACTCAGAAGATGAGGAAAGGAAAACTCTCTTGTTTAAAGTTCTCTTTATGTATCTGACAACTCGGAGAACAGCACTCATATGAACGGATGTAGGAGCATGCTGAAATTGGCTTGCAGTATGCACGGCATGAAAGATGTCCGGCCTTGTGATGCTAAGATACATTAGAGATCCCACAAGTTGTCGGTAGGGGGTAGGATCCTCCAAAGGTTTCCCATCATCGATCTTCATTTTTTATCCCACAATTTCAAGGGTCTCACAGATTTTATCATCAGTAATACCTGATCTGTCAAGAATTGTTCAAACAAAAAAGAGTAATCGGCATTATCTTCATGAGTTTTGAGTTCTTCAAAACCACTTGTGTTTTCTAAAAAGGTTACATTTCTTGAAACATATAGTTTATCATTTTTAATATCATAACACCTAAAACCTTTTTGTGTTTCCGAATATCCCAAAAACGCACAAGGAATAGCTTTGGGAGATAATTTATCATTCTTATCGGTGAGAACAAAACATTTACAACAAAAAATTCTTAACCTATTGTAATCGGGTTCTTTTTTATACAAGATTTCATATGGAGATATTTGATTCAAGTTTTTGGATGGAAGTTGGTTTATGAGATAAACCGATGCAAGAGCCGCTTCGGCCCAAAATCTTTTTGGAATTTTTTGAGAAATGAGCAAAGTTCTTGTAGTTTCAATTATGTGTCTATGTTTTCGTTCGGCCAACCCATTTTGTTGAGGAGTTTTGGGACAAGACCTTTGATGAACAATCCCATTATTTTCAATATAACTTTTGAAATCATTTGAGAGATATTCTCCCCCGGAATCGGTTCTAAGAATTTGTAATTTACTATTGAATTGATTTTGTATTAACATGTGAAAAACCTTAAAAGTAGAGAAAACCTCATGTTTATGCTTGAGGAAGTATATCCAACTATACCTTGAGAAATCATCCACATAAATAACATAATACGAAAAACCTCCCTTAGACACAACGGGTGCCGGTCCCCAAACATCCGAATGCACAATTTCAAAAGGCTTAGTTGAAAACATAGTTCTTTGTCCAAAAGGTAAGCTTCTCATTTTACCAAGAATACAATCATTACAATTGAAATTGTCTTTACATAAAGTTTTAGCAAAATGTAAATAAGAAAGCTTGACAATATTTGGATGCCCAAGGCATTTATGCCAAACATTTATATCTTTATGTTGGGCAACATTACAAAAAGAGATTTTTGGAATTTGAAGAAATTCCATGAGATAAAGATCTCCCTTCCTAGAGCCTTCCCCAATCAACTTCCCGGACCGGCGATCCTGTATCCAACATTTATTTGATGAGAATTCGATATCACACCCATGATCCGATAGTTGAGAGACGGAAAGCAAATTTAAATTTAGTTTTGGTATAAATCTAACTTTAGGAATAGAAAAACCTTGTCTTTCAAAATCACCAATTCCTTTTATTTCAAGAGAAGCCCCATCCGCGGTAGAGACAAAAGAGGTTGACAAATTTTTTGAGTATTTAGAAAATGCAAAAACATTTGGAGTCATATGAAAGGATGCACCCGAGTCTAAGAGCCAAAGAGTCTTACCGGGAGGAGAGAAGGTGGTCATGGCGGCTCCGGAAACGGATCCCTTGAGGAGTGGTTGAAGAGCTTCCATGATTTGATTAAGAGACAAAGTAGCATGGTTGGAAGTTGATGGACCTTCCTCCTTGGTTGATTGGAAAGTAGTAGACATAACCACCATCTTCTTCCATTTAGGGCATACCGGTTTAATGTGACCCGATTCTTTGCAAAAATGGCATATGATCTTACTATAATCTCTTCTTCCATAATGTCCACCATTTTCTCTTCCTTCTTGATTTTTGTTAAAATGAGGGGGTTTATAGGTTTTAACATTATTCCCCGGTCTTGAGACGACATAAGCACCCTCATCCTCATCTTTAGAGGGAACGGCCAACACACTTAGATTGGTTTTATTCATTCCCAATCTAGTTTCTTCTCCACTTAATTTGGTAAGCACATCTTCCAATGGAGGAGAAGAGAAAGAAGACAAGAAAGAGGATCTAGTTTGTTCAAACTCGGGTCTAAGCCCATTTAAAAAGTTAAAGAAATGATCCTCTTCTAATTGTTTAGCCCTCAATTCAATAGCCTCACCACTCCATTTAGGTTCTTGGAGAGCAAATTCATCCCAAATAGTGGATAACTCGGCAAAATACTCTCTAACGGACATTTCTCCTTGTTGAAGGGTTAAAGCCTTCTTTTGGAGATAGTATTTATGGGACAAATCTCTTGAAGTATACATTCTTTCAAGATATTCCCATACTTGATATGCCTTTTTGAACTTTAGAATGTTGGCATTAATTTTGGTCTCAACCGAAGAGAAGAACCATGAGAGTATTTTGTAATATTTCATTTCCCACTCTTCATGCTTCTTATTGTAATCTTCAAAAGCCTTTTCTCTTTCTTCTCCCTCAAGAACCCTAATCTCTCCTCTCTCAAGGATAGTAATTTTAGGTTCGGATTCGGGAATAGTTCCTTGAACATATCCCCAAAGACCCTTTCCTTTTATATGAGCCTCCATATTCCCGGCCCATACATGATAATTCGTTCCATTTAATTTGAAGCCAAGAAAGAAGTGTGAATCCTTTTCGCCCATTAGAGAGGATACAAAGAGAAATAAATGCGTACCACAATGCAAAATGAGTCCCTTCTTGATGTAGAAAGCTTCTAAAATATAGAATGAAGGACCGAGTCTTCACTCCAACCACCACAACTTAATGGCACACTTTACGAGGTACTCCAACGAAGAGAGAAAAATGCACGATCTTCTTTTCCTTTAAGCCTAGCTCTGATACCATGTGAAAATATCTCAAAAAAGAGATAAAGTGTGCGATAAGCACAACACCACCAATGTGCACAAATGCACAAGAACACTTAGAACAAATGTACACGAAGGTACAATAAAGAAACTCAAATGCACAAAGGCATACAAAATATAAAGAATTTTATTGAGAAGAATGAAGAACAAAAGCTCCAAAAAGTGGAGTTTACAAAGGGGGAACTCCCCTATTTATAAGAAGCAAGGAGCCTTGGAGGGGCTCCACTAGCTGTTGGAGCCCCTCCAACGGTTAGAATTCTAACCGTTGGAGAGGCTCAACAGCTAGTGTTGAGCCCCCTCCAAGTTGACTTGAGTCAACAAAAAAAAAATAATAAATGAAGAGAAAAAGGAAAAAGAAGAAAAAGTAAAAATACAAAAAATATTACAACATATTCATAATTATGAATATGCGCAAAAAGAAGGGAAATGACTAAAATACCCTTGCGAGTTTTACAAGAAAAAAGAGAAACATATATATTTACATATATATATATATATATATATATATATATATATATATATAAAGATAGATACATATACATATACATATATACATCATGTATATATGTATATGTATCTCTCTTTATATATATATATATGTAAATATTTACATAAGAGAGATACATTTTAACAGCTCGACCCCTCCCCTGCCATAACAGAAAGCAGGGAGGGGTTGTGCCCCTCCCTTGCGTAACAGGGAGCAGGGAGGAGGGGCTCGGCCCCTCCCCTGTCGTGACAGAAGCAGGGAGGGGCTCATCCCCTCTCCTGTAGTAACGAAAGCAGGGAGGAGGCTCAGCCCCTCCCCTGCAGCCAAAAGGGCACCGGAAGGGGAATCGGCCCCTCCCTTACCCTGTAGGACACAGGGAGGGGCTCTGCCCCCTCCCTCGCTAAAAGGGGGTCGCAGGGAGGAAGCTTTGCCCTGCCCCTGCAACCTAGGGCAGTAGGGAGGTGGTTCGGCCCTCCCCTCCCTGCGTAACGGAGAAACGAGGGGGAATAAGAGAGAGAGAGAGAGAGAGAGAGAGAGAGAGAGAGAGACGAAAGAGGAGAAGAGGAGGAGGAGCGTACCTGGTGGTCGCCGACGGCGTCAGAGAGAGTCGCCGATGGCGATGAGCTGACGCTGGTCTCCAGCGAATCAAGGAAGACGAGAGGCGGTGGGTATTAGGGAGAGAGACGAGAGAGTCGGGGTGGAAGGGGGTTTCGATAACCTCCCCCCCCCCCCCCTTTGGCCTCGTCCTTTAAAAGGGGTAACAGAGGCGGTGCCTCAGTTGGGTCCGGGTCCGGATCCGACCCGAATCCAAGGTTAATTTTTTTTTCTAGGTTATTACAAAGCCGCCTTAACTTCAACCTATTTGATAAATAGAATGATATCCTCATCCCTACAAAATATATCTCCATATGAAAAACTATTTGAAAGAACACCTAATTTTAATAGATTAAGAATTTTTGGGTGTAAATGTTTTGTCCTTACACATAAAAGAAATAAGTTATCTCCTAAAGCTATTGAATGTGTGTTCTTAGAATACGGAGAAAAAAAAAAGGTTTTAGATGCTTCGACCTTAAAAGCAACAAACTATATGTATCTAAAGATGTTACATTTTTAGAAAATGAAAACGGCTTTGAAAAAAATAAAGATATTGATGAAAGCGAATATGCTTTCTTATTTGATCTTTTCTCTCAAGAAGATGTGACTCCTCACGAAGAGGAAGTTTCTAATGATTTAGAGGATATTCCTCTTAATAATATTGAAAATGAAAGTAATGATTTTGAAAATAGATCAATTCAAACCTATGTTAGGCGTGGTCAACAAGTTCCCATAAGTGCTCTAGAAAAATATTCTCAAGGTTCCAACATAGAAGAAACCTCTTTAAGGTGATCCGAACGAATCTCCAATCCTCCTAATAGGTTTGTTTCTTATGAGTCTCTAACACCTAAGTATAGGGCATGTCTAATTGCATTACACTATCATGAACCGTCACACTATAATGAAGCCAAAAACATTCCTCAGTGGGTTGAAGCCATGAAATTGGAACTTAGTGCCCTTGAAAAGGCTAAAACTTGGGAAATAACCTCATTACCCACTGAAAAGAAATCTATTAAATGTAGATGGGTCTTCAAAATTAAAACTAAACGTGATGGGTAATTAGAACGTTATAAAGCTAGGTTGGTAGCCAAAGGATATGCTCAAGAATACGGTATAGACTATGAAGAAACCTTCGCTCCCGTACCTAGAATGACTAGTGTTAGGACTCTTATTGCGGTTGCATCTGTTAAAAACTGGCCTATCTATCAATTAGATGTTAAGAACACATTTCTTAATGGTGAGTTAAATGAAGAAGTCTATATGGATCCTCCACCAGGAATATGTAATGGTGTAACGCCCCAAATTTCAAACTTGCGAACCCTTTTCAGAAAAACAGGCAAGAGACTAGAAATATCTCTTTCCTTCAGAGTTTGTTTATGAAATCAGTGGAAGATTTTTCTTTGATAAATCATAAGGCAAGCTGACAACTTTATGCACGTTAGCTAAAAGAACCAAAACTCACAAGATTCAGATATCCTAAGGGAAATCCGATACAAACCCAAGCGTCCAGGACGCGAGCTAAGAGCAGGAAGAAGAAGTCATGAAGCCATCTTGCAATCGCGCCATCGCCCGTAGTGTACCTAAAAATCACCTGTACCCATAGAATGGGTTAGTTTCGCGAAAAACTAGTAAGTGCACAAGAGAGACTACAAGGAACTGAATTAAGTACATTTAATTCAGTAGGCTACGCAGTTTAAAGCAGATATGCAGTTAAACATGTAAGCAATGCAAGCAGGTAAATAGTGCAAGCACGTAAGCAGTGCAAATGCGTAAGCAGTTCAAAGCAAGTGAGCAGCTCAAAGCAAGTAAGCAGTGCAAATGTGTAAGCAGTGCAACTGACAAACGCAGCATACGATCCATTTGATCGTAAGTTGTGAACTACTACGCAACAAGCTTGTCCTCGTTCCTAGAACGAGGTCTCTGCATCTAATTACCATCAGGACATCGTTTGTCACTCACTACTTCTAACCAACGTTTTGTCCTGAACGACCTTAATCTATCCTCATCTCTCAAAGTCTTACGCGGCTAACCGTCACCGGTTATGACGCACTAAGGCGTCGTACTTTCTCAGAAAAAGTCCACCCTTCCGTAGAAGGTCTAAAACATGATCACTAACTCAAATCGCTAACGATCTGATTCTCACACCTGAGTCAAGCATGTAATCATGCTAAAACAGAAAGCCGAAACTATGAATTCATAGTTGGCTATCACAAGCAATCTCAAAAGATCGTCACAGCTCACCATAACTTTTTATGGTAAGCGAAAACACAAGATCCACGTCGGATCGCTCGGTCCGAGAGATATACGACCGAACAAGGAATTTCCGCCCTAGAGGGTATACCTGATCTTGAACCCTACACTTCCTCACAGGAGTTCACCGTCTTTGCGGCTACCCGTTCGTGGACAGTGTACATCCTCACAGAGAATCTCTCCGTCTAGCCGGGTCACCCTATCTAGGAAAAGTATAACCTCACAGCGAAACCTTTGGGAAACCGGTCCCCAACAGATGCCATATCCAATGAAAATCATTGTGATACACGCATAACACAAATGACCCCTCTCGGGGTCGATAGCCACTAATACAAACAACAAGATCAACGCCCGGATCACTTGGTCTGGGACATGTATAACCTCACAAGGAATTCCGCCCTAGATGGTATACCTGGTCTTGGACCATACACTTCCTCATAGGAGTTCACCGTCTTTGCAGCTACCCGTTCGTGGACAGTGTACATCCTCACAGAGAATCTACCACTCTAGTCGGGTACCTGGTCTTGATCATACACGCCCTCACAGATAATCCTTTGGAGATCAGGTGCTCGACAAACACCCTACTCGGTGATACACGCATCTATACAATCGACTGCTCCGAACAGTTTACTACTCTCGATGTCAGTAGCCACAATATGGGCAAAAGCATGTATATCAGCAATATGCATCCTATCACTCCACGCAGAAGCATATAATCCTACGCATCGTATGATTGCCACAAGGAATATTGCAATCCTCAAATAGGCCCTCAAAGCATGTGTAAACGACACATGAGAACGTGCAGATATGGCAATTCAGTTGATTCTATGGGCGAAGGGTAACTAACTCTACCCGTCAGCCAAACAAAACAAATGAATAAGACAAGCACTCATAACAATGCTCGTAAAACATATAATTACCATAAAATGGCTCAGTCCATCAACAAGTAATTAAATTAATCGTAAGGCATAAACCATTACATCACAAGCCATTCCTAAGCAATCATACGGCAACAGTTATATCACACTATGTAAGCAGCTTATAAGACAAGCAGCCACATCAATCCTAGTTGCCACCAGTTCGTAGATTACGAGCTGTATGCAATCACATCAATCATAAGAGATGCAAGCCAACAAGTGTTATGCTACAATAAGCACCAAACAGTTCGACCAAGGGATAAAGCAAGTCACATGCTAATATGTAGCAACTGGTATAATGCTATTATTATAAGCATTTAACTAGCATGAGAAACTCCTTATTACTCCGCAAAGAACTGCGTAAGTAGTTTAACCAACTAGAGTAATGCCTTGACAGGCGTGCACAGTTCAACGAGTAGCATACTGAACTATCGAGCAAGCAAGCGAATTAGTAGTGCAAGCGAATCAGTAGTGCAAGCGAATCCGTAGTGCAAGTGAATCAGTAGTGCAAGTGAATCAGTAGTGCAAGCGAATCCGTAGTACAAGTGAATCTCACGACCCATGACCAGTGTGAACAGACCTTATGTTTTGATAATTACTGGCCTGCGGGTACGCGCAGACAAAACATAGAAACAACTGAGACTAGTTCGGGCGTCTGTTATTCTATGTATTTTCGATAACCCGAATAGCTAGTTGAGTCCGCTCCAAAGGGGACGACATTAGCCAAGAGAGGATTCCCCAGAGGCTGAAAAGCAGTGCCACGGATGCATCCAACTTCTGCAGAAGTGTTGAGCTAACTTGTGTAGCCCCTATCCCCTAACTCCAATGACTGGGGAGGCCGGATCTTTGCCCGTGGGGTGGTTGTTAACAACCTGTCCATTGGAGTTTTTGTACCGATCTGTCCTCTCCCTTGACAGACAACCAGAAGCGAACGGGTGCATTAGGGGTTGCTTAACTAACGACCCATTCTATGCTGTGGTATTTAAACCACTCGAGCATCTTGCCTGTGAAGGCGAATGTGAGGCCATTTATGTGATTACAGCATTTTGCATTTAGCGTTGTTCGAGGTCGCACGACCGTCTCATCCGATCATCGCAGTACTAAACGTGTCGTGCACGACTACAAGTACTCTAGGATGAAGGGGGTATAGCTCCTCAATAGAAGCCTTAACAGGAGTGTTTCACAAAGATGTAAAGTTTATCAACTTTACTTTATCTTTTGAAACAACAGTACTTTGTGCCAACATTTTGCATGTGATTATCTCGAATCACATCCGCTATCGGGGTATCTACATGTCTCGCATGACTCGATACCGGCCTCGATAGACGAGATACGGGTTTCTCAACAGAACACCCGCTAAGAAGTTCGCTCGACCCCCCAATTCGGGATCACCCGAGATAAGCCAAGAAGGCGAGCAAAGCCAGCCAGTCACATCCTTCCAAATGCTTCGATTTGGAGTAGTCTTTGATGTTTTTGCGCAGCTCCCTAAAATCTCAAGTCGACTCTGCAGGACTGCGCACACGAAGAGCCAGGATCCTTGCGAGGTATCCCTCTCCGTAAACGGAGGTGTATCGCCAACTCCCAACTGAACTCTTGTCGCAAGAGTGAGTGATAGATGTCTCTTGCATCTTCCACGAGGATGCCTTTAAGGCATACGCAAAGAGCAAGAACCTGCACATCATCTGCAAAAGCAAGGCAATACCAACACATATGCAAAAGCAAAAGCCTAGGCGCAACAGCAAAGTAAAGGCGGTAAGCAGAAGTGCAACGCAAACCCTCGCATAACGCGCGACGGCAAGTAAAGACTGTAAGCAGGAGTGCAACGCAGAACCTTTGCACGATGCGCAATGGCAAAGTAAAGGAACTGTAAACAGGAGTGCAACACAAAACCTGTGCGCGATGCGCAACGGCAAAGTAAAGGACAAGGATCGCGAAACCGCGTCCTTGAGTTAAATGTGTACTCGTATAAATATATATGATATATATATGCATATATATTTATTTAATTATCCTTTTTAGTTAATTGAACTCAATTCAATTGTCCAAGTCTTCTGTGCAATCTTCCCTACCTTTGAGAGTTGCAAGCTTGCTGTCGTCCGCGGATGTACGCGATTGGCGGCTTGGGTCGCGGAGCGCGAGCGGGATCCGTCGTACGAGCTGCAAAAGTAACGATCTTAGCAAGCTAATACCAAAATAGAAAGTCAGAGGCACTATCGCCGCCCTGACGTAAGGGAAACAGAGGCAGGGGCATCGTGCGCATGCGCACCTGCTATAAGCGCAAGAAGCAGAAGCAGGGGTTGCGAGCCCTGCTGACTTGCTGTCAGCGGACTCCGAGGAGGAAGGGGGTTGCACCCCTGCCCTCATAAAGCGAGGGCAAGCAGGGTTGCGCCCCTGCCTGACAAAGTAGAAGAGAGGCAAGGACAGAGCCCCTGCCTGTCAGCAACGAAGGGGAGGCAGGGGGCTTCGCCCCTGCCAGACGACATACAAAGAGGGAGGCAGGGGGCCTTGCCCCTGCCTGCCGAAGAACAACAGAGGCAGGGGCGATGCCCCTGCCTAAAGAGAGAAAAGGCACAGGGAGGGGGCTCGACCCCTCCCCTGAACGACGAGGGCACAGGGAGGGGGATTGACCCCTCCCCTGACCAAAAGAGGAAGCAGGGAGGGTTCGACCCTCCCCTGCTGTCAAAGGGAGCAGGGAGGGGTCGACCCTCCCCTGCTGTCAAAAGGGAGCAGGGAGGGGTTGACCCTCCCCTACTGTAAGGAGATGCAGGGAGGAGGGGCTCAGCCCCCTCCCCTGTCAACACAAAGAGCAGGGAGGGGGCTCAGCCCCTCCCCTAAAGTAACACGAAGCAGGGAGGAGGCTCAACCCCTCCCCTGCCGAATAGGGAGCAGGGAGGAGGGGCTCGACCCCTCCCCTGCCGAACAGAGGGAACAGAGAGGAGGGGGCGAGCCCCTCCTCTGCCGAAAGAACCACGAAGAGGCAGGGGCTCTGCCCCTGCCGAAAAATCCACAAAAAGGCAGTGGGCAAAAGCCCCTGCCGAAAAGATGGGCCGACACAGGGAGCTCCGCTCCCTGCCGGCGAAACAAGAGGGACAGGGGGAGCGGAGCCCCCTGTCGTCACGGCAAGTGACAGGAGGCTGAGCCCCCTGCTGAACCAACAAGTGACAGGGGGCAGAGCCCCCTGCCAAAACAGTAAGCGACAGGGGGCGGAGCCCCCTGCCGACACAGTGAGTGACAGGGGGTGGAGCCCCCTGCCGGCGAATGGCGACGACAGGGGGCGGAGCCCCCTGCCAGCGAGTGGCGACGACAGGGGGCTCTGCCCCCCTGTCAGTCGACCCCAAAGAGAGAGAGGCTGGGGGGAAGTCCCCCTGCCGACGATAGGGGCGCAGCCCCCTGTCGGCCGATCTCTCCCGGAGAAGAAGAAGAGGAGGCAGGAGAAAATAGGGGAGACGAAGAAGAAAAAGAAGCGTACCTGGAGAGTCGCCGGCGGCGGCAGCGGCGACGTCGGAGGGGGGTCGCAAGTGGCGGCAGCAGACGAGCGAGGGAGAGTCGGGAGGCAGTGAGGGAGAGAGACAGCGAGAGAGGAAGAAGGGGCGGGGGTTATCTTTGAAACCCCTGCCTCCCTGTGTTAAAAACACAGGAGGCGGTGCCCCCATTTGGGTCCGGGTCGGGTCCGGATCCGACCCGAATCCAAACTTAAATTTTTTTTTCCGGTTATTACAATTGGTGAAAATGAAATTCTCAAACTTAAAAAGGCACTGTATGGTTTAAAGCAAGCTCCAAAGGCTTGACATGAGAGATTTAGCAATGTAATGACAAGCTTAAATTTTCGTTCATGTTATACTGACACTGCCTACTTAGAAAGAGAGATAGGGGTTGTTGCATCGATTGTAAGGTTATACCAGGAGAAAGTGTAGCTACACAACATAGAGTCTTAATTTTAGACCTTAGAATTAGACAATGCCGCAAAAGGGATAGACATAGGATAGATCCTAGAATTAAGTGGTGGGCACTGAAAGGAGCTAAACAAGGAATGTTTGTAGAGCAGGTAGTTAAGGAAGTTGATTGGTGTCTCGAGGAGGATTCAGAATCAATGTGGAATAAGATAGCGGGTGGTATGAGAAAAGTAGCTAAGGAGGTATTGGGTGAGTCTAAAGGCGGTGCACCACTAGGTAAGGATACATCATGGTGGAACGAGGATGTCAAATTAGCTATTAAGGTTAAAAGAGAGTGTTATAGAAATCTAAGAGTCGTGATAATGAGAATTTGGAGAAGTATATGATAGCAAAGAAGGAAGCTAAAAAAGTTGTTCGAAACGCGAGGGCTAAGGTATATAAGGAGGTTTATGACAAGTTGGATACCAAAGAAGGCGAGAAGGATATTTATAGGCTTGCAAAGATGAGAGATAGGAAATCGAAGGATTTGGGTATGGTTAGATGTATCAAAGATGAAACGCAAAGGGTTTTAGTCAAAGATGAGGAGATTAAGGAGAGATGGAAAGATTATTTTGATAAGCTATTTAATGATAGTCATGCTCAAGATCTTGGAGACTTCTCCATTCCTTTTCATGAGATAAATCGTGACTTCATGCGCAAGATTCAAAAGAAAGAAATTGCAGAGGCTTTGAAGAAAATGAAATCAAGAAGGGCAGTTGGCCCAGATGGTATACCTATCGAGGCTTGGAAATGCTTGGGAGAGAAAGGTTTAGAATGGTTGACAAATCTTTTTAACTTGATTTGGCGAACAAATAAGATGCCTAATGAGTGGAGGAAGAGTACTTTGGTGCCTTTATATAAGAATAAGGGTGATATACAAGATTGCACAAACTATCGTGGTATAAAACTCATGAGTCATACTATGAAACTTTGGGAGAGGGTGATTGAGTCTAGGTTGAGGAAGGTTGTCATGATATCGGAGAATCAATTTGGTTTTATGCCTGGAAGATCAACTATGGAAGCTATACATCTTCTTAGACAACTTATTGAAAGATATAGAGAGAGGAACAAAGATTTGCATATGGTTTTTATTGATTTAGAGAAGGCATACGATAGAGTACCTAGGGACGTTCTCTGGTGGACAATGATGAAGAAAGGTGTTTCTCTCAAGTACATTAGTATAATTAAAGATATGTATGAAGGAGTAGTAACCAATGTCCGCACTTGTGAAGGCGTGACAACCAATTTTCCGATAACGGTTGGGTTACATCAAGGATCTGCTTTAAGCCCTTTCCTATTTGCGATAGTGATGGATGAGCTTACGAGATCAATTCAAGAAAATGTACCGTGGTGTATGTTGTTTGCTGATGATATTGTTTTGATTGATGAGTCTAGAGCTGGGGTTAATGCTAAGTTAGAATTATGGAGACAGACATTGGAAGCTAGAGGTTTTAAGTTGAGTAAGAGTAAGACTGAATATATGGAATGTCGGTTTAGTAAGCAACGAAGTAGTGATGGGAGTGTAGTGAAGCTTGGTGAGCAAGATATACCGGTGAATGATTATTTCAAATATTTGGGATCCATCATTCAAAAGTATGGAGAAATTGATGGAGATGTAAATCATAGGATAAAGGTTGGGTGGATGAAATGGAAAAGTGCTACTGGAGTGTTGTGCGATCGTAGAATGCCATTGCGGTTGAAGGGAAAGTTTTATAGGACGACTATTAGACCCGCTTTACTTTATGGTACGGAATGTTGGCTGCCAAGAGACATCATATTCAAAAAATGAGTGTAGCTGAGATGCGGATGCTTAGATGGATGTGTGGAAATACAATAAAAGATAAGATTCGGAACGAAGAGATACGTAAGAAGGTAGGTGTTGCACCCATTGAAAATAAGATGCGAGAGAATCGTTTACGGTGGTTTGGACATATTCGGCGAAGGCCTAATGATGCTCCAGTTAGAGGGTTGGAGAAATGGGAAAATATATTAGTTAAAAGAGGTCGGGGTAGGCCTAGGAAGACTTGGATGGAGATGATAGGAAAGGATATGAATGCTTTGAACCTCACCGAGGACATGGCGTTGGATAGAAATGATTGGAGGAAAAGGATTCATGTGGAAGACCCAAAATGAATTTCTTTTTTGGTTCATATCGCTGACCCCAATTGTTTTGGGATGAAGGCGTAGTTGTTGTTGTTGTTGTTGTTGTTGTTGTTATACTGACACTGCATTGGATAGAAATGATTGGAGGAGAAGGATTCATGTGGAAGACCCAGAATAATTTTTTTTTTTGGTTCATATCGCCGACCCCAATTGTTTTGGGATGAAGGCGTAGTTGTTGTTGTTATACTGACACTGCGTTGTTTGTGAAAAGGGCAGGGTCTTCAGTAGTTATTTTACTATTGTATGTTGATGATATGATCACCACTGGAAGTGATGAGCAAGGAATCCATGATATTAAGAAAGTTTTACAAGAAAATTTTGACATGTTTGACCTTGGTTTCTTAAGATATTTTTTAGGTATTGAAGTAGCATACTCTCCCTGAGGGTACATTCTCTCTCAGATGAAACTTGCTGCTAACATTTGTTCCAAGTCTGAAATTTCGGATGATAAGAAGACAGAAACCCCTGAGGTTATCAATGCAAAGTTAAGGTTGGAAGATGGAACACTTCTCGAGAATCCTACTCCCTACCGCCAACTTGTTGGGTCTCCGACATACTTATCCATCACTCGGCCAGACATAGCTCATGCAGTTCACTCCGTTAGTTAGTTTCAACATGCACCTACAACTATGCACATGAGTGCAGTCTTAAGAATAGTCAGATACATTAAAAACACCATAACTAAGGGAGTTTTTTTTTCCTCTTCATCATCTCTTGATTTAATTGCTTATACTAATGCTGATTGGGGAGGAAATCCCAATGATAGAGTCTCAACTATTGGTTTTTGTGTTTTCTTAGGTGACTATGATTTCTTGGAGATGCAAGAAGCAACACAAAGTGTCATTGTCCTCAACAGAAGCAGAGTATCGTGCAATGACCACTACAACCATGAAACTTGTATGGCTTAGAAGTCTCCTCAGTGATATGGGCATAATCATCTCTACTCCTTCGAAGATGTATTGTGATAACAAGAGCACCATTTATATTGCAAGCAATCGCACCTTCCATGAGCATACTAAACACATAGAGATGGACTACCACTATGTTCGAGATGAATACCTAAAAAGAACCATAGCACTGTCTTACGTCACATCCGAGTATCAGTTGGCGGACTTCTTCACTAAAGCCCTTGCTGCTCCTCGTTTTATGTTTCTTCTCAACAAGCTTTCGGTTGTATCCTCGTAAAGCTTGAGGGAGGGTGTTAAAATACATGTAATCAATATATTTATATATATATAGGTATATTCATCCATACCCGATAAGGGGTATTTCTGTAAATTCGCCCAATAGGGGGCATTGTAGTCTTTTTTTACCTTTTTCCTTTTTCCTTTCCTTTTTCCTTTTTTTCTTATTTCTTATTTTCCTTTTTTTATTTTTTGTGCATTAAATGCACCCTCATTGGGGGCCCCAACAAAGAGTCGTTGGGAGCCCAACGACACCTTGTTGGGACTCCCAATGGTGCCTCTCTCTCTCTCCCTTCTCTAACTCTCTCTCACTCCTCTCTTGCCTATAAATAAGTGGGGTCTCCCCCTTTGTAATGTGTGGCTTCTTAAAGCCTTCTTGTGCCTTTATAAGATTTTATGCTTTCAAGCCATTGTTGGCTTTTGTGTATGTCCTCTTTTGGACTTGTTCTTTGCTTTCTATATGTGAACGTCCATTGTAGGACATATATTTCTTTTCCGCATATTTCATTACAGAAGGGAGCCCCAATGACCCCTCTCTCTCATTTGTTCTCCCTCTATATATTTGAGGGCTCTCCCTCTTGTAGAATAAGGGGTTTTTACCCCCTTCCACATAATGAAGATATATATTTTGTAGCCTTTGTGGCTTTGCCCCTTCGTGGGTTTATGTGTTGGCACATTACGTGCTTTTGTTTATCCATTAGTGGGTGTGTGTATTCGCACTTCATGTACACGTTTATTGGTTCATTATTGAACCTAATGTATTCAAAGTCATTTCCTTACAGTTGTTTGGAGCCCTTGTTGTTCGTGAACCTTGCTGTCGTTTCCTGCTAAGTTCGTGTTCATGCTGGTCATGTGAAGACCATTGTTCGTGTGCTGCCATTGTCTGTGTGCTACCATTGTTCGTGTTGATCTTGTTCGATTCACCCTTGTTCGTGAGTTCGTTTGGTGGCGTGAAGATTGTTCTCGTTGTTCGAGAGTTCGTATTGATCTTGTTCTTGGGTTCGTGTGCTACTGTTCGTCTTGGACGTGTGACCTAGTTGCTGGTTCGAGTCGGTAGTCAATACCAGACTACATCTTCTTCCACGTCAACTTGTTGATCGTGTGTTCGTGTTGCTGTTTGGCCAATCCCACCTTTGTCGGTTTGACTAGACCCCCCATATGTTTGCTGATCTTGTGTTAGAAACATTTTGAATTGTGGTTTGTTGATTTGTGTTTGAACTATTGGACTTGATTCTTGTTTTTCGAAAGATCTTGGTTTGGGTGAAATTGCATGCATGATATTTTGATTGTGCGTAGTATTATTTTTGTATCTCTTCGAACATTTTCTAATCGGAGTTGGGTATTGGAGTAAGGGATTTTGAAATCGGTGAATCAACCTTTAGAAGTGTTTGCGATTGCAGGTTGAACTTTAAACATAAAAAGAAGATTAAAACTGGATCTAAACATTGTGACTTGTGTTGTGTGATTGTTGCTTACATTCTGTATTATTGTTGGTTTGACCCGTTCTTAGTAAACAGATCATATCTCCCAGGATATTGGTCAGTTTACAGAGTTCTAGGACTTGTTGGAAAACTGTCATGCAACTCGACAAATTTCGTGTTTTGAGTATTGTGTGATTCGGTTGTCTCTGTTGTCGAAAACAGACTTGAACTTGTGCTTGTGTTGATGTGCGTTTGTCTTTCGGAGTTCTGGCCAAATCTGACCCGCCTGTAGTATTTTAGACATAACTCTTTCGTTCCTAAATGAAAAATTGCGTGGTTTGGTTCACTAGAAAGCTATCAAAATTTTTGGCAAATTTTGAGTTTGTTTGGACCAGTTGCGGATTCGGTCCATACTGTCTCCGAAACTGGTCGTGACAGTGTTGATTTTCTGCCCCGTGACTGTGTTCTTGCTTTGTCAGTCAGTCCCGATCGAAAAATAATATCTCGGCACTCCAATGTTGAAAAATCCCGTTTTTTGGTGTGTTGGAAAGATCGCTCTATTATGCATCTTTCCTCTGTTGTGTGTTTTCTCTGATTCTGAGTTCTTATGGTTTGAAATCCAGTGGAAACAGAATCTGTCTGTTTCAACATTCTAGTTTCGAGGAAGCTTCCACATTTGAATAGGTTTCTTTTGGGTTTCCGTTGTGGGCCGACCCGCTGTCAGTCTGCACCAGAAATTCTTAGCATGGCAGGTGATCTTAGATGGGGCTTACACCCTCAACAACTTGAAGAGAGTAGGTTTTCAGCTAGCAAATCAATGCTGTGATATGATATGAGGAGGAGGCTACCGAACATCTGTTTGGAGGCTCTGTATTCTTCCAACAGCTCCTAAACTTGCCTTGTCCTGATATGAGGCAGGATCTCGATGATGCAAAGGATCTAAGGTCACTGACTTCAGCCAGGAGCATTAGGAGAAAAGGAAAAAGTTATGCAATTTGGAAATGGTAGCTTCTCCAATAGTGGTGGCAAATTTTGCTTCAACGCCACAAGAGAATATTTGAAGATAAGTGTAAATCAGTAACCTCGATCCATTTGGCTGTGCAAAGCCAGGTCCTAATCTGTGTCAAAATAAAATGTCCTGGTGCTGGCTTAACCTGGTTGGAAACAAGAAGACAAATGGAGGTTTTAAATAATATTTTTATGATGACATCCACTTTCTCGCTTGTAATCCTTTTTGTACGAGTCCTTGCTCATTATTGCATTTTAAACTTCAGTTTTTTCCCTAGAGAAGCATGCTTTAAGCTGGGACATGCCTGCAAAGCCTATTGATTTTTTCATACATGATCATTGTTGAAGCAGACGCCCAGTTTTGAGGAGGCCAGCAGCATCCAACGATAAACTCAAAAAGGAAGAGAGAGAGAGAGAGAGAGAGAGAGATTCATTCATTGATCCCTAATCCCTTTAAATAGGGATTAGTTAAAGAAAGGTTCACAAAAAGAGTCACACATAATTTACTTAATTACGTATGACTACCCAAACTTATAAATATTACTTTTTAACACTCCCCCTCAAGCTAGAGCATATATATCTATCATGCTTAGTTTGTCACAGCATCTGAAAAAACTGGCACTTGCAAGAGGTTTTGTAAACACATCTGCGACTTGTTCCTCTAAGGTCACATGACTAGTAGTGATATGTCCCGTCTGCACTAAGTCGCGTATATAGTGGCAATCAACTTCAATATGTTTTGTTCTCTCGTGAAACACAAGATTGTTAGCTATATAGGTGGCTGCTCTATTATCACACATCATCAACATTGGGGCAGGAATCATTACATGTAAATCTCTGATAATGGATCTAACCCACATTGATCCATGGCTCTAAACTCTGATTCAACACTCGATCTGGCTACTGCTATCTGCTTTTTACTTCTCTAAGTAATTAAGTTTCCTCCTACAAACACACAAAACCCATTGGTGGACTTTCTGTAATCAATAGCCCCTGCATAATCAGCATCTAAATACGCAACCATATCAAGTGAGGAGCTTTGTTTATACAGAAGTCCCTTTCCAGAAGAGGATTTCATAGACCTGAGAATCATCATCGCAGCCTGCCAATGCAATTGAGTTAGCTTGTCCATGAATTGACTTATCTTACTCACAACAAAGGAAATATCTGGTCTTGTCACAGTAACATATAGAAGTTTACCAACCAAGGATCTAAAACTTCTACTGTCAACCGGTTCTGCTTGTTCATCATACATATGAAGTTTCGGATCCATTGGGATGTTCGCTGGTTTGGCCCCTAACATTCCTGTTTCTTGCAATAAGTCAAGCACATACTTTCTCTTTGATAGAACTATCCCCTTACTGCTTCGAGTCACCTTTATGCCCAAGAAATATTTAAGAGGACCAAGGTCTTTTGTGACAAAGTGCTTCTGAAGATGAACTTTGGTATCTGAGATATCCCTGGCACTGTTTCCTGTGAGTATAATGTCGTCCACATACACAACCATAACCACAATACCAGCAGAGGTCTTTTTAATAAACATTGAGTGATCTGATGCCGACCTGTGGAAGCTAAATGCAAACATAATTTCAAATAACTTCTAAAACCATGCACGCAGACTTTGTTTTAGACCATATATGGCTTTCTTTAATTGCCACACCTTTTCACACTTTCCCTAAACCTCAAACCCTAGAGGTTGCAGCATGAACAGAACCCATTGGATGATGTAGGTAGTAAATTCCATTTTCTTCATAGCCTCCACCAATCTTCTTCCCCGTCATCAAATCCTGAAAATGACAACCCATTGGATCAAATATTACTCTACAGTTTTGTTCTTTTATAAGGCAACTAACAGAAAGTAAACTTTGAGGAAAGTTTGGAGCATGAAGAGCATTTTTCAACTGTAATGAGGAGGATATAGAAATATTTCCCTGACCAACAACCGGGGAGGAGCTCCTATCGGCTAATGAGACTCCAAGCTGAGCCTTAATGACCTTTAGATCTGAAAAAATACGTGAATTTCCACACAAATGTCTGAATGCACCAGAGTCAATAACCCACTTACTATCAGTCGGATGGAGATGATTTCCGGTTGAATAGGCAACACCAGCTACAAAAGAGGTGGAACTCAAAGGTCGAAGAGCGATTAACTCATCATATTCCGCACGACTAAGGTTGATACTACTTTCATTTGCAGTGATATTCTCTTGTGCATTTGTTGCCTCAATAGTAGTAACATTTGCTTTAGGAGTATATGACTTTGATGAAGAAGAGATTGACCGACCATGCTTATCCCAGCAACGATCTTCTAAATGTCCAGATTTTCCACAGAATGTACATTAAAGCTTTCCTCTGCCTCCCATACCACGTCCACATCCTCGTCCTCTGATATTCTGAATATTTCCACGCCCATAACTAAATGGGACAACAAGAGCAGATGACTGAGTCACAGGCTGAGATTGTGGCAGAGAGATCGCAAGTCTACTTAGACGATTGTAAGCATCAGCAAGAGTGGGAACATCTGAACCAGTCAACATTTGAACTTTTGCAACAGAAAAATCTGAAGAAAGACCTGTAAGAAAACGAGCAACCATGGTTTGTTCTTGATGATCCTTTTGCTTCGAGCAACAAAGAGGCCTGTGAGCATTAAGTCTTTCAAACGCAGCTTTGACAGAGGCATAGTACTGGGCCAAGGTCTGATCTCCCTGTTGCAAGTTATATATTTCTTGTTCGACTTGCAGGATACGACTCGCATTCGTTTCTTGTGAGTATGTATCACGAAGATTGTCCCACATTAGTTTGGTTGTATTATAGTAGATCAATCCATCTGCAATATGGGGTTCGACACTATTCATGATCCATGACATAACTATGTCATTATCTTCATCCCAAGTAACATATTTTCCCAATTTCTCAGTGGGTTCGCCTTCCAACAAAATATGTTTTCGATGATGTCCAGATCTAATAATCCTCCATTGGTATATGTGCGTAGAGCTCCACTTCCGCAAGATCCTTCATCTTCTTCTTCTCCTGAGGTAAGTTCTACTGACAATAGTGATCTTCAGGATGATGATAGAAGGCCTATTGCTCTACGAAAGGGGACAAGACAATGTACCTTATATCCCATATCTCATTTTGTCTCCCATGCCAGAATTGGACATCAGATGAAGTCTTTTATTTCAGCCTTGTCTGCTGAAACCATTCCTCTGAACTATCAACAGGCAACACTTGATAATCGTTGGAAGCTGGCTATGCAAGAAGAAATGACAGCCTTGGTATCTCAGCATACCTGGGATCTAGTTGATTCCCCAGCAGATGCTGACATTGTTGGATGTAAATGGGTATATACAATAAAGTACAAATCTGATGGTTCTATTGAAAGGTACAAGGCCAGATTAGTTGTGAAAGGGTATACTCAGACATATGGAATTGACTTCTTTGAAACTTTTTCTCCTGTTGCACGGATGGGTACCATCCGTCTTGTTCTCTCAGTAGCTGTTCAGCATGGTTGGAGCTTGTGCCAATTAGATGTGAAAAATGCATTTTTATATGGGGATCTATCTGAGACCGTTTACATGCAACAACCTTCAGGCTTCGAGGTTGAGGGGGAGTGTCAGAAGGTGTGTAGATTGAGAAAAGCGATTTATGGCTTGAAACAAATTCCTCGTGCATGGTTTCAAAAGTTGTTTGAAGTAATGTCAAGCTTTGGCTTTAATAGATCAGCAACAGATCATACTCTTTTTATAAAGAAAACTAGCTCTGGCATAGTTGTTATGGTGGTATATGTGGATGACATCATTCTTACAGGAGATGATGTGAAAGCTATTGAAGCCACAAAGGCTCATCTTCAAAAACACTTTGTTACAAAAGACCTTGGTTCACTCAGGTATTTTCTGGGTATAGAAGTTGCTAGGAGCCGTGAAGGGATGGTTTTGTCTCAACAGAAGTATGTTCTTGACTTATTAAAGGAAACAGACATGTTGGGAGCTAAACCAGCAAATATTCCCATGGACCATAAAGTTCAGTTGTTTGAAGAAGGGTCAAAACCAGTTGATAGCAAAAGCTATCGCTCCCTAGTAGGAAAGTTATTATATGTAACTATGACCAGGCCGGATATTGCTTTAGCAGTAAGCAAAGTTAGCCAGTTTATGGACAAACCAACTGAGGTACACTGGAGTGCAGCCATAATGATTCTAAGATATCTAAAATCATCTCCTGGAAAAGGGCTATTGTTCAGAAAAGGTGGAACTCTGGAGATAGTAGCCTATGATGATGCTGACTATGCTGGATCTGTAGTAGATAGAAAATCTACCACAGGATTCTGTGTGTTCTTGGGAGACAACTTGATTTCATGGAGAAGTAACAAACAAAATGTGGTTTCCAGGTCGAGTGCAGAATCAGAATATCGGGCTATGGCCCAAACAACTGCTGAATTGATGTGGGTGTGCACTGTTCTTCATGATCTCCAGGTGAAAATTCCCTCTCCAATGACCATGATGTGCGATAACAAAGCGGCAACATATATAGCAAACAATCCTGTCTTTCATGAGAGAACAAAGCACATTGAGGTTGATTGCCACTATGTAAGAGATATGATTCAAGCTGGTCATATCACTACCAAATATCTAAAGTCGGAAGACCAAGTTGCAAATATGTTTACAAAGCCTCTTGCTAGGCCAAATTTTTCAAAATGTTGTGACAAGCTGAGCATGATTGATATCTATGCTCCAGCTTGAGGGGGAGTGTTGAGAATAGGTGGTTCTTTGTTTTAAGTTCTTTTATATTAGAGGTTTTCTGAAATTTTGTCCTCATAAGGACTTAGATGTAATTTCTCTTTTGTGCCTCTCTCTATTTAATATAGAGAGAAGCCCTAATCAATTAAGTTAACGTGTTCTATTGTGCAGCCGTCTCTCTCTCTCTCTCTCTCTCTCTCTCTCTCTCTCTCTCTCTCTACACCCACAGGTGGCTGTACATCCCATCTTATTCTACAATTTCAAATAACTTCTGAAACCATGCACGTGGACTTTGTTTTAGACCACATATGGCTTTCTTTAATTGGCACACCTTTTCACACTCCCCCTGAACCTCAAACCCTGGAGGTTGCTGCATGTACACTGTCTCAGACAAATCGCCATACAAGAAGGCATTCTTCACATCTAATTGGCACACACTCCACCCACTATGGATAGCCACAGATATGACAAGCCGAATAGTCCCAAGGCGAGCCACTGGAGAAAATGTTTCAAAAAAGTCAATCCCATATGTTTGCGTGTACCCCTTGGCCACCAACCTGGCTTTGAATCTTTCAATAGAGCCATCTGAGTTATACTTAATGGTGTAGACCCACTTACATCCAACAATATCTGCATCCACTGGAGGAGTAACCAACTCCCATGTGTTGCGTGAGAGCAAGGCATCCATCTCATCTTGCATAGCATGCTTCCACTTGTGGTCCAACAACGCCTGATGATGATTAAGTGGTATAGATGTGGCAAATAGAGCTGAGATGAAATTCCTCATGTGTTCCCCAAGCATTGCCTCTGTAACAAACTTAGAAATAGGGTGTAATGTGCATTGTCTTTTACCTTTCCTGATAGCAATCGGCCTGTCATCGTCCACAGCAGAAAGCTCAATATTTTCAGGAGATCTTACCTCAGAGGAAGGAGGTGGTGTAGGTTCTGTTTCAGGAGGTAATCTATGAGTGTACACCAAAGGAGGATCACAATACCGAGCCATTGTGGAAGACTGAGAAGCAGGAATACTCTGAGAAATCGACTCTAAGGGAAAATGAGGTATAGGTAGGGGCATGACATCTTCTTGATTAACATGTAGTCTCGATGCAGTGCTTGAGAAATAAGGGACAGATTCAAAGAAAGATACATCCACACTAACATACTCTCGACGGGCAATGGGATCATAACACGGGTATCCCTTTTGGTTTTTAGGATATCTAATGAAAACACACTTGGTGGCTTGTGCAGAAAGTTTATCACGATTGGGTCCCAGTTTATGAACGAAACAGACATATCCAAACACTTTGGGAGAAATTGGGAAAAGATGAGCATTAGGGTATAGAATTTGCGAAGGAATTTATTCTCCCAACGATGATGAGGGCATACAATTAATAAGGTGGCAAGCAGTGAGAATAGCATCCCCCCAATATGAAGGGGGCATACTGGATTGCAGCATAAGGGTGCAAGCTACATCTAGAAGATGTCTATGCTTCCTTTCAGCGACCTCATTTTGCTGAGATGTGTGCGCACAAGTAGTTTGAGGGTGGATGCCATTATTTCGATAAAATTGTAGTAATTCATTAGATTTGAACTCAAGAGCATTATCAATGAGGATAATCTTGACAAGAGAATCAAATTGAGTCTTTATTTCAATAACAAGAGACATAAGAATGGAGGGAACCTCCGACCTCTCTTTTATTAAGAACACCCATGACAATCTAGAAAAATCATCAGCAATCACTAAGTAATAGCGACTCTGAGACCTACTAGGAACTTTACTAGGTCCCCAGATATCAACATGAAGAATTTCAAACAATCTTTGACTCGATGGACTCTGACTGGAAGGAAATGAACTCTTGTGGTGTTTACCCAACTGACAGGCTTCACACTGGAACGAAGCAGAAGGAAGAATCTGAGGAAGAAGTCTACGAAGCTTTGGCAAAGGGACATGACCAAGACGGAGATGTCACTGATACGGACTGGACGACGACTCTGACACTGAGTACGTGACTCCAACTGGTTGATATAAATAGTAGACACCTCCCTCCTCATGGCCTCCACCAATCCTCTTCCCCGTCAGCAAATCCTGAAAAATACAACACAGGATCAAATATCACCCTACAGTTGTGTTCTTTAGCAATACGACTAACTGACAATAAGTTTTGAGGAAAGGATGGAGCATGTAGCACATTAGTCAACTGAAGTGTGGGGGAAATGGAAACATTTCCTTGGCCTACTATGGGAGATGAACTTCCATCGGCCAGTACAACATTGCAATGTTCAGCAACATGATTTAACTTAGAAAAAAATTTAGAGGTCCCACTAAGGTGTCTGGAAGCACCTAAATCAATAATCCATCTACTACCTTGGTAATTCAATTGATCACCTGCAGAACAAGCAACATCAGCAACTAGAGTAACAACACTCAAATTGGAAGGTCGGTGAGACACCAACTCATCATACTCTGCACGACTGAGGGTAACTGAATCGCTGGAAGAGCCAGTAGGAGTCTTTGTCTCAAGTTTTGCAACTTAAGCCTTAGTTGCATTTGGTTTCAAGGAGAAAGTGGGTGGTCGACCAGTTTTATCCCAACACCTGTCTTCAAGATGCCCCAATTTACCACAATAAGTGCATTGAAGCCTGCCTCTTCCTCCTGCTCCTCGACCATGACCTCTTCCTCGAGAGTTCAAGACAGCACCTCTTCCACGTCCTGCAGTGACAGCTAGGGCAAATGCCTGTGATTCAGATTGAGTTTGAGGAAGAGTAATGGCGAGTCTACTCAGACGATTGTAGGCCTCTACAAGAGTAGGAACGTCAGAACCAGTCAACATATGAACTTTTGCAACAAAATATTCAGATGATAACCCAATAAGGAATCTAGCAACCATGATCTGCTCTTGATGGGTCTTCTGTTTGGTGCAACATAGGGGCCTGTGTGCATTAAGCCTCTCAAAGGCAGATTTGACAGACGCATAATATTGGGCCAAAGTCTGTTCTCATTGTTGCAATTGGTAAATCTCCTGCTCAACCTACAGTATACGACTGACATTGGTCTCATGCGAGTATGTATCTCGGAAATTATCCCACATTTGTTTGGCTGTGGTATAATAAATAAGACCATCAGCTATATGAGGCTGAACACTATTCATTATCCATGACATGACAATATCATTATCTTCTTCCCATGTGACATATTTTTCAATCTTTTGAACTGGTTCTTGTTCTAACAGGATATGTTTCTTTCGATGACCAGAAACTGACATCATGAAGGTGCGAGACCACCTTGCATAGTTAGAATCGTCTAACTTAACCGAAGACCCTTGTGAAAATGGGTTGGCAAAAGCCTTATATTCACCAAGAACCTCCCCCTTTTTATTATTGTCTTGAGCACTTAAATCTGCCATACTCAACTACAGGAACAAAGACCAACAAAAAAAATATGCCCAGCAGAGATAGGATCTAAACGGGACCAGCACCAAAACACAAGCCAACTCTTTATTTAAAATAGGATATTCCACTCATCTAAAACCACTCACCAGGGACAAAAAAAAATAAACAATGTCTGATCAGACCTCAGCCGATATATGCTGTTGTCGGTTCAGGACTCCATCAATAATACGCCTAGGTCCACGTTGAAATCTGGTTTTGTTCTTTATATATATATATATATATATATATATATATATATATATATATATATATATATATATATATATATATTATCACAGGCAATCTACACAATCCAAAAACAAATATTCATCTCAGATCTATTCAGTGTTTCCAGATCTGATCGATGATGACCATCAAATCTCTATCCACGACCATTGAAGTTTTCCTCTTTTTGTTTTTGAACTACACTGATCAGATTTCCACCATATCTGATCATCGACAACGATCAGATTTTATCATGTAAAATCTGATTAAAATCTGATTTCAGATCTGGATCTTCAACGCTTGACAGATCCCTGCGACTTCTGTCAGATCTGATTTCAGATCTGCGCCGACAACACCAACCAGCGAATTAGATCTCCACCTGATCTGATTGCTTCCATCCACATTTCACGACACTTGCTGCAACTTCCCAAATCTTATTTCAGATCTGCGCCGACAACACCAACCAGTGAATCAGATCTCCACCTGATCTGATTGCTTCCATCCATGTTTCACGACACTTGCTGCAACTTCCCACAGTCAGCCATAGCAGCATCCCAAGACCCACGATCAGAAACAATATCCCAGGAGGAAACGCTGCTCTGATACCATGTTGAAGCAGACACCCAGTTTTGAGGAGGCCAGCAACATCCAACGATAAACCCAAAAAGGGAGAGAGCGAACGAGAGAGAGAGAGAGAGAGAGAGAGAGAGAGATTCATTGATCCCCTAATCCCTTTAAATAGGGATTAGTTAAAGAAAGGTTCACAAAAAGAGTCACATATAATTTACTTAATTACGTATGACTACCCAAACTTATAAATATTACTTTTTAACAATCATCATGAAGCTATGTCTGCATATAGTTGATTTTTAGATAATACGGCTCCGCTCAGTTTTATGTAAAGATCAAAGCATGAATAACTCCAATTTCATGTAATGTCAACTCTAATATACATCTTAATTGTTCTTAGATCCTTCAGGGTGACTGTTCCATACCAATGTTGTTTTATGTGTCTATACAGTATGTCCAACCATCTCCACTGATGTTCCTTAACTTTTTCCTTTTGTTATGTTTACCATTGTTCATCCTGTCTTTATCCTTTTCCCTTGCTCTAGAAATCCATTTTGAGAATAGCCACTTCAATTGGGGAAAGTGCCCCCTTTTGTCAGTCTGTTGACTCTGTTTAAGTGCATGGCAGAGTTATTCAATCTACTTACATTAATTTATACCTACTGCTCTTTCTCTGCCTCTTCTATTCATGTATGTACAAGTATTCTAAAATAAAACAATTATAGGAAGTGATCCTTGTTTCTGTTCGCAGACTGAAATTGGGCAATCGATAGCAAGAGTTCTTTTCACATAATACAACATAAAAGATGATTGGCAAAACTTTTTAGGTATATCATCTACCCTATACATATAGCAGAAAACGACAGATTCTCCTAACATGTGGAAAGAATACCAGATGTCACAGTTTAGAATCAATTAGCTTGAACTTAAATGTGCACATTCCACACATCAGTAAATAGAAATAAAATGAGAGTAATAGCTACCTAAACAATGACTTATAATGAGAAGTGTCAAGCAGCATCAGTTCCATCATCGCTTTCAAGGTTGGGCAGAAGAAAACAAAGAGAAAAGAATCCAGGAGAGAGAGAGAGAGATTGCTACGGTCAATGATGGTTCAAAGTGTTCATATGCAAAGCAGCAAAATGATCTTCCAACATGTAACCTCAACAGTAGCAGAAAGTGAATTAGATACTAGATTGAAGTCTTACCGGGCTAGCTTTGATAACCCTGAACGCAGGAACAACCATAACAGTCACTGCTAAGAATGTTAAGGTATCAAAACCTAAATCATTAATGACGTCGACGGCACTTGCAAATTCAAGCTCGGCATTTACCCTGAATCTTCTCAAATAAGCCTGTTTTGTATTATAGGCATCAAGACCTCCAAATAAAAGGCTAGACGCAGCTGTTGTTTTCAGTTGTGGCAATTTCTCTGGAATGAAATAATGCCTTGATTTTGTCCAACCAAGCAAACACACTTTCACATTCACTTGGGATGAGAAGGGATAGCTATAAGAAAAATGGCAACAATGACTTGAGTAAGCATGAGGATAGGCCTTTAGAGACGTAATCTGTTGGTACAGAATAGAATCCTGCAACATGAAAATTAATGCAAAAAAGGTTAGATTAATGAAAGTGTTTAAAAGGTTGATTCTTGAACAATTCAAAGAAAAAAGAGGATGAAGGATTCATTATAAGCACCATAATAAGACAAACATGCCAAAACACTTGTATTCAACCATCAAGTACTATGGGAACATAACATGCATCAGGATTATCATTGCCAAATATTTATTCTACTCGGACATAATGCAACTATGTGATGAATGGAACATCTTGGCACTATATATATATATATATATATATATATATATATATATATATATATATATATATATATATATATATATATATAATGGAGAGAGAGAGAGAGAGACCACAAGCAGATGATATTATGTGTGTATGTGTATTGCCTTGTAATTCCTTTGTTCTATATACTAAGGCATATTATATTTTCTCCATTCTTACATATACTGTTGATACCTGACATTCTATTTTAGAATATTTTCATCATTGTTAACCACTTTCATATTGTATGTATGCTTTTGGGTGCACCCTAACAATCACTGAAATCAGCTTTCCCCTCAAGGTTCTTCCTCTAGCATTAGTGGAATAATACCTACATCTAATGCTTCTTAAGGTTTTTATTCACAAAATTAAAATTGCCAGCAATTCATTGTTTTTGATGCTGTAGCTTTGAGCAAGTATATATGTGTTGGTCACTTTTGAGTGTTTTAGGAAGTAGCAACTGGCAGTGAATGATAACGCAAATAGAATATGTTGCCCATCTTGTGGCACCTAGCCACCTACCTTCTTTATTTCAATAATAGGATTATTTTGTAATAAAACAAATAGCATTAAAAGAAAAGGAAACATTCTTGTAGAACTGAGAAAATTGAAGAAGGTAAGAATGGTAGTATGATATTGGTTGCACTTGCATTTCTTTCTAGGATAAGGTGAATGTAACAGGGCTTTTATTATCCTTTCGGAGTTCCTACTAACTTTTTTCTATTGATGGTTTGCTCTTCTCCCTCTTCTTTTACCCCGTCTTTATTTTTTTTGGGTGGGGGAGGGGTGGGAGGGCTGGGCTAAGGGAAAACCCCAAGGTTGCCAAACCAGGAAGCGGAAGTGAGAAGTGAGGCATTTTGAAATTTATAAGCGTGAAGAGAGGAATCAATTTGAAAACGAAATCGGAATCGAACAAAAAACAATATTAGAATCGAATGGAAAGTAAAACGGGAATCAAATGGGAGCGAATAAAAATCAAAATAAAAATGACTTCTTCAGTTTCATAATTTTTTATTGTAAGAATTAAACTTTTGTCAAAATCTAAAAATAATGGTCACCTATTTAGAGAAAGCACATTGGAATTGAGTAGAAACATGAGATGAAACACATAGAAAACATGAAAAGAAGCATGAGAGGACATATAAGAAGCATGTAGGAAACATGAATGAAGTGTATGAGAAGCATAGGAGAAACGTGAGAGAATCAAGATTCCCATCAAGTTTCGGAAGCGAGGAGTATCGCGCTTCCGAAGCGAGTTTTCAGGAAGCGCACTTCCCACCTGTATAAGAAGCTTCTGGAAACTCTGAAAAAAAAAACCCATCAACGACCACATATTGACAGGACTCTGGTTGGTAAAACCCTTGGGGTCCTCCCTGCCCACCAAGGAGTACACAAGCTTCGACCTTGTGGCAAAGAACGCCCGTTGTGGGTTTCGAACAGTGGTTCCATATCAAGTGACAAACCATGGTTGCCCCTAGCCATGAAGGTGGAGCCTCTTGTGGGCCCCAATCTTTCTATTTACCAATATAGTACCTCCAATTTTCAACTTTAAACATGATCTTGCAATTTCATTTTAGAAAAAAGACAACTTCATTTCTTAGGAGCCCAGTTCCTTAGGACAGCTATTTTAGCTCTCTAGAATCTGAGATGCAACTCTGTTTTGTGACATGCTTGCACACGACATGTTGCACTACACTGCATATAGCAGTGCAATTACAGTTGTTTTTATTGTTGATGTGATGCATTATTTGCTATTGTTGCATATTAACTTTTTTTATTATTAACTTTATTTCTTGCTTAGATTTTTTGTGATCAATCTTAAAAAATCACAAAAACCATCACATTATTTTAAAAATGTTATTATTTCATTAGATCTTTTAAATCTTTCTTATTTATGATATGATATGGTACAACGGACCTGCATCTTAGATGCACACGTGTGTGCGTGTATGTCTGATGAGTTTCTTCTGTTAAGATGGGTTCCTAAGAGAATCTAAAAATCTATGGTCTATATTGCACGAAAACCTTTTGACTAAAAAATCAAGCTTTGTGATCGAAACAATTCGATGAGGCATGTTTTCTAGTAAATAAACGAAGATAAATGCCTCTATGAATCAGATTAGACAAAAAGCTCCTGCAGCTATGAGTTCTGAAGTAGTCCATACTAAGTTCATACTCAAATTAGGGACCTAGATTGAGCTGTTAAACTAGCAAATATATCTTCAAAACCTGCAGGCAGGCAACTTCTTTCTCTGAAGTCCTTGACTCTCTTTAATTCATAGAAACATTCTCTGCAACATCCTCATGAGATTGGAGTGCTAGAGTTTTGTGTACGATGCTTTACGTATTCTAACACAATCGAAAAACTCTATCAACAATCTCCCTACTAGTTGCTCATGATTCTGGTCTACGTATGCATCTCAAATGTTTTTGAATGTACGTCCAAACCAGCATCAGATATACATCGAGTACCCTCCTAGTTGATTATAATCATTACCATTTCCACCATTGTGCTGCGTACAGCACTAGCCTGCTTACATTTCATGATAAACTGGAACTAGAATTATTACATCTTAGTCTTCTTCATTCTTCTTTTTTTTCTTTTTCTTTTTAATCTTCGAGCATGGTTGGCAACATTGGTAAAAATTGCAAATCATTGTAGTGGTAGACGGCTTAAACGGTAGTTTGTCTGCCTAAGATTGGCGTTCACGTAAAGAAGATTCCTATGCAGTGAATATATTGCACAAAAAGAACTAAAAAAGCAAATGACCGAATGTTTTAGCCATTCTATCTAACGAACATGGTCCAGAGACTTCACAATCGGTTGTACGCATTGAGGGGTGACTTTTGGAAGAAGTTGGCAGCTCTAAATTCTAAAACTGCATATGCTATATGACAATACGAGAGAAAGGGGGGGGGGGGGGTTACCTTGCGAGGGTGGAGATAGCGAAAACAAGAAGCGGAAATGGGAGAAGCAGCTTTCGCCATGCCGCTTGGGAGAAGAAGAGAAACAGAAACGACGTTGGTGGCCTCGAATTCGGGAGGAATCCTCGACAATTATCATTTAGCAGAAGATGAGAAGATTAACGCCGTTGGCCTCCTCATATGTGAATGTGATGCAGCCTCGGTCGAGAGTTCAGCACAGTCGGGCTTCGTTTTTCCCTTAATTTTGTAGGAACAAGAATGCGAGGAGGTAATGAGGCCACACGTTCCCGTACCACCCTCAACCTCCCGGCTTCTCTGCTGCCCTGTCACTCTGAGGAGGCGAGGGGCCCACGAACCGCTACTCTGCGGCGGTCGACTCTTCCATCGGATTGATTCGTTTCATTTTGACTTGAGTGGATAAGAGAGAGAGAGAAGCAGAAAATGCACAAGGTCTAAAACGTTGGTGGCGACGCGTGGCAATAGGCTAGCCGCTAGATCTTTTTTCTTTCTTATAATCTGATTCTGCAATCTCCAGAGTATTTGGGCTTCGACAAGGGCAGGTTTAGTAATCGAATCCAGAGGGCAATGTGTTGAACATGGTCGATTTAGTGGGAAAGAACTGTTTTTTTTTCATTAAAAAAATAGTTTTTTTTATTGACTGAAAAAATTGATGCAGTTTACAATCATGGATTTTTGCATTAATAGAAAAACCTGTACACGCGTTAGATTCTGACAATTCAAATGCCTGATCTCACTATAACTAAATATTACATGTAGATCATCCATGAAGTTGTTTAGAACCAAAAGAAAAGGTTCTGCAAGGTCGGTTCAATTACTGGACCGAGTCTCGAAGAAAACCAGATTTCTGTAAAACTTGTTTTGGGGAGAGAGAGAGAGACCTCTGGCCCTCTACTGGTCTCGAGCATGACCCTGCCTATTCTTTAACAAATTAGTTTTTGTTAGGAATGTCAATGGATCGGATTTTATCCGATATCCAATCAAATCCAGCTTTGTTTTGTCAGATTTGGTAAGCCGACACCATATTAGATTATATAATAGGATGCTGATATGGTTTTGATTTTTTTCCTACCAAATCCAACAGATATCTAAACTTGATGAACATTCTAATCTGATAACATGTAAAAAATCAGATTAGGCGTGGGCTTTTCACCATCACAGTCCAAATCCAAATCCAAGCCCATTTAGTCAGCATACGATTAGTCAGATTTGGTATTTGGCCACATCAGACCGCATCCGTCTTTATTTAGTCAGATTTGGTAAGCCAAAACCATATCTGATTATAATATGATACAGATATGGTTTTGATTTTTTGCTACCGAATCCAACAAATATCCATATTAGATAAATATTCCAATCTGATTACATTTTAAAAAGCAGATTTAGCGTGAGGTTTTCATCATTGGAGTCCGAATTTAGGTCCGTTTAAGCAACATCTCATTAGTTGGATTTGGTATTTGGCCACATCCTACCGAATCCAGACCGTTCACATCCCTAGTTCTTGGCCAGGTTTCTATTCGACAGTGGTGTTACAGGTGGCTCATTGCCCACTTCGTGGCCCATTGGGTCATGGGGACTGAACTGACCCAACCCAACCCAACCTGAATCTTCAATAAGCTGAAAAAACGAACAAAGAGGGAAAAAAATAAAAAGAGGTAAACAAAGGTCAAAACCAGAATGCGACTGTTGCAAACAATGTTAGTCATAATCTTATCAGATCGGCCTGATTCAGTTCTTCACTGATTTTCTGTAAAATGGGAAAAACTGTTTTCATTTTATTTTTTAATTGGTATGATAATGACTCACTATTTGATTGTTTAGAGTCTAGACATTAATTAACTGCATATTTTAGAACTTGATTTACACCCATAGTCATCATTTATTATATTTATGTGTCTGAGTTTTTTTAATTTTTATGCGTCAACTTTTTTTTAGGAAACCAAAAATTTAAAAAGGCCGATTCAGAATTATTCAGTTCATTTTTAAATCCGCTGATTCGCTTAACCATTTTGAAAAATGGTTCGGCTTATAAACAGATTCTGGCAACATTGGCTCAAATTCTACAATGGTAAATCAACAAATGTTGGGGCAAAGAGTAGGTTGGTCATAATCCCTAACCGTTTCACTTGTGCTTTTGAAAACATTAGTAACAAACCCTTTTTAAAATTTTGAAAATATCAGCCTAAACAATTCAAAGAAAGAAAACAAGTGGATGGATTCTGGGTACGTTAGCTCGAAGACCAATCATCAAACAATTTCTCAGAGTAATAAGAAACAAATGCAATCATTTATTAATAGACTTTGTGGTTTAACAAATAATAGTTTTTCTACAATCCAAAGTCCCAACAAAATCCTAAAACTTCGATCCAGGACGCCAGCAGAAAGAATGAAGGCTTGAGTCACGTTGCATTGCGCCATCGGCTACCCAAAAAAATCTACTTCTCACCTGCCCATGAAATGGGTCAGTTTTGTGACAAACTAGTAGGGTGCATGATGTCTTTTTGTGAAGATGTAGTTTTGAAAAGATTTTTAAATGAAAAGCATGTGAAAACCAGACATCAAATAATAAAAACCGGTTCTCACTAGTGGTAGAGACCGGGTCGAACTCAGGGAACGAGAATATTTCGTATTCAAACAAACAACTGAACTATTCTTTATTGCCGAAATGGAAAAAGTATGAAGAAAAATAAACTACTTGGCTATTACAATGAATGAATACCCTACGCAGAGGGCTTAAAAGACTTTATTTACAAACCCAGAATTAGATTCCTAATTCTAAAGTAAAAACAGAAATCTTCTACTCTTGTGCTTCTGTGTCACTCGATCACTTTCGCTCTACTCCTATGTGATCCTGCACAAATCAAAAGAACACGAGCAATACACGAGATAGAAGTAAAACTTATACTAAACAAGCTAAATGCTAAAATATGAAATCATGAAAGTTAAATCAGAAAAACAAGGGAATGATGAATCAAACAGAAAATTAAATCAGCAAATGAAAAACAAGAACTCTGGAGATGAACAAAACATAGAACGCGATTGGAATAAAAACAGGAAAACCAGGAGATTACTTGAAAAACATGAAATCAAGGAAGAAGAAATGCAACGAATGAAAACAGGAATTTCATCGACTAACATCTATCTGGAAAATTGGAAATCGGAATGGAAGAGCAAACAGGAACTTAGAATTGCAACAAAAACTGGAAATTACTGAATTGAAAAATAGAGAAAAACTGAATGTAAAATAAGACCTTAAAGAATGCAAAAAACAGGAAAATCAATGTTAAACAGGAAATGACTGTAATGGAAAAACAGGAATTTAAAGAATGAAAGAGACAGGAAAATGAAATATAAAACAGGAAAAATGAAAGAAACAAGAATTTTAATGAAGAGATTCAATTCAATCGATCCAGATGATCGATATTTATTTACACAAGCTGAGTGTCACTTGAGAGTCAATAGAACACTTACCAGAATTCAAATACTATCGATTAAAACTCAGAAATTCAGACATTTGACAAAAATCAAATATTAATCGATCGATTGAAATCAGATATTCAATCCAAAAATCAGACAATTAAACCATTCCACCGTGAAACCGATTTGTATGGTGAAGAAAAGGAATTCTGGCGAAGCAGAGTGGATTTCGGCCAGGAGATGATTTTCGTTTGCTTTTAAAATCCAACCGGATAGCAGAGGGATTCCGGTTGATCCGGATAGTTGAGATGCTTTCACGGTAGATGCATACTCAAATTCGGCAGATACAAATGCAGATGATTCCAGAACAATAGATCAAGTCTGTTCTGCCGGTGAACAGAAGATTCTAGCGAACAGTGAAATTTCAGCAGCTATAATGCAAATCATCTTAACTAAAACAATGCATATGATTTAGAATTGAAAAGCAATCTGGAAATGAACTATGCCTATGAACTCAAATCAGACTACGATCTATAAATCTCTGAATCGAAATACAGTAAAACAAGATTTGAATGTATGCTAAAATGCAAAAATCAGATAAAACTAGATCTACGATGTCACTTTATTTTGATTTTCTCAGCTTAACTAATCTAATAAAGAGTAGAAGGAGGAATAAGAATAGAAATAGAAGAAGGAGAAGAAGAAGAAGATTAGAGAAAAGAAGACTTATCGTAGACTGAAGGGGTTAGAAGAGAGGTGGACTCCTCCCGTACGCCATCGCCGTAGCTGGATGCCTCCACCGGATTGAGGAAAAAGAGAGAAAAAGGGAGAAGGGGAAGAAAAGGCAAGAAGTGGTGGAGGAGAAGAGTTAGGAGAGAGGGAGAAGGCATAAGGGAGAAGACAATCAATTTTTTTCTTTTGTTGAGTTTTAAAGCCACCGGGGTTTGTTTTGAACTTTTGGAAATTCTAAAAAAAACTACTTTTTAAAAATTATTTACAAAATGCCTCATTTTGACTTATGTTTAAAAAAACTAAACTAACTCTATTTCAACTCTAATTTTTTTTTTTTTTTTTTAAAAACTAAACTACTACAATTATGTCAAAAACTAAAATATGCATTAAAATGTAAAATAAAGCTATTTTTTATGCATTTTCTATTTTTAAATCATTTTAGCTCATTTACTCAAAACTAACATAAATTAGGGTTTTAAAATTATTTTCTCATGAAATCATGTATATTTTCATATGAAATATCTCTAAAATATACGCATGATCAGTGCACAAGTAAACAATGTAGAATATAGCATGATATGCATGAGATAAGCAATATTTCATTAAGTGTAGTGACAATAACAATAACAGTAACAACAAGTGTAATTGTATTTGGCATGTGGGTAAGCATCTAAATATTCATATTCTCTAATTGAGATGATGCACAGTTGAAAGTATGATTGTGGATGGTTACATAGTATGCATGTTAAAATTTCTAGACTTCGTAATGTACATGTATGTGGATTTTTAATACATGTTATGAATAAAAAATTTCTCATGTTGTGAATGGATGCGTCATGCTTAAGCACTAGGCTATATGAAGTTTGATTCAATAGAAAATGTGTTTTGACATAATTTTTATTATAAATACTTCTTTTCCTGCCAAGAGGGGTTGTTTTTCCCCTTGTTGGATCCTCCTCTCTCTCTCTCTCTCTCTCTCTCTTCTCTGCCTCCCCTTCTTCATTTCTTCTTCTTGTTTGATCGACTGGTTGCCTACTTCATTCTTCTTGCTTCTTATGCTTTTCAATCCTTTTTCTAAACCCCGTCGGTACTGGTTTCTTGCATCTCCTCTGTCGGAGATAGAGCTGAAGTTCATTTGGGTGCAACAAGGTAAAAACCATCTTCTTCTCCCTTGTTTCACCATAGTTTTTTTTTCCAGTTTTCGCATATCACAAATCATAGCATGACATGTAGTTTTATTTGTCATTGCATCGTTTGCATATTTAGTTTAGATTAGCTTTGGATTTAACATATAAAAAAAAGAAAAAAAATAAATATATTTAAATTATTCTAGATTAGTCGTTTTCCTTGGTTCTCGCATAGAATAGTATTATTGTATTTAAATTGGTAGATTTAGCATAGATTATCTTTTTGTTTTTATGAATTTGAATTCAGTTTGTGTTAGATCCACGTTTAGATTGAGTTTAGCATAATCTAAAATTGGTTTTTACTATTCCATTTTGCTTAGTTTTAATTGATAGAGGTTAGTCAATAAATCGTTTTAGTGTTCATTTATTTAGCCAACCAGAATAGAGTTGATTAATGCTTTTGTTGATTAGTCAATGTTAGTCTTAAGTCCAAATTTTTTTATTCCAATAGCTAGATTAGAAAATAGTAGTTTAGTGGTCAGCGTTAGTTAAGGTTTAGCCGCATGTAGTTAAGTGGAAATTCCGTCTTTATTCATTGATTCTTTTTTTACGTCTGTTGATGTTTTCAATTAGTTAAATCAATATTGCTTTTAGTTTAAATACATTAGGCGTGATTTGACCATTTAGTTAGTTTCTAAAATAGATTATCTACATTATTTTCAGCCCAATTTGTTTGTTTGATTAATTATCAACTTTTAGTTTTCTTTAATAGCGTAGTGAAGTTTCATTAGATAATGGTATTTGCTGTAGTCACTTTTAGTAAAAGTGAGTCGGTCATTGACGTTAATTTCAGTAGCTATTGTCTGTTTTAGTGATTCATGTCAATTGGCTGCATTGATTTCATTAGCAAATGGTTTTTGTTGGTTTTAACCTTAGTCGTTGATAGCATTAGACGTCGATTTCATCAGTCATGCTTTATTATATTAGTTGTTAACCAAGTATATTACTGCAGCCTTAGTGATTGTTCTATTTAAATTTTCTTCCAGCAATCAGTTAGATGCAAGTTCTATTCCATGAGTTATAGTTTGATGAAATTTTGTTTTACTTGGTTTAGACCTACGATTTTTCTTAATAAATAGTTAATTCCTCTTTTGTGTTAATTTAGAATAGTTTGTTTCATATAAGTGTTGGGAGTTTGTTAGCAGTTAGTTTTAGTATTTTGTCTTGTAGTGTATGTTAGAAGTCAGTTTAAATCTTATTTTTGTTGATTTTCAAGCTTCCATCTTGTTTAGTTTTTTTTCTTCATTTTGTTGTGTTTTGTCTTTTGATTCTTGCAGGAAAGCGATTGAATGTGCAGTGAGCTCCATTTTGAGCCTCCGAAGTACCCTCTGAGATCTCTAAAAGGTCTCTTCAGAGAGCCCTTAATCAAACCATGCAAAAGTATTCGACATAGAAGAAGATCAAGAGGACAAAAGACTCAAGCACTAGCACTGAAGACTTTTTCTTTTATTTTTAGATTAAGTTTTTATTTTATTTAATTTAATTCAATTTAAGGTTTGTAATAAAGCACTTATTATTTTTATTTGTTTAAGCCCTCTGCAAGGGTCACACTCTTATTCATTAATTATTTTTTTTTTGATAATAAAGCGTAGTTTAATTATGTGATGGAATATAAAGTATTTTTCGTTCGCTAAGTTTGATCCGAACTCCACCACTCGTGCGAACCGGTTTTTATGAAAACATTTTTATTGAAAATATTTTTTAAATATATTTTATTGAAAAAGTTGCATAATGTGTGTTTTACCCCTCTTAGGGAAGAATGACTCTTTCGTAATGCCCCCTAAATAAAAGCTAAAAATTCTCTATTCTCTTCTTTTAAAGTCAGAAACTTCGTGGGCACATTTTACTTAGAAGAATGATTCCCAAGACAACCAAAATCTCATTGGTTCCTTTCACTTGCTTTGTATGAGTGTTAACATAAAAAATGATGTTACGGTAGAAAAAGTCACTTGCACGGGAGAAAGATCCACCTGTCATTTTGAATTTCTTCTGCAAACGTGCCTGTATGCCAAGAGGAGGTAAACCAACGGGGGGCTCCGCGTGGTTGGTAGGATGTGTCGGTGCACGTTCCTAGTGGCGGGACGTTGCAGGTTCAAAACATTCAATAATAACTGGTGGGGCTGCCTAAACCCAGCTTGCCTTTCAAAAAAAAAAGAGAGGTAAACCAGGTATCTTCTTCTTTAATTTGTTTCCTTTTTGTTGATAGGCAAGCCACGGGTATTCGGGAAATAATGCGTGGGATTCTAATCCGAGACATAATAGGTTTAAATCCGCGGTACACTGTGAGGTAATGAGAAGTTTTTTTTATGACGAGCAAACCCTCATCATGGACTGGGTCTTTGAATGAGCCCGCCCCTTGTGAAGTAAAACCCTGGATGACGACATAACCACCCTGCCTTACCTGCTCAATCCACGATAAAGCTGCGGACACACTTAGAGCACCAGCATGGTTCGATCCAGTGTCTTCATCTTAAAGCCCTCACACATATCTTGCTGGCCACGTGGGCAACCCCAGCAGTGGTAGTGGTAACGAGAAGTTAGTTACGTATGAGTTTATATAATATATATATAAAAAACACGTATCATCCAATGCCCAATCCTCGGATGCATCCGAATCTGCATTTTTTTGCTTTTTTTTTTAGTTTTTGGTCTTTAGTGGCGGGCAGAACCGCGCTAAAGACTTTTTTTTGGATAAAAACAGTGTTTTTCTGCTGCTGATCACGCAGATCAGCAGCGGATAGTCATTCAACCATCATCAAACACGGTTTACTATATATATATATATATATATATATATATATATATATATATATATATATATATATATGGATTGAGTGCTATTTGTGGGTACTCTGATGCTCATGCAAATTGAGTTCTACATGAAGTCCAACTAGAAAAGGGGCAAATTCATCCTAAATTTTTGGGATTAATTCAACACTTTCTTTGAGAGATCTAAGACTAGTACAAACAGGAGCTCCGCATGTCTGGTAGGAGCAGCTAGTGCACATCATTTTGTGTTGGGACGTTGCAAGTTCAATTCCCAATGGTATCTATGTCTAACTGGTAGGGATCTGCCTAACCCCTGCTTGCCTTTAAAAAAAAAAGAGATCTAAGACTAGTACTTAATGTGCGAACCTCTCCTCTTTGAATCTTTCCTTTCTTATATCCTCTCCTTTTGCTTCTCATATCAAGGATCAAAGCTCATATCATTCTACTCCTTTGCTTCAACCTTAACCTCATTTTGGTGAATGTTCTCTCTCTAGATATTTGGTTTCATTAGTCCATCTATTCCTTTTAGGTTTAAAGCGGCTCATGTCGCAAAGTTGCATTTTGTGATACAGATCTTGTTTTTATTTGATATTTAAGCCTTCAATAGAAATACTTTTGGTGCATTGAAGGTGCAATCAAGTAAAAAAAAAAATCATTGACAAGCCAAATTGTTCAACCTTTCAATCCTCTATCATGCTTGATCTAGTTGGCTCAAGAAAGTGCAAACCTAAATGGACAAAAGTGCAACTACCAAATGCTAATTCTAAGTTTCCCTTTTTCTTTCTAAACTCCCCAATCTGGCCTTTTGTTCACTATTTATGGTATTGTCGTTGGATGTTGTTGGCACTCTTTTTCAATAGGGAATAGTTCTATTTGGGCCTTCTCTTTTTATTCTAATTTCTTTTCTTTTCTTTTTTGGCTAGGCTAAAGGAAAAGCCCCTCATCACTGATCACATGGTGGCTGACCTCTGGTTGGTAAAACCTTTGAGCTTCCTCCTGACCACCAGGGAATACCCCAGCTTCGATCTTGTGGCAATGGACACTCCTTGTAGGTTTCTAACTCATGACATCCCGTCAACTTGGTGGTATTCTCAAATCACCCTTAACAGATGAAGAGTGCCCCTTGCAGGCTATCGTAATTCGTTTTCTATTGTCCAAGCACAAAAGAACTGAGGACAAGAAGTTTTTTGAATTTTCATTACATTGTTACATCTTTTGTTTGGGTTTTTGTCTAGGATGCAAACATAGCGGCTTAGTTACATTAAAATACTAGTAATTCAGTTGTTAGTTTGTTGAACTGGCAGTGCTAATGTTATTTGATGTTTTCCTCACTCGAGTGTTATTTACAAGTGTGTATCTTGAGAGGGATGTATAAAAGCATCTAATACCGCTCCTGCTTCACTAGAACTAAATTAGCCCGAAAGGGTTTTAACTCACTACCAAACCAAGCTCAAGCTCAGTTAGGTTATAGAGAAGTTTGAGCTCAAGGTAAAACTCAAATATTTTGTTAACAAACCATTTGTCTTGGCTTTGACCCAATTTGTCTTTGCTTGGTTACAGCTTCATATCCTTGAGATATGTTAAAAAGTAATATTTATAAGTTTAGGTAGTCATACATAATTAAGTAAATTATGTGTGACTCTTTTTGTGAACCTTTCTTTAACTGATCCCTATTTAAAGGGATTAGGGATCAATGAATCTCTCTCTCTCTCTCTCTCTCCCTTTTTGGGTTTATGTTGGATGTTGCTGGCCTCCTCAAAACTGAGCGTCTGCTTCAACATAGTATCAGAGCAACGTTCCCTCTTGGGATACTATTGCTGATCATGGGTCGTGGGATGCTATTGTGCCTGACTATGGAAACTTGCAGCAAGTGTCGTGAAATGTGGATGGAAGCAATAAGATCAGGTGGAGATCTGATTCACTGGTTGGTATTGTCGGCGTAGACCTGAAATCAGATCTGGGAAGTTGCAGCAAGTGTCGTGAAACGTGGATGGAAGCAATCAGATCAGGTAGAGATCTAATTCGCTGGTTGGTATTGTCTGCGCAGATCTGAAATCAGATCTAACAGAAGTAGTAGGGATCTGTCAAGCGTTGAAGATCCAGATCTGAAATCAGATTTTACATGATAAAATCTGATCATTGTTGATGATCAGATCTGGTGGAAATCTGATCAGTGTAGTTCAAAAACAAAAAGTGAAAAACTTCAATGGTCGTGGATAGAGATTTGATGGTCATCATCGATCAAATCTGGAAACACTGAATAGATCTGAGATGAATATATATATATATATATAAAGAACAGAACCAGATTTCAACGTGGACCTGGGCGTATTATTGATGGAGTCCTGAACCAACAACAACATATATCGGTTGAGGTCTGATCAGACATTGTCTATTTTTTTTTTGTCCCTGGTGAGTGGTTTTAGATGAGTGGAATATCCTGTTTTAAATAAAGAGTTAGTTGTGTTTTGGTGTTGGTCCTGTTTAGATCATATCTCTGTTGGGCATATTTTTTTTTTGTCTTTGTTCTTGTAGTTGAGTATGTCAGATTTAAGTGCTCAAGACAATAATAAAAAGGGGGAGGTTCTTGGTGAATATAAGGCTTTTGCCAACCCATTTTCATATGGGTCTTCGGTTAAGTTAGACAATTCTAACTATGCAAAGTAGTCTCGCACCTTCATGATGTCAATTTCTGGTCATCGAAAGAAACATATCATGTTAGAGCAGGAACCATTTGAAAAGATTGAAAAATATGTCACCTAGGAAGAAGACAATGATATTGTCATGTCATGGATAATGAATAGTGTTCAGCCTCATATAGCTGATGGTCTTATTTATTATACCACAGCCAAACAAATGTGGGATAATTTCCGAGATACATACTCGCATGAGACCAATGTCAGTCGTATATTGTAGGTTGAGCAGGAGATTTACCAATTGCAACAATGAGAACAGACTTTGGCCCAATATTATGTGTCTGTCAAATCTGCCTTTGAGAGGCTTAATGCACACAGGCCCCTATGTTGCACCAAACAGAAGACCCATCAAGAGCAGATCATGGTTGCTAGATTCCTTATTGGGTTATCATCTGAATATTTTGTTGCAAAAGTTCATATGTTGACTGGTTCTGACGTTCCTACTCTTGTAGAGGCCTACAATCGTTTGAGTAGACTCGTCATTACTCTTCCTCAAACTCAATCTGAATCACAGGCATCTGCCCTAGTTGTCACCGCAAGACGTGGAAGAGGTGTTGTCTTGAACTCTCGAGGAAGAGGTCGTGGTCGAGGAGCAGGAGGAAGAGGTAGGCTTTAATGCACTTACTGTGGCAAATTGGGGCATTTTGAAGATAGGTGTTGGGATAAAACCAGTCGACCACCCACTTTCTCCTTGAAACCAAATGCAACTAAGGTTCAAGTTGTAAAACTTGAGACAGAGACTCCTATTGGCTCTTCCAGCGATTCAGTTACCCTCAGTCGTGCAGAGTATGATGAGCTGGTGTCTCACCGACCTTCCAGTTTGAGTGTTGCTACTCTAGTTGCTAATGTGGCTTGTTCTGCAGGTAATCAATTGAATTACCAAGGTAGTAGATGGATTATTGATTCATATGCTTCCAGACACCTTTGTGGGACCTATAAAAATGTTTCTAAGTTAAATCATGTTGATGAACATTGTAATGTTGTACTGGCTAATGGAAGTTCATCTCCCATAGTAGGCCAAGGAAATGTTTCCATTTCCCCCACACTTCAGTTGACTAATGTGCTACATGCTCCATTATTTTCTCAAAACTTATTGTCAGTTAGTCGTATTGCTAAAGAGCACAACTGTAGGGTGATATTTGATCATGTGTGTTGTATTTTTCAGGATTTGCTGACAGGGAAGAGGATTGGTGGAGGCCATGAGGAGGAAGGTGTCTACTATTTATATCAACCAGTTGGAGTCACGTACTCAGTGTCAGAGCCGTCGTTCGGTCCGTATTAGTGGCATCTCCGTCTTGGTCATGTCCCTTTGTCAAAGCTTCGTAGACTTCTTCCTCAGATTCCTCCTTCTGCTTCGTTCCAGTATGAAGCCTGTCAGTTGGGTAAACACCACAGGAGTTCATTTCCTTCCGGTCAGAGTCCATCGAGTCAAAGATTGTTTGAAATTCTTTATGCTGATGTCTGGGGACCTAGTAAAGTTTCTAGTAGGTCTCAGAGTCGTTATTACTTGGTGATTGTTGATGATTTTTCTAGATTGTCATGGGTGTTCTTAATAAAAGAGAGGTCGGAGGTTCCCTCCATTCTTATGTCTCTTGTTATTGAAATAAAGACTCAATTTGATTCTCTTGTCAAGATTGTCCGCACTGATAATGCTCGAGTTCAAATCTAATGAATTACTATAATTTTTATCGAAATAATGGGATCTGCTCTCAAACTACTTGTGCCCACACATCTCAGCAAAATGGGGTCGCTGAAAGGAAGCATAGACATCTTCTAGATGTAGCTCACACCCTTATGTTGCAATCCAGTATGCCCCCTTCATATTGGGGAGATGTTATTCTCACTGCCTGCCACCTTATTAATCGTATGCCCTTATCATCGTTGGGAGAACAAATTCCTTCGCAAATTCTATACCCCAATGCTCCGCTTTTCTCAATTTCTCCCAAAGTGTTTGGATGTGTCTGCTTCGTTCATAAACTGGGACCCAATCATGATAAACTTTCTGCATAAGCCACCAAGTGTATTTTCATTGGATATCCTAAAAACCAAAAGGGATACCAGTGTTATGATCTCATTGCCCATCGAGAGTATGTTAGTGCGAATGTATCTTTCTTTGAATTTGTCCCTTATTTCTCAAGCACTGCATCCAGACTACATGTTAATCAAGGAGATGTCATGCCCCTACCTATACCTCCTTTTCCCTTAGAGTCGATTTCTCAGAGTATTTTTGCTTCTCATTCTTCCACAACGGCTCGGTATCGTGATCCTCCTTTAATGTACACTCATAGATACAGCACCTCCTTCCTTGAGGTAAGATCTCTTGAAAATATTGAGCTTTCTGCTGTGGATGATGACAGGCCGATTGCTATCAGGAAAGGTAAAAGACAATGCACATTACACCCTATTTCTAAGTTTGTTACGGAGGCAAGGCTTGGGGGATACATGAGGAATTTCATCTCAGCTCTATCTGCCACATCTATACCATCAGACGTTGTTGGACCATAAGTGGAAACATGCTATGCAAGATGAGATGGATGCCTTGCTCTCACGCAACACATGGGAGTTGGTTACCCCTCCAATGGATGCAGATATTGTTGGATGTAAGTGGGTCTACACCATTAAGTATAACTCAAATGGCTCTATTGAAAGATTCAAAGCCAGGTTGGTGGCCAAGGGGTACACACAAACATATGGGGTTTACTTTTTTGAAACATTTTCTCCAGTGGCTCGCCTTGGGACTATTTGACTTGTCATATCTGTGGTTGTCCATAGTGGGCGGAGTGTGTGCCAATTAGATGTGAAGAATGCCTTCTTGTATGACGATTTGGCTGAGACAGTGTACATGCAACAACCTCTAGGGTTTGAGGTTTAGGGAAAGTGTGAAAAGGTGTGGCAATTAAAGAAAGCCATATATGGTCTAAAACAAAGTCTGCGTGCATGGTTTTAGAAGTTATTTGAAATTATGCCTGCATTTAGCTTCCATAGGTCGGCATCAGATCACTCAATGTTTATTAAAAAGACCTCTGCTGGTATTGTGGTTATGGTTGTGTATGTGGACGACATTATACTCACAGGAAACAGTGCCAGGGATATCTCAGATACCAAAGTTCATCTTCAGAAGCACTTTGTCACAAAAGACCTTGGTCCTCTTAAATATTTCTTGGGCATAAAGGTGACTCGAAGCAGTAAGGGGATAGTTCTATCAAAGAGAAAGTATGTGATTGACTTATTGCAAGAAACATGTGTGTTAGGGGCCAAACCAGCAAACATCGCTTTGGATCCAAAACTTCATATATATGATGAACAAGCAAAACCGGTTGACAGTAGAAGTTTTAGATCCTTGGTTGGTAAACTTATATATGTTACTGTGACAAGACTAGATATTTTCTTGGTTGTGAGTAAGATAAGTCAATTCATGGACAAGCCAACTCAATTGCATTGGCAGGCTGCGATGATGATTCTCTGGTATTTGAAATCTTCTCCTGGAAAGGGACTCCTGTATAAACAAAGCTCCTCACTTGGTATAGTTGCGTATTCATATGCTGATTATACAGGGGCCATTGATGACAGAAAGTCCACCACTGGGTTTTGTTGTTTGTAGGAGGAAACTTAATAAATTGGAGAAGTAAAAAGCAAACAATAGTAGCCAGATCAAGTGTTAAATTAGAGTATAGAGCTATGGCTCAAACTGCCGCTAAAATGATGTAGGTTAGATCCATTCTCAAAGATTTACATGTAACGATTCCTGCTCATGTTGATGATGTGTGATAATAGAGCAGCCACCTATATAGCTAACAATCATGTGTTTTACGAGAGAACAAAATATATTGAAGTTGATTGCCACTATATATGCGACTTAGTGTAGACGGGACATATCACTACTAGTCATGTGACCTCAGAGGAACAAGTCGCAGATGTGTTTACAAAACCTCTTGCAAGTGCCAGTTTTTTCAGATGCTGTGACAAGCCAAACATGATAGATATATATGTTCCAGCTTGAGTAATATTTATAAGTTTGGATAGTCATACATAATTAAGTAAATTAGTCTCTTTTTGTGAACCTTTTTTTAACTAATCACTATTTAAAGGGATTAGAGATCAATGAATCTCTCTCTCTCCCTTTTTGGGTTTATCGTTGGACTGGCCTCCTCAAATCTGGGCGTCTGCTTCAACAAGATCCAAGGAATTGGTAATTGTTCATACCACCAATAGAATGTTCTCAATCTAAGATTTCCATTGTTAGCAAGTAGCATATTTATCCATGGAGCTGGGGTCACATAGTTGGTTCCAAGTCTTGAACAGGAGAGCCTAAGCCCCATCGTTAGCTAGAACCTTATATTCAGCTCAAGCTCAAAGTCAAATATCTTACCAAACTAAGCTTGAACCTACAGCTCAATTCAGCTTGGCTCATTTGCAACCATTGCCATTTCTTGTTCCACTTGATTTGATAACTTGCGTAGTTAGTTCTCAGTCTTGAACTGGAGTGCATAAGCCAAATTATGCCAGAAGTTTACCCCTTCAAATGTGTTACAGTTAGAGTTTAGATTTTTCTTTTTCTTTCTTTTTAATTAGCAAGCTGGGGTTAGGCAAACCGCAACCAGTTTACAAGAAACAAATTACATGACAGACATCTCACCACAGGTCCAACAAGAGCCAGACATTTGTCAAGACTTAAGATTGCCTCAGACTTGAAAGAATCAGAAACTTTGGTTGTGTACTGTATTACATAGTTAACCAATCTTGAACAATTATTCCTCAGCCAAACACAACAGAGGTTCTCAATGAAACACTTAAAATTTTTACGGAATTTGACCAAGGCCCTAGCACTCAAAAACAGTGAAAAGAGAACATGTTTCTGCCCCAAAACAGTTTTTTTGTTTAACATTATCTTTTTGCAGCAACAATGAAGATAAAGCATATATTGCAAATCAGATCATGGCTTGTATACACATAACAAAGATAAAGATACCAAGTGCAAGTCCATGCATATATTCCTTCTCTATTCAGTATTCCCTAACAGTAACACTAACTTGAAAAAGCTCCCACATTATTCCTATAACCCCGTTTTTGGCAATGCATTTTTTGTCACGCAGCATAAATCAATCAAAAGATGGGTCCTGCTGCCAGAATTTCTTCAGTCAGTGCATCATCCTCCCCGATCTTATAGTTCACGAATACCTCGAAATTCTTTTGGAATAAACCAGCCAACTTCAAAAGGGTCTCCTTGTATGCATCTTTGTCTGCCCACTGCCAATAACAAGTTGCAGGGTTAGCTAACCAAATTTAAGTATTTCAAATTTCTTTAGGGAACATCTGTGCATGCTGAATTTGCACAGCTCTCGGAATTAAGTTATGATAAACCAGCACAGAGTGAGGACTTGCAACATTGACCATGCAAATCAGTTTGCAGTGCCATCAAAAGAAACGAGCATTCAGGCCCTTAGGATGGCAAGGGCAAAACATATTCCAATTCCTCACATTCAAGCTCAGACTTTGGAGCCTCAAAAACCAACTCATTGGTCACTATATTGTCCAGTTCCATCATGTCTGAATCTATCAGAGTGAGGAATTGTGATTCAAGCTCAGATTGTGATCAACAAAGAACCATATGTCAAAGGCAAACTGAGAATGTTACAAGCATCTTGGTAAATCTCAAGTGAGGTGTGATGCTCAAATAATCAAAGATCAAGAGGAGAAAAATTAAACCCACTTACAGCATTCATGGAGTCCAAAATATGTGAAGGTACACCTTCAATTTCATCTGGTATCTCAAGGCCAAAGACTTCTGTCTTGGTGTAGTTGGCATTCAAAAGACTGCCTGAATGTATGGCATTGATAATTTTCCTAGTATATGCTAGCTTTATCCGACTACCAGTGCCATATCTGCAAATGAAAAAAACAACCAAAATTGAGTTTTATTCATCAGAAAGGAAGCTTGCTTGATGAGAAAATAAATCATAAAACATCTTTGTATGGGAAACCAGGTGAGACTTTTCTATTCCCTAGTCCCTGCTGCACTTCTCATCGATGATTGCTTGCAAATTGTTTTACCTGCCACCAGACCACCCAGTGTTGACTAGCCAGCCAGTTGCACCATGTTTCTGCATCTTCTCAGCTAGCATGGCTGCATACTTGGTGGGGTGAAGCATTATGAAGGCAGCTCCAAAGCAGGCAGAAAATGTGGCTTGTGGTTCCTTCACCCCTTCTTCAGTTCCCGCCACCTAGTTCAATCAGAACCATAAAGGAAAAAAAAGGCGGAACTTATCAATTTTTCTTGCTTTTTTGGCATGGATAGGGGAAGAACTGATGTCAATTCAAAACTATATGAATGGTCTATGGACCATGGTGTTATGTGTAAGAGAATTCCAAAACATGTAAAGGTCCTTTCAGTTAGTAATTGTGTGGGTGCTTAAATGAACTAGGAAGATGGACATAAATCACATCTACCACAAATATATCAGAATTGGTTAAGCATACCAGGGCAGTGTAGCCACTAATGAAATGATACATGGTCTGAGGCAGAGTGAGTTTGCTGACAGGGGGGAGCACACCAAATGCATCACAAGCCAACAATATCACATTCTTGGGGTGAGGCCCAACACAGGGAATCTTGGCATTCGGAATGTACTCAATAGGATAAGAAGCTCTTGTATTCTCTGCACAAAGAAAATTGGTAAATATCCACACCGACAATACAGAGCCATAAGGCCCATAATAAAGAATCGAAAAAGAAGAAGCAGATTCCACAAGAGGAAGAAAAGGAAGATAAAATGGAGCTATACCTGTGACTGACTTGTCGGAATAATCTACTTCTCTGGTGTGCTCATCAAACACTACATTTTCCAGCACTGCAAAACCAAAAGGAAAGATGTTCCATCATTAGCTTAAAATTGATGGAATAATTTGACCACATATTGACCAAAACCAAAACTGCAAGAAAGCCAGTTTGAAGTTGAAACCGTCCAACCAACACCAGCAGTCTAATTTGATTCTCTAAGACTCAAGTATGAGGCCAGACAAGTTTCTATTTACTGGTGTGTAAAAAAAATATTTTACCAATTGCTAGGAAGACTCAAAAGGTCCAAATTCAATTGGGTAATGGCCTATCATTTGTTTTGAGGCCTGAAAGACATCATCCTTACCAGTTCCAAATTTAATGGCATTCCAGATATCAGGCTCCTTTTCCCGAGATAGATCAATACATTTAGCATAACAACCACCTTCGATGTTGGACACCCCATTCTCACTCCAGCAATGTTCATCATCTCCGATCAGGAACCGGTTATGATCGGTGGAAAGGGTGGTCTTGCCTGTCCCTGTTAAGCAAAAGCAGAGCCAAATAAGTGAAAATTAAAGAGAAAAACTCTCAGCAATAAAAAAAGACCCAAGGTGTGCGTTTCAGACGATGGTGGGAGAGCCTGCAGAAAGGGTCAGTCTCCTCCCACCACCATACCTGATAAACCAAAGAAGAGGGCGACATCGCCATCTTTTCCCATATTGCAGCCGGAATGCAGAGAGAGGATTTGTTTCTTTGGCATAAGGTAGTGCATGACGCTGAACAAACCCTTCTTCATCTCTCCGGCATATTGGGTACCAAGGATCACCATTTCCCTTCTAGCAAGATTAATGTCTACGCTAGTCGATGATGTCATATAGTGTGTGTATCGATTACAAGGGAACTGCCCCGCATTGTAAATCGTGAAATCCGGGGTACCAAATTCCTCCAGTTCTTCAGGGGTGGGACGTATACACCTGCCACCCATGTGTTACTACCGCTATTTCCTTTTATTATTATCGCATTCAAATAACTCAACTCACCTTTTATACCTTGCTTTGCATTCCTGGAATACTCACCAACATGCCCAAATTTGCAACTCATTTCTTACCCCATGTCAAAGAAGGGGGAGAAAAACATGTAGAGACCCATGAATTTCAGGCATATTAACACCTTGATTTTTGAAGTTCATATTTTCAAAGCGTCTGGTTTTCGAAAAATAGTATAGCAGCAGAAAACCAACAATTTGATCATATATTTCACTTTTCATAAAAAAAAGAAAGGGGACATTGCCATCGTTGATGAAAGTGAAATTTGAAAAAAGGCAAGTCTTAGCAAAAGAAGAATGAAGAATCCCAAAAACGGGAATTAGAAATTCAGGGTCTCTCATATTTCGACAGTTTGAGAAATTGTAAAGTCTCACAAAAGCAGGAGAAGTAAAATCAGAGAGTAACAGATCAAAGGGCATTGTCAACGTTGGCGAGGACTTATCTGGCAGCCTGACGATCGCTGGAGGCGAGAAATATAAAGAGGTGCAATATTTATCATTCTACTTACATGTTGTGCATGAACAGGGCATGGTAAGCTCTTGCCGAAACGATCCTCACTTTGAGCCTGTGTTCGGGGTCCCAGTTGAGGAATTGGTCGTTCACGAAGACCTGAAACAATACAAAACAATCACAACACAACGAATTAGATGCAAATTGAGAGAGAGAGAGAAGGGGTGAGGACCATATTTTCTTCACAACAAAACAGTATGCCCCACCGACTAGGCCTAGTCAACCGTCACTGACGCTAGCAGACACCACCATCACGCCACGCATATATGAACATAAAACAAACTCTTGAACAAATAGCCACGTTCTCTACAAAAGAAACTACTAAAAGATCCACTATCTTCCTGTAGTCATGGGAACACAAGAATAGAATACAATACTCTCATTTTAGAATTAGGGGGCAAATGGTTGGCCCCAAAATGGAAATTTCCCTTCTTTTTTTTAATCTTGGGAAAACAGTTGCCTGACTCTCAGGTTAAGCTTGTAAACTTCAGGATTTTACATACGAAAAAGAGGCACCTCAATTGCTAGTAGAGAGCGAGTTTACCTTATCGAGCGAATTCAGATAGTCGACGGCCCTCTCTCTGTTAACCATAAAAGTATGGTCGTCGATCTCGATATTGGGGGATCCCCTGAAATCAGCAAAGAAAACGTCTCCCCAAGTTAAGAGAAAACGAGGAATCACAAGCAAACGAATAGAAAGCAATGAAAAAGAGAAGCTACTCACTTTCCCCACCACAACTCGGCTGCGGCGGCTTCGTCCTTGACGACGCGCTTGTCCCTCGGAGAACGCCCCGTCTTCGCACCGGAGAGCGTCGCCAACGCACCCGTCGACGTGATGAACGAGCCCATCTCGTTCTTGATGGCCTGCTCGTACAACTCTGATCACCATTGAAAAAAAAACACAAAAATAAGTTATGTTTTAGGAAGAAGTGGGCTTAAATTTGATCCATTTATAGTAAGCTTCTTACCGGCGGGCGAGAGATTGTAGAGGACATGGGTGAACTTGAGAGAGCTGTCGGTGACGCAGAAGGCTGGGGTGGTGAGATGATGGTGCTCGACCTTGGGTGTCGCCGGCGTTTTGGTGGGGTCTCCTTTCACCACTTTTGGCCCCGTTTCCCTCGTCAGCGAGGCTAACGATGCGCTGTGAAACCCCACACATATTTAATTTTTTTATAAGCACTTTTTGTTTTTCTTTTTGGGGTTTTTTAAATTAAGGTCTTAGTTCTTGGCATCTTGCCATATATATAGACACACAAGAGAGAGAGAGAGAGAGAGAGAGAGAGAGATGGGAATGCCTGATGGACTGGAGCTGTTGCTTCTGGCGTTCTTCGTCGGAGATGACGGCCGCGAAGGCGCCCTGGGTTCCCTTGATGGGCGTGGTTGGTGCCGACCTCTTCTTCTGCAGGGAGTGCAGCTCGTCGATCGTCTGCGCCCTCACCGGCGGTGCGCTGTCGTCATGGCAGACCCCGTTGTCCCTCTTGTTCGTCTGGATCCTCGCTAGCCCGTTCTGAGCAACCACTGGAGACGACACCCCTCCATTCGCGAAGCTGAAGTCTCCGTTCTCCGCCATCTTCTTCCCCTTCTTTTTCTTCCCTGCTCACAGATGGCAGAGAATATTTTCAGAGAGGGACAGAATTGATTTGCAAAAGGACAAAATGGGAAAAAGAAAGAGTCCTTTATCAACAGGAACCAACGCATCCTTTTTTTCATTTAAAAAACTATTCTATCCCTGAAAAGTTGGGGCTTGGAATCTGCATCGCTTAGATTATGGGATGTGAAGAGAGCCAAAGTTTTCCTACTTAGCTGTCACCTATTTTCTTTCGATCGATGCACGGAAGATGCCGTCTTCTACAGGGATAGATTATCCATTTTCATAGTCTTTGTCTACTTAAAAAAAACTGAGAGATGGTCATTTTCGTTATCGATCTCAATGAATTCAACATGTCACGGGTATTGCCCATCTCGCTACGAGTAATAAACCTTTTTCGTCACCACGTACAGACGTTAAACGGGTACTACGTACTGTTAACAAATAAAAAATCAACAAGTGCAACTATCCAAAGCGCCAGAATTTTCGTATTCAGAAAAAAATCTTTCGGAACCAAAGGACGCCGAAACAAAGGCGAATATTTCCGTGGAAAATTTCGCGGCTCCCTTCACTCTGAACATAACCCCCAGAACCCAAACACTGCATAAAAAAAAAGCACCGCGAAAGTTCGGGGAAAAAAACACTAATCAAACCCAGTAAAAGTTTAAAAAAGACGGAAAAAAAAATCAGAACTCATCTCCACAGTTTTTAACAACAAATGCAGCACTAAAGCTCACACCAAACGACCAAAATCAATCTTTCCAAACGTAGAAATAACAATTTCTAGGGGAAATATATAGGGAGGAGGGAAAAAAAAAGTCGCACCGGGAAGGGTATATAGAAAACCGAGCTAAGCCTTTTAGCTCGAAAACCCAAGAAAGGGAATAACCAGGGAAGAGAGAACGACGATAAAAGGGGTCTGTCGACCCTCCAAGTTTCGATTAGAGAGAGAGAAACAGAGCTCCAAAGGGATGAGATGTAATGGCAACCTCTGCACTCCCTTTTAAAGGACTCTTAACCGCGGTCAAGTCTCTAACCACAGTGGTTAAACTCCAAATTGGGGAATCCAATCCGCTTAAATCGGACAATGGAGTCCGTGCTTCGATTGGGTACACGGCATAAACGTCGGAGAGGATGGCGTTTGCGCGTAGTAGCAGTCGTACCATTCAACTCCGTTTAAATCCCAGCTGGAGTCCGCAGTCCACTCCGTATTTTAAGACGCACAAACAGGGAAGGAATTAAACACCATCCCTATCTGGTTTCCACTCTTTGACATATTCACCAGCGAGTCATTGATCTTAGTGTTTATCCAAAACACTGCCACGATTTTACCAATTTTACAAATGACAAATTGCACACCAAGCAAACAATAAATAACTTCGTGACAACAACTTTTTGCCTGCCCAATGTGTTTGTTTCAATGGATTTGTTTGGCTAGGGATGACAGTGTCTTTATTCCGGCACCGTCTCAAAATTCTGTCCTTTGTCTTTGCACGGGTTTTTATTCTCATCTCTATCTCTGTCTCCGTTCCGTTAGGGGATGGCAGTGGGACAAGGTCTCTACTCCCGCCCCGTTTCAAAATCCTAACCTTTACCCCCTGCCTTTCATCCCCGGGATGGATTTTAACCTCCCCAATCCAGCCTCCATCCCTGTTTCATGTCTTTCATCCCCCGTCCAAATGAAGGCGAGGCGGGGCGGAGCCCCATTTCCCCTTAGTTTATAGTCATTCCTTAAAAGATTGGGGACGGGGCGGGGTGGAGCTAGGCGGGGATTGGGACGGGGTGGGGAAATGCGTAAGTTCATTTCCGCCTCCATCCCCGCACGGGGATAGATTTTAACCTTCATCCCCATTTCATGCCCTTCATCCTCGGTCCAAACGGGGTGAGGCGGGGCGGAGCCCCGTTGTCCCCCGTCCCACTGCCATCCCTAGTATTAAAAAAAAATAAGGGGGGGGGCAAGTTTAGTTTTTTCTCTCTACTGTCATTTCAAAAGATTATTTTAGCATTTTATTAATAAAGATCAGAAATGACGAGGTAAGAAAATTTCTAAGTCCATCCGGCCTCCATCCTCACATGGGTTTTTATTTTAACCTCCATTACTATTTCATGTCCACCTTCTCCAATCCAAACGAGGCAAGGTGGGGGCAGAGCCCTGTTTTTCCCAAACCACTGCCATCCCTATGTTTGGCCTTGATGGATTGAGTGATGAACTGGTTGAACGAACTTATCAGACCATGCTCGGAGCTCGGCTGGTTTATCAGTGGATTGAGCTCATAAAAACCATTTCATGCTATTTATTCATGAAATGCATGTATATATTCTCATATATTACACTTAAAATATATAATTTTTATATATTACATAAAATAGTACCCATTCTTTTTTTTTTTGTACTTATATGTATGCATTTTTTTATAGATAACACTTAAAATGTATATATACATAAAAATGTATAGAATTTTTATCCATACAAGCTATCTTGAGCTGAGCTGAGACTAAACCAAGCATGAACGAGTTCGTGACGAGCCGAACCGAGGAGGGGTTATGAGCTGCTCGATTCATTTACAGCACTAAGAGTGAAAAAGAGAGGAGAGTGTCCACCTGCAAAATTAGTTTTTCGTGGCCGCTCATTTGTAATATCTCTGAAAACGTTGAGAAATAAAAAGATGAGTGAAACCCAAGGTGGTCGACGTGGGACGCCTCCTCATCACTGCCACCTCATCTCGTTATCAGAAGGGCATCAGATACGTCAGCACAAGCTTCCCACTAACGGCTCCGTCTTATAACCCCGTCAGACGTAACGGCGCTCAAACCTCCGTGAGGAAGAGCGGAGAGGAGGTGCCAACACGTTGCGGTCATCTCCCACTTTCTCGCTTTGCCTGAGTCATCACGTGACGGTGGTATTTATTTTCACTAAGATGAAGTTACCATCCTGTCCCTATCGTATTCCCCCTTGGTCACAGCGACCGAATCTTTCGGCTGGAGACGGGTGGGTGTGGGACCCTGTGGGAGGAAGCCCCTTGCTGTTTTCAATCTGGGTCATAAACCATATCCAAGATCCGGAAATTGCAAAAAGTGTAAAGCAGCCGCTATCGTGGCAATAACATCCGGTGGGGATGAGTTCAAATCTTTAACTATTTGAACAGTCGCATTCCATATTAGAACTAGTCAACACATAATCGGGTCCAGCACGACCCAAATCCAGCCTCTCTTTTTTTTTTTTTGGAAAGAAAGAAAGAAATTCCACAAATTAAAAGCTCTAACACAACAATTGGGAGAAACGTTTATGTATATTTAAAATAAATACTTTTCAAAATAAACAGAACTATGGATCCCATTGGTAAAGCTGGTAAACAAACCAAGCAGCTTATGACTCAGCTCGGTTCGGCTGGTCAGGTACTCGTTAGTGATCAGTTCATATAGTTGGCGAGCTGAGCCACGAGCAGCTAGTTTAGCTTAAATGAGTACAGCTCAAACATAAGGAGTTTGTAACAAGAACTCCTATAGATGAAAATTATATATTATGTATAATATAGATTTTAAGTGTAATATATAAAAAGAAGAATGCATAAAATATATATACATGAACTATTAAGTGTAATATATAAGAAAATATATTTTAAGTGTAATATGTTGCATGTATAAATAATTTAGAATGTTTTTACATGAGTCAGCTCGTGTTTGGCTCCTCATTCAAGGACGAGCTCGGCTCGGCTAAACATGAACATAGGCCGAGTCATGAGCTCCATCCAGTGGTAAACCAGGTTGATACTGAATCTGTTCAGTTCGTTCCACTTGTTTACACCTAGACTGGATTTTGGATTCGGATCATAATGATTCTTAAATTTGAATCTCGTAGTTCCTTCGCCATAATTTGTTTTTCAAGGGAAAGTCTCATATATTGTTTGCCCATTTTTTTACTACTCGTTTCTTTGTGCCATTTTTTTTTAATATAAAACCTTTCAAATAACTTATTCAATATTTAGCCGTTTTTTGCCGACCATGGGCAAAACGAAGGACGGGTTTGGGTTGCTAATGAAAGAAAAAACAAAATTGAAAATGGTCTGGTCAAACCGGGTCCCAACTGAAGTGTATTTTATTAATGCCTACTTTAAGTGTTTTTTTGAATTTTTTTTTCTCTCTTTTTTTGTGATTAGCCATTCAAAGCATACGTTGCCTGACAGCTCTGGCTGCTAATTTTGCTCATCTCATTGTAGGAGAAATTGTGGTTTAAAGAAATCAATGGTGACCACTGTCCTTACAGCACAAAATTAATATCTAAATAAAAGCCAAAATTTCTTAATTCTCATCAACGCAAACCAGTCGAGCGCAATCAATTTCCGTACGGCTGCTTTTACGAACAACCCTTTCCCCATCGGATCTGCGCAACCACAAATTAAATGTGAGAACTAATTGAAGTCATTTTGTGAAAATCTATTTTTTTTTAATAACCCGAAGAAACTTTACCCCGCGGAAGACCTGGTCATGCTTGCTTAGAGTGCCATACATGAAACTAGGGATGACAGTGGACTGGAGCCGGGGCGGGTTGGGAGAAAAGGTCTCTACCCCTGCCTCCTGCCTCCATCCTCCCATCCCTACCTCCATCCTTGCACGGGTTTTGATTTTAACCTCCATCTCCACCTTCATCCTCATTTCATATCCTCCATCCCTGATTCAAATGGAGCAAGGTGAGGCAGGGCTCTGTTTTTCCTCGATCCATTGTCATCCCTAAAGAAGGAATGCGGACAGAACGGGGTGAGGCAAAGCAGGGATCGGGACGGGGACGATGCAAAGTATAAGTCTATTTCCGCCTCCATCTCCGCATGGGTTTTGATTTTAACTTTCATCCCTGATCCTCGTTTCATGTCCTCCATCTTTGATCCTCGTTAGTCGTCGATTTTAAACCAAACACTTATTGACCATCAAAATATTTTATTTAAGCAAACCAAAATGAGTTATTTATTACAAACAACACAGTTTGGTAAAGTAGTATTAGGTAAAACTGGTTTTATAAATGAAATGTCTAACGCAGTTTGGAGAAACCCTAAATTTCAATGTTGTCCTGCTCCGCATATCACACCGTAGGTTCAATACCTCTATCATCCATAACACGAGGTCAAAACCATCGCCAGTCTAGTAGAAAAATATTTCAATTCTAATAAGTATAATACTTGAAAACATGATATGTCACTTGAGGGTCATAGTTGGAAAAAACGTAACTCAAGTTTCCACGTCTTAGTGTATAAATATGAGAAGCCTCTTTAGGGCCGCAGTTGAAATATCGTAGCTAAGTCTCCATGACTTAGTGTATTGATATCCCATGAATCAAAGCAAGAGCTCATCGAGCTTAGCTTAGTCTTATGGATATAATTTGGGTCTCTTGCTTGATTGGTCTAACAATGTACTGATATCAATACCATTCATAAAATAATGTATGAGTAACACTAACACACAATCATTCATTCATCGTTGTACCCATGACTAATGCATTGTTTCGATATTACTCGTTCACCTCTGCTACGTGAAAAAACTTAAATTCGGTGTCAAACGAAACCAACTGGGAGTTTATTATGATATGTATTTTGTATACCCTAGTGACCGGAGTGACTCTGGCTGTAGTGGAGCGACAATTTTCATGCTGGTTCTGATGCATCCTTCTACTGTAGTAGCATGGTTCAATCTCTAGATTTTAAGGATAACTCAACCTCCTAACCTCCGAGTGACAGGAAGTCACTTGAATTCTTTGGTCTATAACATCATACGGGTCACTCGAGGTGATACTATCACCATCATGCCACAATGAGAGCAAGTCCTGAAGGGATTCGATGACATAATCTTTCTTATTAGGATGTCAAGTACCACATAGGCAATCTAGTGCATTTTGCACCAAGAGAATACATACCCCAAACCCCACTCAGTTTTTGAAACACTAGGTGAAACTTAGGCTATGTTTTTTAGGCTTGAATCGGCCATTGTGTTGTGGTTTCTGCCATGATTCTATACTCTTTGCTGTTTGGGACCAGTGGCATTGCTAAAACAATGTATTCAGGCTCAACACAACATTTCAACACCTTTCATGAAAGGATGTTTTTGCAACTTTATCTCTCCACATCACACATTGGCAAAATACTGAGAGTGTTTTCTCATCCCATTGCAAGGCTCCCAAACATAGCTATAATCAGAGTTTTTGGCATCCACAATTCTGTCCCAATTCGATGGTTTGCCACCATTCTCCCAAACATGAATAGCGATCGAGAACAATGTAAATGCATTGCATTCTCATCCCTTTGTTTGACACATGCTCAATTTAGACGACAGAACATGTCAAAACCAGTTTAAATCTCATGGGACCCACATCTGAACCAGGCATATTTTATGCATAGAGGATATCGAGTCAGAGACACCTCCTATGGTTTTACTAACATCAGAGGTGCCTTGGATGATGTTCATCTATGTGATGAAGTCGTTTTATGGCTTGAGGTCAATATGAGACCCACATGTCATATCATGTGTGAGTCCTCATGAGACTCTATTTTGTTTTTTTTATTGACTTTCCTATTATATCAAGTAAAATGTGAGAGAGAGTGAGACTCTCTTATATAGTATATGATAGTGGTATTGTGAAGGTGGTGTTGGTGTATGAGAATAACAAAAAGCGTGAGAGGGAGGAAATAAGGGTGATTGGTGAGAGCTATTTTACATTGATGATCATCAAGAAGGTATTCTTGGGTGTTCTATCTTAGTGGTAAAGAGAGCGAGGTTTGGCTGCATGCACCAGTTTACTTGATAAATCGATCGATAAGTACTTTCGTTATCTTTTTATGCTTTTGTATATTTCTCTTGTACGATGATTGTTTTCACATTAATAAGAACATCTCAAACTCTTCCCGTAGGCATAAGCACAATGTCGTACTACACAAATTTTCTTATCTGGTGGTTGATTGTTTCTTTGCTTAAGTTTAGGTATCTGTGTTTCCTCTTTAAAGCCCCATTCGAATCTGAATCTCTTTTCGATTTTGTGTTTAGCTCTGAAACCACAACAAACTAGTATTAGAGTCATCATTTTTTTCTTTAAGCAGGATTCCGTATGACCCCAGAGATATTGGGTGTCAAGTTTGAGGTAAAGAAATTTAATGGCAAAGGGGACTTTGGCATATGGCATAGAATGGTGAAGGATCTTTTGAACTAACAAGGTTTCTACAAAGCCCTATCGATTAGACCGATAAAACCAGTGGTGGTAGCTGATGGACAACAAACCACCACTTTAATACCCACAATGAGTGGTAAAATTTGAGAGAAGTTTAATTTTAGTACTGCAAGCACAATCAAGATATGTTTTTTCTATGATATCATGTATTAATGTACTTGAAATTAAATCAGTTAAGGAATTATGAGAAAAAATAGAGAGTTTATAAATGAAAGAAAGGTATATGTGCATTATGATAACAAGAGTGCAATTGACTTAGCTCATAATTTGGTGTATCATTCAAGGTCAAAGCATATTGAGATCAGATACTATAAAATTTATGAGTTCATTGAAGACATGAAGATTCCATTAGAGAAGATTCATGCCAAAGAGAACTCTGCGGATATGATGATGAAGCAAGTAACTGCTGAAAAGTTCAAGCATTGATTGAACTTGATAAATGTCTTGAGTTGACATTATTGACCATAGGGAAAGGAGACATAGCTCAGAGAGATGGTGGATGGGTATCAACATTCAAGCAAAGGTGGAGATTGTTGTTTTATGACTTGAGGTTCACATGGGACCCACATGCCACATCGTGTATAGAATCCTCATGAGGCGCTATTTTGTTTTTTTGTTGACTTTCATATTACATTAAGAAAAGTGAGAGAGAGAGAGAGAGGGATACTATCTCACATGATATATGATGGTGGTATTATGAGATTGTGAGGGTGGTGGTGTTGTATGAGAAAAAGAAGTTGTGAGAAGCCAGAAAGAAGTGTTGTTGGTGAGAGTTGTCCTTTATTGAAAACCATTAATAATGTATTCTATTTTACTGGTAGAGAGAGGGAGGTTTGGATGCACACACCAGGTTACTTGGTAGACCGATCAATAATAACTTTTGTTCTCTTTTTATGCTTTTGTATATTTATCTTGTATGGTGATTATTTTCTCATTAATAAGATCATCTTGAACTCTTTTTGTAGACATAGTGTAAGACCCGCAATTTTTCAGTATCTTTCTGAAGAAATTCACGAGGCATTTTCAAGTAAAAATAACATCTGAACCCGAAATACGAATCAGATCGATTTGTACGAACCAGTTATACTTGAGATATTCGTCGCTTTGCGAATATATGCTCAAACACTCTGGAAGCCATAACTTCCTAGCTAAACGAAATGAAGAGATTCGTACGAGCCAACTTTCTTAGTTACGTCAATACGAAGAAAATGGCGTACTCAAAATTTTTCGGAAAAAAATCACCGGAAACCCGAAATTCTTGCGGGACCCACAGAAATATTGGTGGGACCCACAGGAATATTCCTCAGAAAATATCTTGTGGGACCCACAAAATATCCTATGGAAATATCTTGTGGGCCCCACTTCAAAAGGAACCTCCAGGAATTTAAAAGAAGCCAAGGGGTAAAAATGGCATGGAAAAACCCAAGAGGAGGTGGGCTTGGGCTATAAATAGCCCTCCCCACTCTCTCTCTTCTCATAAAAATCGACCCCCCCCTCTCTCTCTTGCCTTCTCTCTCTCTCCTAAACCTCCCCTACCTAGCCTAGCCCACCTGACCTGGTCTGAGCCTGCCTGACTTAGCCTGAGCCTGCCTGACCTGGTCCTAACCCACCTGACCTGGGTCTGAACCCACTTGACCTGGTCCAAACCCAGTTGACTTGACTTGAACCTAGTTGGGTTTAAAGTCAAAGTCAAAGTCCTTTTTGGTCCAGATTCCGGTTTGGATTTCTGAACCCAGACTTAGCCTACTTGAGCTGAGTTCGAACCTGCTGAACCCAGTTGACTTGGATCGAACCCTGTTTGGTTCAAACCACTTAGGTTGAGTAGCTTGACCTGCTCTACCTCTTTCTCAACTAAGTCAGCTTCATCTGACTTAGTCTGACCTCTCGAAGGAAGGCTCAAAGCCAAAGAAGCACCCCGGAGCCGTTTCTTCCACGATTTGAAGTAAGTTCGCTTCGTTGATCCATCTCTCTCAAGTATTTGATTGTTTGTATATAGAATATACTTTCTGAAGTAGTATCTTGCTTTAGTTCTTGGTTGAGCCCTCTAGAACGCTTCGGTGTTCACGCGCTCGCCTCGTAACTATCGTCGGATATATATGTTCGAATGCGCAGTATATGCGTTCTTCAAAAATAGTATCTCACCCTAGTTCTTGGTTGAGCCCTCTAGGACACTTCGGTGTTCACTCGCTCGCCTCGTAACTATCGTTGGATACAGATCTAGGTGTATATCTGCTGATTCTGCCGACGCGTCTTATATCGCACAGGCTATGTAATTTACCTTTGCCGTCGCGTCGTATGATGCCAAGGCTCCCTGTTTTCTGCACTTCCGATTACTGCACTTCCGATTATGCATTTACTTACGCCGTCGCGTCGAACGATGCCAAGGCTCCTGCTTTCTGTAATGTCTTTACTTACGCCGTCGCGTCGAACGATGCCAAGGCTTCTGCTTTGTTATATATGTAGAATATTTCGTTCAGTTACACACCCTGAACAATAGTATATGCATTTCTTTACGCCGCCGCTGTATAAAGCACAGGCTTCTGCTTATACTACATATATAGCGCATAAATGAGCGTTCAAATGGAGATCAAACTCCAAATCGCCCATGCGATTCCTTGACCGCTCCTCGTTCAAGATTCTGCTTGACGAATGAAGCCCCTATTGGAAAGGCTTCGGTTTTTGGCAAAATGCTCTTTACGTAATGACTAAGTCAATTTCGTATGGCCTGGCTATGGCCAAGGGTTCCTGCAACCTTGATGGATGCAAAGTACGCACAACGGTGCGCATCCATTTCCCGAATTAAGCGTGGCGATTTCCTACCAAAGAGGGGAGATGCCGCTGAAATGGATAAAAGAAACGCACGCTTTCTCCGTAAAAGAGAGGAAGTGCTGCTGAAATTTCTGAAGAAGCTATGAATAGCTCAGAAAGAACGTAGCAGGATACTCTGACATATAGCAGAGTGCTACCCAGTTCATGGTTTGCCCTCTACAACGTAGAAGGGTTCGTCGCACTACTGCCGGTAGAGCAGGGGAGGTGCTGACGAAATGGTTGGCAGAAGAGCTGCCGGAACCAATGGAACGGCATAATGATGTCCGTTGATGGAACGATGCCAGATCGGCTCGTATCCTTGTGCCTGCAAGGGCACCTTGCTCGTAAGGGCCGCTGAGCCGGAGTAGAGGTTGCGCCTTGGCTAGGTTTGGACTCGTTGCGTAAAAATACGCCGAGTAGCCGATCTATTTAGATCGAGTCATATGCATGCTCATTGAGAACGGTTACACAACCAGACTCGTAAGGGCCGAAGAGCCAGAGTGTGTTGTTTCCACCCAAAGAGGTGTGATGCTCGTGGTGGCCGAAGTGCCAAAGAGCGGTGTTCTGCATGCATATGAATAAGACTTAAGGTCGCACATACCCCGCGGTTGAAGATCGTGTTAGGGGTACCCCCTCAGTAATGACTGTGTTGGGGAAGACTGAATGGGGTCGGGTACATACTCCCGTAGTGCTGAAAGCACGGGCTGCCTAAATGGCATGCAGATTCTGTCCAAGTAATTGTAAGACTGGCAGACCCCTTCAGGAATTATGCTCACTGTGGAATGACAGTGATGGTACAGCCTTGAGTGACATGTATTTTACTTTGGACCTGATAGAGTCCACGATGGCCTCAGTCACTCATGGGTTTTGGGGTCGTGGTTATCCTTAAGATCTAAGGATTGAACCCAACTACTGCAAGTAGAGGATGCATCCGAATATGGGCCTAGTAGGATTCTCCCAGTTGAAACACACTGCCCTACTATGGATAGGGTCAACAGGCCTCTGGGGTATCTAAAATACATAGAATAATCAACCCCCAGAACGTCGCGTTGATGCCCGGACAATAGCTCTACCTGCGTACCAAAGGCGGGAGCGGTTAATTATCAAACAATGCATTAGTTCTAGGTACAGCGATGCTTTGAATGTATGAGTGGATGACGTGTTGAGTCAGTCCTGCATAACCTTTGTGAAGGTGTCATGTTCGGTATACTACTGGACCGACTGGGCAAAGACCCGTGTTGTATCCGCACGACTAAGCGAAGCTCAAAGAGTTGTCCTTAGATGCGTGGGATACGGATGTGCCAAGTATGAAGACTTGAGCTAGACATCACTTTGAGACCCGGAAGAGGTCATGGCTAAGTCGTGGAGACTTATGCGGCTATTCAAATCACAGCCCTGAAAAGGCTTGCTCTAAGTCATGAAGACTCGAGCGGATGTTCAACTCATAGCCCTGAGGAGGCTCCTGCGATATACGCTAAGTCTTGGAGGCTTGAGCGTCGTTATTGCGCATTGCGACCCTGAGTGGTCATTATCGTGCTTGAGTTGAATGGTTACATGATTGCATGCTTACCAGACCATCAGTGGTTCTGACCCCGTTTTATGGGGATTTCAGGTGTTGGACCTGCGTGGCGATATGCGGAGCAAGGCGGCATCGAGTTCCAGGGTTTCTCTAGACAGAGTTGTACTGCTTCCTTTTTATTGAACCTACACTGCTCTCCTAAGCAGTAGTGTTGTAATAAACATATGTTTTCGATAAAATGGAACACTTTGGTGGTCAATGAGTTGCTTGGCCACATACCTGCAACGTGCTTGGAGTTTTCTAAAACTGACGACTCATTATCGTCTGATTCCGCTGCTAAAAGCTTTTCTAAGTTCTGCTGCAAAGAAAAAAAAAAAGAAATTCATGAAAATTTTAACTTAGCTTTGTTTTGGAAATCCGGGGCGTTACACATAGGCACATAGTCAAGCCATGTAAATCTTCTTTGTCTTGTGGTTGATTGTTTATTTGCTTATATTTGAGTAATTTTTGTTTCCTCTATGAGGCCGTATTGAAACCTAACTTTTTTTTAATTTTGTTTTTGAGCCCTAAAACAACAACAATGGACGACAGCCAGAGCCAGCGGCGGAGCCAAGGGTGGGCGGTCACCCACCCCAGAATTAGAAACTGAGTCGACTCAGGACTCGACTGAGTCAACTTGACTCGGTACCCAACCCCGAGTCTACTGTGACTAGGCCGAGTCAGGAGTCAGGACATTTCAAAAAATTAGGGATTGAGGTTTTCCATTTCATTTTCACCGTTTCATTTGTGTTGCTGCTTCACCCATGCCCACCCCTGGCTCCACCACTGTTGTCGATGTAAAGAAGCATCACCACCGTTCGCCATCATGCTGGAACGCCGAACCACCGATTGAAGGCATGAAGCAGGTCAATATCTCTCTCTCTTCCCCTTCTTCTTCTTCTTATTTTTCTTTCTTCCGTGCGTGGTTGTTGTTGTTGATGTTGGCTACTGCGACATCGTCCTTCTCAGATGTGTATGGGTACCCTTCAAAACTGGCCTTCTATCTCAAGGACATACTGCCCCTCTTGCCCAACAGGTCTCCTGGCCCATCCTCAACACCCTCTACAGTGCGTCTGACCTACTCTCTTCCTTTGTGGGTGTCGTCTCTTCCCCGAACTCATCCGTTCAATGGAAGGGTGCTTGCTTTTACAAGAACCATGCTTGGATAATTCAACAATCGAAGCGACAGCCAGTGGGGAGGAAGTTTTCTCCATATTAAGGTACTCATCCTTTTTGTTTTCCTTCTTTCCTTTTCTCTTTTTTTGCCTGTTGAAACTTAGAGGTTTCATGTTTTGTTTTTTTTTTTTTGGGGGGGGGGGGCAGGTGGAGTTTGGGTTTTATTTCCCTTCTTTGAATCTTAACTTTGTTATACTTCTTGGGTTTGTCTTTTCGGTTATCCTAAACGATTCATGATTTTGGTTTTTGATAGAACTGATGTTTCTAAGCCTAAAGATTGGTTCTTTAGACTATGATCTTTTCAGAGTACCAATTAAATTCCTGGTAGGACATCTTGTTTTTGGTTGCTTCACGGTGTAAATTTAAAAAATTTTGGGACTAGTAACGGCGAATGGTTGCTTTAGCTTTGATGATGTAAACTTTGGAAATTTATGCTTTTTCCATTGGTTTGGGCTCCTTTTCTGAGATTTTTATGAGGTTATTAAGAGGGAAATCATCTCTTCGTGTTTTTTTTCCCTGATGAGGACAATAAAAAAATAAAGCAAAGAATTGGGTTTATCCATTCATGATTTGTACTTTTGATGTTTATCCAAATAAATGGATTGTCCTTCAAGACCATAGCATTGTCCTCGAGACCCGAAGTCTGCCCACCCAACAAAAAACTTCTGGCTCTGCCACTGGCCAGAGCACCATCACATTTGCTTTGTTTTCAACCGTTCATTCTTCACACCATAGATGCCACTCATCTAAAACATAAATTGCTCTAACAAAATTTGGTAGGAGCTGTTAGTGTCACAATAGCTCATTTCTGAAGCTGGGTTGGATGGTCTGCCATGGGGGCATAGCAATAAGAAAGTGGTATTGGTGGAGAAATTTTTTAGATGGCGTTCGATCTAAGTGGGTCATAGTTGAGAGCACCAGAAAGGATGTGATTCGAGTTGTGAAAAACACTTTGGAGGGTTGACTTAGAAGTGGTTTGGTAAATGTTATACGTGTAGACCAATGTTGTCAGTATTGGTATCGACCCTGAATCGTTGGGCTGCTGATTCTACCGATATTAAGCTCAATCATTATGTATCAGCCTAAAAATAATAAAAAATTAATACTTATCAATCATAACATGATATGTGTTAAAACCATTAAAATAATTTAAAAATAATAATAAAAATTGGTATTTTTTATATTTATTAAAACATTAGCTGAATCGGCAGCCCAAAAATAAAACATTAGCTAATAATAGTAAGCAACGAAGTAGTAATGGGAGTGTAGTGAAGCTTGGTGAGCAAGAAATACCAGTGGATGATTGTTTCAAATATTTGGGATCTATCATCCAAAAGTATGGAGAAATTGATGGAGATATAAATCATAGGATAAAAGTTGGGTGGATGAATTGAAAAAGTGCAACTGGAGTGTTGTGCGATCGTAGAATGCCATTGCGGTTGAAGAGAAAGTTTTATAGGATGACTATTAGGCCCGCTTTACTATATGGCATGGAATGTTGGGCTGCCAAGAGACATCATATTCAAAAAATGAGTGTAGCTGAGATGCGTATGCTTAGATGGATGTGTGGAAATACAATAAAAGATAAGATTCAGAACGATGAGATACGTAAGAAGGTAGGCGTTGCACCCATTGAAAATAAGATGAGAGAGAATCATTTACGGTGGTTTGGACATATTCGGCGAAGGCCTAATGATGCTCCAGTTAGAAGGATGAAGAAATGAAAAAATATATTAGTTAAAAGAGGTCGGGGTAGGCCTAGGAAGACATGGATGAAGATGATAGGAAAGGATATGAATGCTTTGAACCTCACTGAGGACATGACATTGGATAGAAATGATTGGAGAAGGATTCATGTGGAAGACCCAAAATGATTTTCTTTTTTGGTTCATATCGCCGACCCCAATTGTTTTGGGATGAAGGCGTAGTTGTTGTTGTATTAGCTGAATCGGCAAGACAACGTATCAAAATTCTGTCGATACGACGGGTATTGGCTGATACACAACTATACTATGCCTAACCCTACCATTTTTGTGTGACATCTCAACCACTTTTCAGCTAGTTGGCTCAAAAATGACCACTCTCTTTTTTTTAATATATTGTTGGTGACCAAAGTCTGGTTTTTAGTCATCCAAACAACCTATAATATTAGAATGTATTTGTTTGTTTGTGGTTTTAGCTCAAATTTTTAATACCAATATGATTTTTTGGATCTTGCCTATGGAATTATTTTATTACCGAAAATAAATGAACATAAAAAGAAATTGTTTGTCCAATGAATTAGGCTTATGGCACTTTGATCAACTTAGTTATAGATTAGTTTATAGATGAGTTTGACACAAGCTTTTGTATCTTACCTAAGGTTTGAGGTAAACCTTAAATGGACAGTAGTATATATAACCTGTTTTCAGTATACTTTTCTCCCAGGTGAAACTTTTTTTTTTTTTTTGAATTTATAACCCAAAGAAACCGCACCCAGCATGAAGACCTGATCGTTCGTGCTGGCTCCGATGCCATACTTATGGTTGTCCTACCGGCAGCATAAAACTCCAAGGCTAGGACCTCTGCCCTCAGTAAATACGCTGGCCGTCAGCTGGAATAGAGGAAAGACGCCCATGAGAATCGAACATTGGCCACCCGTCTAGTGGTAAGGGCCCACCCCACTACGCCAACCTCTTTGAGCCTCGCAAGCGAAACATAAATTGAGAAAAAGATAGAGTATTTTATACTGTATCATAAAGGCCCATCTTAAACGTTTGCAAGCACACGTATCATAGACATTGAATTAAAGATAGACTATGACATATTAATGACGAGTTCTTTAAAGTCAAAACAGTTTTTTCTAATAAACTATTTGGCTTCCATCTGGAATATCTTATTAACAAAGTCTGTCATTAGGCTTCTTCATTCAACCCACTATCTCATTTGATGTGTGCATAAAATATATACTAACAAAAATATTATTGTATTCATAGGAAGAAGAACTAGCTGCAAATGCTCACCTAAGTTTTTTTAAAACTAATTCACCCACTTTGAGTTAGGAGTGGGCATCGTCGGGCTTTAAGTGTGGCTAATTTTGAAGATAGCTCTTACCGTTTTACAAATGGGTCAGGTTTTGGCCCAGTTCTTAACGGGCTCAGGTTTGAAGAGAAGCCCATGGCCCGACCCATTGGCCCAATGGGTCAACGTGAATTCGGCGAGGTCCAGATCAGTCTGACCCAAATCCATTTGTAAATATTAATAATTAACAAGTTTTCAACTTTTTATGTACCTAATTGATTGTCTTTTTAGTTTTTTATAAAATTAATGTTTAGGTAAATAGTAATAGTTACCAAGTTACTATGCAATAGTTAATTTTTAAAATTTTATATTATTAAAAAAATTAATAAAATAACTGAAGCCCATCAGACTGGGCCGGCCCAATAGCGCGTGATCCAATTTAGAACCGACCCACGTATATAACAGCCCAATTTCGGCTTGGTACCTAATGGACTTGAGCCTTAAACCTTGGCCCAAATCCTAACCATGGTGGGCCGGGTCAGCTTGGACCATTGCACCGCTCGGCCAGTTGCCCACCCCTACTTTGGGTCATCCATTGACCAGTATGCTGATCTGGTCAATGTTAATCAGGAAGTGACCCAAAGTCACCTTTGCCCTTTTCTTTATTCCAAAGGCCACTTTATTTATAGTTTTACCTTTTTTGTTTATTTTTAAATTTTTATAACGAGAAGAAACCGTGCCCGGCACGTAGACCTGATCGTGCTGGCTCAACCATACCATTGTGCCAACAACATAAAACTCTGAAGCTAGGACCCCTGCCCCTAGGGGTGGCAAAACCTGACCCGACCCGCCAACCCGCCTCTTAGGCGGGTTCGGGTTGGGCAAAAACAAACCCGTTTAATAAACGGGTTGACCTGCCTAACCTGTTTATTAAACGGGTCGGGTTCGTGTTAGGGGTATACCAACCCGCCAACCCAGTTGACCCGTTTAATAAACGGGTTAGGCGGGCGGTTCAACCCGCCAACCCGTCCGCCAACCTGCCCGCCAACCCGACCCGCCAACCTGACCCGCTAACCCGCCAACCCGTTTACCCGACCCAACCAGTTTATTAAGCGGGTTGGCGGGTTGTGTCAGGTTACCCGTTTAATAAACGGGTCGGGTTCGGGTTCATGTATGCTGACCCTCCAACCCGTCAACCCGACCCGATTGCCACCCCTACCCGATTGCCACCCCTACCTGCACCTGGGGCCTATACAAACCATTGCTTTTGCAGAAGAGCATGGCTCATGAAAATCAATCCTTGACTGCCTATCTAGCAGCCAAGATCCCACCCGACTACACCAACCCCCTTGGGGCGGGTTCACCTTTTTGTTGCAATTAGTATCTGAGCCCCATCTCGAGGGCCTGTCAGATCTTGGATACCAGTATGGGAGATGGAGTGAGTGGCCTGCACCTGGTTGTCAAAGGCATAGAGCTCTGGCAACAACTTAATATGGTTCATTTTGAACCTTGTTTAAACTTGGCAATATTAATGAACGAGCAGAAAAGGGGAACTTGTCCTATTCAAGGTCAGCTTGTTAAGTTTAAACCGAAGCTTGAGCTATGGCTCAAGCTTGCGTTGAGTAGAGCTGAGCCCGAGCTGATTACGAGTTGAGCTCAAGCTAGCTCATTTACGACAATTCTTGGATTTTCATTTATTAATAAGCAGATCGAAAGGCTAGCCATCCATCTTGCCATTTCTCAAGATGGGCCACTGCACCCATCTTGAGAAATGCCAAGATGGATGTTTTGCAATTTTGGGCTGTTCCGGATCTGATTCTGTTCCGAATCCTTTTGTGTTTAGTTATTCTGGATCCAACCCGTTTGCATCCCTTATACCCAGCCTAGTTGCTTATAACTTGTCAGGGCTGTGTTACCTTGTCGTATGAAATTTGACAACTAAAATATTGTCCAAATCTTCTTCCTTAAGCTTTTCCTAAAGAAAAAGATAATTTTGAAGTTGTGATGGATTCTAGAAAATGATGGCAGCAAATAATAGAGCCGGTGGATTGTCCTACATGCCTGAGATTAGCACAAGTCAGCCAATTCATAACCGACTCTCTCTCTCTCTCTCTCTCTCTCTCTATATATATATATATATATATATATATATATATATATATATATATATATATATATATATATATAACCGAGGAAGTTATCAGAGCAGCTCTAGGGCTGGTAAACCAGGTGAAAGAAGGAACAAGACATGTTCGGGCTCGGCTTGTTTCCCAGTGGATTGACCTCGTGGCTCAGCTTTGCTCGTGTTTGTATTTAGCCGAGCCGAGTTGAGCTTGAGCTTGAGCTTGGCTTGTCCCTGGATGCGACGAGCGGAACACCAACTGACTTGTGTAAAAACATTTTATGTTATATTTTTGGATAATAAACATTCTATGTTATTTATACAAAGAATATATTTATATTTTTATTTATTACACTTACAACAACAACAACAACTACGCCTTCATCCCAAAACAATTGGGGTCAGCGATATGAACCAAAAAAAGAAATTCATTTTGGGTCTTTCACATGAATCCTTTTCCTCCAATCATTTCTATCCAATGCCATATCCTCGATGAGGTTCAAAGCATTCATATCCTTTCCTATCATCTCCATCCAAGTCTTCTAGGCCTACCCCGACCTCTTTTAACTAATATATTTTTTCATTTCTCCAACCTTCTAACAGGAGCATCATTAGGCCTTCGCCGAATATGTCCAAACCATCGTAAACGATTCTCTCGCATCTTATTTTCAATGGGTGCAACACCTACCTTCTTACGTATCTCCTCGTTCTAAATCTTATCTTTTATTGTATTTCCACACATCCATCTAAACATCCGCATCTCAGCTACACTCATTTTTTGAATATGATGTCTCTTGGCAGCCCAACATTCCGTACCATATAGTAAAGCGGGTCTAATAGTCGTCCTATAAAACTTTTCCTTACAAATATATATTTATTACACTTACAAATATATATTTTATATATTACACTGATGACTTCATCAAGCCGAGCGAAGCCGAAAATCATGTGTTTGGGGTCGACTAGTTTGAGCTAAATGAGCTGCTCGTGGTTCGGCTCACCAGCTATCCGAACCTAGCCAGTCGCAAGCTGCTCGGTTGGTTTACCAGCCCCAACCAGCTCACTTCAATGGTGAAGTATGAAGTGTAATAGCTATTGAGTCCACATATTCAATTTGATATTATTTAGAGAAAATCCAATTAGCTTTATTCTTTCAAGAAAAGAAAAGAAAAGAGCTTAGCCAGTGGAAAGAAGAACTTGTGCCCCCTACCAACATCATGTGGACTGTGAGCTTTTGTATATGTGCCCTTCCTCAACTTTAGCGTCCTTTCATAGCTCTATTGATATTTGATTAAAAGTAGCAAAAGATGCTGATACAAAACAAGTGAGGGTTGCATTCAATTAACTGTGATTGCCCACAATTGGGGTCGTGTCAAATCGGGGAGTTTATTATTCCTGTTTTCTGACGTTTTAGCTCTCGGACTTTTTTAATTCCCATGTAGTCTGCAGACAGGCTGGCACCAGTGGAGGTGATTTCTGGTAAAGTTGTCACTTGGTGAATGAATTGGTCCCTTCTAAGGTCACGGGTGTGTTACTAGTGTTATGGCTAGGTCTAGGGGGGAAGAGATTACTAGGGCTAGGGTTTTCAGTTGTCCTAACAAGGGGTCGGGTCGGCCGGTCAGAATACTTCAACACGAACATAACCTATTTATTAAAAGGGTCGGATGTAACAAACACAACCCATTTATTAAACAGGTAACACGACATGACAAGATTAACCCATTTAATAAACGGGTCAGGTCGACATGATACGATTACAATAACGACCCGTTTATTAAATGGGTCGACCCAATAACCGCATAGGCGCACACCCCCACTGAAGAGGAGAGGTCTCGGGCTCTCTTGGCTGCGGTTAGGTAGGAAGGAGTTAGGTGGGTGACTAAAGTGTAAAGTTAGGAGTTAGGGTTAGATAAGTTAATATTTATAAACGGGTTGTGGGTTGTTGGGTTCGTGTAAATGTGTTGACCCGTCCATCTAACCCGTTTATTAAACAGGTCAAACGAGTTGGCATACCCCTAACACAAACACGACCTGTTTAATAAATGAGTTAGGTGGGTCGACCCATTTATGACACGAACCCGTTTAAGCCAAACCCTAACCTATCTAAGAAGCGGGTTGACGGGTCGGGTCAGATTTTGCCACCCCTAGTCCTAACCTAAAAAATAAAGAATAGAGGGTGCTGGTGTGGGGTTCTTAGGGCAATGCCAAAAAAATGTAGAAAAAGTGATAGACAGTTGCGGTACAATTTTTTATGATCTCCAAAGAAAATTTTTCAATAAAAGACCTTTTTTTAGAAGTATACTTTTCCATATGTAACATTCCTTCGCGAGGGAAGGCGGAGTAATGTTTCCAAACAAGAGAAAACGATGAGATCCACTCTCATTCACCCACCACCCACCATCGTCACCGCCACTATCCACTTCTTTAAAAATTGCCCTCCCCACAATGACTTTTGAGTATCCATCACCACCATCTATCTCACCATTACCACTACCACCACCTAAAAAAATGGTATTAGATAAGATTTACCATCCATCCCAACACTACTCACCTTGAGAAAAACTCCCATCCACACCATCAATTCACCACCATTCTATCACTACCTATCATCACCCACGATGATTTGTCACCGCCACCCAACTCCCAAAATTGCATTGGACAAGCTTCACCACTACCTCCTCTTCTTCCTCTCTCTTATTTTTTTAAGATTTTTTATTTTATTTATCTCATGCTACCCAAACAAGCCAAAAATTTTCATTTTACAACCACCTCATCTTTTCTGAGAACCCAACTCCCCCATCACTCCTTCCTGCTCTCTCTAGCCCACCTTCCGCTCCATCGCTCCTCCTAGCCCTACCCCTCCTGCTGTCTTTATAATGCTTGGATTTTCAAAACAAAACTTTATTCAAAATTTATAATTTTTTTATGTAACAAAATTTATAAAATATTTTTATCAGCATAAATAGACGATAGTTAATAAGATGTCAGATAAATCACAAGTACGTGGTCAATCACTCATTGTTCATCAAAATATTTAATTTAAAAAAATAAAATAAATTATTAGATAAAACTGAGTTTGTAAACAAAATATCTAACAGAGTCTTGAGAAACCCTAAATCATAAGCAAACCCCTATTTTTATGTGTAAAATGAGTGAAACAAACAAACAAACCTTGGAAGGGGTTGGTTTGGGTCGGATCATGTTAGACCTATTTTTTGAATTAAGTCTAAAAATTAGATTTGCATACGACCCAATTTGATTCACTTCTACAACCAGATCAGGTTATGCTTAAATATTATACTTAGTTGAGTTAGCGAGTTCGGGTACAAACATGGTCGGGTCCAGAAGGTTTGCTTTTTAGACATGTTTTTTAATTGGATCTAACAATTAGGCCTAAAACCAACCTGGTTTGATTCAGGTCGACGTATGGCTAAAAATTGTGCACCAATATACTAATATGGATGAACAAGTATGAGTACAAAATGAGACTGTTTCAAACGGATCAAGTCTTATTTTGATTTGTGTTTAGGTTGGGTCTGGGTATTACTCAGTTCAGTTATAAATCAAGTAGGGTATAAATGGGTTGGGTTGTTTCAATGCATTGGTAAGCAGGGTCCTGTGTCAAGCTGAATGCCGAGGATCGAATCCCTCTGCCGCATGGGCGGCTGTTATTCTGGTAGGGTCCGCTTAACCCCAGCTTGTCTTAAAAAAAAAGGCCTATTAGAATTTTTACTTATTGGAGTTAATTAGGAAAGTTCTGATAAAAGAAACATGTTGGACTAAGGCTAAATATATTTATGTCGATGAAATGAGTTTGGGTAATTATATTTAAATTTATCATAATCAATATACATTAAGTTGAGGTTAGGATTGGTCCAAGTGTTGGATATGAAACAACATGTATTTTGGTCGGGTCGGGTTTGAAAAAGGTTAGAGAAAAAAGGGGTTTGGGTACATATTGTATAGAACTGTTTGGGTCAAGCATGAAATGAGTTTCGGGGTACACACGGTTTCGAGTTCAGTTTGGCTCGGGTATAAATTACATAAAACCGTTTGGGCCAGGTACAAAAATGGGTTGGATCTACATTTTGCATACTCAAGAACTAAACCATTTTTAAAATGAGTCGAGATCTTAAACCTGACTCTAACCTATGGTCTATCAAAATCAGGGCATGTCAAGTTTAAATGAGTTTGGGAAATTGGTTGAGTTTGGACATACCCGACCCAGTTACACCCCTAGCAACTACACCTTTCATAATCTTTCAAATGACATTTGTACTTAGGGTATATTTGAAACCGAGAAAATGGTAAGAAAAATGAAAGTAGGAAAGAAAAAATAACAAATTTTCCAACCATTTTAATTGAGAAAATTTTTTAAAAGAAAGTTTTTCTAAAAAGTGTGATTTTTGATAAAAAAAATTCTTTTTGATTAGGCAACTATTCACCTACAACACATCTCATCTCATCCACCGCCACAATGAGAGAGCTTTCTCCATCTTCGTCTTCCTCCCACTCCCCACCATTTTCAGGTCTCTCTCTCTCTCTCTAAGAGGGAGGTGATCGACCCCCCTCTCCTCTCTCATTTTTCTCACATTTTTCATTCTGTGTTTCTCATGTTATATAAACAAGTGAAAAAATTTCAATAAAAAAGTTATCATATCAAAACTTTTCATAATCAAAATTTCCTTTCCTCTAAGATATTTTCTTGTTTCCAAACCTTAAAAGAAGTTTGCTTTTATAAGTGTCATTTCTACCAAAAAAAAAAAGATGTTTCTAGAAAGCTAGTGTTGCTACAAACAATAACTAGAGGCAATAGGAGAAACGGTGGTGGAAAGTGTGGCCTTTCTGAATTTCAGAGATGCTAAGCAACTCAGTGGCCCAAGTGTAGCTTTATGGGCAATTTTTTGATACTGATTACTGACCAACCTTCTATCTAAAATTTCACGTTAAGTACCACCTTTTTTTACAAATTCCTGATATGGTCTTAGTTTTTTTTTTTTTGGATAAGGACGTTGTTGAGTTAAACAGACTGATCCTCGGTCCTCGCATACGATGGTGGGAAACATTTTAAAGTGTTGTAGAATTTCTATTTTACCCTTATATATTAAAAATACATGACTGCCTTCTCACATCTTATAAACTTACATCCACCCACCCTTACACGTTACGATACGAGTAATCAAAATGAATCAGACAGTTCCTACCCAAGTCCGAAGTTCGATCATATCCATATTTTCTATTTTGGATGGCATATGTCCAGCTGGGGGCCAGATCCAAGATAAATATATTTGAGTATTTAAAAATTTGTAATGATACGGTGCTCCCGGAGTACCCCACTCCTACCCTAATTAAAGCTTTAGATTGTCAAATTTCTTAAACTTTTTAGTCGATCATATGATCTATAAGCATTATTTAGTAGAAAACAAGTTTTGGATCATGTGATTATAGCAGATATGTATGTTTTTTAAGACCTTTTAAAATCAACAGCTCACAATGTATCAAAATTTCAGAAAAAATCCTAATTTTATGTCCAAAAAACACGATCCAAGGCATGATTCCTATCAAATAAACTATGTTGAGGTCATATATACTGTTTAATTGAGAAGATACAACCTACAACCATGATTTCTAATATGTGGGAGTATATAAGGGTATTTTGGTATTTTAAAATAATTAACTTGGATTAGCCAGGTAATGATAGGGGTAGGTTAGACCAGGTCCTTACTTGACCATTGTAAAAATCATAGAACTGTATCAGGAATTTCAAAAAAAGCGGTACCTAATAGGGAATTCCTATCGAATAAACTATGTTGAGGTCATATATACTGTTTAATTGAGAAGATACAACCTACAACCATGATTTCTAATATGTGGGAGTATATAAGGGTATTTTTGGTATTTTAAAATAATTAACTTGGATTAGCCAGGTAATGATAGGGGTATGTTAGACTAGGTCCTTACTTGACCATTGTAAAAATCATAGAACTGTATCAGGAATTTCAAAAAAGGCGGTACGTGATAGGGAATTCCTATCGAATAAACTATGTTGAGGTCATATATACTGTTTAATTGAGAAGATACAACCTATAACCATGATTTCTAATATGTGGGAGTATATAAGGGTACTTTTGGTATTTTAAAATAATTAACTTGGATTAGCCAGGTAATGATAGGGGTAGGTTAGACCAGGTCCTTACTTGACCATTGTAAAAATCATAGAACTGTATCAGGAATTGAAAAAAGGCGGTACCTGATAGGGAATTTCAGATAAAGGAAATTACCCTAGTTTTTATTTGAGTTTTAACTACCAGATGTTCTAGCTTAACAGTAGAAATAATTTGATCCTCTCAAAGGAAAAAAAATGTACAAATGATTTGTCTGCATGAGATGCCACTTCCCTTGATTCTGCCTGAATTGCAGTGTAAAACCCATGAATTTTAAAGAATTTTCAATGAAATAAAAAGGTGTGTTTACGTGAGATAATATGGTTTATGAGATATTCAATGTGATTTTGAGACTTGCGGGCCAGTCGAGTGAACCCAATAACGAATACTGGAAAGGGTACTTGGATCCGGACTTTGACGAGATCCGATGATCTGACCTGGTTCACGAGACCAAGTAAGGAAACCCGATGGTTTCGGGATGATAGTGTGAGATCCGAAACACAATTAGAGTAAGCGAGTGCAAGTTAAGACCAAACGGTGAAAAATCCATGTGAAAACGAAAGAAATCCATCAACAAGGAAAAATGTCCAATTGTGACATAAAGAGAATTTTCTGCAAAAGTAAACACCAAGTGATGGTGTGGTGTTGTAGTAGGACACACGGTGTGTGATACCACAACCCAAGTTTCAAAACCCCATGTGCACAATTTTTCTTTTTACACACACAAGTTAGAATTTTTACTTGAAAAAAATATATATATAAAAAGGAAAATCGTGGGGGGGGGGGGGGGGGGGAGTTAAAACCCTACTCTCTAGACCCTCTCCCACAATAAACGTGTGGGAGTTGGCCTTTGTGTTTCCCCTTTTCCAAGAAATATGGGAAATCCCCCCAAATGTGGTGGGGGTACCCATAAAGCAACCTTGGAAAAACACTTTGCTAATGGGGAAAGGGGGGCAATCTAGGAAGTTTCTAAACAAACCACACAAAACGTGGGGCTGGAGGTTAGTTCTTTTTGGAAATCAAAAATTTCCCTAAATAGGGAATAAAATTAAATTGGATGAAAAGGAGGAGATGACTACTCACTCTCTCTCTCTCTCACGGTGGTGGTCGACCTCCATTGTTGGACTGTGTGGACCTCCCTTGCTGAACGCGTGAACATCCATTATCGATGTGGGGTGCCGCTCTAACGAAGAGAAGGGGTTGCAGCCTTGCCGTCGTGAGACTCCAAAGAGGTAAGGAGCATTGCTATTTGTATGTAAGTGGTTGATGCCTTGTTGCACATTTATATTGCAATATCATGGAGTTTACGCGACAAACACCACCTATATGTGGGTGCGTTTAGGGCCTCGAGACCGAGGTGACATGAGCTGAAACACCTACTCGCCAATAGGTCAATATGGAGTGGTTCAGCCAATGGTTCTCACCCTTGGCCAACGTTGGGGCACTGTGGTGTTCTTAGTAAGGGCATTATGTTCCTATGTGTATGCCTGGTGATGTGTATTACTCATATCAAAATCTATAGTTCAAATATATATAGGGAAATACATATATTCAAATATATGTAGGAAAATACATATATTTTGGTGTGGGCGTTAGCTATAACGGATCCAAGGTCGAAACAATCTTAAGTAGACGAATGGCATGAAACCTATGAGGGGTTGCCGGAAAACGCCTTGGTCTGTGCATCGATCCACTCTATACAATGGAATCGGTAGTATTAGCCTTGTATTGAACGCTCATAAAGAAAAAAAAAACAAAAAAAAAATGAAAAGACACGCCCTTTTAAAAAGTTACAGAAAAACGACAAAATTAGTCGACTGGAACAGTAGTTAGTCGACTGATAATATCATCAGTCGACTGATAAACCCTTCAGTCGACTGCTGCTAAAATTTTCCAGAAAACAGACATTCTGTCCGGTCAACTGATAAAACTTTCGGTCGACTAATTTTATGATCAGTCGACTGATAAACCCTTCAGTTGACTGCTGCTAAATTTTCCAGAAAACAGACATTCTGATCAGTCGACTGCTGCTAAATTTTCTAGAAAACAGACATTCTGATCAGTCGACTGATAAACCCTTCAGTCGACTGCTGTTAAATTTTTCCAGAAAATGAACATTTTGTCCGGTCGACTGATAAAACTTTTGGTCGACTAATTTTATGATCAGTCGACTGATAAACCCTTCAGTCGACTGCTGCTAAATTTTTCCAGAAAACGGACATTCTGTCCTGTCGACTGATAAAACTTTTGGTCGACTAATTTTATGATCAGTCGATTGATAAACCCTTCAGTCGACTGCTGCTAAATTTTTTAGAAAACAGACATTCTGTCTGGTCGACTGATAAAACTTTCGATCGACTAATTTTATAAAAAAAGTAACGTTTCTGCTTAGAAGATTTGAAGCAAAAAGGTTGGCGACTGGTGAGTCTATTGGTCGACTAATAAACATGAAAAATTAAGTAAACAGTTTTCTAAAATGATTTTCCTGAAGGGTTCTTTTAGAGAAGTTTTTTTTTCTAAAGACTTTTTAGGTGAAATGCAATTGAAATATTTATGAAAGAAATAGTTCGATGGTAAACTAAATATGTGATTCACATATGGATTTTAGGATTATGTCCAATACATGGAACACACATGATACAGATATTTGCACAACGAAGATCAATTCTTGTTCAGGATAATATAAGTGTTCAAAAATAAACATGGGGTTTTGCTAAATGTTGGGAGTGCCAAACAAGCACTTAAGAAATGATAAAGTTAGATAATGTCATGTTGCGGCGTAACCAGTGGGGGTATGAAACGTACACTCGAGCTCATAAACAAATCTTAAAATGCCGAATGTATAAGTACTCGACACAAAGTTGAACCAGAATTCTGAGAAATTATGGTTGCCGCCTATTGGGCTTCTAGTAGGTAATGTGCATACACTAAGATCACCCCGAATGTGGGTTGGGATTTTGGAAAACCCCTGTGGTGCAATGACTTGCACATAAGAATAAATAAAATTAAAAATATGCACACATAACCTAAATATGGGATTCTGGGTATACCTGAAAGATGGTGTATGTTACTGGTTTCCCAGGGTTCTGAGTACATCTGAAAGACGATGTATGTTACTAGACCCAAACAAACAAGAATGAAAATTATGCACATATATAATAATTATGGGATTCTGGGTATACCTGAAAGATGGTGTATGTTACTGGTTTCCCAGGGTTCTGGGTACACTTAAAAGTCGGTGTATGTTACCGGACCCCTCGTGGTGTGATGATTCACACGTGATTATAAAGAAGATGTTAAATGATAACATAAATATAAAACTTTCGAGATTCTGGGTATACCTGAAAGGCGGTATATGTTACCGGATTCTCTGGGCTATGGGTATACCTGAAAGACGGTATATGTTACTGGACCCATTGATCTACCTTGGAGAGGGTATGTGGTACAAGCTTCGTAAACATTCATGTTTTTGTGAGAGCTAGGCATATCACCGTAGGGTCTCAGTTTACTACGATGTCTATGCCCGTGCGTACCCACAGGGTAAGAGTAAGAGTAAGATAAGCATTAAATAATTTAAGTTGACTGAAAACTTATCTCTGAAGAATTATATACTGTTGATTTGACTTTAGTAAAACTTGTGGAATCTACAGCTTGTACTAATGTGGATAAATATACCTCTAGTTCAGTCATCTTTTGCACTGTATCATGAATTAGAAATCATAATTATCTTCTTAGAATGATATAAACTTCCATGCTAGTTATATCTGCAGTTGTTGCACATATTTGTACACAGGACACTGAGCACCACATATAAATACATTGCTTCTTACGCAGACAGGGGAGTCTGACCCTTCTGCTTTAAATGTTTTTCAGGCAACGCATAAATGGAGCATCGTGGCGTCGCATTTGGAAGTAGTCAAGAGATCTCAGTTTTTCAGTGTTTTCTGTTTGAACTCTGATTAGTAGATTTACATTTTTGTAATGGGATATAATTAATGGCATTAATGCTTTAATTAATGAATGATATGCTTTTAGTACTTCTCTGTTTTTACCCTGTAATGCACCCGACTTGTGTTTTTCGCACTTCCGCTATTTCAAAAAAAAAAAAATTACTCCAAAATTTTTACTATAAAAAGTTGGGGCGTTACATGCAGCATACCTCATTTTTTTTGACAATACAAAACCTCTTTTTTTGGCAAGGTTGGTCTCCACTGTGACTGCAGCACTAGCCAGTGTTGCCACAAGCAAGAGATGCAACTAAAATTATTGTTCCTGCCTCACCTGTAACCATAGTTATCAGGGAAAGAACTAGGTGCCAAAAGCGTGAAGCGATCGTGTTTAAAAGATGTCTTATTGTGTGAAGTATGAACCATTTAAGAATCATAAGATAAAGCAAGTATGAAAGGATAAATGAAGTATCAAATGACAAAAAAAGAATTAGGTATATACAACCTATGTTTTTACTCAGGTATATCTTTAGGCCTTTTGCTCAAAAATAACTATCATATATAGGATTTACAAAAAAAAAATCGTTAAACATGAAAAGTGAATTTTTAAGATCAACAATAGCGATTTCATAAATTTTTATAAGTGTGAAAGAAATGTATGGTTTCACGCTTCCAAAGCAACCTTCTTAGTGTTTTTTATAAGCTTAAGATAACTATATATGTGCCAATAATTGTCAATGGTTGAATTCCATTTTTTTATTTGGCTTAAGTAGGTGGGGAAAGCCTCAAGGGGTTTGGCATAGTGGGATGGGGCCTAGGCCGCTAGGCGGGTGGTCTAGGTTCAAATTTTCCCACCTTGCTTCAAGATGAAGCGTGGTGACTTCTTGGGGGCAAGGGGTAAGCCCTCAAAATTTTATGATGCCAGGAGAGTGACCTTAAGTATGACAGGCAGAGCCAGCGCGACTAGGACTCTGATCCTGGGGTGGTTTCTTCAAGTAAAAAAAAAAGTAGGTGGGAAAATTTGAAAGAAAGATCAATTCAAACTGCCTGGTAATTTATTTGCTGCAATATTGAGCAGGATGCTGCTTGCCTTTGTTGTGCATGATGCAACCTCATTTTGCATATTTGGGTTAGCAAGAAGAGAGGGGGGTTGGGGTAGTGGGTGGGGCCTTGGCTGCTAGACGGACAGTCATGGTTCGATTTTCATGGGTGTCGCCCCTCTGTGCAAGCCAATGCATAACATAGAGGCCGGGGGGCAGGGGTCCTAGCCTCGAAGTTTTGCACTGCTGGCATGACGATTATAGGTATGACAGGCTGAGCCAGCGCAACCAGGTCTTCGTGCTGGATGCAGTTTCTTTTGAGTTATAAATCCAAAAAAAAAGAAGAGGGGCATTGTCAACACATGTTACTATTTGGTCTTCTCTCTTGTTGTCAAGAGTGCTGGCCACTTTTACTGCACTTGATGCAGTTGAATAGGGCAGAAATTTAGACCATTGTTGTGGCAAAGGTGAAAGAGTTACTAACGTTACATTTGACAGAAGTAAACGCTATTACTGATTTAGAATTTTCTGTAACAGAATGCCAAAGTTCAAAGGACATGACTCTACCACTGATAGGGCTGAAAACGGATTGGATATGGCCGGATATTCGATCTGAGTCCAACATGTTTTTTTTAGCTATGGATTATTTAATTAAGATCCGGATATACATTCTATCAGATTCAGATATGTTCAATCGGATTACTTTTGGTTTTGGGTTGGATTCGGATCATCATTTTAAGAAGGATTTAAAATCGATCCAATCCGATTACAATTTTTTACATGTAAATAGCTTCTTTTTGTTCAAAATTATTTGGGTCCAGTATTTGTTAGGTGCAAGAAGGGACGGGAGAGGAAATTCCAAGAAGAAACATGGGGTGTTTTTTCTTTTTAGAAAAAGTTTGGTTTTGATAAAGAGTCATGCCTTTTAGAACTGGTGACCCTTGGCAGGGTCACACTTGTTCAAATCTGGTAACTCTTTGCAAGGGTCATGTCTTTTCAAAATGGGCAACTCTTCAAGAGTCATGTCTTTTCAAAATGGACAACTCTTCAAGAGTCATGTCCTTTCAAACAGATCTCTTCCGCGTCTATATAAACGTGGTTAGAGAGGTTCCAAGGGGACGGATGTACACTCTATCATCTCTCTCTCTTGCTTTGCTAAAACTGTGAGGTCTGCAGTTGTAGTTCCTGAGGTTGTTTTCGAAGGGCGATCTACCATCGGCGTGCACCGATCCAGACCGCCGAGGCTATTGTATCCTGGGGGAAGGACGCCGGACCCTGTTTGCACTGTATGTGGGGGCAAATCTTCTCTAAGGGGAGTACTTTAGTACGCCTTAGTCGTTTATACTGTATTAACATGCTTCTGTTGTTTATATTATGTTCTATGCATATGGTTGTTCATTTGCATATGTTTGGATTTTGGTATATGGTGGAACCCGACATGTTTGCTCCCAGTTATTGTTTCGATCGTCTATTCATCATGATGTCTACACTGTTATATTTCCTTATTTGTATCATGTTTTATATCATGATGATGATTGTGAAACTGTGTGATCTGAAATTCGATCCAACAGTCTTAGAGAAGATTCTAAGCATGTCGACCTCTTCCGCTTTTGTACCAAAAGTAGACATGTCCGGAATGCCGAAAAAGTTTGTCGGTCAGAATTTCAAGCGTTGACAGCAACACATGAAAATCTGGTTCACTACGATAGGGCTGCTGTCGGTTCTGGAACTCGATTGCCCTTCGGTTTCTGATACTGACCCTGACCCTGTTGCGGTCTCTGCGGCTGTAGAGTAGAAAGAAAAGGACAGTATATACTGTGGTTGCATACTGTTGGCTCTATCCAACACGTAGTTCGATGTGTATTGTTCCTCGTCTACCACTGCTAAGGGCCTATGGGATCAACTTGACATGAAGTACAATACCGAAGACCAAGGTCTTGAAAAGTACTTCGTTGCCAAGTTTCTGAAATATCAGATGGTAGAAGGCAAGTCGGTCATTGAGGAGGCACACGAGTTTCTATTGTTGCTCTATAGTTTGGCTGAGACTGAGATGAAACTTTCTGAGAAGTTTCAAGTTATGACCATCGTGGAGAAATTTCCTAAGTCTTGGGTAGACTTTGGTATGTCTCTCAATCACCGTAGAGGAAAGATTTTCCTGAATGATCTTATGGTAGCCATTGCAATTGAAGAAGAGCATAGAAGCCAAAAACAAATCGTGATGCCAATTGAACAACCTAAAGTGAACATAATGACCGGATCTTTTAAGGGCAAGGGACAAAAACCGAAATGTGTAATGAAAAATCTGTTTAAACCTAAGGCCAAAATCCAGAAAAAGGCAAAGAACAAACCGTGCTGGAACTGTGGGTAGGTTGGGCACTAAGCTAAGGAATGTCCTTAGAAGAAGGCCAAAGCTCATGGTACCACAGATGGAACGCCTCAAGTCAACATGGTGACTGAGGTCGATGAGACCAGTACTGGGTATGTTTCTGTTAACCCGCAAATCTATCACGTTTATGAGCCAACAAAGTAGCTGGTTGACATTGAGGCTAATGTGCACGTTTGTGCTGATAAGTCTGTCTTTGTCTCATACCAGGCTGCTGCAGGCAGATCCGTAACTATGAGCAATTCAATGACTGCAAAGGTGTTAGGGATTGGATGCGTGGATCTGAAGTTTCCTTCAGGATGAGTTCTGTCTTTACACAGAGTGCACCATGTGCTTGTAGTTAGAAGGAACATTCTAAGTGGTTCATGTTTTGTTAGAGAGGGTTATGAATTTAACTTTAAATGTAATAAAATTGTTATTTTACATTTTGCAACCTTTATTGGCAAGGGGTATTTAGATGATGGTTTGTTTAAATTTCGTGTTGAACATGTTTGCAGTGATAAATTAGAAAATGATGTTTCTTCTGATTCATTGTATAATGTTGCATATAACATAGAATCATCTGATTTGTGGCATAATAGATTAGGTCATGTGAATTTTAATTCTGTGAAATGCACGATGAACTTGAAAATGATTCCTGAGCATTCCATTAATAAAACTAAGAAATGTAAAATTTGTGTGCAAGCAAAACAATATAGGAAACCATTCTATACGATTGTTAGAGATTCTGAAATATTAGATATGGTGCACACAGATATCTGTGAGTTTAATGGAGTGTTAACCAGAAATCATAAAAAGTATTTTATTACTTTTATAGATGATGGCACTAAATACTGTTATGTGTATCTGCTAAAATCAAAAGATGAAGCTTTTGACAAGTTTCTTATTTTTAAGAATGATGCAAAAACATAAAGTGGTAGAAAACTTAAAAGACTGAGGCCTGACAGAGGGGGAGAATATACCTCTAATAAACTCGTTGAATATTGCAAATCTGTTGGCAAGTTTATGAGTTTACTGTTCCATATTCTTCTCAATCTAATGGAATTACAGAAAGGAAGAATAGAACTCTAACTGACATGATAAATACTCTACTTAGGAGTTCTGGATTACCTACCTATATGTGGGGGGATGCTTTGAATAGGCTTACCATATTCTGAATAAAGTTTCTCAAAAGCATAAGGATAGTAGCCCTTTTAAACTCTAAAGAAATAGGAAATCTAGCTTGAAATACCTTAAAGTGTGGGGGTGCCTTGCAAAGGTACTTGTCTCAGAGCACAATAGGAAAAAGCTGGGTCCTAAAACAATAGATGCTGTCTTTTGGGGTTATGTAGAGAATAACTATGCCTACAAGTTCTTAGTAATTAAGTATGAGATATCTGACATAGATGTAAACTCTATTGCTGAGCTTCGAGAAGCTACATTCTTTGAGAATGTATTTTCCATGAAAGTTGGTGTACCTCAAAATCTTTTTTCTTTAGATATACCTTCAACTTCTGGTTCCAATCCCGAACATGTGGAAAGGATGACAGATGTAGAGGTAGAACCATCTTGTTTCCATCTTAGACCCATTGAGTCTGAGAAAGTGGCTGGACCTAGAAGAAGCAAGAGACCACAGATTACCAAGGATTTGGGAAGTGATTTTATCACTTACCTTATCGAGAATGATCCTCCTACTTTCCGAGATGCAATGGCTTCACCTGAAGCAAGGCATTGAAAAGACACCATCAAGAGTGAAATGGACTCCATTATCTCTAATGGCACTTGGGAACTGGTTGACCTCCATCGTGGTAGTTCCACAATTTGGTGCAAATGGATCTTTAAAAAAAAGTTGAAACCAGATGGATCCATTGACAAGTGCAAGGCGAGACTGGTTGCCAAGGGGTTCAAATAAAAGGAGGGAATAAATTACTTTGACACCTATTCTCCGGTTACTCAGATGACCACAATTAGGGTGCTTATTGCACTGTCTTCCATTTATGATCTTTCGGTCCATCAAATGGACGTGAAGACCGCTTTCTTGCATGACGATCTTGAAGAAGAGATCTATATAGATCAACCTGAGGGTTATATGGCTCTTGGTAATGAAAACAAAGTTTGTAGACTTGTCAAGTCATTATATAGAATAAAACAAGCTCCTAAACAATGGCATGAGAAGTTTGATAATGTTATTTTATCATTTGGCTTTGTTGTCAATGAATCTGATAAGTGTGTCTATTGCAAAGTTAAAAGTGATGGTTGTATTATTTTATGCATGTATGTAGATGATATTCTATTGTTTGGTTTCAATATGAAAACTGTGAATGAGACAAAGTCGTTTCTTAGTAGTAAGTTTGATATGAAGGATATGGGTGTTGCAAATATGATCTTAGGCTTAAAGCTGACTCGTTCGAGTAAGGGGATAGCCATTTTTCAATCTCACTTTGTTGAGAAAGTTCTTGAGAAATTTGGCTATAACCAAGGAAGATCTGTAGCAACTCCATATGACCCTTCTATCCCTCTTCATAAGAATACGACTGGTGTTCCTGTGTCTCAATTAAGGTATTTCCAGATTATTGGAAGTTTGATGTATCTTGCAAATTGCACGAGACCGAATATTTTGTTCTCTGTGACAAATTAAGTAGATACACAAGTTGTCCAAATCGCACTCATTGGAAGGCATTGGACAAGGTACTTAGATACCTGAAAGGAACCATTTCCTTGAGTTTGCATTACAAGAGATTCCCTGCAGTTCTTGAGGGATATAGTGATGCAAGTTGGATAGCCATGAACTCTGGTAGTTATGGCGTGACAGGGTATGTATTTACCTTGGGTGGCGGCGCAGTCATCTGGAGATCAGTAAAGCAGACCATCTTGTCTCGGTCTACTTTTGAGGCTGAACTCTGTGCTTTAGATGTCACAGGATTGGAAGCTGAATGGTTAAAGGGACTTCTTGATAAATTTCCTTTAATGAGCAAACCAATTATATCTCTGCATTGTGACAATATGGCCACAATAGCAAAGATTAAAAGCACAAAATATAACCAAAAGCAAAGGAGACACATCCAAGTCAGAATAAAATCTGTAAGGGAACTGGTGTCTCAGTTAGTGGTTGTTGTGTATGTTGGATTCAAAGAGAACACAACTGATCCATTAACAAAAGGACTAGACAAGTCATCGGTCCTAAAATCCAGAAAGAGGATGGGACTGAAACCCATCAGTAGTTCATCTACAGTAGCAACTCAACCTATCTGAGTGGAGATCCCACAAAGTAGGTTCAATGTGGTAATAACAAGCTGTAGGGTTTACTGGATAGCACCTTATTTATGAGATACTTTGTATCTGTGTCTGTACCCCTGATTACTCTGGAAAGGTGCTGTAGCTGCTAGTTAAGGAAGAGTTAAAACTCTGAATGGGTTCAAAGCCTTCTAGGCGAGATGTTAGCAGTGCATCTCTGGAGAAGCCCACCTATGTGAGTGTGACTGTGTGGCCGCAGTTTAAGGAATTGGGTTATTCCTAAAGTCACTCATGAAACAGGATTCAGGCGCCTGGTTTTAACGCGCCGCCCCTAAAGATTACAACCAGAACCTTTATCATGTTGTTGCTAATGGACACTCCTACACCAAAGGTTCAAGTTCAAGAATTCAGTTCACTTCGTTCCTGTGGGGGTAAAGTTGGTCAACTAAGGTAGTGGTTCAAACCGGAAGGTACCATTACTAAAAGCATGATATGTCCTGCTGCAGATTATCTCATCTTGCATCTTGGTTTCCTCCCATTTCATTCTTTGAATTTGTGGGGGAATGTTAGGTGCAAGAAGGGAGGGGAGAGGAAATTCCAAGAAGAAACGTGGGGTGTTTTTTCTTTTTGGAAAAAGTTTGGTTTTGATGAAGAGTCATGCCTTTTGGAACTGGTGACCCTTGGCAGAGTCACACCCGTTCAGAACTGGTGACCCTTGGCAGGGTCACACTTTTTCAAATCTGGTAACTCTTTGCAAGGGCCATGTCTTTTCAAAATGGGCAACTCTTCAAAAGTCATGTCTTTTCAAAATGGGCAACTCTTAAAGAGTCATGTCCTTTCAAACAGATCTCTTCCACGTCTATATAAACGTGGTTAGAGAGGTTCCAAGGGGATGGATGTACACTCTATCATCTCTCTCTCTCTTGCTTTGCTAAAATTGTGAGGTTTGCAGTTATAGTTTCTAAGGTTGTTTTCGAAGGGCGATCTACCATCGGCGTGCACCGATCCAGACCGTCGAGGCTATTGTATCCTGAGGGAAGGACGTCGGACCCTGTTTGCACTGTATGTGGGGGCAAATCTTCTCTAAGGGGAGTACTTTAGTACGCCTTAGCCGTTTATACTGTATTAACATGCTTCTGTTGTTTATATTATGTTCTATGCATATGGTTGTTCATTTGCATATGTCTGGATTTTGGTATATGGTGGAACCCGACATGTTTGCTCCCTGTTATTGTTTCGATCGTCTGTTGATCATGATGTCTACACTGTTATATTTTCTTATTTGTATCATGTTTTATATCATGATGATGATTGTGAAACTGTGTGATCTGAAATTCGATCCAACAATATTACCACATGTATTTCGCATTCGGAACCAACCTTACCTCCTCGAATCTGATTCAGATCTGGATTTGGATTTGGATTTGGATCTACTATTTGCATCTTAGATTCAGATTTGGATCTGGCAAGATCCAGCCTGACTCCGACCTGTTTGCACCCATAACCACCGGGAGCACAAAACACCTGCAAATCCTAGCCAGGGAGTAGTTGATGAGAAGAGATATAGAGTAAATAGAGTCTTTAAATTGGAGGAAGACTAGAGAATTTAAGTTGTATCTATCTTCTATGGTCTATTGTACCAGCCGAGTGATGAGTCACTCAAGGACGAGGAGTTACGAGTCACTAGGTTATAAAACCATGATGACCAGAACCCGAAATCCGAACCTGCCCATTATTTACATGGATGGGTTAGGGTCAACCCCAACCTGGGCCTGATCCAACCCGTTTGACAGCCTTAAATCAACATGGCTTGTTTGTTCAACATAGATGCATCAACATGGCTTGTTTGCTGCATCTTGAATTGTCATTGCGTGTATGAACATATTTTTTCTGAGTTGTAAAATTTTTGGTGATCTATTGAGCCATTGATTTTGTAAACCCCTGAAAAACCTACCTAAACAGCACACTTGCATGATTGGAAGCATGCTTTCCACTAAACAAGTCATCAATTCTGTAAGGTACAGTAAAAAAAAAGAGAGAAACACTGTGTTTAATACTAGATTGTACATATAGTCCACTGTAGCAAACATTTAGAATACAATGTTCAGAAGTTGGAGATGTATTCTTTAAGGTAACTTGAGGACTTTGAAGGCATGGGGCCTTGGAAATGATACCTCATTGGTAGTGTATCATGAGAAGATTGACTACTTTGGCTGGCATATTTAGAATACAATGATGGCATTTAGTCCCTTTTATACAGAGTTTCAGCTGTGGTTTCAGAACCAACTCTTAAAAGACACACTGGTTACTCGGAAGTCCATTGGGAGATTGGGCACTGTAGACTATAATTCTGTTTCACTCAAACTCTCTTATCCCTATCACCATATGTTACATGGATACATATGTGGATACGGGGATTCAGCCCGTTTTCAACATTACTAGCATGAGGGAACACTATGTGGGCCAAAAATGGAGTGTCCATGTGACATAGCTATCACCATACTGATCTTGAGATCAAGTTGTTTTAATCAAATATGACCTATAAATATGATCTACATTCTCAGTTTAATGAATATCTGCATTTAAATTGCCAAAAAGTGACCTGTGTGCAGGGTTTTCTGGCGATTACAAATTAATAGCTGTAAAAATGTCATTTATTAAAAAAATCAATTTTTTTCTTAAAGACGTGCAATGGGAAAATATATTAGTTAAAAGAGGTCGGGGTTGGCCTAAGAAGACATGGATAAAGGTGATAAGAAAGGATATGAATGCTTTGAACCTCACCGAGGACATGGCATTGGATAGAAATGAACGGAGGAGAAGGATTCATGTGGAAGACCCATAATGATTTTCTTTGTTGGTTCATATCGCCGACCCCAATTGTTTTGGGATGAAGGCGTAGTTGTTGTTGTAAAGACGTGCAATTTAATGGTTGATTCCTATCAAATTGACCATGTTGAATCCGAGCCCAGATTTGATTAAAAGAAATTGCACCAATGAGATTTAGGAAGGGGTATGATGATAGGGATGATATAGGTGATGAATGGAACTGGGTTCTCTCTTTGCTGTTAATTGGCATTACGAGCATGCATGGTCATTTTTAACCTATCTTCAGGTCTATTGTCATACCCCATGAAAGATCTCTTTATTGCATATTGTTCCCATCTGACACCATAGATGAAATGATCATGATTTGGAGTTTTTTTTAGGTGCCAAGCTGTTTCATTTTTTTAGAGTTTTTTTGCAAATAGTCCCTGCCTTTTCATCGATTTGCAAATTAGTCCCTTTTGCGTTTTTGCAAGTACTTCCCTATCTTTCCTACCGTTATTGCATAATGGTCCGTCCATTATCTTTCCTACGGTTTTATATAATGGTCCTCTCGTTCGCATACCGTCAAATTAGTCATAATCATAGTTAGGTTATAACCATAGTTAGAAGCTATATGAAGTGATGAACCAACCCCCAACCCTATTCTCACCCTAACCTCCCCCCTCCCTCCTCCCAACTAGGGCTGGTAAACGAGCTGAATGAACCCAACAGGGCATGTTCAGACCCAGAAATGGTTTAGCAGTGGATTGAGCTCATAACTGGCTTGTGTTCGTGTTTAGTTGAAACAAGCTTGATCTCGGCTCATTCTTTAATAAGACGAGCCGAACACATGTAAAAACATTCTATGTTATTTATACATGAAATATATACATTAAGCTTATTTTGTTCATATTTTATGTATATATATTTCATTCATCCCTTATATATATAAGCTCACTCGAGCAAAACTGAACATCCTAGGTTCGAGCTTGACTTGTTTAAGCTAAACTAGCTGCTCGTGGCTTGGTTAGCCAATTATACAAAATGATCATAGAGCCAAACCGAGCCCAGTCACAAGCTGCTCAGTTAGTTTACCAGCCCTACTCCCAACAAGCTCACCCTCCCTATGTTATCTGGTGGCTATCAGGTGCCATTCCAGGCAGCACTCCGGTGATGGCCCAGCCCTCTTCTCACATAACCACCACCGGGAGCTTGTAGAATCACGGCAACGAATTGAGAAGCTTAAGTCCAAGAAGGCCAAATTTGAAGCAGACTCCTCGATGTATAAGCAGAGATGGCTGGTAAGATGAAGATGCACATAACATCCTAGAGCAGGCTAATTTCCGTTCGAACGACTTTGCTCGTGTGCTTGGGTCAGGAGCAGAGCAAAGTGGAGAGGTTGAGCGCAAGGTTGACGTAGATTCATCGCCTGAAAGGATCGATGATGAGACTGGATTTCCAGAAGACGAAAACTGCGAAAAATGAAATCCAGTTGTATTTCTGGTGCAATGTTTCTATTTAATAAGATGTATTTTGGAGATGTTTGCTGTATATTCAATGTACAAAAGCTTGGTCGTGAAACATCCTGTTTGAATGGGAATTACATAGACTGGTTCGTTAATCTTATTGAAATAAAAATTGTAGGTGGGTTTGGGGTGGCTGTTTGCCTGTTACCAATTTCATAAATGTAAAAAAAAAAAATGTGAATGTGAAGAAAAATAATAGAGTAACCAATTATTCATGTTTCAAGAAGGTAACATTTTAACAAAGAAGCAGTGACAACATCAAGAGGAATACAGTCACCGAGAGTTCTGTCGTACCAAGTCCAACGTTTGTTTGGATCGTACTTGGATCCAGTGTTTCAAATATTCGTTGTTTGGTGATGATGTGCATATAACTTGGACTGACATGGATTCAAATTACTTTGTTTTGGATCATATGAATGATGGTGATTTCTGTAAAACAAACACAGAAAGCGTACCTGTATTTGCCATAGAACACGTGCAAGATATTTGGCGTTCTCCTCAGCCAGTCGACACCCACGATGAACCCAGGCCTAAAATCGACGGTGAGAAGAGCCCTGAACCCAGTTGAAGCTTAACGTGGGCTAAGCTAAGGCTATGCAATGTCACTCATCATCCATTGCAGCGAGCCAACCCTATATATAGTGGAGGAGGGAGATGAAATACAGTGAATGTGGACATCCACATTCACGTAACCTCCTCTCTAATGGTATTAAGTGCCCTCCATTATCATGCCCATTAGCCCATTACCTTCCTTTAATGTCAAACCGGGTCACCCAATGGGTTGGACCTGATCCATATGTCCAACATTCTCTCACTTAACCCATTGACACTAAAAGTGCACTAAATCGAGGTTTATACAATTATCTCGATTTAATTCTTCACGTAGGTTCACATGCTACCCTTTATCAGAAGAGTGAATCATATGAGTCATGGAGATGAACACTCATTTATGAAATATCATATTCCCATGTACTACACTACAATTCACTTTCAATGCTTAAGCATGTTGAAATTACCTTTATGAATAGGTTGGTCTCTTACCTATTTTATTGGTCATTTAATATTGTTATTTTGTTATTCTCTCTAACCCATATGAGAGATCTTTTATGCAAAATCAATATTTAACAAAGCCATAAAGAATCAAAATACACACAAATATGATCACAAAATATATTGTTATACGTCAAAAGGAATAAAAAAGATTCATCCCCTTTACATGTTGGGAATACAATCCCGGTGCTAGCCTTTTAATAAGGGGATCCACAGTCATTTTCTTCATCCCAATTGTATCAATATATACCAGATGATTCTCAGTCATTTCTTTAACAACAAAATATTTTAACTTCATGTGTCAATACAATGTTGAGCTCTTGTTGTTATTTGAAAATGACACAACTGCTTCATTATCACAAAAGATCTTCAGTGGTCTCTCAATAGAGTCTACAATACCAAGACCTATAATGAAGTTTCTTACCCAAATGACTTGTGACGAAGTCTCGTATAGAGCAATAAATTCTTCCTTCATGGTATGAGCAGCAGTAGTGGACTGCTTTTCACTTCTCCATGAGACAACACCACCCGCTAGTAAGAAAATGTATCAAGTAGTGAATTTTCTACTGTCAATACAGTCTTCTAAGTTTGCATCAGAGTATCCAACGACCTATAGGTGGTCAGCTTTCTTGTAGATCAACATATAGTCTTTTGTTTCTTGTAAATAACGCATGACCTTCTTAACAGCCTTCCAGTGCGCAATGTCTGGATTTGACTGATATCTACCAAGCATTCCCACAACAAATGCTATATCAGGTCGAGTGGAGGTCTGCGCGTACTGCAAACTCTCAACTGCCGAAGCATATGAAACAACATCCATATGAGCCTTCACAATATCATCTTGAGGACAATCTTTTAAGCATAATTTATCCCCTTTCACTATAGGTGCCAAACCAGGAGAATAATTCTTCATCCCATATCTTTTAAGAACCTTAATGATATAAGATTTCTAAAAGAGGCCAAGGACACCCTTAGTTATGTTACGACGAATCTCGATTCTAAGGACATAAATGGCCTCACCCATGTCCTCGAAACGAGAGAAAAGAAAATCTTTTGTTTCATGTAATAGACTTAAATAATTAGTTGCAAGAAGAATATCGTCAACATATAAAACCAAAATTATGAACTTACTCTCACTAGTCTTTATGTAAATGCACTGATCAACAATGTTTTTAGTGAATTCAAAGTTCATAATTACCTGATTGAACTTTTTATACCACTAGCGGGAAGCCTATTTAAGTCCATAAATTGACTTATTCAATTTGCAAACTAAATTATTCAAGTTATTTATACTTAAACTATGAGATTGTTGCATCTATACCTCCTCATTCAGATCTTCATTTAGGAAGGCAATTTTCACATCCATCTGATGTAGCTCTAAATCAAAATGAGCTACAAGGGCCATGATTATCCTCAACAATTCCTTAGTTGAGACAAAAAAAAAGTCTCATTATAATCAATGCCCTCTATCTATGTGAAACCTTTTGCAATAAGCATAGCCTTGTACCTTTCCATATCACTTTAAAGTTTGTTTTGGTCTTATAGACCCATTTACAACCAACAGGTCTAACTCCATCAGGTTGAGGTACAAGATCCCACACTTGGTTCTTTACCATAGAGTCAAGCTCTTCTTTCATGGCATTGATCCAATGTGTTGATCTTTCACTTTCAATGACTTCTGCAAATGTGAAAGGATCTTCATCAATGTCTATGAAATCATTTGACTCTTGTAAATACACCACATAATCCGGATGGATAGCAGATTTCCTTATTCTGGTGGACCTCCATACAGGTGCTACAGGTGGTTCAAAATGAGCCTCTATATCCTATTGTTGTTGTATATCCTCATCAACAACCAGATCTAGTTGGAATTGATGTTTATTGACCAAACTTTCTCTTATATTATTCGAAGGGACAATGATAGAAAAAACCAGTCCTTTATCCTTAGCAGGTGTGAAACCTGAATCCTGTATTTTCTCAAAATCAATATTTTGAGTCGCATCTATCCCAACAAAACTATTTTCAAGAAATCTTACTTTATCTGTTTTAACTATCTGTGGTGTATGAGATGGAGAATAAAACCTGAAGCCCTTTGACATTTCTGGATAACCAATGAAGAAACCACTAGTTGTCCAATGATTAAAGGCTTTTATATGTAGTTTATATAATTTAGCTTCTATCAGACATCTTTATATGCACATATATGACAAAGAAGGTTTTTTACCTGTTCATAACTCGTAACGAGTCTTTTGAACAACCTTTGTAGAAACCTTATTCAAAATATGCACTGTTGTTCTAAGATCTTTATCCCACAAGATCAAAGGAAGATTTGAGTGATTTAACATCACTCGAACCATTTCTTTAAGCATACAATTTCTCCTTTCAGATACACCATTTTGGTAAGCACTACCAGACATAGTATACTGATGTATAATGCGTTCCTCTTTTAGAAACGACGTTAATGGCCCTTTCTTTTATCCCATCTTAGTGAAACGAATATAATATTTGCCACCTATATCAGACCTGACAACCTTAATAACTTCATTGGTTTGTTTCTCGACTTCTTTCTTGAAGTCCTTAAAAACCTGAAAGGCTTCTAGTTTTTCAAATAATAAGTAAAGATACATATACCCTGAGTAATCGTCTATAAAGGTGACAAAATACTTTTCACCTGTATAACATGGTGAAAAAGGGCCTCACACATCCGTATGCACTATTTCTAGCTTTTTATTGCTACATTTGACATCTTTCTTATACGTGTTAGACTGTTTAGCCTTTATGCAGTCGACACATGTCTTTATATTCGTAAAATCAAGGGATCCAAGGATTCTCTCTTTCACGAGTCTTTGGACTCTCTCTTTTGAGATATGTCCTAACCTTCGATGCCAAAGCAAATATGATGGATTGTCCTTTAGGCCACGTTTATTGCCAATCATTGTGTTCTCAATGGAGTGAGATTCTTGGATTTAGAATTTGATTCTTAATTAATACAAACCATCACACATATATGCAAAACCTATATTCATTGAATTTTTCATAATAATAAGTTTGAAAATTTTAAATTTAAATACAAATTCAAACTTATCAAGTTTTGAAATTGAAATCAGGTTCCGACTATAGGATGAAACATAGAATGTATCGACCAAATCCAATATGAATCCTGACTCCAACATAATCCTGCAGGTCCCAACGTTCTTGACATGCGAACACATCCTATTTTGAGAAAAGATGTTTCTCTCATGCTATGTTGGTTCCCTCTTGTACAGAAATGACTACAAAGAGTTGACAATGTGTACCGTGACACCAAAATCAACTCACCAACTATGTAATGGAACATGAATTAAATTGCACTTATGATAAATGAATGACTTATTACCTTTATTTCCGAGCCACTTCTTATACTTCAAACAATCCACCTTCTTATTCTCTTTCTTTTTGCAGAAGAAACACTTGATAGAAGAACCTCCTGACTGGGATTTAGCTTTCGCCTGAGAGTTTAAACTTTACCCAGTGTCTTTCTTCTGATTCTTTTTCTTGAAGGAGTTTTTCTTTGGTCTTGACCTCTGCTTATTATGATGAGAAGCTATATGTGCACTTGGCACCCTCTCACCCTTCAATCTCTCCTCTTCTTCAACACGCTTGGCCAAGAGGTCATTAAAAGACCACTCATCATTATGTGTGTTGTAGGGAATTTTGAAGGGTCCATACTCAGTAGGTAATGAGGTTAAGATCAGATGGACCAAGAAGGAGTCAGAGATGACAAACTTCATGTCATTCAATTAAGTCACAATATTCCTCATTTCCAAAATGTGTTGTCGGATGTGACTGTCGCCAACATATTTCATAGACACTAATTTGGACATGAATGTACTGACCCTTGCCTTATTAGAAATAATGAATTGAGCCTCAATAGCTCTCAGAAATTCCTTCACTGTCCTGCAGTGAGGAATGACACCTCGAATATTCTTAGCCATCCGAGATTGCAAAAGCAATAAGCTAAGTCTATTTGAGCGCTCTCACTTCTCATATGCAGCCTTCTGATCGGTTGTACTCTGCTTTGTAAGAGTGGGAGGTTCATCAATTCTAAGGGTCAGATCTAAATCCATATAGCCCAAAGTGAATAAGATGATTTATTTTCAATCTAAAAAGTTAGATTCGTCTAAAAGGAGGATATTATTAAAATCATCAATAAAGAAGGAATCAGATACAACAATGAATGAAAATGGAAAGTCATTACTATTATTGCTCAGTCAAGACTCGTGTTAAAAAGGTAAAAGTGAGACCCTTTATTTTCACCTTTTTTGGGACAAGCATAGTTGAGCCATTATCGATCCACTTTGGTGGAAACGACAATACTCATAGTTACTCTGTCTCTTCAATTCACAAGGAATTGACTTAAGTTGATGAAATTAGCAGATCATGTAACCAGAGGCAATTCAACATTGTACCTTTGGGTATGAATATGTTTCATAGGCTGAAATACATATCTGATATTACACCCTACATGAATTTTGAACATGACTTACCTTTGGGTAGAATCCATGTTTCATAAATTCACACATAATCATAATAACGAATCTTAATACGGTCTAAAGAATCCTTAGTCAACACGAGTCAGATCACTTTGATGATTACATGAATCGGTCAATCAAGATCTTTTAGCGAAAATATATTCGTATTATGCACCATGACCATGCACACATTTAAATGCATGTATATTCATGACATAATATATATAATAACATCAAAATATCAGCTCATACTTCAGCTTATATGCATAAACTAATTTTGATAATAAAATGTCACGAATTTAGTTATAATTCATACTTAAAACCATCATGCATAACTTAACCAACGTAAAACACATGAATTAACATGCATAAGTCATGATTTCCATACAATAAATTTGTTATAAAGCATGAAAAATAATAAAAGCAGGCTCATATGGGTAAAACCCGGGGTCCTCAAGTAGGAACCAATCAGAAAACACCCAAACCGGTCTGAAACAACCCTGAATTGATCATCCAAGGGTTTGAACCGATTCTGAACCTTATGAACATGTACCAAATATGAACAAAAGTTCATAAAACCTATAACCGTATGCTAAAATCCCTATATCTTCTTATATTTATGAAAACATGGTCTTAGCATCTTAGAACCGATGAAAAACTGGAAGGTGTTACGACAATGAAGCCATACATGATACTTCAAGAACAAGGTTTTGATGATGAGCAAGTAGAATCAACTGCATTTCAGCTAAGGCTATGGAGAAATTGAAGAATTCAATGAAGAATCTTTGAAGACTAGTGTGCAAATGTTAAATTCATTAAAAGTCTTAGATTCTTGTAAGAGCCTTACTTAGAGTGCATATTTAGGTTGCATTTTACCTAAAAGTCTTTAGAAAAACTTTTCTAAAAGAACCCCTCTTGAAAATCTTTTTATAAAACTCTTTTCTTAAATTTAATGTTTATTAGTCGACCAATAAACTTACCAGTCAACTAATCCTTTCGCGCCATATTTTCTAAAAAGTTATTTTTGTCAAATTAGTCGACCGAAGGTTTTATCAGTCGACTGGACAGAATGTCTATTTTCTGGAAAATTAGCAGCAGTCGACTAATGGTTTTATCAGTCGACTGAACAAAACATGTGTTTTTTAAAAATTTAGCAGCAGTCGACTAATGCTTTTATCAGTCGACCGAACAGAATGTTTGTTTTTTAGAAGATTTTAGCAGCAGTCGACTGAAAGGTTTTTCAATCTATTGATAATATTATCAATCAACTAATTTTTCTCTAGTCGACTAAGTTTCAAAAGTTCAGATTTTCAAACGGCTCGATTAACAGATCAGTCGAAAGACGATAACTGTCAATCTACTAATAACTAACTATTAGTCGACTAACTGATGTTTCAGTTGACTAATTTTGCCATTTTCCTGAAACTTCAAAAAAGGTGTGTCTTCATTTTTCAAACGTTTTGATCGTTCAAAATGGACGGTTTTGACACCCTTTCATACTCTCAACGTATGGAATCTTTCAACTACAAATATGAGTGCATTTTACACTCAATAACAAGAATTCAATCGATTTGAATCATTTACTTCTTGCTTTTCACTCCTATTCATTCAAGTATTTGTTTTCTCACTCACTTGATATTTTCACTTTAGTTTTTCACTCAAATCACTTTGAGAGATAGTGAATTCGTGAGTAGAGTATTTCAACAACCTCAAAAGCCAATTGCATCTCATTTGCATTCAAAAGAAAGGCTCATAGGTTGTTTTGTAAGGTGTTACTTATTTTCTATAAAAAGAATGACTCCTTGGTTTAAAGAAGTTGTTTGCTTTCAGTAGGGTTGTTACTGAAAGTGGGACTGGTTTTGGTTTGTGTGATCTTGTAGTTAACAAGGTTGATAGTGAAAATCTCAAGCGAGTTTTACTTGGGTACTAAATGTAGGTCGGGATAGACCGAATCAGGATAAAATCTTGTGTTCTTTGTGTGTTTGCTTTTCAAATTGCAAAATCCTTCAATATTCCGCAAACAATTTTTAAAAGCACTATTCACCCCCCTCTAGTGCTCGTTGTCTCTATCCTAGTGCACTTTCAGAAGGAACCAGTCAAAAATGGCTCTGAATTGGTCCTAGAAAGGTCCGAATCAGTTTCTGATCCGGTTCAGGCCAAATAGTGTCTGGATCTTGTAGTAGCATGAATCCAATCCAGTCCAAATAGGATCTAGGTCTAACCCGGTTCGAACTGGACTCAGGTCTGACCCAGTCTGAAATGGACCCAGGTCTAACCTGATCCGAAATGAAACCCGGGTTGGACCTGATCTGAACTGGACCCAAGTTTGACCCGGTCCAAAAATGGACCCAGGTCTAACCCGGTCCAAAATGAAACCCGGATTGGACCCAGTCTGAACTGGACCCGGGTTTGACCCGATCCAAAATAGACCGAGGTCTGACCCGGTCTGAAATGGATCCGGGTTGTACCTAGTTCGAAAAAGGACCCAGGTCTGACCCAGTCCTAAGTGGACCCCGGTTGGACCCGAGTTTAGCCTGAATCAGACTCGGAACCATTATGGGTCTAGGTCTAATCCAATAAAATAGCAGACCTGATCTGCCTTGAAAAGGGTTTGGATCAGGCATGTTACCGGGTAAAAAAGCTGGACTCAATCCGGCAATCAACTTTAAAATAGAAACCCGAAGGTTTCTGTTTTACAAAAAAAAAACTGAGAAACCTTCAGTTTCTCTCTACGTCCGTCGTCGTACGACGACCGGCGCCGGTGACCAGCCGGCTCCGACGATGCATCTTCAGTGACACCCCGACGACAAGGGGCTACTTTTTATTTTTTTAATAACTATCATTGGAGTTGTTGGTAAACCAGCGATGTCGTCGAGAAGCCAGCGCTAGGCAGCCAGCGGCGTCGAAAAGGCCATCATCATTCACGACGATCTCATCTTCCCGAGGACAAACCATCGGCCAAAACCCCCAGCCCGACAACTGAAGGGTTTTGGTGAAAGGGGTTTTTTAACCCTACTTTTTCTACCGACCAACGCAATAGGTAAGGAGTTTGCCACACTCCACCGGCAATCTAGCGGTCCGGCAAAACCCCCCTCCGATGATGTTCTGCAACAACCTTGATGATGTACGACCATCCTGCAACCCGACGGTGCAGGGATTCGCTCCTCTATTTTTTTTATTAACAGAGGGTCATTGGGGCTAAGGACTGCCAGCAATGACTGTCGCCCCACGGCGATGGGCGGTCACAGACTAGAATGGCTATGTCATCGATGAAGGTTGTCACCCTACGATGACAGTTTGCCAGAAAAGTTGTCGCCTTTTGGTGACAGTTTGCCAGAAATGTTGTCGCCTCATGGCGACAATCGTCGGCAACCTGCGACTTACATTGCCCCACGGTGTCAGTTGCAGCAAAAATGCCGGAAGGCCCTACAATGCCCGCACGCGCAGCAAAAGCGTGGTGGGCCCATAACCCAATGATGGCGATTTTTGTAAAACAAACACAAAAAGCGTACCTATATTCACCATAGAGCGCGTGCAGGGTATTCAGTGTTCTCCTCAGTCGGTCGACGTCCACGATGAGCCCAGGCCTAAGATCGACGATAAGCAAGGTCCTAAACCCAATTGAAGCTTAACGTGGGCTAGGCTAAGGCTATGCAATGTCACTCATCATCAATTGCAACCATCAAACCCTATATATAGTGGAGGAGGGAGATGGAATACAATGAATGTGGATATCCACATTCACGTAGCCTCCTCTCTAATGGCATTAAGTGCCCTCCACTATCATGCCCATTAGCCCACTACTTTCCTTTAATGTCAAACCGGGTCACCCAATGGGTTGGACCCGATCCATATGTCCAACAATGAACCCATCCACCCACCATTTTACATAAAAAAACTTTTAAAATCTCAAATATTGGATTTGATCTAAAAACTAAAAAGTGTTCAAAAAATGTATATTGAAAATCACATTTTATGCTCAAAAGCATAAAATATTTTCTGGTAAGATTTTTAAATTTGTTTATTTTCTTAGGTTCTTATTGGCAAAAATTTGGAAAAATACACTCCAGAAAACCGATCGAAAATGACCCACAGATCGTTCTTTGCTAGAATTCTAATGCAGATGACACAATCTCAAGCTGTCTGTGCCATTGCCGGACCTGCACAATTGGCATTGCAGATATCAAGAGCCTTGACACTACGCTCAAAAAATTCAGATGTCTGATGGTCAAGAGGGGGCTTGGAAAAGTGGAACCGATGGTTTAGAAGGATTAATCTGAACTCTTCCTAGCATGCAAGGAATGCATCAAGGAGGCGACAGATCCATGAAATTGCAAGAAGCTAATCAGGGTTGCAAGATGCAAGGTCGTGGAATTTCTTAGTGACCATATGCTGGAAAGCATAAAGTCTCTGCTCTTGCGCAGATCCAGATTCAGAGTTCCTTTCCATGAAATGGATGAAGTTTTTCAAGATCTTCTCCCTCTAAACATCAAAATCCCCAACATAAGCATACAAAGAACAAACTTGATGCCCAAAACCTTTAGTAAGGGAAACCAAACGATCAAACACTAGAAAAAAAGGAAAACCCCCTATACTCCCAAACGAAAACCTTAAAACTCCTTTCAAAAGAATTTTTTTCCCAATCTCCAACTCTTAAACCTATAATCACCACAATCAGCCACCAGACAAAACGAACCACCCATTGTTAGAAACACATATAGTATTATGATGCAAATCAAATTATAAATCAACATGATATGAATGTTTAACAAAAGATTCAAACTGTAACAGGGTTTAATCATGTCAAGTTCCATTTTAAACCAAAATCCAGATGAGGACAACAAATCAAACAAATGCGTAGAACAAAATAAGAACAACAATGACAACATGTTAATATTCTGTAATAGCCTAAGGCGTATAAAAATACTTCCCTTAGAGAAGATTCACCCTCACAAACGGTGCAAAAAGGGTCCAGCATCCTTTCCTCAGGATACAATAGCCTCAGCGATCTGGATCGGTGCACTCCGATGGTAGATCACCCTTCGAAAACAACCTCTGCAAACAACTACTGCAGAACTCCTCTTTCCAGGAAACACCCTTCAGAGAAGTACGAGAGAGCAAGGAGAGAGAAAACAATATTTGTAGGATAATTCTTGAGAGTGACCATAACTGCAACCCTCTAACCACGTTTTATAATACCTGAACGGATACTAAAGACGTGGAAGAGATCTGTTACCTATTACAAAGTGACATGTCACATCAACAGAAGGATCTGTAATCCATTTTTCTCTTTTTCTTTTATTTAATGCAAAGAAAACAATTAATGCGGGACAAAAAGGAACATTAGACTTAGATTAATGGATATGGCCCTAAAGGGCCAATTACCTGAACCCGGACCCGGCCTGACACGACGAGTGTGTGTATGTGTGTGGTAACCATTCCATCCTCTTGTTCTTTGAAACAAATGATTGAATCACCATATAGGATATAAACCCCACCACCATTTTGTGATTCATCAATATGGGACTATTCCACATCATCAAAGTTCAAACAAAGGTACTTCATAAAGGGAGTGGTCCCCAAATTGTTTTCTTCTTTGAATTGTTTTCTCATATCTTTTTATATTCAACATTCCCTCACAAATTCAAAGAATGAAAACATGAGGAAACAAATATGAAAGGTGGAGTAATCTGAAGCAGGACATATCATGCTTTAAGTAATGGTACCTTCTGGTTTGAACCACTACCTTAGTTGACTAACTTTACCCCCATAGGAATAAAGTGAACTAAAGTCTTGAACTTGAACCTTTGGTGTAGGAGTATCCACTAGCAACAACATGATAAAGGTTCTGGTTGTAATCTTTAAGGGCGACGCGTTAATGGCCTTGCACCCAAATCCTATTCCATGAGTGACTTCAGGAATAATCCAATTTCTCAAACTGCGGTCACACAATCACACTCATATAGGTGGGCTTCTCTAGAGATGCACTTCTAACATCTCGCCTAGAAGGTTTTGAACTCATTCATAGTTTTCACTCTTCATTTACTTGCAGCTACAATACCTTTTCAGAGTATTTAGAAGAAAAGACATAGATACATAGTATCACATTAAGAAGGTGCTATCCAGTTCACCCTACAGCTTGTTATTACCTCAATGAACCTATTTTATGGGATCTTCACTCAAATAGGTTGGGTTGCCACTGTAGATGAACTACTGATGAGTTTCAGTCTCATCCCCTCTCTGGATTTCAGGACTAATGAATTATCTAGTTCTTTCGTTAATAGATCAGCTGTGTTCTCTTTGTATCCAACATAGTTCACAACAACCACTAACTGAGACACCAGTTCTCCTATAGATTTTATTCTGACTTGGATGTATCTTCTTTGTTTTTTATTATATTTTGTGCTTTTGATCTTTGCGATTGTTGTTATATTATCACAATGCACAGATATCACAAGAATTGGTTTGCTCATTAAAAGAAGTTCTTCTAGAAGTCCCTTTAACCATTCAGTTTTCATTCCTATGATATCTAAAGCACATAGCTCAACCTCAAAAGTAGACCGTGACAAGATGGTCTGCTTTACTGACCTCCAGGCGACTGCACCGCCACCCAAGGTAAATACATACCCTGTTATGCCATAACTCCCAAAGTTTATGGCTATTCAACTTGCATCACTATATCCCTTAAGAACGACAGAGAATCTCTTGTAATGCAAACTCAAAGAAATAGTTCTTTTCAGGTACCTAAGTACCATGTCCAATGCCTTCCAATGAGTGTGATTTGAACAACTTGTGTATCTACTTAATTTTGTCATAGAGAATGAAATATCCGGTCTCGTATAATTTGCAAGATACATCAAACTTCCAATAATCTGAGAATACCTTAATTGAAACACATGAACATGAGTCGTATTCTTATAAAGAGGAGTAGAAGGGTCATATGGAGTTGCTACAGATCTTCCTTTGTTATAGCCAAATTTCTCAAGTACTTTCTCAACATAATGAGATTGAGAAATAGCTATACCATCAGCTGACTGAGTCAGCTTTAAGCCTAAGATCATAGTTGCAATGCCCATATTCTTCATCTCAAATTTACTACTAAGAAACAACTTCGTCTCATTCACAATTCTCATATTGAAACCAAACAAAAGAATGTCATCTACATATAGGCATAAAATGATACATGCATCACTTTTAACTTTGTAATAAACATATTTATCAGATTCATTGACAACAAAGTTAAATGATAAAATAGCTTTATCAAATTTCTCATGCTATTGTTTAGGGGCTTATTTTAGTCCATATAACGACTTAACAAGTCTACAAACTTTATTTTTATTACCAGGAGCCACAAAGCCCTCAAGTTGATCCATATAGATCTCCTTTTCAAGATCGCCATGCAAAAATGTTGTCTTCACATCCATTTGATGGACCGAGAGATTATAAATAGAAGCCAGTGCAATAAGCACCCTAATTGTGGTCATCTGTGTAACCAGAGAATATATGTCAAAATAATCTATTTTTTCCTTTTGTTCAGTTGGCATCACAAATTATTTCTGACTCATATGCTCTTCCTCAATGGCTATGGCTACCATAAGATCATCCAGGGAAATCTTTTCTCTACGGTGCTTGAGAGACATGCCAAAGTCTACCCAAGACTTAGGATTTTTTTCTACGATGATCATGACTTAAAACTTCTCAGAAAGTTTTATATCTGCCTCAACCAAACTATGGAGCAATAACATAAACTCAAGTGCCTGTTCAGTAACCGACTTGCCCTCAGCCATCTGATACTTCAGAAACTTGGCAACAGAGTACTTCTCAAGACCTTGGTCTTCGGTATTGTACTTTTTGTCAAGTTGATCCCATAGGGCTTTAGGAGTGGTAGAGGAGGAACTATATACGTCAAACAAAGTGTTGGATAGAGCCAACAGAATGCAACCACGACATATACCATCATTCTCTTTCCACTCTGCAGCTGCAGTAACAGTGACAGGATCATGATCAATATTAGAAATCATAGGGCATTCGAACTCCAGAACATAAATCAAGCCTATAGTCGTGAACCAGATTTTCATGCGTTGTTGCCAACACTTGAAATTTTGACCGACAAACTTTTCAAGCATACCAGACATGTCTACTTTCGGTATAAAACTAGATGAAGTCAACATGCTTAAAATCTTCTCTAAGACTGTTAGAAACACATACAGTATCATGATGCAAATAAAATTATAAATCAACATGATATGCATGTTTAACAAAAGATTCAAACCGTGACAAGGTTTAATCATGTCAAGTTTTGTTTTAAACCAAAATCCAGACGAAGACAACAGATAAAACAAATGCGTAGAACATAATAAGAACAACAATGACAACATGTTAATATTCTGTAATAAGCTAAGGCGTATAAAAATACTCCCCTTAGAAAAGATTTGCCCCCACATACGATGTAAAAAGGGTTGAGCGTCTTTCCCCAACGATATAATAGCCTCGACGATCTGGATCGATGCACTCTGATGGTAGATCACCCTTCAAAAAACAACCTCAGTGAACAACTGTTGCAGAACTCTCCTTTCCAGGAAACACCCTTCAGAAAAGCACGAGAGAGAAAACAAATTCTATAAGATAATTCTCGAGAGTCACCGTAACCGCAACCCTCTAACCACATTTTATAATCCCTGAATGGATACTAAAGACATAGAAGAGATTCGTTACCGGTTACGAAGTGACGTGACCCATCAACAGAATGATCCATAATCTATTTTTTTATTTAATCCAAATAAAATAATTAATGCGGGACAAAAAGGAACATTGAACTTAGATTAATGGATATGGCCCTAAATGGCCAATTACCTGAACCCGAACCTGGACCCGGCCCGACACAACGCGTGTGTGGTAACCATTTCACCCTTTTGTTCTTTAGAACAAATGATTGAATCACCATATAGGATATAAACTCCACCACCATTTTGTGATTCATCAATATGAGACTATTCCACATCATCAAAGTCCAAACAAAGGTACTCCATAAAGGGAGTACTCTCCAAATTATTTTCTTCTTTGAAGTATTTTCTCATCTCTTCTTACATCCAACATCCACTCCACCTAAAACACCCAAAGAAGGCAAGAAGAACAAACCCTAGATCCAACCGCACGTCAAAATCTCACATGAAAGCATTTTTAGAGCGAAATAGATGACAAATACTGCACTGATCGCTCTGTCTAGTGTCTTCCTCGCTGTGATCGCTCTCATCGGCCCCTCACGGGCCTCAGCCTCGCTCCTCCACCCCGTCAAGGCACTTTTTTTAAAATTTGTTTTCCCATCCTTATTTTAGGAGAGGGTTGTGTATGTTCGCCCCCGATGATTCACTGAATCCCACGTCCGTGTTTGGGGGATCGAATGAGCGCCACGTATTCATGCACATGGGGCTCGTATTACCGTGTATGTTGACATAACTTTGCATCGGACTCTGGTGCTGTTGCAAAGACTTAATCACCCTTACTTGCTTTTCTTGCCCTGAAATGACGGTTCGAGGAAATGACAAAAATATCCTCCATTCAAAAGTTGTGAAACGACGGGTGGGGAAAAGGACAAAAAAGTCCTCCTTCCAGAAAGTTTGATGTTAACCATTTAAAGTGGAGACGTTCGCCTGCGCCATCTGCTGTAACAGTGCTCCCATTATCAACGTTCCAGTGTTACAAAACATTCCAGTGTCTTCTCTTCATTACTGCTGTCGTTAGGCATCATGGAAGAAAGCAATGATTCACAAACATTCCAACCAGTGCCATCAAGGCACAGTGAGTAGCTTTTCATCTTATCATGCTATCGATGAAGAAGGCATGTCGTCTTGTGTGCCATTAAGGCATTGTTTGGTTATTGCAGGTAGATCTTGTTATTACGAAGGTTGGAAACTTATCGATATTTGTAAGACGCTGGGACCTGTTGACAAGAACGCTTGTTTGCAGATGCTAGGAAGGGCCTCTACCCCATCAAGTATCCTACAGTCACTCATCATATGCATTGTATCTCAAACCGCTGTATTAGTAACAAACTCTCGTTTTTGTGAGATACATTTTTGTTAGTTAATATTGATTTGTTTGCTATTATGTTCAAGTTCTTCCTTATCGATTTGTAATTTATTGTGCGATATATTTATCGACCTTTTAGATAGTATGTTTTTGTATCGTCGAGTTATAAGTTATAAAAACTGAACTGCCGTATCGATTTTCAATATCTGACAAATCGCTATACATATCATTTTGTAAGATATTATATGTTTTGTAATATGTATTTGTAAGATATTTGTACACAGACTTTGAAAACGTTTGGGTGCAGAAACACATCTTGACACGCATGGCGGGGCAATTTTCGCATGCATATCGTTGCTCTCTCAGCGACTTCTATTGAACTCGCTTTAGAGCCTCGTGGATATTATGAGAGCGTTATCGTCAACACACATGTATGTGATCATCGCAAAATTTTTCCTCTCTCGTGTATTTCTCTCTCTTCCTTCTCTTTTCCTTTTCTAACCTCTATTCTCCTCCTTTTTGAAGGGAAGAAAATAAAAGGCAGAAAAGAAAGAGAGAAGAGAAAAGAAAGAAAGAGAGAGAGAGAGAGAAGAGGAACTCTTTTGCAGGTTTTCACTTGACCTTTATTTGAAAAATATTTAGAAATTTAACTCGCCTCCGTTTTGAAAATTTGCGGGAAAATGGAGAGACGGGATTCGCTCGTCGGTACGAGGTTCGACCGTTCCTAGCGCCTTTACTAGGGGTAATCGAACCAAGGATCAAATCTATGCCTTTTGCTTTTGCCTAAATATAATCTAAGAATTTATCCTAAAAGATCTAAATGCACAAAGAATCATGCTTGTGCAATGCAATGATGTATGCTCTTTTTGAAAGATATTTTGAAAATCTCCAAGTTATTCTCAGATGAATTTGATAAGGAAGTGAAGAAATGATTGAATCTAACTTAGAACTTTAGATAGATCAGAGAATTTCTAAGTCTTTGAAGTAAATCGGAGTTGAAAGAGTAAATCTTTGACTTAGAGAAAGAATGATTTAAAGCTTTGAAAATGAAAGAAGATGAAGTTTTAAAGTCAGAAGTGAACTTTGAATTTAATCATGGATTTTAGAAGAAAAGATAAGATTTGAAAAATGGAATTGATTTTTGGAATTTGGAATGAATCTGGGAAATACCAATGATATAGAAATGAATTTAAGAAAATCTAAACATGATCTGTAAATGGATCTATCTTTGAGATCTGGAATATAATTGGCTTTGAATTTGGAAAAAAATAGAACTTGATTTGAAACATGGATTTCAAGATGGAATATGAATCCAAAGTTTGGATGGGATCCGAGATTTGAGATGGATTTTGGATCTGAGATCCAAGATGGATTTGAATTCTGGATCCTAAAATGGGTTTGGATCTGAAGTCTGAGACCCAAAAGTGGAGAATGGATTCCGAATCCTAAAACGGATTTGGATCTGAAGTCTGAGATCCAAGATGGAAGTTGAGTTTTGGATCCTAAAATAGATTTGGATCTGAAGTCTAAGCTCCAAAGTGAAATTGGAGTCTGGATTCTAAAGAGGAATTGGATCTGAAGTCTGAGATCCAATATGAGTGTTGAATCCTGGATCTTAAAGAGGAATTGGATCTGAAGTATGAGATCCAATGTGAGTGTTGAATCCTGGATCCTAAAGAGGATTTGGAGTTAAGAACTTCCAAGTTTAATCTGAACTTAAAAAATGAATTTTAGAAATTGAATCTTGAATATACAAATGAATTTCAAAGTTAAATTGGATTTTAAATTTAAGATAGAATTTGGAATTTGAAATAAAAGATGATTCTGAAGTTTCAAAGTCAAATGGGACTTTGAAATTGAATTCTTGAATCCTTTTGAGAAATAGAATTGGATTTGAATTTATAAATAGGATTTGATCTGAGAAATGAAGGAAAGAATTACTTGGATTTTATAAAAAAGAATTTAGAAATATGATGCAATTCTATCTAAATGATGAATGAATTTAAATTTTTGAAATTGGATTTTAAAAGCTATTCCATTCTTTAGATGAATTAAAATAAGATTGAAGATATAGTACATCCTTGACTATGGTCATTGAATGTATTATATAATAATCTATATTTAAATTCAAGAGAAGAATAAAATACATTCGGTGCTTTTATAGAATTTAAAATGAAATTGACTCTTAATGTACCCTGACTATGGCCATTGGTATATATTTTGAGTCAATTCTAAGTTAAATTCCAATAAAAGGAGAAAATATTTAAGGAAATATGATGAATTTTGAAAACGGATCCAGTGTGGGTCCAGTGTTATTTCGTAAAAGATAAAAATCCTAAGTCATGTTTACATCATGACTATGGCCATTGATGTAAATCATCAACTTAAGACTAATTACCTCTTACGAAATGGTGCACGTGCCATTCGTGTTTCACCATTGTGAGAATTTGAGAAATAAAGGCAAAAATGCATGAGAACAAGCAATTTATGATGTTTACAATGCTCATCCATTCTACCTAAAGCAAGAAATGTAAATTCTCATTCAAATCTAGCTATTACAACATGTGAAATTAATTTTACAACTTCAAATGATAATTTTATCCACATATTTCCTGCCAAACAACTGAGTTAATCATGAGAAAAAAAAGGAATAATGGCATACATCACATGGATATCTAAAAACAATGTTCACAAACCGAGATATGAATGATGGAAAAGGTGGAAAGGATATATATATATATATATATATATATATATATATATATATATATATATATATATATATGCCTATATACATATATATGTGTACATATATGGGTATATTCACATGTATATAAGTATATATATCTATGTATAGATACATATATATGTATGGGGGAATCTGTCCAAATATGTTTAAGAACACTCATGGAGGGACACATGTGAAGGCATGTGCATATATATATATATATGTATATACGCATGCATGTATGTACTCATAATTAGAAGACTTGAGCTCATTTATACATAGGTCATGCATACAGGGTCTGTCAGGGAAATCACAACTGAAAATACAATATGTAAGTAACCTACAGGGGAGAGATTGCTGCAATTGCAGCAAATATGTTTTACACAGGTGGGCAGTAGTAAGTGGGGAGTTAAGGATGCAGTGATGTTGGTGAACATGTGGCTGTGTGCAGAAGGTGAGGAAAGTGAAATGATGCAATGATATGACTGTATGAAGGTAGGAGATTGAGGGCAGAGTGAAAGGTAAAGTGTAGCTAGACTGCCATTGTATAACGAGCATATGATGGCTTGTGAAGTAAAGTGTAACATAGTGATGCTGCAAAAGGTGAGCATTGGTACAGTAGGGGTACAGCGTGTCCCCTTTCAAACAAAAAGGAAGTAGTTTTTCAAAGAATTTCTGAGACACATTGGCTTCAAAACTTGATGAAGCCATTTCGGGTGAAGTACCATCAACCTGCTTTATTGAAATCTGTGATTACCTGTTTCCTTGAACCTAAACATCAAGAGATGTCTTCCCCAAAACTCCACCATATGGAGAAATTTGTGGGAAAGAAACTGTCTTAGTAAAGAAAGGGTTTACTGTGTAGCCCTTATTTCCAAAACCTAGGCCATAATATTATGACAACCTAGTTGTTCATAGCAGTCCAGCATCTAAGGCGTCAGAAGGTTATGACTATCTATTATGAAGCAAAGTTTTGAAAGTGTCTATTGTAATAATGTTCACACGCTCAGTAAATTCAGGCAAATGAAGGCTGGATTCTAAATGGGAAAAAGTTGTGATAGTGGAGCTTACTGATATGGCTAATACATGGATTATCTAGGTAGTTACATATCAGACCTTGAGGGTTCTGATTCATTAGAATGAATTTCCCGAGAGAAATGAAAAAGGTGTTTGACCACCCGTACTTGCATTTGCCAAAGATAGCCTACAAATCTTCATGGTTTTCCATTGAAATCCTCAGCAGGTCACTCATATTTCCATAATACCCATGTCTAAATAAAACATCCTTCAGATGGAATAATCATTTATTCTGAATATATACAACCAACAAACGAAGCCATACAAAATGAATATATTCAAAACAAACTATTCCTATAACATGTTGCTTCAATATACACGTTAGACTATCCCATCTTCATATTAAAAGAGCAATTTAAATAATAAAATTAACTAAGACTAGTACAGTGGGTGGGAAAACATATCTAAGCAATAATGCTAAAAAAAAAAAAATAGATGACAGGAAGCAAGAGCAATCTTGTGGATTTGATGGTAATGCTAAAATCTCTCTAAAACAAACTGTATAATGGAAAGCAAGTAAGCTGTAAATGCTGGACTTGGGCCTGATTTGATCATTTCTCTGAGCATCTGGAAATGCTGAAGGATGCATTAAGACCATCAACCAACCCAAGAAACTGAGTGGCGATGGTGATTTCTGCAGATCGATCCTCCATGACAGATAAGGCTCGTAGAACTGAGATGTTAAAGTATTTTGCAATGATATCTCCATATCGGTATATACTATAAACATTACCTGGGCTATTTCCAATATAGTCACCAATTTTCAGAGCTACAACTTGATGATTCAAAAGAATGTGAATAACAACCTGCAGGGACTAGCAAAATGTGATGCTATGAACAAGTATATAATGAAATTAACTTGTCTCACAAAAATATTTGAACTTACCTTTGCAACTGTGTCAAAAAAAAAAATTGTTTCACTGGTGATTGTTTGGTATGCTTTTGCAGCGAATGGAATAGCAATTTGCAACAAGTACTTACAGCTAATAAAGAAAAATAATTTTCTACAACAAATGAGAGGAACTTATGACGAAGCAGATGCAAATATGGGTCCCGTAAAATTAATGCAGTGGACTATTTATCAAACTCGTTCCAGATATGAGATTCTCGAGATTAAGAATAGTGAACTTCATAAAAGATTAATGGAATTTTAATCTTGTTTCCTCATACCTTGACCAATAAGACAAACCTCCTTTCTGAATGATGAATACTTACCACTTCTTAAATTCCTCAAATTTCTCCACCCCAGACATGTCGCTGGCCAACCACTGATCTAGCTTGTTTTGAATGTTCCCACCATCGGAATCTGACCCGAGGCCTCCATAAGATATTTACAACTAACTTAAATTAGAAGGAAGGATCAAGTTGATGACTGCAACTGATATGAATCCGGTATGCTGCAAACTGTGGAGAACTCTAGCAATACTGAAGCACCACAGAGGTGGTAAATCTAACAACATAGGTTCGAAAGTCAACGAAAAATATGATTAACTGCAAACTGGGAATTACGACCAGGGGCCAGAAAATTGGATAACCTTAAGAGCAGATTGAAAATTAGCATAAAAGCAAGACACAAATTGCAAAACAGTCAAATGTAAAGAAATGCAAGAAAACATGAAAAATGAGGGATCAAATGTCAATCAAACATCAAAATAAACACAAGGAATCAAGAAAATCATGGGTTTATCGAAACAACGAAAAGCAAGAAGATAGCATAACATTTATTCATAGCTTACCTAATGATTTCGCTGCAAATACATAACAGAGGTTAGTATTTCATTGATTGACCTTAGATGGTGGAATTGGCATGGCAGGGAAAGCGTGATGAAGGTGCCAATCTATTCTTCAAGAGGAAAAACCACCAAACTACAATAAAAAAATTTCCAGCAAAGCTATATCCAAAAGACATTGTCACATACTGACAACAAGCATTCCTCACAACCACAAGCTATTAACGCCGATTCCATATTTGTGAATTGACTATCATTGAGATGTTCAGCAACATCCATGACTCTCTTGGTCAAATCTACATATGCCAAGCCCATCGTATACTCATTTTCCCTAAAGTCGGGAAACACTGCAGCAATAGCAGGCAATTCCTGTCTTGGACAACCTCCAGTTCGATTCCCCTATCCTCATATAATTCCAAGGTATGACCAATTCTCTCAAGAAGAAAATCACGAGCAAATGTTTCAAACCTGTTTTGCTAATACTCACACTTGAAATAGCATTGGGACCACTGCCAAGGTGCCATAGAACAGTAGTAATCCGATAGTATATTATCTCTGCAATGATATAGCTTACAATGGATGTCAATTGACAAGCAGACTCAAGAAACAATCCTAACATAGGGTATTATGCAGAGAAAAACATATGAAATATGTGAATCTTATGTATGCAATTTGAAGCAGGGAGCGGATCCAAAGAAAACGAAATCGAGACGATGAGATATAACAAGAAATTGAAGGACTAAGGAAAATTTGTAAATAAAATAAAAAAAATGTTGGAATCCGAGGATTCCTACTGATATAGCAATTGATGGGTCGATTCTGCTACCCGCAGGTCGACCCATCATTTTGCCTTATGAAGAAAAGGAAGAAAATAAAAAATTTGAAAAATCAGAAGAAAACCGGGTGACGTTACAAGAGGAAAAAGAGATCCCTAAAAGTGACAGAGAGTAAAGAATCGCTTACCTATAATTGCAAACGCTTCAGAGTAGTTGGCTCCCTTTCGTCAGATGAGAAAAGCCCCAGGAAATAAGCAGAAGGAAAAGCAAGAGGGAGGAAAAGGGGGGGGGGGGGAAGTTGAAGATGATCTTATCGCGAAGGAGAAGAAGGCGGAGAGACAGCAGATGATAAAAGGGATCGTCGAAGTAAAAAAAAAAAAGAGGTGCGGGGGTGAAGATGGATCATCGAAGGAAAAGAAGGTGGAGGGGTGGAAGACGACTGTGAAGGAGAAAGAGGAGACAATGGCAGGGTGAAAACGGATCGTAATGGAGAAATGAGGAGGTGAAGAAGCGGTATTCGTGAAGTAGAAGAAGGTGGAGGGGTGATAACAGATGGGTTTAGGGTTTTCTGCGTGGTTCCTTTATAGGGGAGAAGGAGGTTCGCGAAGGAGGAAAACGGTTGAAGATGAAGGGCTTAGGGAGAACCAGCCGATCAAAAGGCTGATGGAGCGCTGATGGATGAGAATGGAGGGGAGAGGCGCCATGGATCACCTGCGATAAGGAGAAGGTCTTCCCATTCAACCCCTTGTGAAGGGTTTTTACCAAAACCCTAAAAAAAATGAGTTCAAAAGGGGGCCCCTTTATTTTTAAGTTTTTGCAAAGAGGGGCTCCCTAACAAAACTTTTTTGCAAAAGAAGTTTTTCTCAAAACCCGATTTTTCAAAAGAGTGTTTTTCAAAAGGTTTTTGCAAAAGGTTTTTGCAAAAGAATGGTTTTTTTTTTTGTATTTTATTTTATTTTTTTTTTGTTGTTCTTTTCTGAGTATTTTGATTTTTTTGTATCTTTGGAATAAAAGCCTGAGAAAATAAAGACTAAATCCTAATTTTTTGTATTTTTCTAAAAAGACTATTTACAAAAGTATCTTCCTGAGAATTTCAGACCATTTCGGGAAAATTTCTTCAAAAAAGAGGGTTTGGACCCCGGTTTTGAGAAAATATTCAAGTTTTGACACTCGAATCGAGAAATATGATTTGATGGATCCAAACAGATGTCAGAAGGATTGTCTGAGCTATTTAAAAATTATTTTTGGTATTTTCTATAATTTTAATTTAAAATTTGGACAATGTGACTCAGATTTGGATCTGGACAACAGATCCAGGTCCGAAATCAATTTAAACATATACAATGAATTTAATTTCAGTAAAACTTGAGAAATGAACTGGAATTTAGAAAAAAAATGAATTTAGGGGCAGAAAGGGGATATTTAAAAGATTTTGAAAAATTTGGGGTGTTCACAGATGCCCCTCTTTGCTACTAAGCCGGTTGAAAGACGAGCTTAGTGGCAAAGAAAACACGGCCCCAGTCAGCAAATCTGAACTGGGTGTGGAAAAATTTATTTGAGAGACATGGTTTTTCAGGTTTAAAATTTTATCCTTGAATGGCTTGGGGGGACGAAATCCTCGAAAATGATATGACCGAATAGATAGAAATGAGGAAATCGTGATGGGACTTTGGGTGAAGACCCCAAAATGATGAAAGGATTTCGATCAAGTCTCATGAATGAGGCAAGATCAGCTTTTTGGAATGACTCAGGTTTAGCGCTTAACTTGGATGGGACAAAGATATATCAAGATAATCTGAATGGGGAAAGTAGTATATGAGGACCTTGATGGGACATTTTGGAAAAATGCCTTGTGAGATGAAGCTCAAGTAGGATTTTATTCTGGATGGATATACAAAGCACGAATTCCTCGATGGGAAGAACCATGATGGGACTGGAAGGAAATACCTCGTTTGCAACGAGACTCAGGTTTAACCCAAACCTGAAAAAGGAAGATATCTCGAGGTACGAGGTTCAGGCTTAAACCCTTGACCTGAAGGGGACGACCATAATGAATCCTCGAGTGAAGAGACCATGATGGGACCTTCGGAGTTTGGACGAACAAATCCGAAAGGAGTTTGCGAAAGGAGGAAGGAAGTGGGGTTTCCTAAAGCTTTGAGAAAGGGATGAACTTGGATGTCTCATTGCTGAGACTAAAATCAACTTTTGAATTTAATGACCTCTCGTAGAAAATACAGGTTTTGACCCTTAACCTGAGTGGGAACGACTATACGGGATCCTCAAAACTGTGATGGGACAGGAGAGATACTTCAGCTGAATGAGGCAACTCTTCTGGAATGTGAGAGATGGAAAATAAGGAGAGGTGAGGAAAAATGAACGATGAATAAGGTAGGAGGCGAATCTTTCGATGGGGTGAAAGATGAATAAGGCGGACCTTTTATCAAGGAGACAAATCTCTTGACAAGGCGAAAGATGGAACAAGGCAAATCATTGGGACAGGAGAAGGTAAAAGTGAAATATGAAGATGGCGATGAAGATGGCAATCCTTTTTAGCAAGGAGAAGGTAAGATATGAAGATGGCAACAGTAAGGAGAAGGCAAAATATGAAAATGTGAAGATGGCAATCCTTTTGGCAAGGAGAAGGCAAAATGTGAAATATGAAGAAGGCAATCCTTTTAACAAGGAGAATGTAAAATGTAAGATATGAAGAAGGCAATCATTTTAACAAGGAGAAGGCAAGTCTCTCGACAAAGCGAAAGACAAGGAAGGCAATCATTTAATCAAGGAGAAAGGCAAGTCTCTCGACAAAGCGAAAGACGAAGAAGGCAATCCTTTTATCAAGAAGAAGGCAAGTCTCTCGACAAAGCGAAAGACGGAGAAGGCAATCCTTTTATCAAGGAGAAGGCAAGTCTCTCGACGGAGCGAAAGACGGAGAAGGCAATCCTTTTATCAAGGAGAAGGGCAAGTCTCTCGACAAAGCGAAAGACGAAGAAGGCAATCCTTTTATCAAGGAGAAGGCAAGTCTCTCGATAAAGCGAAAGACGGGGAAGGCAATCCTTTTATCAAGAAGGCAAGTCTCTCGACAAAGCGAAAGACGGAGAAGGCAATCCTTTTATCAAGGAGAAGGCGAGTCTCTCGACAAAGCGAAAGACGGAGAAGGCAAACAACTCTAGGTGGTATCAAAAATGGATATCGAATATTTATTTCATTCTTAGAATATCTAGAAAATTTTGCCAATGGGATAAATTTATAGTTGACTTCAACGCTTAAAATGTGCACGTATGTGCGAAAGATATTCCCTCTTTTACCTAGAGTATTTCCTCCAACGAGGTTAACTCTTTGGTTTTAAGAGTCAAATTCAAAATTTTAGCGTTGATGACTTTCTTCAAGGAAGCTATCCATTTCCCTGATATGAGAAGAGAAGAAAATATTCTCAATTTCATAAAAGAAAGTAGTGAAAAGATATTGATAAAAGAATTTTGCATGAGAAAAGACGACTTCTGGCAATTTAGGCAGTTTGATATCTGAGTGTTTTCTCATGATGATCTTCTTGCACTCTTTTTGAGTCATTGGGCTTTTTCGGGCTTTTTACATCATCCTTCATTTGGATGTGTCCTGACTTTTCTCTCTTTTTCAAGGAAGGGTACGTCACAAACTCCTTCATCTTGGAGATGTTCTGATCCTTCATTTTTCTCAGGGATTACATATGATATTGGCTTAAAGGTCTTTAGATGATAGCTGAAATCAAATATCATTTAGGGTTTGTCGGTAGGTTCATCACATCCGCCTTCATCTCGACGGTGATCCGAACTTTCCCTGGAAGGATCCGTCACAAACTCCGTCATCTTGGAGATGTTTCAAATCTTCTTTGGCCCCGGGAGTCTACTCGCTTAATTCACCTTCATCTTGACGACAATTGAGAGATCCCTTTTGCAGATATTTGATTGCAACTTTAAAATGAGAGGATATGGATTAAATGAATTCTTTTATGGCTCAGGGTACTTCCTCTGTCTAATTGCCAGGAATTCTTCTTTAAATATGCATCATAGCTATGATCAATATCAATTCGCTTCTGGCTTTTCAATGTCATCGAATATTTATTTCACTAATCATACCGAGGATATTTCTTTCATCCTTTTGGTTGATCAACAGGAAAAAGATTTGAATTTTACCTCTCCTTCACAAAGAGTTTCACCTTTTATGAAGAAAATACTAGAGGTAATATGAGGTAATTCTTTTGTGTAGTAAGATTTATTTGGAATCAACAAATATTTTTAGCAAATTGGCAAAGTTTTTATGACTTCTATGTGAAATATTTACTCAATATAGATTTTGATGCGACCTTTAGTTGAAATTTATGATCTTGGATATTCTGATCAGTAAAATTGGAACCTTTCATTTAACGACCAGCGAAGGAGCTGGAACTTTTCATTTAACGACCAGCGAAGTAGCTGGGACTTTTCATTTAACGACCAGCGAAGTAGCTGGGACATTTCATTTAATGACCAGAAAAATCTGGGACCTTTCATTTAACGACCAACAAAGGAGTTGGAGCATTTCATTTAACGACCAGCGATGTAGCTGGAACATTTCATTTAACGACCAGCGAAGTATCTGGAACATTTCATTTAGCGACCAACGAAGTAGCTAAGACATTTCATTTAATCATTTAATGACCAGCAAAGTAGCTGGGACATTTCATTTAATCATTTAACGACCAACGAAGTAGCTGGGACATTTCATTTAATCATTTAACGACCAACGAAGTAGCTGAGACATTTTATTTAATCATTTAATGACCAGCGAAGTAGCTGGGACATTTCATTTAATCATTTAACGACCAACGAAGTAGCTGGGACATTTTATTTAATCATTTAATGACCAGCGAAGTAGCTGGGACATTTCATTTAATCATTTAACGACCAACGAAGTAGCTGGGACATTTTATTTAACGACCAACGAAGTAGTTGGGACATTTTATTTAATCATTTAACGACCAGCGAAGTAGCTGAGACATTTTATTTAACGACCAACGAAGTAGTTGGGACATTTTATTTAATCATTTAATGACCAGCGAAGTAGCTGGGACATTTCATTTAATCATTTAATGACCAACAAAGTAGCTGGGACATTTTATTTAATCATTTAATGACTAGCGAAGTAGCTGGGACATTTTATTTAACGACCAACGAAGTAGTTGGGACATTTTATTTAATCATTTAACAACCAGCGAAGTAGCTGGGACATTTTATTTAACGACCAACGAAGTAGTTGGGACATTTTATTTAATCATTTAACGACCAGCGAAGTAGCTGGGACATTTTATTTAATCATTTAACGACCAACGAAGTAGCTGGGACATTTCATTTAATCATTTAACGACCAGCGAAGTAGCTGAGACATTTCATTTAATGACTTGATTTAAGATTGAGACTTTTGAAAGGCAACCAGTACGAGGACTGAGTTTTGTGACTCAACTTGATCTTTAGATTTTGAAAATTTAGCAAAGATAACTAGGTTTTTCAACTGAGAGTCGGGGAGGAGATCGGCCTATTTAATATATTTAGAGATCGAAGCAAGAAGAATGGCCGGGGTTTCAGGATTATCCCTTATCCTGAAGGAAAAATAGAATAGACATTTTTGAAGAGAATTTAGAAAAAGAATGATTCAGGTTTATCCCTTAACCTGAAAGGGAAATGGAATAGACATTTTGATGAGAATTTAGGAAAAGAATGATTCAGGTTTATCCCTTAACCTGAAGGGGAAATGAAATATACATTTGATGAAGAATTTAGGAAAAGAATGATTCAGGTTTATCCCTTAACATGAAGGGGAAATGAAAGATTTTGCGACGAGATAACTTGAAACTTGAATTTAGAAGGGATATGACAAGATTTAGAATTTATGATCTATGAGTTAGATGGACCAGGTATGTGACGGGGAATATAAAAAGAATAAACTTTGAAAAGACAAAAGGATATAGAATTTTGAAAAAAATGTAAAACATTTGAAGAAATTGATTTACTTTTGTAAAAGGAATTCTCACAGGTAGCATGGTTGCCCCTATGAGTGCTCTCAGGATTTATCCCTTATCCTGAATGGGAAAAAGAATAGAATTTAAGAAGGTGAAGAGAAATTGATATAATATTTATAAAATCAATAAAGGTTGACAAAACTTGTATTTACAAAAGAATTCTTGTAGGTAGCATTATTGCTCCTACGAGGGGTTTCAGGATTATCCCTTATTCTGAATGGGAAAAAGAATAGAATTTTTAAGAAGGTGAAGAGAAATTGATATAAATTTAGAAAAATCAATAAAAGTTAACAAAATTGTATTTACAAAAGAATTCTCGTAGGTAGCATTATTGCTCCTACGAGGGGTTTCAGGATTATCCCTTATCCTGAATGGGAAAAAGAATAGAATTTTTAAGAAGGTGAAGAGAAATTGATATAAATTTAGAAAAATCAATAAAAGTTAACAAAATTGTATTTACAAAAGAATTCTCGTAGGTAGCATTATTGCTCCTACGAGGGGTTTTAGGATTATCCCTTATCCTGAATGGAAAAATGAATAGAATTTAAGGCAAGTTAATATAAATCTAGAAAATCAATAAAGATTGGAAAAACTTGTATTTACAAAAGAATTCTCATAGGTAGCGTTATTGCTCCTACGAGGGATCTCAGGATTATCCCTTATCCTGAATGGGCACACCTCGGACAACGAGGGTCAGGTTTATCCCTTAACCTGAGCGGGAAAAATAAGAATAAAGGAAATACCTCATGGGAAAGAGGCATCATGTTTATCCCTTAACCTGAAAGGATAAAAGAATTGATAAAATTTAATAAAATTGAGGAGAATTTTGATAAAACTTGATAAAATCTTGATAAAATTGATATAAACTTGAGAAAAACATGAATAAAATGAATGAAATTGATATAAATATCAAATTTAACTGAAAAATTTATAAGATTTAAGAGAAAAAGGAATTTTTCTGATCCTGCCTGCATATGGGATCTTGGAAAGGAAAAAGGTTTATTTAAAAGATAGATGAAAAATCATTTTTGGAAAGAAAATCTACTGCAAGAAGAATGATCAGCGCGAGATCTGATCCTTTAAGAAAGGGAATCATCATGAGAGATCATCATGAGGTTTGATTTCGAAGATAGTGGTTTTTAAAACCAATTTTGAAAGGGAGAATAAACATGAGGTGATGATTTTGAAGACAAATGGTTTTTAAAACCTAATTTGGAAAAAGGAAAATCAACATATTAGTTTATTTAAAAAGGGATTTAGATCAAAATATTTGAATCTTTTGAAGACTTTTTAAAAGAAATTTTATGATTTTGAAAATCCTCATAGGCAATATCATTTCTCTCATGATGGAGAAAAACAAATTTTTGAAAATAGACGACAAGGATTTAAAAACAAATTTGAAAACTAGCAGGCAGGATCAAAAAGATTTTGAAGAAATCAGAAAGAAAAAGGTAATATACCTGGGGTTTTAAAAGAGAAAATTTTGAATAATATACACCCAGGGTTTTGGAAAATATAAAGAAAGTATATACATGTATAATATCATTCAATCATAGATATACAAGCAAAAAGATGTACAAACAACACACCATAAAGCTGACTCTATATGCAATATTTGAAATGGAAGATAGGACCTTAATCCTAACTCTAAGATTTATATCATCTGATTCCAATCAAGGTACGCCGATATACTCAAGCCGAAGCTCGAAGTACGTGGCATATAAAATATCTCTTCGGTTCTAAGGTAAGAGGCTTCCCAACATCCTTGAGCACCTACCGATATACCTCGGACTATGGCCCTTAGGTACATGGTAGGGGGGCGCGAACCCAAATAAGTGGTCCAGTTGTGAGGCTCTCTCCCGAACTATGGTTCAGTGAGACAGCCCAGCAACGTGAAGACCGGGACAATATAGGTAGGGATGTTTTCAAAATATGATCAACATGCAATGAAATCAGAAGGCTCTAATGCAAGTCCTAAAGAGATAGATTTAAATAAATAGAAGCATACACTTGCATACATTGTTTTGCATTCAATCCCTAAATTTGAGGAGAGTTGTATTTAAGACCTAAATCTAATGTGAACATGGGTATAATCTCCTCAATATGGTCCTACCAAACCATACTTAGATCCTATATGCAATGATGTCAGCTTTAGGACAGAGTCTAGGCTCCTAAGGTTTGCATGAAAATGTAGCTGACATATGTTGGAATAAAGACTTAGATTATATAAAAGCAAAGCAAAGGCATAGATCCAACCGGACGAAGACGAGGTCTCATCTCGGTCGCCAAAACTGTGATCATCGCAAAATTTTTCCTCTCTCGTGTATTTCTCTCTCTTCCTTCTCTTTTCCTTTTCTAACCTCTATTCTCTTCCTTTTTGAAGGGAAGAAAATAAAAGGCAGAAAAGAAAGAGAGAAGAGAAAAGAAAGAAAGAGAGAGAGAAGATGAACTCTTTTGCGGGTTTTCACTTGACCTTTATTTGAAAAATATTTAGAAATTTAACTCGCCTCCGTTTTGAAAATTTGCGGGAAAATGGAGAGACGGGATTCGCTCGTCGGTACGAGGTTCGACCGTTCCTAGCGCCTTTACTAGGGGTAATCGAACCAAGGATCGAATCTATGCCTTTTGCTTTTGCCTAAATATAATCTAAGAATTTATCCTAAAAGATCTAAATGCACAAAGAATCATGCTTGTGCAATGCAATGATGTATGCTCTTTTTGAAAGATATTTTGAAAATCTCCAAGTTATTCTCAGATGAATTTGATAAGGAAGTGAAGAAATGATTGAATCTAACTTAGAACTTTAGATAGATCAGAGAATTTCTAAGTCTTTGAAGTAAATCGGAGTTGAAAGAGTAAATCTTTGACTTAGAGAAAGAATGATTTAAAGCTTTGAAAATGAAAGAAGATGAAGTTTTAAAGTCAGAAGTGAACTTTGAATTTAATCATGGATTTTAGAAGAAAAGATAAGATTTGAAAAATGGAATTGATTTTTGGAATTTGGAATGAATCTGGGAAATACCAATGATATAGAAATGAATTTAAGAAAATCTAAACATGATCTGTAAATGGATCTATCTTTGAGATCTGGAATATAATTGGCTTTGAATTTGGAAAAAAATAGAACTTGATTTGAAACATGGATTTCAAGATGGAATATGAATCCAAAGTTTGGATGGGATCCGAGATTTGAGATGGATTTTGGATCTGAGATCCAAGATGGATTTGAATTCTGGATCCTAAAATGGGTTTGGATCTGAAGTCTGAGACCCAAAAGTGGAGAATGGATTCTGGATCCTAAAACGGATTTGGATCTGAAGTCTGAGATCCAAGATGGAAGTTGAGTTTTGGATCCTAAAATAGATTTGGATCTGAAGTCTAAGATCCAAAGTGAAATTGGAGTCTGGATTCTAAAGAGGAATTGGATCTGAAGTCTGAGATCCAATATGAGTGTTGAATCCTGGATCTTAAAGAGGAATTGGATCTGAAGTCTGAGATCCAATGTGAGTGTTGAATCCTGGATCCTAAAGAGGATTTGGAGTTAAGAACTTCCAAGTTTAATTTGAACTTAAAAAATGAATTTTAGAAATTGAATCTTGAATATACAAATGAATTTCAAAGTTAAATTGGATTTTAAATTTAAGATAGAATTTGGAATTTGAAATAAAAGATGATTCTGAAGTTTCAAAGTCAAATGGGACTTTGAAATTGAATTCTTGAATCCTTTTGAGAAATAGAATTGAATTTGAATTTATAAATAGGATTTGATCTGAGAAATGAAGGAAAGAATTACTTGGATTTTATGAAAAAGAATTTAGAAATATGATGCAATTCTATCTAAATGATGAATGAATTTAAATTTTTGAAATTGGATTTTAAAAGCTATTCCATTCTTTAGATGAATTAAAATAAGATTGAAGATATAGTACATCCTTGACTAAGGTCATTAAATGTATTATATAATAATCTATATTTAAATGCAAGAGAAGAATAAAATACATTCGGTGCTTTTGTAGAATTTAAAATAAAATTGACTCTTAATGTACCCTGACTATGGCCATTGGTATATATTTTGAGTCAATTCTAAGTTAAATTCCAATAAAAGAAGAAAATATTTAAGGAAATATGATGAATTTTGAAAACGGATCCAGTGTGGGTCCAGTGTTATTTCGTAAAAGATAAAAATCCTAAGTCTTGTTTACATCATGACTATGGCCATTGATGTAAATCATCAACTTAAGACTAATTACCTCTTACGAAATGGTGCACGTGCCATTCGTGTTTCACCATTGTGAGAATTTGAGAAATAAAGGCAAAAATGCATGAGAACAAGCAATTTATGATGTTTATAATGCTCATTCATTCTACCTAAAGCAAGAAATGTAAATTCTCATTCAAATCTAGCTATTACAACATGTGAAATTAATTTTACAACTTCAAATGATAATTTTATCCACATATTTCCCGCCAAACAACTGAGTTAATCATGAGAAAAAAAAAGGAATAATGGCATACATCACATGGATATCTAAAAACAATGTTCACAAACCGAGATATGAATGATGGAAAAGGTGGAAAGGATATATATATATATGCCTATATACATATATATGTGTACATATATGGGTATATTCACATGTATATAAGTATATATATCTATGTATAGATACATATATATGTATGGGGGAATCTGTCCAAATATGTTTAAGAACACTCATGGAGGGACACATGTGAAGGCATATGCATATATATATATATATATATATATATATATATATATATATATATATATATATATATATACGCATGCATGTATGTACTCATAATTAGAAGACTTGAGCTCATTTATACATAGGTCATGCATACAGGGTATGTCAGGGAAATCACAACTGAAAATACAATATGTCAGTAACCTACAGGGGAGACATTGCTGCAATTGCAGCAAATATGTTTTACACAGGTGGGCAGTAGTAAGTGGGGAGTTAAGGATGCAGTGATGTTGGTGAACATGTGGCTGTGTGCAGGAGGTGAGGAAAGTGAAATGATGCAATGATATGACTGTATGAAGGTAGGAGATTGAGGGCAGAGTGAAAGGTAAAGTGTAGCTAGACTGCCATTGTATAACGGGCATATGATGGCTTGTGAAGTGAAGTGTAACATAGTGATGCTGCAAAAGGTGAGCATTGGTATAGTAGGGGTACAACGTGTCCCCATTCAAACCAAAAGGAAGTAGATTTTCAAAGAATTTCTGAGACACATTGGCTTCAAAACTTGATGAAGCCATTTCGGGTGAAGTACCATCAACCTGCTTTATTGAAATCTGTAATTACCTGTTTCCTTGAACCTAAACATCAAGAGATGTCTTCCCCAAAACTCCACCATATGGAGAAATTTGTGGGAAAGAAACTGTCTTAGATAACAAAGGGTTTACTGTGTAGCCCTTATTTCCAAAACCTAGGCCATAATATTATGACAACCTAGTTGTTCATAGCAGTCCAGCATCTAAGGCGTCAGAAGGTTATGACTATCTATTATGAAGCAAAGTTTTGAAAGTTTCTATTGTAATAATGTTCACACGCTCAGTAAATTCAGGCAAATGAAGGCTGGATTCTAAATGGGAAAAAGCTGTGATAGTGGAGCTTACTGATATGGCTAATACATGGATTATCTAGGTAGTTACATATCAGACCTTGAGGGTTCTGATTCATTAGAATGAATTTCCCGAGAGAAATGAAAAAGGTGTTTGACCACCCGTACTTGCATTTGCCAAAGATAGCCTACAAATCTTCATGGTTTTCCATTGAAATCCTCAGCAGGTCACTCATATTTCCATAATACCCATGTCTAAATAAAACATCCTTCAGATGGAATAATCATTTATTCTGAATATATACAACCAACAAACGAAGCCATACAAAATGAATATATTCAAAACAAACTATTCCTATAACATGTTGCTTCAATATACACGTTAGACTATCCCATCTTCATATTAAAAGAGCAATTTAAATAATAAAATTAACTAAGACTAGTACAGTGGGTGGGAAAACATATCTAAGCAATAATGCTAAAAAAAAAAAAAATAGATGACAGGAAGCAAGAGCAATCTTGTGGATTTGATGATAATGCTAAAATCTCTCTAAAACAAACTGTATAATGGCAAGCAAGTAAGCTGTAAATGCTGGACTTGGGCCTGATTTGATCATTTCTCTGAGCATCTGGAAATGCTGAAGGATGCATTAAGACCATCAACCAACCCAAGAAACTGAGTGGCGATGGTGATTTCTGCAGATCGATCCTCCATGACAGATAAGGCTCGTAGAACTGAGATGTTAAAGTATTTTGCAATGATATCTTCATATCGGTATATACTGTAAACATTACCTGGGCTATTTCCAATATAGTCACCAATTTTCAGAGCTACAACTTGATGATTCAAAAGAATGTGAATAACAACCTGCAGGGACTAGCAAAATGTGATGCTATGAACAAGTATATAATGAAATTAACTTGTCTCACAAAAATATTTGAACTTACCTTTGCAACTGTGTCAAAAAAAAAAATTGTTTCACTGGTGATTGTTTGGTATGCTTTTGCAGCGAATGGAATAGCAATTTGCAACAAGTACTTACAGCTAATAAAGAAAAATAATTTTCTACAACAAATGAGAGGAACTTATGACGAAGCAGATGCAAATATGGGTCCCGTAAAATTAATGCAGTGGACTATTTATCAAACTCGTTCCAGATATGAGATTCTCGAGATTAAGAATAGTGAACTTCACAAAAGATTAATGGAATTTTAATCTTGTTTCCTCATACCTTGACCAATAAGACAAACCTCCTTTCTGAATGATGAATACTTACCACTTCTTAAATTCCTCAAATTTCTCCACCCCAGACATGTCGCTGGCCAACCACTGATCTAGCTTGTTTTGAATGTTCCCACCATCGGAATCTGACCCGAGGCCTCCATAAGATATTTACAACTAACTTAAATTAGAAGGAAGGATCAAGTTGATGACTGCAACTGATATGAATCCGGTATGCTGCAAACTGTGGAGAACTCTAGCAATACTGAAGCACCACAGAGGTGGTAAATCTAACAACATAGGTTCGAAAGTCAACGAAAAATATGATTAACTGCAAACTGGGAATTACGACCAGGGGCCAGAAAATTGGATAACCTTAAGAGCAGATTGAAAATTAGCATAAAAGCAAGACACAAATTGCAAAACAGTCAAATGTAAAGAAATGCAAGAAAACATGAAAAATGAGGGATCAAATGTCAATCAAACATCAAAATAAACACAAGGAATCAAGAAAATCATGGGTTTATCGAAACAACGAAAAGCAAGAAGATAGCATAACATTTATTCATAGCTTACCTAATGATTTCGCTGCAAATACATAACAGAGGTTAGTATTTCATTGATTGACCTTAGATGGTGGAATTGGCATGGCAGGGAAAGCGTGATGAAGGTGCCAATCTATTCTTCAAGAGGAAAAACCACCAAACTACAATAAAAAAATTTCCAGCAAAGCTATATCCAAAAGACATTGTCACATACTGACAACAAGCATTCCTCACAACCACAAGCTATTAACGCCGATTCCATATTTGTGAATTGACTATCATTGAGATGTTCAGCAACATCCATGACTCTCTTGGTCAAATCTACATATGCCAAGCCCATCGTATACTCATTTTCCCTAAAGTCGGGAAACACTGCAGCAATAGCAGGCAATTCCTGTCTTGGACAACCTCCAGTTCGATTCCCCTATCCTCATATAATTCCAAGGTATGACCAATTCTCTCAAGAAGAAAATCACGAGCAAATGTTTCAAACCTGTTTTGCTAATACTCACACTTGAAATAGCATTGGGACCACTGCCAAGGTGCCATAGAACAGTAGTAATCCGATAGTATATTATCTCTGCAATGATATAGCTTACAATGGATGTCAATTGACAAGCAGACTCAAGAAACAATCCTAACATAGGGTATTATGCAGAGAAAAACATATGAAATATGTGAATCTTATGTATGCAATTTGAAGCAGGGAGCGGATCCAAAGAAAACGAAATCGAGACGATGAGATATAACAAGAAATTGAAGGACTAAGGAAAATTTGTAAATAAAATAAAAAAAATGTTGGAATCCGAGGATTCCTACTGATATAGCAATTGATGGGTCGATTCTGCTACCCGCAGGTCGACCCATCATTTTGCCTTATGAAGAAAAGGAAGAAAATAAAAAATTTGAAAAATCAGAAGAAAACCGGGTGACGTTACAAGAGGAAAAAGAGATCCCTAAAAGTGACAGAGAGTAAAGAATCGCTTACCTATAATTGCAAACGCTTCAGAGTAGTTGGCTCCCTTTCGTCAGATGAGAAAAGCCCCAGGAAATAAGCAGAAGGAAAAGCAAGAGGGAGGAAAAGGGGGGGGGGGGGGAAGTTGAAGATGATCTTATCGCGAAGGAGAAGAAGGCGGAGAGACAGCAGATGATAAAAGGGATCGTCGAAGTAAAAAAAAAAAAGAGGTGCGGGGGTGAAGATGGATCATCGAAGGAAAAGAAGGTGGAGGGGTGGAAGACGACTGTGAAGGAGAAAGAGAAGACAATGGCAGGGTGAAAACGGATCGTAATGGAGAAATGAGGAGGTGAAGAAGCGGTATTCGTGAAGTAGAAGAAGGTGGAGGGGTGATAACGGATGGGTTTAGGGTTTTCTGCGTGGTTCCTTTATAGGGGAGAAGGAGGTTCGCGAAGGAGGAAAACGGTTGAAGATGAAGGGCTTAGGGAGAACCAGCCGATCAAAAGGCTGATGGAGCGCTGATGGATGAGAATGGAGGGGAGAGGCGCCATGGATCACCTGCGATAAGGAGAAGGTCTTCCCATTCAACCCCTTGTGAAGGGTTTTTACCAAAACCCTAAAAAAAATGAGTTCAAAAGGGGGCCCCTTTATTTTTAAGTTTTTGCAAAGAGGGGCTCCCTAACAAAACTTTTTTGCAAAAGAAGTTTTTCTCAAAACCCGATTTTTCAAAAGAGTGTTTTTCAAAAGGTTTTTGCAAAAGAATGGTTTTTTTTTGTATTTTATTTTATTTTATTTTTTGTTGTTCTTTTCTGAGTATTTTGATTTTTTTGTATTTTTGGAATAAAAACCTGAGAAAATAAAGACTAAATCCTATTTTTTTGTATTTTTCTAAAAAGACTATTTACAAAAGTATCTTCCTGAGAATTTCAGACCATTTCGGGAAAATTTCTTCAAAAAAGAGGATTTGGACCCCGGTTTTGAGAAAATATTCAAGTTTTGACACTCGAATCGAGAAATATGATTTGATGGATCCAAACAGATGTCGGAAGGATTGTCCGAGCTATTTAAAAATTATTTTTGGTATTTTCTATAATTTTAATTTAAAATTTGGACAATGTGACTCAGATTTATATCTGGACAACAGATCCAGGTCCGAAATCAATTTAAACATATACAATGAATTTAATTTCAGTAAAACTTGAGAAATGAACTGGAATTTAGAAAAAAAAATGAATTTAGGGGCAGAAAGGGGATATTTAAAAGATTTTGAAAAATTTGGGGGTGTTCACAATGTACGACATGTTTATTTTATTGGCATGGTAAGCGACACGTCGATGCTCAGCACAAGCAAACATCAAACCGCACTTGCTTTGATACTTTCATTCATTAAATCGTTGCTTTGACTTGCGTAACCCTAGTGATATCCGTTCTTATATGCATCCTGATTAAATCGTAGTAAACCTATGCCGCTTGCTAACGGAAATTGATATATTGCTTACAAATCATTCTATTGTCTTCTTTTATTTGTCGTTGTTGTTAGGCATTAAGGAAGAAAGCAATGATGCACAAACATTCCAACCAGTTCCATCAAGGCGGCGTGAGTAGCTTCCCAGCATCATGCTATCGATGAAGAAGGCATGTCGTCTTGTGTGTCATTAAGGCTTTGTTTGGTTATTGCAGGTAGATCTTGTTCTTACGAAGGTTGGAAACTTATCGATATTTGTAAGACGCTGGGACCTATTGACAGGAATGCTTGTTTGCAGATGCTAGGAAGGGCCTCTACCCCATCAGGTATCCTACATTCACTCATCATATGCATTGTATCTCAAACCACTGTATTAGTAACAGACTCTCGTTTTTGTGAGATAATATCGACTTGTTTGCCATGTTACTGCAAACACAAATTGATATATTGCTTAAAACATTATTGAGCTTATCATCAAGTTGTAATAAAGACGATGTAGCTCAATCAATAGAAAGATCTGGAGAATTGAATATCTATACTTATGACCCAACTGAAGAATTGAACATCTGCACTAACGATGCACATGAAAAGAAGGGTGCAGGCATTAGACCCACTATTGACTTGAATGTTCCAGTGGAAGAAATGCAATTCAATGATGAGGTAGACTACCATGATAGCGCACATAATAAAAGTGTATGCACCGGGAATGTACACGGAAGTACACCTGACTTCAATGTTCCAGGAGAAGAAATGCAATTCAATAATGATCCTGATTTTGATGTCAGTACACTTAATAAAACCGTAGGAACTGGGAATGTACATGGAATTGCACTTGACTATGTTCCTGTAGAAGGAATGCATTTTAATAACAAAGAAGATGCATATAAATTTTACAATGATTATGCCTTAAAAGTTGGCTTCAGTGTGAGAAGGTTTTCTTGGTCAAAAAATGCATAGGGTGCCAAGCAAGGTTGGAAGAAATCAATGGGAAATCCAACTAGGAGCACGCCAGAATCAAGATGTGGATGTCAGGCGAGATTGGTTTTGAGAAGACATCCGAATGGGAAATTTGTCGTGCGTACTTTAATCAGTGATCATAATCATGATTTATCTGCATCATTTATGACTCCTATGCTAAGGTCACATCGTAAAGTAACTGTAGCTCATGCTGCAATGGCTGAAATAGCCGATAGCGCCGACATTGCACCAAGGAAGACATACAACTTGTTTACCCGCATAGATGGTGGTCGCGAAAATATGTCATTCACACCTTTGGATCTTAGAAACCACTTGAGCAGGAAGAGGACAGATAACATGAAGAACGGAGAAATATGTTGTTTGGTTCGTTACTTACAGAATAAATCAAGAAATGAACATGGTTTCTTTAGTGCAATGCAAGTGGACGCAAATGGATATGCCGTGAATATGTTTTGGTCAGATTCAAGGTCTAAATTAGATTATGAATGCTTCAATGATGTGCTTGTGTTTGATACTACAGTAAAGATTAACACTGAACAGTGGCCATTTGCGCAGTTTGTGGGAGTGAACCATCACACACAGAGTTGTATATTAGGCGGTGCTTTTGTGTATGACCAGACCAAGGAAACCTTTGAGTGGTTGTTCAGAGTATTTACACAGGCAATGAACGAGAAGCATCCTGAAACTGTACTCACAGATGGTGATCACGCAATTGCGGCTGCAGTGCTTCATGTGTGGCCAGATGCACATCATTGCCTGTGTTTGTGGCATATCTTTCAAAATGCAGCAAAGAACATAGGACACATATTTAATCAAAATACAGGGTTTGACAAACATGTTACAAGGTGTGTACTTCATAGCGTAGACGAGGTCACCTTTAAGTCAGATTGGGACAAAATGATTAAGACATACGACCTTGCTGACTGTCTGTGGTTACAAAATTTATATGCAGAAAAAGAGAAGTGGGCATTGACATATGGAAGACAATACTTTTGTGCAGGTATGATAAGCACACAAAGAGCTGAATCTATGCATGCCACGCTGAAGAAAACCCTGTATTCATGTTTAACAATGTTTCGTTTCATGGAACAATATGAATTATTTGTAGACGGTCTAAGACAGAATGAGCTTGAACAAGACGTGAAATGTTTCAATACACGACCTCTAACTTTTGGCATGAAAATATTGATGCGACCTGCAGCTCTGTATACACTAACTGTATTTGAATGGATCAAGAAAGAGGTGTTGCATGTCATGAATTGCAGAATAGAAGAACTGGTGCAAACCGAGAATATGCACAAATACCATATTTTTTGTCAGGGCGAAAAGCATCAGGAAAGGCAAGAAGCGCATGTCACGTACAATGTCGACAATGGAAGGGTAGAATGTTCGTGCAAAATGTATGAATTCAAAGGTATCCTATGCTGTCATGCATTAAAGGCAATCAATCAAGAGAAGATACAAGAAATACCTGAGTCTTACGTAATGCGAAGATGGACGAGACGCACGAAGATTGAAATGCTCGTTATGGACAATGCGAGTAAATCTGGTGTTGACGAGAAGTGCCACATAGCCTCCCGTTACCAACAACTGTGTAGGTCATTCATGCATGTTGCTGATTTGGCATCGAGAAGCGAAGAAGGCTATGCATGTGCGAGAAAAGCTGCAACGGAGTTACTTGAAAACGTGGAGTTAATTCACATTAAGTCTTTTGCAGCGAATGAATACTAGCCGAAGATAATGGGATCGAACAACGTAGGACAAAATCATGTCTCGCTTGACACTCCCGAGAAGTTGCGCCGAAGCGTAAACATTATCTTCAACAAGTCAGTAGTGAACGTTGTTGATTATGATGGACATATTCATGAAGCAAAGGGTATCAAAAGAAAACCTGCCTCTGATCGCAGTCGTCGGAGGGCAAAGGGTGCACTAGAATTGGTTGGCAAGAAAAGGACTAAGAAACAACCAACCTGTAATAAAAAACAACAAAGCCCTTCGAATGAACAGGTATGTAAAACATTATATTGCTCCCCATTGCGTGAAGCTTGTCAAATAGCTAACTCGTGTAATGTCCATCATGCAGCAATACCCTGCAGAAGTACCGGCAAACGTTCAAACCTACATTCCTCCCGACCAGATTTCTGGCAACAATCGCTACAGTTTTACAAGGCTTTTGGTATGTAATCGATGTTGCGAGGAGGTAGGCATTTCTTGTGAAACTTAATTCAGTGTCTAATATTTTCTCTTTCATGACAGGCTACGATGCAGTCGACAGATAGGTTTGGGACACAGGAATCTCGTGTGGGCTATTAACTTAGTTGGCATGCCTCTTTGCATGACCCGATCTCCACAATGCCGGATTTTTTGAGAGTTTATAGTCGTTTGTCATTGACGACTTGCGGTTCGTGGTTGAATTTGTTCAAATCGATAGATAGCGGGTTTTTGCTTCTAGTTGTTTTAGTTGTTTCAATAATATACCTATGTTTTCTTTCAGCTAGACTGTTTTGTTGTGGTGTTTTTGGACAAGATCTATGATGAACTATTCTATGGTTTTCAAGATAGTTTTTAAAATCATTTGAAAGATACTCTCCTCCGGAATCAACTCTAAAGATTTTTAAATTATCATTAAATTGATTTTTAATCATCATATGATATGTCTTAAACGATGCAAAGACTTCATGCTTATGTTTAAGGAAGTATATCCAACAAAATCTTGAATAATCATAAAAAAAATAACATAGTAAGCAAATCCTCCCTTAGACTCTACGGGTGTCTTCGCCTCGAAAGAATAGCGCACAAAGTATTGGCGAAGACAAATACAGCGATTGTTTGCCATCGCTGATTACAGCGATGCAAATAATCAATAGATAAGGAAAGGATTTGTTGCCATCGCTGGATACTTCGTGCTTTGAGTCGGAGAGCGATCTGTGACATCGCAGCATAAATCCGAGTGCACAAGTTCAAAAGATTTGTTTGTAAACGTAGATCTTTGTTCAAAAGTCAAGCTTCTCATTTTTCCAAAAATGCAATGATTACAATTGAAATTACTATTACAGAGATCTTTGTCTTCGCAATCGCTGTATTTGTCTTCGCCTCGAAAGAATAGCGCACAAAGTATTGGTGAAGACAAATACAGCGATTGTTTGCCATCGCTGATTACAGCGATGCAAATAATCAATAGATAAGGAAAGGATTTGTTGTCATCGCTGGATACTTCGTGCTTTGAGTCGGAGAGCGATCTGTGGCATCACAGCATAGTGATTTGTGGGTATTGTTCGAATGTCATATCACACATGAAAAACGTATTTTTGAATATTTAAAACTTAATGAGCGGCATGGAAAGACGTATTTTTGAATACTTCGAATGCAAGCATTTAATTTGGCGGCGGTTATCAAAAAAAGGCGGCATGCGAAAAGCCGTATTTATATTTTTTTTAAACGCAATCAATTAATTAGCTTCATGCTTTGAGTCGGAGAGCGATCTGTGGCATCGCAGCATGGTGATTTTTGGGTATTGTTCGAATGTCTAATCACACGTGGATAGCGATATGTGGCATCGCAGCGTAGAACGTTGTTGATTATTGTTGGACTGTCAATCTTAGCGTGATGCGAAGGATTGTTCAAGTGTGCTGCGATGTGTAGCATCGCAGCGTAGGACTGTCAATCACTGTGCTGCGATGCCACAGATCGCTATTCAACGATAACCACAAATCGCCATACACCTCCAGTGAACTTCTTCTCCAGCAAATCTTTCGCGTTCCCGACACCTCCACTTGCCTTTTGAAATCATTATTGTTATCTTGTGAAAAGTTGCATCCATATATTATAAATAAAAGGCTACTCAATGTGTATTTTCCAACGGATACCCATAAATGTTTGAGTTGTCGTACAATATTCATTGATCATGTTGGTTGAGCAGTACATCTTTTAGGTCATAAATAGTCGCACAAGCATTGGAAGGTGTGTTTGTCTTCTACTTCGTGAACCAGCAACAACCAAACCGACAGTTTCTTCATAAACCTGGAGATCCGCCCTCGAACATAGAAAATTATAGTCAGTGAGGCAGACGAAGACAGCTACACGACCAACAATGGCGAATCCTGGGTATATTGTCTACACATAGTCTACATGTTCAGCAAAATCCGTCTCTTTCATGCGTTTTTTGCGATTTGTTTTTGTGTACTATATAATGTAATTTAAATATCGGTCGTTGCAATGTCCGCATTCATTTCAGTCGAACATCCACCGACGAAGTTGGGCGAAAACTTAGTCAATCACTCCTGGAGGACATCAACCGAATGCGCAGTGAATTCGCACAATGCAACATGATCAGTAATTTTGTTAGTATTAAACTAGTAGTAGTTGTCTATAAACGTAAGCCATGTGTACGTATGATCAATACAACACCATATTTGCTGCAAACAGACTATATTCGATTTCGTAAATTATATTAAAAGCAACGCACCAAGCCAGACTGTGAGCGTCGTCAACCCATATTTTATGGTATATCGGTTGTATTTTATGTTGCTTTTCATTATTGATTTAGTCCAATTGATTCGTATGTTAACGTTGGTGTTAGCAATGTTTCTTTCGGTTTGCAGACTATATTACGTCGTTTGCCATACTCCAGTGGATTTCAAGATGGCAAACCTTATTGGGTTAACAGTAATCACTGCAGAGACCTTATGACAAGTGAAAAGGTAAGCAAACAAACCTACAGTGCAATATTACAGCTTGACAGTGGTAACAACATTTTTTTGATCTATTTGCAGATACTGATTCCTACACTCTGGCAGTCTGAAAAGCATTGGGTCTTATACGTGATGGATTTACGCGAAAAACAACTATGGTGTTACAATTCGTTGGAAGTTGACAGTGGTTTACGGCTAGACATTTCCCATCTCGTAAGATTCCATCTATATGAGTATCGTGTAGTGTACTGGGGTCATGAATTTACTTTCGGTCGCATTATTCTCAGATCGGTTTCCTCATAGCCATTTTGGGAGTCGATGTCAGCGAGTGGATCTATCGCACGACATACCATGCTCCTTTACAAGATAATGGCGTTGATTGCGGCGTATTTGTAATGAAGTACATTGAAGCGATATACAATGGTGCAGAACCCTGTTTCAACGCTGTATGCCATTCCTTGGCCTCTGTTATTGACAATTAAGGGCATGTCTATTGCTTCTAGTTTACAATCTGTTTTTGCAGGTTGATATACCCGGATTCCGCGAAGAACTCTGCAAAAAGTTGACGTCCTTTCTAATTTCGGAGGAGAAACTGACGGAGGCGAGGTCTAAAAGGCTTGTAATTGATAAAAGATGTGCGCTCAACCCGCGTGATTGACAGTCACAGGGTGAGACTGCGATGTGTGCAATGAACAAAGACTTCTAATGTTCGAAATGATAATATTCAACATCGCTATGAAATGTTGTATGTTTAAACATCGCTTTAATGTCACATTCTTATTTTATGAATAGTACAAAGCGATACGCTTGGTGGTCTAACGTCAAACTACACTGCTACGACCATGAAAACCTGTGCCAGCATTTGAAAATTGCTTGAATTTTAAACGACGGTTTCTTCAATTATGATCTTACAGACCTATGAAAAAGGTATAGACGGATACGACAACTGCGTCGAAGCCGCCTATGCACTCAATTGAAGAATAAATCGTGTATACAGGAATTGTCGATTATGTCGGTTCCTTATTCGCGAAGCAAAGTGGAACTGTGTGTTGTGTCATTCAAATATTAATGAAACGTCCTATCACCCTTCGTCAGTTTTCGAGTATATACGTGAGTTTCATTAAACCAAAAGCAAATCTTAAATAAAAAAGCACTCCGCATTAATGAAAACAATGTCATGCCAGAGGGCTATTCTGAATGGTAGTCAATGCGATTGGACCGAATTTTTGGGTCTCAAATAAATCCACAAGTACGTCTAAAGAAATCACCTTAGGTGTACATTACCGTCGGTTCATTAATACAGCGATTTCTAAGAACAAATCTTTCTTATTGATAAGTTCATGTAATGCGATATTTAGAAATATCTTTCGTCAGAGAAAAATATGTTGGTCGTACTTGTGCTGGTCGAAAGCACCAGCAACCCAACACAATATGCTGGTCGAAACAGAGAAAAACTACAGAAAATGGGTTACCGCCTGAACTAGGAACCCAAATCTATCATCAAAATTGCACCCAAACACCCAAATAGCCCTTCAAATCAGTCCCAATCTATCACACACCAAAAAATGACCAGATTACAATTGATTTGGGCAAACAAAACCCACCGATAGCATCACAATCATAAACTTTTTGCATTCAGGTACTGTTCATCAGTTTTTTCAGAAAATACAAGAAAATCCACTAAAAATTGAGATTTCATCCGACCATTAAAATTCTTGATTCATTCAATCACAAAAATCAAGAGCTAATGGAATCTAACATCAATCGACCAAAAGTTCAAGACTTCAAGGTTGATACAGACGTCAGCTGTGGAGAACACAAGCTGAGGTGGGTCCCAGCACGACCGATGCAGATGAAGCTTCTTCCTCTCACCGATCTTCAACAAAGCACCCTTTCATTTTCAATAGAGCTCTGATACCATATTGAAATTGGGAAACCAGCAAGAACAAAAAGAGAAAAGAGGAGAATAGAGAGGGAAGACAACTTAAGCTTCATTAGCAAAAAACCCTGAAAAGGTTACAACATATAGGGGTCGACCCTCTTTTATACTACATGACAAAAATTTAGATACCCACTAACACCTTGAAACATTACAGTTATACACTACATGACTTGGCGGAGCTCCTGCTGGCCACCCTCAGCGCGACTGCACCACTGGGTTACTGTCAAGGAGGACGGCGAGAACGGTGATGGAGGGCCTCGTTAGGTTGTACAGACAGAGCAATCGATAGGTTTCACTTTATACTATTCTGTCTGCCGTTCATTTTAAACTCAATCAATTTTCCGCATATTTCGTCGCGTATTACCGGAATATGTTCCTGCAACAAAACAGGTAATGTGAAATCCAATATATAACAGGAATACCCAATAACATCGGATACGAAGCTCATACAGCGTGGAAACAAGGTTGTTCTCCATTGTATATTGCTTCAATATGCTTCATTACGAATATGCCACAATCGACCCCATTACTATGTAACGGAGCATCGTCAGCACAGAGCAACATCCACTCACCAATGTCGACACCCATTTGCCCGTTAAGGAATCCCGCCTGTGAAAAAGGGATAATATATTACAGTCCGGTCCACCTCGAATAGCTACTTCACCTTTGGGTACAAGCTTACCAAATGCATAGCATCGCGTTCTACGCCACTGTGACAGTCCAATGAGTTGTAGTACCATAGTTGTTTTAGCTGAAAATTCATCTCGTATAGGACCCAATGGTTTGGATGTTGCCAGAGTGTAGGAAGTAAAATCTGCGAATCGATAAAATCATTTTTCGTTCCAGAGACTTATCGTGATGGGGATGTTACGAATAAACCTTGGATAAGAGGTTTGTTCACTTACCTTTCCAAATTTTGAAATGTCTATGCACTCATCATCGTTGTTCCAACAAGGTAGTGCATCTTCGAATCCTATGCCGTATGACTTTCGCCAGACGTACATCTGTTGCACGAAATAGCAAGGTTTAACCACCAAGAAACGTGAGTACGTCATGAAAGCAAACAGAACAACATCGGCACAGACATACCATGAAATACGGGCTGATGATGCATACTATATTGCTCGTTGGGTTGCTCTGAATGTAATTGACAAAATCATATATTGTCTGGTTGCACAAAGTTACGAACTTCAGAACATGCAAACCGATGACCAAGAAATTGATAGTGGACAAATACTTACAAAATTACTGATAGTGTTCCCATCTGCAAATTCATCTTGCATCTGCTCGATGTCATCTACGAACTCGTCAGGGCGTTGTCGCCCACCCGAGACTGTGGATGTTGCACTGAGTGCACCATGAGCGTGGTATTCAGGATTGGACATTGAAATTATTGTCTACAGTAAACAACACTAGTCCAAATACGACATGAAAAGCCAAATGTTCACTAAACTGCTCAGGCGTTTTAAAGAATATACCTCTTAAGCGCTAGTCCTGGTACTGTGGATGTGGTTGTCTTCTTGTTCAGAGCCGTGCGTGGCCGTTTTGCTGCCATCGTCCACTCCATTGGCAACGTGCCTGGTCGTTTTTCTCGCCTCGTCCACTCCTCTAACGTCGTGCCTGGTCGTTTTGCTACCATCGTCCTCTCCGTTGCCGCCGTGCCCGGTCGTAGTGCTCTCATCGTCTTTGGCGTCGTGCCGGGTCGTATTGCTCCACTAGTCCTCTTCTTGTCCGCCATGGCTGGTCGTACTGCTCCGATTGTCCCCTTCTTCGGCGCCATGCCTGGACGAAGATATCGATGGCACCTTTGCAACGTAGATACTGAAACGCCGTCCTCACCTACAAAGGTAAAGTTCTTTAACGTGCAGCCATTTTTTGAAAACAGCCCGCTAATTAATTGATTGCGTTTAAAAAAAATATAAATACGGCTTTTTGCATGCCGCCTTTTTTTGATAACCGCGCCAAATTAAATGCTTGCGTTCGAAGTATTAAAAAATACGTCTTTCCATGCCGCTCATTAAGTTTTAAATATTCAAAAATACGTTTTCCACGTGTGATTAGACATTTGAACAATACCCACAAATCACTATGCTGCGATGCCACAGATCGCTCTCCGACTCAAAGCACGAAGCTAATTAATTGATTGCGTTTAAAAAAATATATAAATACGGCTTTTTTGTAAAAAAAATGTAGTTATTCAATCATACATATATGTGTTCTAAGGCTGTCAAAAAAAATTTATAGTGACACAATCATGCATATTTGTCTTCTAAGATTGTGATTTTTTTTATAGTGATTCAATCATGCATATATGTGTTCTAAGGTTGTCAAAAAAAATCATAGTGATTCAATCATGCATATATGTGTTCTAAGGCTGTCAAAAAATTTTCAATCTGCCATATATATGTTCTAAGGCTGTCAACAAAACTTCATAGTGATTCAATCACTCATATATGTGTTGTAAGGTTGTCCAAAAAATTATAGTGATTCAATCATGCATATATGTTTCCTAAGGTTGTCAAAAAAATTTCATAGTGATCCAATCATGCATATATTTTTTCAAAGGGTATCAAAAAAATTTCAATCATGCATATATATGTTCTAAGGCTGCAAAAAAAAAAATCACAGTGATGCAATCAAGCATATATGTCTTATAAGGCTCTCAAAAAAAAAATCACTATGATTCAATCATGCATATGTGTTCTGAGGTTATAAAAAAAGTTCATTAAGAATCAAACATGCATATATGTGTTCTAAGTTTGACAAAAAATTCATAGTGATTCAATCATGCATATGTGTTCTAGGGCTGTAAAAAAAAGTTCATTTAGAATCAATCATGCATATATGTGTTCTAAGTTTGACAAAAAATTCATAGTGATTCAATCATGCATATGTGTTCTAAGGCTGTAAAAAAAAGTTCATTTAGAATCAATCATGCATATATGTGTTCTAAGTTTGACAAAAAAAATTCATAGTGATTTAATCATGCATATATGTGTTCTAAGGCTGTTGAAATTTTTTTTTAGTGATTCGATCATGCATATATGTGTTTCAAGGCTTTCAAAAAAATTTCAATCTTGCACATATGTATTCTAAGGCCCTAAAAAAAATCATAGTGATTCAATCTTGCATATATATGTTCGTAGGTTGTAAAAAAAAACTCATAGTGATTCAATCATGCATATATGTGTTGTAAGTCGGTCAAAAAAAAATTATGTTGATTCAATCATGCATATATGGGTTGTAATGTTGCCAAATAATTTTATAGTGACTCAATCATGCATATATGTGTTCTAACGCTGTCAATATTTTTTTATATTGATTCAATCATGAATATATGTGTTCTAAGCTTGTCAAAAAACATTATAGTGATTCACTCATGCATATATGTGTTCTATTGCTGTCAAAAAAAAATCTTAGACATTGAATCATGCATATATTTGTGATTAAATATATGTGTTCTAAGGTTGTCAAAAAAAATCATAGTGATTCAATCATGCATATATGTGTTCTAAGGCTACCAAAAAAATTTCATAGTGACTCAATCTTGCATATATGTATTCTAAGGCTCTCATAAAAAAAAATCATAGTGATTCAATCATGCAAAAAAGTGTTATAAGGCTGTCAAAAAAATATCATAGTGGTTCAATATTGAATATATGTGTTCTGAGGTTGTAAAAAAAAATACCGCTGTAAAAAAATTTTATAGTGATTTAATTATGCATATATGTGTTCTAAGTTTGTAAAAAAAAAAATTATAGTGATTGAATCATGCATATATGTGTTCTACGGTTGTCAAAAAAATTCTAGTGATTCAATCTTGCATATATTTGTTCTAATGTTGTAAAAAAAAAATCATAGTGATTCAATCAAGCATATATGTCTTCTAAGGTTGTCAAAAAAAATTCATAGTGATTTAATCAAGCATATATATGTTCTAAGTTTGTCAAAAAAACTTCATAGTGATTCAATCATACATATATGTGTTCTAATGCTTTCAAATAGAGAACTGACAATAATGATTTCAAAAGGCAAGTGGAGGTGTCGGGAACGCGAAAGATTTGCTGGAGAAGAAGTTCACTGGAGGTGTATGGCGATTTGTGGTTATCGTTGAATAGCGATCTGTGGCATCGCAGCACAGTGATTGACAGTCCTACGCTGCGATGCCACACATCGCAGCACACTTGAACAATCCTTCGCATCACACTAAGATTGACAGTCCAACAATAATCAACAACGTTCTACGCTGCGATGCTACATATCGCTATCCACGTGTGATTAGACATTCGAACAATACCCAAAAATCACTATGCTGCGATGCCACAGATCGCTCTCCGACTCAAAGCACGAAGCTAATTAATTGATTGCGTTTAAAAAAAATATAAATACGGCTTTTCGCATGCCACCTTTTTTTGATAACCGCCGCCAAATTAAATGCTTGCGTTCGAAGTATTCAAAAATACGTCTTTCCATGCCGCTCATTAAGTTTTAAATATTCAAAAATACGTTTTCCACGTGTGATTTGACATTCGAACAATACCCACAAATCACTATGCTGCGATGCCACAGATTGCTCTCCGACTCAAAGCACGAAGTATCCAGCGATGGCAACAAATCCTTTCCTTATCTATTGATTATTTGCATCGCTGTAATCAGCGATGGCAAACAATCGCTGTATTTGTCTTCGCCAATACTTTGTGCGCTATTCTTTCGAGGTGAAGACAAATACAGCGATTGCGAAGACAAAGATCTCTGTAATAGTAATTTCAATTGTAATCATTGCATTTTTGGAAAAATGAGAAGCTTGACTTTTGAACAAAGATCTACGTTTACAAACAAATCTTTTAAACTTGTGCACTCGGATTTATGCTGCGATGCCACAGATCGCTCTCCGACTCAAAGCACAAGTATCCAGCGATGGCAACAAAACCTTTTCTTATCTATTGATTATTTGCATCGCTGTAATCAGCGATGGCAAACAATCGCTGTATTTGTCTTCGCCAATACTTTGTGCGCTATTCTTTCGAGGCGAAGACACCCGTAGAGTCTAAGGGAGGATTTGCTTACTATGTTATTTTTTTTTATGATTATTCAAGATTTTGTTGAATATACTTCCTTAAACATAAGCATGAAGTCTTTGCATCGTTTAAGACATATCATATGATGATTAAAAATCAATTTAATGATAATTTAAAAATCTTTAGAGTTGATTCCGGAGGAGAGTATCTTTCAAATGATTTTAAAAACTATCTTGAAAATCATAGAATAGTTCATCATAGATCTTGCCCAAAAACACCACAACAAAACAGTCTAGCTGAAAGAAAACATAGGTATATTATTGAAACAACTAGAACTTTACTCATTTCTCAAAACATTCCAAAAAGTTTTTGGGCCGAGGCGGCTCTTACATCCGTTTATCTTATAAATCACTTTTCTTCAAAAAATCTAAACAAAACTTCAACTTTTAAAATTTTATACCAAAAGGAACCCGACTAAAATAGGTTAAGAATCTTTGGATGTAAATGTTTTGTCCTTACCGACAAAAATGACAAACTCTCACCAAAAGTCATTCCTTATGCATTTCTTGGATATTCTGAAACTCAAAAAAGATTTAGATGCTATGATGTTAAGAACGACAAACTATATGTTTCTAGGAATGTGACTTTCTTAGATAACGTTAGTGGTTTTGAGAAGGATGAATCCCATAAAGAGAATATGGATTACTCTTTCTTGTTTAAGTTACTATCTAAAAATGATGATATTTTTAGTGATGATGAACTCAATTAGTTTAGTAAAAAAGAAAATATAGATGAAGACAACCATCCTTCTTATCAACCTACTAATCCTCCCATAGAGGAAAGTTTATTTATTACCGAGACCCAAAGTCGGAAAGATGTAATAATAAAGAATTAAAAAGTAAAAAAATTTCACGTTACCGCAACTCATTATACAATTACAACAAATGTATAGCGTGATAAAAAAGAAAATCTAGGATTTATTCCGAGGCACTGGACGAATCTGATGAAATTTCATAGACTTGTCTCTCACTTTTTATTGGTGGACCGTCTATCCTGGGTGGCCTCCACGTTGCGAAACCTTGCCTAAGAAGACTGGTCATCATGTCCACCACTGCATTCAATTGGGTCCCCATAGTGCTTACTTCTATCCTTAATTTCTTATTCTCCCTCTCAATAAGTTCGAACCTTGCGGCAGAGACAGTCTTCTCTTTTGGAGCAAGAGTTCGGTCTTCCTCGTGATTTGTTACTGATGGACTAGTCGTATTAACCAGATCGAGGCAACGTTTTGGTTGTAGAGGCTGGGCTACAACATGAGAAGGGACAGTTGGGAGGCATGGGTTGACAATTTTCTCAATCTTCCGATTTCGCTGCATTGGTTCCCAATAGCTTTTGAAATAGAAGGGATCAAATTGTCGTCCTTCATGATCATACGGTACGGCACGGACACCACCTGAGTTCCAATTAAATAATTTGTCACTGTACCGATCGCTCCAATTCACGTGCCTGCCCCCACCATTATTCATCTTCCTTCTCACCTCCAAAGGCTTATTTGGGATAGACTGCCCCAAGCCAGATTGTAGGAGAACTCGACTACCTTGCTGCATCTCGGCTTCAAAATTGCAGAATAGCCACAAATCGCGGCCAGACAATCTGGCAGCCTCCGCAACGTCTTCATCATCGCCCCCATCTCCATAAGGTCTCCACAAAACCTGTACATTGGTAATTCTTTTTAATAACGAATGACAAATATATTAAAATTTATTTACGCATGATATGGCAACAATGATATGCACTACGGAAGACAATCCTGCAGCGATGTATACTTAAGAATGCTGAACATTACAACGACTTATAATACTCAATGGTAAATGCTGACGCGATTGTAAACAATTTTAGAACGTTTACCTCGTTTAATTGCAGCCCATCTAAAATGGACTTAGCATTATAAATTGTGACGTTTATTCTGGCCCAGCGACCGATCTTTGGAAAACCACAAATCGGAGGGCCACACCGTGGACGCAATGGGATAATATGTTCCAACGCCCAGGCCTAACAAAAAAAATATTATTAGCAACGCCACAGACTGCAATGAGATTTGTCTACAAATACTAAGTATGTAATCAACAAATACCTGAACAAATGGCCAAAATCCGCCAACTGTTTTCGTACCATTACTCGCACGGTGGAGTTGACTGTACAGGTGTGCGAGCATAGCGGCACCCCAGGCATAGTTGTCGACTTCGTCTAAGTCTGCCAGGTACTGCAGCCACATGGAACTTATTCTCGAACCAGAACAATCGAAAAATAATGTAAGAGCAAAAAAATATAGAAGGAAGCCGCGCAACTCTTGGTCAGCTGTTTCAGATGCACAAGTAGCGGAGTGGCCTTCCCATTTATTACGAAAAATTGAGACCTTCATTGATGTGGAATTGCTTCCACCAGAAATACATTGACTTCATTTGTCCATCGACATTCCTAGAAGGGCAGTGCAGTTTTCCCTTGCGTTATAGTTTGAATGCCGTAATAGGACAGCACTGCCATCGCATTTAAGGCCAGTGATCCTCGCCACATCTTCTAGAGTCATGGTGATCTCAAAAGAATCAAACTGGAATGTGTTAGTCTTATCATTCCACTTATTTACCACGTGAGTCATGGTATTCCAGCAAGTTTCAAAATATTGCTGGTCCAAAAGGCCACCGAAGTGCATATTTCGTAGTCGGTCCTTCTGATATGCACTCAGTTGACCATACCAAGACAGAACTACAGGCCATTGACAGCGACCTCCGAGCTTTTCACCTGGTGCTCTACTTCTCCTGTGACCTCCCTGTAACACAAAATAACATATTATTCCTACAAATTATAAATTACTTCCATTTGTACTTATAAATACTATTCTACTAACCGCTATAAATAATATCGGTTGCAGACATACTATCGCAGTAATCGCTATAAATATCAATACCTAACACAGTAATCGCTATACCAAAATCGCTAAACATATTATTAAATCTTCGCAGACAGGACGGATATATTTACCTTGGTCGCTATTTTCTGCTGTTCTCGCTCCAACCTAGGACTTTCTGGTGGGTCCACTGCCTCGAACTAACTTTCAATCTCCATCTCTACCGGCTCCACCGTCGCCTTCCTTTCTCTCGCCTTCCTTTTCTCATCCTCCTGCTTCCTTTCTCTGTCCCTATTCTCCTCCTCCTTCTTCTGCTTCCTTTCTCTCTCCTTTTCCGCCTGCTCCTTCTGATTCCTTTCTCTCTCGCGTTTCTCCTCCTCCTTCTCCTTCCTTTCTCTCTCCCTTTTGTCCTCCTCCTCCTTCTGCTTCCTTTCTCTCTGCCTTTTCTCCTCCTCCTTCTCCTTCCTTTCTCTCTCCCTTTTCTCCTCCTCCTCCTTCTGCTTCCTTTCTCTCTGCCTTTTCTCCTCCTCCTTCTCCTTCCTTTCTCTCTCCCTTTTCTCCTCCTGCATCCTTTCTCTCTCCTTTTTCGCATTCTCCTCCTTCTCCTTCCTTTCTCTCTCCTTTATCTCATCCTCCTTCTGCTTCATTTGTCTCTTCCTTTTCGCCTCTTCCTCCTGCTTCTTCCTTTCCCTTTCCTTTTTTTCCTCCTCATTCTCCTTCAGCCGCCTTTCTTTCTCCTTGATTTCTTGTTTCCTTCTTTGCAGCAGTTCTTCCACCTGCTTCTTCCTTTTCCTTTTCCTTTTCTTCCTCCTTCTCCTTCCGCCGCCTTTCTTTCTCTTGCAGTTGTTGTTTCCTTCTTTCCTGCAATTCTTCTTCCTGCTTCTTCCTTTCTCTTTCCTTCTCTACCTCCTCCTCCTTCTCCTTTTGTTGCCTTTTCTTCTTTTCCTCATTCTCCTTCTGCTGCCTTTGCATTTCCTTAGCTTCCTCGAACTCCAACTCCCTCCTTCGCCTTTCCTTTTCTTCCTCAAATTAAGGAATATTCTGTTCCTTCTCTTCCTCCTCCTTATTCATTTGCCTTCGCCTCTCCTCCGCCTCCTTGTGTCGCATTGCTCTACTCTCCAAGTTTCTCCTACGAGCCTCCGCCATCATATTGCTAAAATCTCTTTCCCACTCCTCCGCCTTCTTTTTCCTCTTTTCCATCTGCTGTGCGTTAATCCTCCACCTTCTATTTATATTCTCTTCAATATTTCTGGCCTTTGCCTTCTCTTTGTCATCCTTGTTCTGCATCTTTCGTTCTTCAAAGTTCTTCCTTTGGTCCGCAGCCTCGATATCTGATGGATAATCCTCCGCAAAATACGATTCCAAGGCTTTTTCCCTGTCTTCACCGTTCTCAATCTTAAGTATATTTTGGTATCTTTCAAAAACTTTAGATAGATGAGACTGGCGGATCACTTCTCTAATAGACAACCCATAGAACGACGAGGTATCTCTAATCTGATGAGGCGCAGACATTGCTAACCTGCACAACACAATACACGATCATCATCATTAGAAATCGTCAGAATATTTGGGTTCATAATACAAATCCTTGTATAAGAACCAATCTTCAGATTGAAGAAAGAAAACTTACATGAAACTCACCGAAACGATGGGAATTTGGATATTCCAACTGTAGAGTAAGCAACAGTAACAACTAATACGCAACAGAAGGTGGCAACGATGCTGCGACTGCGCGTAAGACGGAAACAGATGCTCTGGTAAAAAGGAAAGGATGCTCCGGCAACTCAAGATGAAAGCAAAGAATCTCCGGTAGAGTGCTTAGAGCGAGAAAGGATTTTTTTGAACTATTTGTATCATACAACATAACGCTTGCTACATACGCAAACTCTGCGGAACGTTTTCCCGCGATATCGATGGTGGGCAGTTTTGTCATTTTCACGAACCGACGATTCAATTTTCTAGAAGGAGGGCATTTGTGTCCGTTCGAGGAAGAGGAACCGACGATTCAGTTTTCTAGAATGAGGGCATTTATTTCTGTAAATTTTCAGCGATATCTATTGTCATTTCATTCCCCATTTTAACTTCAATGATACATTACAACCACCTGCGGAACGTTTTCCCGCGATATCGATGGAGGGCAGTTTTGTCATTTTCACGAACCGACGATTCAGTTTTCTAGAAGGAGGGTATTTATGTCCGTCCGAGGAAGAGGAACCGACGATTCAGTTTTCTAGAAGGAGGGTATTTATTTCTGTAAATTTTCAGCGATATCTATTGTCATTTTATTCCCCATTTTAACTTCAACGATACATTACAACCACCTGCGGAACGTTTTCCCGCGATATCGATGGAGGGCAGTTTTGTCATTTTCACGAACCGACGATTCAGTTTTCTAGAAGGAGGGCATTTATGTCCGTCCGAGGAAGAGGAAGTGAATGACGGTAAAGGTTACTTGAGTCTTTGCTGCGGCACCAAATTACGATGCAATATGATGGCGACCCACATGGGGATACATGCCGGTCTGCATCTTATACGTGGCGCGGTTTGGAACCCCCGAACATGAGATCTCAGTACCGGCTCTGTAAATAATTCCGCAAATCGCTATAGCGATTTGTAGTGTCTTCTGCAAATCGCTATAGCGATTTGTAGTGTTATTCAGTAAGCAAATCGCTGTAAATCCCTACCCGAATTAGCACCAACTTGTCAGGGCCATATCTCCCTAACCGGAGGTCATATTCCAAATCCGTAAAAAGTGGTGTCTTCGTTATTGATTCTAGTTTATTTCTGAAAATTTTCAGCGATTTCTATTGTCAGTTCATTCCCCATTTTAACTTCAACGATACATTACAACCACAATCATCAAAAGAAAGATTGCCCAAGCCTTGTCGGATTCTGCACTGTTGCTTTTGAAATTGTTGGGGTCCTCTCGAGCGAGCTCTCCAAGCAATGGGAGTCCCATCATCGCCAAATCTTCCAAGGTGATCGTCATCTCTCCCCACGGAAACACAAAGGTGTTGGTCTCCCAGCACCATGCTTCAAACAGAGCCCTTATCACGTTGGCCTGGCACTTTATGTTCCCTAAGGATGCCTTCAAAGCCCCGTAGATCCCAACCTTGTTCCAACCTCCTCCGAACTTGGGTTCCAGTCGCCGGAACCAGTCGGACAGCCCGGGCAGCGGCCTTATTGCACCTTCTAACCTGCAATTTCCGGACCAATCTGCCCTGCCGGACTTGATTTCGTCTTCGAGGGGTGGCATTTCCATCGACGTCTCAAACGCCGCAACCTCCTCTTCTTCTTCCACCTCTCCAACGGTTGGCTGCAACAGTTGGGCTTCACCCTTCCAAACAGCTATGCTCAGAGCAACATGTCAACGTCCCACTGATAGGCAAAACAATATTTCAAAGGTTATTTATCATAATGCCAGCTTTAGTTGAATCTGTTTTGATTGCAATGTTTGAAGCATCTCTTTCTTGCTTTGATTGTTTGTGTTTGTTGCTTGCTGCTTAAGTGCTTCTCAGTAAGCAGAATCTGACCCTCATGCTCATCTCGATTGGATTACTGAGATTCCACCAGTAAGATTCGTAGTCCTTCTTGTTGCTAACTCTTTACATTTGCAGGTTGTTTCTTCAAATGATTATAATAATGACAAATATGCGAAGGAGTTCAGTATCAGTGTTTCTAATGCGCTTGCTACTTGTCCTGCTCGGGTTTTGCCAACTCCTCGTGTGAGTTGATCAGAATAATGAACAAAACAATAAATTACATATGATCAACTCACACGAGGAGTTGACAAAACCCGAGCAGGACAAGTAGCAAGCGCATTAGAAACACTGATACTGAACTCCTTCGCATATTTGTCATTATTATAATCATTTGAAGAAACAACCTGCAAATGTAAAGAGTTAGCAGCAAGAAGGACTACGGATCTTACTGGTGGAATCTCAACCCTCTAACTCTCTCTCTCTCTCCCTTCTATTTCTGCTTCTGTGCACATCCATCAGAAGATCCTACATTGCTCCATCAAGCACCGACTGACCTGCACATTGACTGTTGTGGGTCCTTACTGATGAGCTGCCTCTAAATTTATTCGACTCTGGGTCCTTACTGCACTTGAAGTTGAGTCATTGTATTTTTTGTTATTCGGTGGGTGGTGAGGCCCTCCTCTACTCTCTCAAGACTCTTAGCTTGGGCAATCTTTCTTTTGATGATTATGGTTGTAATCATCAAAAGAAAGATTGCCCAAGCTAAGAGTCTTGAGAGAGTAGAGGAGGGCCTCACCACCAACCGAATAACAAAAAATACAACGACTCAACTTCAAGTGCAGTAAGGACCCATAGTCGAATAAATTTAGAGGCAGCTCATCAGTAAGGACCCACAACAGTCAATGTGCAGATCAGTCGGTGCTTGATGGAGCAATGTAGGATCTTCTGATGGATATGCACAGAAGCAGAAATAGAAGGGAGAGAGAGAGAGTTAGAGGGTTGATGAGCCCCCGGACCCCCCTCCTGTAAAGGCAAAAGGCCATGAACACGCTGAGAGGAGCCCTCAGACCCCCTTCTGTAAGGGTAAAAGCTCTGAATCAGACTCCATAACTCTTCAAGTTGAATGATGCTACCCACACTGGGAGGAGCTCTCAGACCCCCCTTTCTGTAAGGGTAAAAACTCTAAATCAGACTCCACAACTCTTCAAGTTGAATGATGCTACCGACGCTGAGAGGAGCCCCCAGACCCTCCTCCTGTAAGGGTAAAAACTCTGAATCAGGCTCCACAACAGTAAATGTGCAGGTCAGTCGGTGCTTGATGGAGCAATGTATGATCTTCTAATGGATGTGCACAAAAGCAGAAATAGAAGGGAGCGAGAGAGAGAGTGAGAGTTGAATGATGCTACCCACGCTGGGATGAACCCCCAAACCCTCCTCCTGTAAGGGTAAAAACTTTGAATCAGGCTCCACAACAGTCAATGTGCAGGTCAGTCAGTGCTTGATGGAGCAATGTATGATCTTCTAATGGATGTGCAAAGAAGCAGAAATAGAAGGGAGAGAGAGAGAGTAAGAGGGTTGATATTCATGGCCTCCTCCAGGAGAGATTTCTTTTTCAGATAATCCTCCAGTGCAGAGACTGGGTCTTAAATAATCATCTTCGGGGCACTTAAGTCTTTACAACCACTCCTTTTCAAGAACCGTCATTTTTTTTTGCACCAATGGAGGAGAGGGTACTTAAGTCTTTGCAATCGCAAAAAAAAACGATGTTTACACTATATTCAAGACACGACAGACGGCCTTCTGCACGTTCACGGTGGATGGCGTTCTGCGCGTTCGCCGTGTCTTAGGATGATCACAAAATGTGTGAAAAATGACACTTTTTGTCTTGTCCTGCACAAAGCCCGGGATGTGCCATCAAACATGCCCAAATTTATCTGATCCTCTCATCGTTTTTACTAAAAACTTGTGAAGTACCGACTCATTTTCTACTCACAAGATTATTTTTAATTAGTGGTCATTTTTCACACTTTTTAGCAAATCAGTCCTTGTCTTTTTCTTTTTTGAAAAATGGTATTTGGTTAAGGGTAAATAAGTCATTTTCTTTTATTTTTGCAAATTAGTCTCTACCTTATTCGGATTTGCCTTCACGGCAGAACCGTCAGGTTACTTGCTCTTACTGGTTTCCGTCAAATCACATAACATATGTTAAACTCAGGGATTAATCTGCAAAAAGTAATAAAAAGGCAGGGAGGGATTTGCAAAAACACAAAAAGCCAGGACTAATTTTCAAAAAAACCATTAAGTTGTCAATAAGTTTTTTTTTTTATAAGCTAGACGAACACCTATCAGCTGCTCTATGTGGCAGAGGGATTCGATCCTCGACCTTCAGCTTGACACAGGACCCCGCTTACCACGTGAAATACCACCTCGTAGGTAAGTAGTCAATGAGTTTTCCGCCAATGCTTATTACAAGGTTCTTTTCAAAGTTCTTGTAAATGCCTTCTTACACATTGATCTCATATTTTCTTTTGATAAACTTTAAACCTTTTGTTATAATATTAAAGTGGCGGTGTCTATACTTAAACATATTTATTTAAGTTAACGGCTAGGATAGTAATGATTTCTGAACTTTCATGATTGCCTACACTACATTTTGAAGCAAGCTTTTGTGAAGCACTCGTTTGTGGGGAATCGGGACCCATGTTGATGTTGAGAAAGAAAGTTGTGGGTGAGAAACGCGTTTCCCTGACACAGCTAATCTCGATCACAAGTGGTGAATCAACAGAGATTGCGTTGGGCCTCAACCCCATCCAACCTTATCTCCACTTGCATTCCATTGGATGTCTGGGACTCCCATTGTCCCCAGCGCCACATCTATTGCACCATTTCATCATATTTTTGCCCACATGCATATTTCTCTCTCCCCCATTTGGCTGTACCTGAATATCAACGTACAGCTTATAAGTGAGATCGAAAGCAACCACAATAATTCAAAGATTTTTTTATTATTATATGAACGATGTAGTGATCCAAAGTGAGGTCATAAAAAACTAGGCTGTAATAAATTAAGTTAAAGCTAAAATCTACTGAAAAAATAAAGAATAGATTGCAAAAACATGAAAATTTTCATAAACATACCTAAAGTTTGGGCATTAATAAAAAAAACATCTAAGTTTTGAAGTTTTTTTAAAAGGCTTCTAAAATTTTGTACTGTTAATAAAAAAACAAACTTTGGTCCATTTAACCTTGGTTATCACCTACCCAAGATGAGTTAAGATACTTGTTAACCCTTCAAAGATTTCTTCCCTCGTTTTAAGCTCATTTTTTAAAAATATGATGTTGAGGGTAAAATAGTAATTTTACATCAAATTTAACAAAAAAAAACTCGACGGTAGTAATCTCATGGGCCTTTTTAATTAACCACGATATCTTTTTAGGTGCACTTTTAAACCTTTTTTTTATTAATGCCCAAACTTTAAGTGCTTTTTAAAATTTTCCAAAAAGTTAATAACGATCTCACCTTATCTAACCAACCAGAGGGGTCTGCTTGTCTGGTAGGAGGAGCAGCTAGTGCATCGTCACCTTGTGTTAGGACATTGCAGGTTCAAAACCCAACGGTATAGTTGTATAACCGGTAGGTGTCTACCTAACACCAGCTTGCCTTTCAAAAAATAAAATCTCACCTCATCTAAAGTCCAAGCTTTGGCTTACACAGGTGGTGACGCCCCTGAGATTTGAACCTAGACTGCCCGTAAAACGGTCTAGGCCTCATCCCACTCCCCCAAACCCCTTGGGTCTCACCTTATCTAAAGTTGGTCTTGACTAAGAAACTAGAAAACAGCCACGTACAAGCTCACACCCACACACAAATCAAACATAATGATTAAAGCGATGTAAATGGTTGGGATTGGATCAGATGTAGCCAATACCGTATCATAATAGGATGCTAGCTAAATGGATTCAACTAGAATTTGGATCAGGATAGTGAAAAGCTCATAACAAATCCAGTCTTTCACATATAAACGTATTCAGATTGATGTCAAAACTGGATATTTGACTGATTCGGTAGCAAAAACTCAAAACCTTAATCACATCTGATTATAACAGAATATAGTTTTGGCTTACCAAATCTGACTAAATGGAGTCGGTTTAGATTGGATATCCAATAAAATTCAATCTATTAACATCTCTCTCTACAGGATCCCTATTTAAATAGCTTTCCTAATTTTTTTTCTCTTGGTCTCATGTAAATAGCTTTTGTAATCTCTTTCCCTCTCATCCCATGTAACTTTTTAAATTTATTTTGTATTAAAATATATTTATACTGCAACTAATTTAGTAAATGACAACAAATAATCACAATACTCACCTTGTCATTTAGTAAAATGTGTGTGGTGTGATTTGCTACAGTCGATTGTAGCTGCAATAGCAAATGGTCGCATAACCCCCTTATTTGTATTTTTTTTTCACATCTAACACCATAAATATGATCCACATGTTTTGTTTAGTAGGAACCGGCTTTGGGATTGCTAGAATCCGACCTGTATGCTGGTTTTATAAAGGTATTGATTTTTTTATGCGTAAAAAACATGTCTTTTCATAAAAAAAACATGATCCAATAGTTGATTCATACTAAATGAGTATGCTGAACTTATCTATGAGAGAGGGTGTTGTGTGTTCTCCCCCGAAGACTACAGTGCGTGTTCGGGGTCCGAATGAGCACCACGTATATAAGTACATGGGGCTCGTATTCCTGTGTGTGTCAGCATCACTTAGCATCGGAGTTCGGTGTGATTGCAAAGACTTAAGTATTTTTTATTGTTATTCTCATCATGAAACGATGGTTCGAGAAAATGATAAAAATATCCTTCATTCAAAAAAAGGAAAATGACGGTTCAAAAAAAAGACAAATATTTTCCATCTAGAAAGTCGAGGATGATGTTAACTCTTCAAAGTTCAAACAACGAAACAAACCTGAAATGCTCCCTCTTTCTTTTCAGTTTGAACTTTCCATCGCCATCTTTTTCTTTCTTCTTCGTGAAACATTGTAAAACCCTCTCTCTCTCTATAGAGAGAAGAAATTAAGGGAGGCAAAGAGCCAACGATCCAATGGTGATAGTCGTCATCTTTCTGCTAACAGTGGTCGGAATGTTGCCCTCATTCAGCGGGCAACCGACTGCGGTGGTCCCTCCGCCGCCTTTGAGGGACACCTACAACGACATCTTCCTCTAGTACACCTACAACGGAGTCTTTCAAAGTACAATCCATCTACCCCTACGTCGGCAATACTTCTGATCATAGTTATGCCTTCCAGGCCACCCTGACGCTGGTCAACACGAGCTCGCACCCTCAAGTGCTAGCGGGCATTCGTTGAGTTCTGGCTCCACAAGGTCCTCATCTCGACCTTCAACGTTGTGCTCTCCGATAGGACCCACCTCCCTGCCAACATTGGGAATAGCACGTTCATCTCCGGCTTCCCCATCACAGACCTCAAGACTGCCATCAGGACGACTATCGACTATAGCCTGATCACGGCGAAGATCGTGCTCAAGGGGTCGGAGTTCGACATCACGATTTTACACACAGTAGCGATTTACGAAAATTGCGTAGCAAAAAAAATGGCAAATCGCTAAATTGAGTAGCGATTTATGAAAATCGCATAGCAAAAAAAATAAAATAAATGACAAATCGTTAAATCGAGTAGCGATTTATGAAAATCATGCAGAAAAAAAATGAAAAATCATTAAATCAAGTAGCAATTTACAAAATTCGCGTAGGAAAAAAATAAAAAATCACGGAAAAGGGTGTTACGAAAACCGCGAGCAAGAAACAACTGAAGGAAACAATAAACAAGAACGATCAAACAAAACACTTAATTACTCTTTTTCGACAGTTACTAGAAGAAAAGAAAAGAAGGAATTTATACACTGTCCCCAAAAAAATTCTTTCGGGACCCACGCCGGAGAGAGCCCCTGGACCCCCCTCCTGTAAGGGCAAAAACTCTGAATCAGGCTCCACAACTCATCAAGTTGAACCATGCTACAGTTAGTGTGCAGGTCAGTCGGTGCTTGATGGAGCAGTGTAGGATCGTCTGCTGGATGTGCAGAGAGAGAGAGAGAGAAAGTTGATGTTCATAACCTTCTTCAGGGGGATTCCTTTATCGGATAATCCTGCAGTGCAGGGACTGGGTCCTAAATAACGATCTCCGAGTACTTAAGTCTTTGCAACCACACTTTTTTTTAGAATCGTCGTTTTATGGCACCAATGGTGGAAAGAGTACTTAAGTCTTTGCAATTGCACCCGACTCCGACGCTAACTGATGCTGACAAACATGGGGATACGAGCCGCATGTGCTTACATATGCGGCGCTCATTGGGACCCCGAACATGCACGGTAGCTAACGACTATCGTGGGAGGGGAACATATAACATGTTTCGCATCTATGAGGTTAGATTGTGTCAAAACAACTTGCATCCTGAGATTCAAACTAGATTGTAGGAATTGTACCTAATATAAACCCTTAAGTAAATTGCATTCAACCTAAAGCACTCTTCTTTCTCATTTTTAAAGTGTTACAATTCAACTAACTTGTGACTCCTTCGTAAATGAAATAAATATAATTATAAAAAATAAACCCTAATTCTAATTTAGTTTTTAAATATACTTAATATCTAAAAAACATAAATGAGATTGAGAAGATAAATTGGATTCAAATCTACCCTGAGATGCATCAACTCGACCTTTTCTTCTTATTCTTCATGTCATTGATACCCACGTCCTTTCTGCTCCTGCTCCTTGGGTACACCAATAAACTACGAGTAAACACCCTCGAGCAATGTCGGGTCGGGTTGGATGTCTGATAAAAAAAAACACAATTCAAGTCCAACCACAATAGTATTTGGCCCGTCGAGAATCTGACCTGAGAACTGTTTGGATCTTTATTCTTTTCCCCCACAACGAGCTTTCTGTGTTCGGGTTGGGTCTAATAACGAATACGGATCCAACGCACCGACATCCCTAATTAACTCGTGCATTTTCTGAACATGATACCAAATTGGGCACGAAAACGAACCCCATCCCAAGACTTTATGAGAGGCAAAACCCAACAGTTGCACAGGTTGTCGTCTTCAATAAGGCTAGGAAGAGTTGTCTAAATGGATTTGAAGTGTTTGGGATAGAGAAGTGAATGAAAGACTAAATATCGGTTGGGAGTCAGCTAACTCCAAATACCAAAAAAAAAAAAAATCAATTTTTAACTTTTTTAATAAAAAGAAAGTATTTACTGTACTTCAATCAGAAAATGATTTCAGTGGGTTATTAAATATTTGATGGTTCAATTTTTTTACCCTACTTCAGCAAACCCTATATTCACCTATTTTACCTCATTATTAACTGTAATAACGGTGCAGTTAAGAGACTAAGAACTAGGGGTGGGCAACGGCTAACCCGACCCGCTAATGGATTGGGCCATTGTCCCAACCAGACCGATCAAAGCCTAACCTATAAATTGATGTGTTGGGCCAACAACCCGGTTCGGGCCGACTCATTGGAAAAACCTCAGCCCATAACCCACCCGTTATGCCGGTGGGCCTATTTGGGTCAAGTCTAGTACATAATAGAAAAAGTAATAGTTGTGCAACCCTTAGGTTTAGGTGTGCAGCTACAGTAAAATGGTGTTACCAGTGCCCAAAAAACACACAAAAAAAAGGACAAAACCTTAAAATTTCCTATTTTTTCAGCGACAGTCCAAAATTGTTGCTAAAGGGGCAAGAAACATGCAAACTCAAGTTTTTGCCTCTTTTTTAGAGTTTTCTGCCATCCATCACACCCTGTGATAAACGGCCACATGCATCCCATCAGTAGCTGCGCACCTAAGGATTGCACAACTACCACTCACTAATACACGCATAATATATATATATGTGTGTGTAGGGTCAAGCTAGGCTGCAGCTCAATCTGTGTGGGCTGGGTTTGGGTTGAACTTGAACCTAATTTATAGGCCCAAGCCTGACCCATGACGGATTGGACCAGACAGTCTGATTCTTTGCCCACCTCTACTTACAACTATACTCACCTACAACCGGAAGAGTTGAAAGCCTAAATCTTTCAAAAAGTTGCTTATGCTTCCAAACAATTGAGGGAATCCATAACTCCATTTAAACCCATTGATCTTGCACTTCAGTTTTAGTATTTCTTCCAACTCTTTGCAAATTCCTCCACACTGGTATAGCATAAAGAGCAAGGCCATACCAACGGTGGCTCTGTATTTCTCCTTGTTGTGGGGGTGTTGCAGGTTCAAAACCCTGGTGGTATGCCTAACCCCAGCTTGCTTTTACAAAAAAAGAAAAAAAAATTTAAATCCCAATATATTCATCGAAGATTTAACAAACTACTACATTCCCCACAACAAATTTTTTTTTTTGAGGAGTTTCCCACACACAAAAGTTGCTATTTCAATTGAGGGTTCACTCACTAATCTTAGACACTAAAAAATTGGGGTGAGTCACCAAGAAACCCGACCCCCTATTTCCATTTTTGGTATAAGAAAAATAATTACATTATATATATATATATATATATATATATTAGTTAACATCATTAGTCCTCCTACACTAACTCTGTCGATTGGGGGCCATTCTTTTGGAATGCGTTGGTTAGACCCAGTCAGGAGTACTGACTTTTTGACAGGCCATAAAACGATTAACCGATACGGTCACACCTTTTGAATAAAATTGATCAAGCAAACAACTCCTCACCAACTCTTGGAGAAGTCAATAAAAAAACGTTTTTTCCCACACAATCTCACGCAGTCACTCCAATTATTGTCATGTTCACTTCTCCTTATATATTCAATTAAAAATCACAGAAAAGAGGGCGTGTCTGATGCCTTTGTAGGCGTGTCCATGTGACAAGGTGGAGGGATTCGGGATAGAGGGAGGGGTGTGTGGATAGAGCGTGTGTAGCAGCAGCCAATCAACGCGTATTCCCCCGGATGCCGTTGAAATTTCGCCTCAGTCAATCCTTCTTCCCTACCCACCAGCCTTCTTTTTTTGACTCCGAAACAATCTCGGTTCTCTACATCTTCCTTTTATCAAAGCCCTCCCCCCCCTCTCTGTCTCTCTCTCAGAGCTCCTTGGTTGCAGGCGATCGGAGAGAGAGAGGAACGGTGTGAGTTTGGGAGGAGAAACAACGCTGTTCTCTTGCGTTGAGATGGCTGCTGCGAGCGGTTTCGCGACGGCGATCGCGGGGACGAAAGCCGAGAGCTTTCTGTGCAAGAGCCGAAGACTCCCTCAGGTTGGGCATTCTTCTTCTTCTTCTTCTTCCTACGTAAGGCTCAGATTCGGGAAACCCAACATCGTGAGCCCCAGATGCGAGGTTGCAACCGACCAAGGGTCGCAGGACTCCAGGGCTTCCAGCATCTCCGCCCTCGAGCAGCTCAAAATCTCTGCCGTCGATCGTAAGTTCCGGACCCCCCCTTTGTGTGTTTTCTCTTCGGTTATTGACGAGTTTTCCGATTTTCTGAATTGGGGTTCTTTCGGATTCCGGAAATTCTTTTCCCCATGTTGCTGAATCAATGAGTTTCTTTCAATTTGTGCCGATTATTAGACGATTTTTGGGTATTATGAGGAGAGATGAGATCGGGATCGTTGTTGAATTTTAGGGTTTAGTGGCTGTATTGATTGAATATGAATTTTAGGGGAACTGGGTGGTATGTTTTTTGAGTTATTTTTTGGTAGTTTCTTGTTATAGTGAATGGTGGTTTGAGAGTTTTGGGGAATGTCGGTGTCAGGGTATCGAATGTGAATTTTAGGGGAACTGGGTGGTCTGTTTTTTGTGTGATTTCTATTTTTTTATTTTTTTTGTGATAGTGAATGGTGGTTGAGACTTTTGGGGAATGTGGGTTTCAGGGTATATGAAGGAGAGGAGCAGCATATTGGTCATTGGGCTCAGTGTTCATACGACACCTGTGGAGATGCGGGAGAAGCTTGCGATTCCTGAAGCGGAATGGCCGCGTGCCATCGAGGAGCTCTGCAACTTGAATCATATAGAAGAAGCCGCTGTTCTTAGCACCTGCAATCGGATGGAGATTTATGTCGTTGCTCTGTCTCTGCACAGAGGGATTAAAGAAGTTAAAGAATGGATGTCCAAGGTAATTGGAGCTCTATCATTTCGTTACGACTTACGAGTCCTTTTAGATAGTAAGACAATCTGCCGCTTGTAGAATGAACTCATTGTTGGAGAATGATATTGGAATTTGTCACAGATTTTTTTTTTGCAATTCACTTTGTCTTCTTCCGCTTGTCAATGTAATCGATGCTGAATTGTGTCTTCTAATTCTTTTTGCAATTCCAGACCAGCGGGATTCCTGTTTCAGAACTTTGTCAACACCTGTTTTTTCTTCGTGATAATGATGCTACGCATCATCTGTTCCAAGTATCAGCGGGACTGGACTCTCTTGTGCTCGGGGAAGGCCAGATTCTTGCCCAGGTTAGGCAGGTTGTCAAGTCTGGAGAAGGTGTTGATGGGTTTGGGAGAAACCTCCGTGGGCTTTTCAACGGTGCAATCACTGCTGGGAAACGGGTTCGCACTGAAACTAACATTGCAGCTGGAGCAGTTTCAGTCAGTTCGGCTGCTGTTGAATTGGCTCTAATGAAGCTACCAAAGTCCTACTCTGTGTCTGCTAGGATGCTAGTGATTGGTGCAGGCAAGATGGGAAAGTTAGTCATCAAGCATCTAGCATCAAAAGGATGTACCAAGATATTGGTGGTGAACAGATCAGAGGAGAGGGTTTCTGAAATTCGCGAGGAGATGAAGGATGTTGAGATAATCTACAAGCCTTTAACAGAGATGCTCTCCTGTTCAGCTGATGCAGATGTGGTGTTCACCAGCACGGCTTCAGAGACGCCATTATTCTTGAAAGAACATGTAGGGGGTCTCCCACCTGTCACTTCTGAAGTCGGAGGTGTGAGGTTATTCATTGACATATCAGTTCCTAGGAATGTTGGTGCATGCGTCTCTGAGCTTGACTCTGCTAGAGTCTACAATGTCGATGATCTCAAAGAAGTGGTGGAGGCCAACAAAGAAGATCGTGCCAGAAAAGCCAAGGAAGCTGAAGGTATCATTCTTGAAGAAATGAGGCTGTTTGAGGCATGGAGAGATTCCTTACAAACAGTGCCCACCATAAAGAAGCTAAGGGCTTACGCAGAAAGAATCCGAGCTTCACAATTAGAGCTATGCTTATCGAGGATGGGGGAAGATATCACTAAAAAGCAGCGGAAGTATATTGAGGATCTTAGCAAGGGTATCGTGAACAAGCTTCTCCATGGGCCCATGCAACACTTGAGATGTGATAGCAGTGATAGCAGGACCCTGAGTGAGACCCTTGAGAACATGCATGCACTCGAACGCATGTTCAGTCTTGAGTCTGAGTTGTCTGTCTTGGAACAGAAGATTAGAGCCAAGGTCGAGCAGACCCAAAAGTGAATCATCAACCCTTTCCTGTAATTTTCTGATACTCTTCGCTGTAGTATATGCATTCTTACCTATTGTCCAACTATTTTCATGCTTTAAATAAGAGGAAACATATCCCGAGTTGTCTTAGTCACGGGACAATTTGAAGATGATGATCTTATTAGAGGCTATGTTGGTATTCCTGGTGCTGTTTTTTCTGCTAAACATCATCAGGAATCAGAAGAACATGAGAGGTAAGAGTCGAGTAGTGTGTCATAAAGGTATTTCTTCAGCTGCTGAGGGGGTTGCAGTGTTCTGTTTACTTGTAAAAGCTAAATTCCATTAATGTAACTTAACCATTATTTGATTTCAATTCAACCTTGTTTTCAATTATGGATGGTGCCTTTATTTTTCTTTCCATTATAGATGGTCTTATGCTTTTTCATTTGTTTCCAGTTTGTGAAAAATTTCTCTGGCAGCTTGCAGTACTGGTTTTGCCATCTAGAATCAGTCAAACTTTATGGTCATTTGGGGCCATCCCTTCCCAACCACCAACTAGAACCTAAATTGCTCCTTGTATTCCTTTGCATATTAGGTTAAATATATGCTGCTAGCTTCATTTTAGATTTGCCAGTTTGTTTTTTTATTAGCTTGGCATTTATATATGGTTGGGCATATGGTGGTCCAAACCTATGTAGCTGGAAGGAGATTTAATTGGATGATTTTGACCAACACAAGTTTCAACTGCTACACAACTACTCTAGCCTATCCGTTCCACCATGAATTATTGATCAAGAACTGATCAGACCTCCAATCTTGGACTTTAAGGCCTACTTTGTTTGAATCTCAGCAGGTACTTCTGTGCTCAAGCTTGAGTTATGCTATGGTTCACTTCCTACCTGACTGATCTACTCCCAGTTTACAGTGGAAGCCCTCACTGCAATTTTCTCTTTAAACCTTTGGTGATCTTGCTCCTCACTATATGGAGTGTTTGTATTGTCCTTTTTGTGAGGGAACCAATGTAATACTTGACCAGCTACCATATCTCGAGAACCATCTGAACTTTACAACTTTTTACATTATTCCTTTTATGGAAAATGGTTTACGATTTTGTAGACCATAATCAACAAACGAAATTTCTTTGATTGTGTTTCACATTCCAGCTACCTTTCAGATGATTGGTTTACATTCAATTCCTTTTTACTAAAAATGATGACTCGGTATTCAAGCAAGCGCCCAACACACTATGCTGTGTTCCAGATGAACAACTCGTCTCAATCTCAATGGCATCAAGCAGTGGGATCCCTTTTAAATCTTGATGCATGGATTGTAGGTGCTTAAGAGAAAACTGTTTATTTTTTTGGGGCGGGGGGAAGCGGTAAGTTTTGTGGGTTCCTCTGGCTTGATTTATGATAAGTTGACCTACAGTAGAGCCCAGATAGGGCTGGTGAACGAGTCAAATGAACCAAGCAGAGGGTGTTCAAGCTCGGGTCGCTCTCGTGCTGAGCTGAGCCGAACTTGACTTGGCTCGTTGACAAATTTTTATAAACTAAAAATAATGGGATTTGGATTAGAAACCTATTGAGCCAAGTTAGAACTGGCTCATTTACAAGAAAAATGCATTGTTGAGCTACATCCTATGATATAAAATATATGAAAATATACTTATTAGTAGTTAAATGAGCCTATACGAGCTGAGCCGAGCAGCACACCCATTGTTCTTGTTGGCTTGCTGAACATATTTCACGAGTTCTAAGAACCCTTCTCCTGGTCGATCACAAGTGACGTCTCATTTTCCCACCCCTAAAGAGTTAAGTCTCTTGCCAGTTAGACAACTTTACAGGTGCAAGCATACAGCTTTCATGACTTAATTTTCAACCAACTTTGTCTGGCAGCAGTTAGTGCACGTTACCTTGTGTTTGGGACTAGGGATGGCAGTGGACAGGGGCGGGGCGGGGGACAAGGTCTCCACCCCCGCCCCGTCTCTAAAATGTAACCTTCATCCCCGGTCCACCCCCGTGACGGGGGAGACTTTGGAGCTCCACCCCCGCCCCGTCTCAACATTCTAATCCCCGTCCCGTCCCGTCCCTGTTTGTCGGCGACGACGCTGCTCCGACGATGCAAGGCTACAGACGGAGAAAGGAAAAAGAAAAGAGGGAGGAGATGGCACAATAGAGGAGGCTCACGACAGTGGCACAAAGCAGCGGCAGAGATGGAAGGAGGGAGAGATCGTGTCGGCCAACGCCCAACGGTGGTCGGCGACGGCAAACGGTGGTCGGCGACGGCCCGACTCCAATGATAATGCAGATAGGGAAGGGGAAGAGGCGATGGCCCGGCTCAGCGGCTCCAGAAGGGAGTTAGGGTTAGTAAACATGTAGAAAAATATAAAGGGTTGGGGGCGGGGATGGGGCGGGGCCGGGACGGGGATGGGGCGGGGCCGAGACGGGGATGGGGCGGGGCCGGGGCGGGGATGGGGCAGGGCAGGGCGGGGTGGGGGAACATGCCAGTCCATCCCCGCCTCCACCCGCGGACGGGGATGGATTTTAACCTTCATCCCCGCCTCCATCCCCGTTTCATACCCTCCATCCCCGGTCCAAACGGGGCGAGGCGGGGCCCCGCTTTCCCCCGGTCCACTGCCATCCCTATTTGGGACCAATGTTGTCAGTAGTATCGGCAGAAAATCGATAGGATACTGACTGAATCGGCTATTTTCTAATAAATATAAAATACTTAAAATTATTTTGATGGTTTTAACATTTGTCATGTTCTGATTGACACAAAATATTTTTAAATAATTTTTAGCCGATTCAGAACGATTCACTTGAGAATCGGTACTGAATCATAGCCCGTTACCGATACTGACAACATTGGTTGGAACGTTGTAAGTTCGAATCCCAAAATGGTTGTACAACTGGTAGGAGTCGACGACTTATTTTTCAAATTTGCAAATAGCTCAAATATCAACAATTCCAAAACGATTTGGTTTCCTTTATATAATTTGAGGGTTAAAACACCAGCAATTCTATTATGCGAGCTTATCAATTCTTTTCCACCATAAACGCTCGTCATCATTGACTGGAGTTGTTGCAAATGGTTCCAACTAGGGGTGGGCATCGGGCCTGTTTAGAGATAGGCCCACCGGTCGGGTTTTAAGTGCAGTCCAGCCCGAAGATCACATTGGGCCAATGTAAGGCGGGTCGGGTCTGACTCAACTTAACCCAAATCTATTTGTAAACCGTAATAATTAACAACTTACCAACTTCCCATGCACCCAATTAATTATCTTTTTATTTTTTATATAATTAATATAACTAATTAAGTAAATAATAATAGTTACTAAGTTATTATGTAATAGTTATTTTTTAAAAATTTATATTATTAAAAAAATAATAAATAACTCAAGCCCATTGGACGGTCCCAATAGCCCCTGGGTCAGCCCAAGCCCGGCCCACGTATATAACGGGGCGGGTTTTGGCTCGATCCGGCCCAGTACCTAACGAGCCTGGTCCTAAAACCTTGGCCCAAACCCGAACCATAGCCGGACGGGTCGGCTTGGCCCATGGGGTCGCCCGGGCCAGGCCGGTTGCCCAGCCCTAGTTCCAAGTTTCCTAGTCAAACCTGCTGGATTAATTGCCGTTACTCAACGTATTGTGTTGCAAATTGCAATACTATGATGATTTGTAGGAATTGGCATTTTTTTTCCCTGTTCTAGTTGTTTTTGCAGCCAAAGCAAGGAACTTGCAAAAGTGGAGTAGAAGAAAATCTCGCGTGATGATTAATGTTCTATGAAGCAAAATCGTCATTGGATTGTAAGGTGCCTGTTCGACTTTTTTTTTTTTTTTTGACTGGCCAAGGGAAACCAACTCCATCACTCCACGCATTAGCAGGATCTAGTTGGTAGAACGCTTTAGGTCTACTAACTACAGGGGGTAAGCTCTTGGAGTTTTCTGTCAGGACAGCCACCGTAAGTACGACAGGCAGAGCCAGCATGACTAGGTCTATGATCTTGAGGAAGTTTCTCTGAGTAAAAAAAAAACCATTACCTCACCTAGCTTCGGCCTTGAGACTAAGAATGCTCCATGTGAGTTTCAAACTTGCGTCAAAGAATAGATTTACACTGGCGCAGAAACAATCTGCGCCAGTGAAAGAATATTTTCTGGCGTAAAACCAGACTGCGCCAATGAAAGACTAAAATAAGCTGAAAATTTCTGCGCGAGGGCACAACCCTTTATCCCTCCCAAAATTCATTTGCATCCCCTTTTTTGTTCACCAACGCGGGATGCCAGACGCTTTAGGGTTTCGATCTTCTGAATCGAAGGCCCCGTCCTCTCTCCATTCCGAGAGACCGAGTTCTTCGGTGAGGCGTCTCTATCTTCGCAGAATCGACAGGGGAAGCGCTCGCTTCAGGTTGAGGTTTTCTTCAACTTTTCGTTTCTTCTTTTTCTTTTTTCATTTTCGGGCTTCAGGAATACAGGTAAGTGTATAAAGGTCTCACACTCAGCCCTCCGCTGAAGCCTTCACTCCTCGTCCGCTCTCTCAGAGAACGGAGACTCATTGCTCTGTTTATGCTTGAATAACTGTTGAAAATATCCGTGTGTTGATCTCTTGCAACGATTCTGAGGTACGAAATTCGTTTGTTTTGGGGGGAACGAGCAGATTTTCGCGTTTGGAACCCTAGGTGTTTGGTTCAGGTTAGCTTTGAAGCTGAGCGAGCGATCTGCTGATCTTTGAGGGTTCTACAAATCTAATGTCACTCTGATGTTTCTGCATTTTTTCTTTCAGATAAGGCTGGAAAATTTAAAAGCAGCAAGGAAGGAAAATCTTAACATTGCTACAGAGGTTTCAATAGTTTCTAATTTACGGGAAGGAATAATCATACTCAGAACACATTGCAAACCTTGTTTTTTTACCAGTGGGCTAGAGTTTATTATGGTGAGGCCAGGGACCCTTTGAATTTGAATTGGATGACTGTAAACACTAGTCAATCCATTGTGATGCACAATGGGATGGAAACTTTCTGTTTATGCTTATTAGATGTTAAAAACAATCTGTATCAAAGAGTTGCACTGATTTGTCCTTAAATTTATCTTATTTACTCTTTATCTAACCGACTAATGTACAAGGCAACAAGATTGTCTCTAGTATGAGTACCCTGAGTTAGAGCTGTATTCTCTGGCAATCCAATGTTCTGTGGTCTTTTATTCTTAATTTGTTCTTTCCTTACAATTTTCACTCTGATCCATCATTCATGCTCATATCTGTTTTCACTTCTTATTTCTAAAGTCACCTGGATATTAATAGCCAGTTCTTCTAATGTTTCTCTTTATGTTATATTGTTATGGTCATTTTCTTTCATATTAGTTCTCAAATCTCAGTTTTCTGGTTCTACATGTATCCAGGATATAGGGTATTCCATTCTTGTTTTTGTACTCAGATTTGGAGACAGATAAAGAAAGCCTTTATGATATCTGGATCCAAGTAGGTGTTAGCTCTTTCTGAATATGGCTTTACATATAAAGGGTTTTGTGGCCTGGTGAGAATTATTGGTTGGGTTGTCAATTCCAGTGATCCATCCATTGAATTAGTCAAAGAGCTATGTGGTCTAGTAGCTTTAGCAGTGTTATTGGTTCATATCGCCTTCCAGTTTGAGCTGGTACCGTCTTTTATTTGCTTAAGTAATCAAAGAGCAATTCTAGGCAGACCAGCATGCACATTTATGGCATGTCAGATACTGGAGAATGTATGTTTGGGAGCTTATTTAGTGGGGTCAAATAATCGTGATAACACCCTGCACGGACTGTTGGCAGGATTGAAATGGTATTGATGATAAAAATTTACACATGGTGGTGAAACCGGATTGAAATGTCCTGCTTATGTAACTTTGTCATGATAAAAATTTTGTTCACCCACTTATTGCACTAGAAAGATTGCACTTTGATCGATTGTAATCCAGGATCTGTCTTGAATGTATTTCCAAATAGAGTTTGTTAGTGTTGTCTGTTGATGACACTCATATAGCATACATTGTTGGCGTTTAATTGATGCAGCTATGACATTCAATGATTAATACTGAGAATGTGTCTTAGGATTGGCCTAACTGCATTTTTTCACTTCATTAAATCAGGTTTAGTTCCATAGACAACCGGTTGATAAGTACTTGGAATTCTTGTGCAGTTAGTTTTGGTGATTCATTCAGTGATTGAACATCCAAAATACTCAGCCTATATAAAGCCATAACATAGTTTGTCAGATTTTCTGGTCTTCATTGTAGCTTTTGGATGGAGCTACATGCTGCTTGAAAGCAATCCTATCAGATTCCAAACAACAACAACAACGCCTTAATCCCAAACAATTGGGGTCGGCGATATGAACCAAAAAGAAAATCATTTTGGGTCCTCCACATGAATCCTTCTCCTCCAATCATTTCTATCCAATGTCATGTCCTCGGTGAGGTTCAAAGCCTTCATATCCTTTCTTATCATCTCCATCCAAGTCTTCTTAGGCCTACCCCGACCTCTTTTAGCTAATATATTTTTCCATTTCTCCATCCTTCTAACCGGAGCATCATTAGGCCTTCGTCGAATATGCCCAAACCATCGTAAACGATTCTCACTCATCTTATTTTCAATGGGTGCAACACCTACCTTCTTACGTATTTCCTCGTTCTGAATCTTATCTTTTAGTGTCTTTCCACACATCCTATCAGATTCCAAAGATTTTTAAAAATGTTTCTTTTATGCCATTATATATATATATATGTGTGTGTGTGTGTGTGTGTGTGTGTGTGTGTGTGATAATATAATTGTTCTTTTTCTTGCAAACCCTTGGCAATAAAACAAAAATGGTTTCCACTTAAAAGCATGATAGCGGCATGCCTATCTTCTCCTTGGTTATGTTTCTCTTTTGAGTTACTGTTATTCTTTGGTAAGGTAATGTCTTTTCAAATCTGTGATATTTGGGCATTTATTTATTATTTCCTGAGATATTATGACGTTACTATTAGATAAGGAAAACAAAAAGGGTGGTTACATGAACTAAAATCTGAGAGTCTGAAGAGGAAACAAATCTGTAATTTTTCTTCTAGTGCTTACTTCTTTTCTTTTGAATTTGTAGAAATCTAAAATGAACTATCGTGCATGGTGTCACTGTGGTTGGCTTGCTGCTTATTTTCAAATGCAGGTTTCCAAGAGCTTATATGAGTATTCATCAAATAGTCTCCTTGTATCTTCTAATCTTGCTATTCTGGTTGCTATTGGAGATGTGTGCAAACTTGTTGTCAAGAAATTGACTAGCTGGGTATGTTTCTACCTGTTTCATTCCTGCTCAATGTTTGTCATCTTTAAAAAGTTCTGTTTTCAGAATGAGTTCGTGGTTGTTCTTTTAGAATTTTCTGCATTGGCAATGTGTGCTCAATGATTCCGTGTTATTGAACAAATAATGGTGCATAGATTAAAGATGATGCCAACCCCTACATATGATTTCTGCTTCACTTGTAACTACTATCTAACTTCCTTATAGTGCTTCATATATTGTCAAAGCATTTCACAGATGCTTCTTTTGGCTTTTAGGCATATACAAAGATTTACTGAGTCAATAAATGTTGAGATTGATGTATTCTTCCATTTCTATTTCATAAAATGTTGTTTCTTTGATGTCTTTCATATCTATGCGAATTATAATGCTTATTTGTTGAACCCCATGAAGTGAACAAGCATGACTGATGGAAATTGTGAATATCTTTTCTCTATTCTGTGTTGATTAGTTTATATAGCTGTCTTCCTTCAATTATGGATCTTGTGGCCCACAGTTTCTGTGTGAATGCTAAAGTGATCACTGGCTGTGTATAGTGTTTGTATGCATACGATACTTTCTGAGATTGTCCAAAATTAAGGCTTTGATGCTGGAGAATTTAGCTAATCCTGCTCAGAAATGGTTGTCCCACATAAAAGAAAACCCATCTCGGCGAGTTTTTTTTTTGGGACAATCTGGGATGCTTTAAAAAAGTTTTAAATGTGTTCCTGCAATGTAAAAAAAAAAAGAGGAGGCCCCGTTAAAAAAAAACAGCTATTTTCACTAAACGAAACATGTGCATCACATATAGTGTTAAATTTGATGAAAACAACCTTCAAGCCCACCAGGGGCGTAACTAGGATTCATGTGAGTTGGGGGCAAACAGGGGTGTAGCAAAAAAAATTTTATTTGTGTGATAGTTGGGGGTTCGGGGGCAGTGCCCCCGATTTTTTTTTTTTGAGATAAAATAAAAAATGGCTACAATTATTAATAAAAATCTATTTCATATGGACAAATCAAACTATTTGCTGCAGTCAGGGCTGGGCTAGGACTGGGCTTTAAAAAAAAAAAAATTTAACTGTTTCGGGAGGCAGGACTGGGCCCCCCTAGCTACGCCTTTGAAGCCCACAAGGGGTATGACATAAGGTTACGAAGAGTGTGATGAATGGATTCCATTTCTTTAAGTTACCAATTTTGGGTTACTTGGGAACCTTATGCACATGCATTGTACTGGATATCGACTATGCATCCTTGTGGCCATTTTTAGTTAGCGGAGACCACTTAGGTGAACCAATAGAGGTTCCTGCTATTCTGGCCACGAAATATAGCTGCTATGCTAAGTTTATAGGTTTAATGTGTCCAAAACAAATGCACAGAGGGCAATGCATTTATGTTGGGATCCTACAAAGCCTAGAAGTGGTATGTTGAATCTTTTCAAGGAAGAGATTCTATATGCATCATTTACCGTGAGGGGATAATTTTTTTATTGATAGTAAAGCTGGGGTTAGGCAGACCCTACCAGACTACCAGTTATACAACCATACCATAGGATTCGAAAGTGCAACGTCCCAACACAAGGTGGCGTGTACTCACTGCTCCTACCACGGAAGTGGAGCCCCCCCCCCCCCTGTTGGTGAGAGGATAACTTTTATAAGAAAGGTAAGGTTAACTTCTACACATTCTATGATAACACCACCTTTATTACCAAAAAACTCAAAATAAATTGGACCGCCCACAAGAGCTCTGCATACTTGGCTAGATGGGTCAGCTTAAGGCTTTTAAATTGAAGGAAGTTAAGAGTCTGATACCTAAGAGGTGCATTCTTTGCTCCAATGCTTAAGTCAAATGGAAAACTATCCCCCAATGGGCAAGAAGTACTCATGGAGTTTATATTGCGGACACCAACTTAGGTGCATGGTCAAAGTGTGGCACTTATTGGCTTGTTACAAGACCCGGGCAGGTTATATGTGAGCGCCGCGTGGTGCTCAATCAGGTGTACGAGGGTGCCGTACACCAGCCTGCGAGCGTTCAGTCGGGACCCCCAAACATGCACCGTAGTTACAATGCGTGTTCGGGGGAGAACACACAACACTCTCTCTAACAAGACACCCAAATCATAGTAGTAGTTATCCACACACACTATATATATATATATATATATATATATATATATATATATATATATATATATAGAGAGAGAGAGAGAGAGAGAGAGAGAGAGAGAGTTTCCATGGTGGTACCATACAACGGTGGTACACCTCCAAAACCAAAATCTAACCATTAGATTATGCTTAGCATATTTTATTTATTATTTTGATGTGTTAAAGTTGACTCAAAGTTGATGTATTATATCATTTTTAAAACACCCATATTTTCATGAATTGTGAGCTAATGATTTTCACCATCTCAAAAATGAAACCTTCTAGTGTATTAAACATGATAAAACCTTCTAATATACTAAATAAATCATGCTGCTACAAAAAAAATCAGGAATTTACTGTCTTAAAAGTAGCGTCAATACCTGTGCCAGAAGCCACACCAGTAAACGTCTAGCCAGTAATGCATTCACTGGCACAATTAACATTCGCCAGTTAAACAGTTTTCATTGCCGCAGATTTCATGCCAATGAAACTATTTTTCACTGGTGCATATATTTGCTAGTGAAAATAATTTCACTGTCACAGGTACCAGTAAATCCGCCCTTTTGGTGTGTACCATTTGGTGGTTAGATCTATGGTACCACCATACCATATCATGGTACAAAACTACCATATATTTGTTCACACACATATATATATATATATATATATATATATATATATATATATATATATATATATATATATATATATATATATAAAAGGGTGTATCATCAAACACCCAATTCTTACGAATTTGCACTGCTGATTGCACGTGCAATGAGCAGCACAAATTTTGTTTATGTGAAAACAGTCTTTAGGCGGCCAAAGACCGCTGCTAAAGATATTTTTACACTACACGCACATGCCTTGCAGGCATAGGCAGAGCTGGGGGGGGGGGGGCAGATCTGGGCTGTAGCCCAGTCCTGCCTCCCGGCCCAGTTAAATTATTTTTTTTTTAAAGCCCAGCCTGATTCCATATGAAATAGATTTTTATCCATTTTGTAGCCCAATCCTAGCCCAGCCTAGTCCTAACCCAGCCCTGACTGCAGCAAATAGTTTGATTTGTCCATATGAAATAGATTTTATTTTTTATTTTATCTCAAAAAAAAATTTTTTTGAGGGTGCTGCCCCGGAACACCCCGATTTGCCCCCCCCCCGCCCCCCCTCACATGAATCCTAGCTACGCCCCTGCTTGCAGGCAGACAATTTCTGTCAGATGAAAGGGGGTTCAACGTTACCCCCTTTCCTGTATATATATGGGTAAATATTAGCTACTAACGAAGGCAATGAACTAATGAGTAGAAATAATTCTTTTCTTAAAAAAAAATCAATTTTTGTAAATCAAATGTTACGGCTGTGATATACATGTTTTTTTATAGTAGAAAATTTGTTTTGAATCATGTGATTATGACAAGTAATTAGGTTCTTAAAGGGTTCCAAAAAATCAACCTTCCACAATGAGCTAAAATTCCATAACTCACAAGATCATATTTTTACATCAGAAAAGCCCAACAAGGCTTGATCCTTGGCAAACAAACTATCTATGTGGTTAGATTGACTTGATATAGCTCACACCTATGATTTCTAGCTCATTAATTCCTTACCTTCATTAGTAGCAAATATTTTCTATATATTTATATATAAATTTGTAGCTGCAAAATGCTTAGGTATTAAATGGGTGGTCAATCGCATTAGCCGTCCATCACACGCATTGATGGACAGACACACACAAAAAAAAACATCAAAATGACAAGTTTTTTGCCAAAACAGCATTAGAGGCAACAAAATTGTCGCTGAATGATCAAACGAGCATTGCAATTTTTGTTGCTGCTAATGCTCATTTTTTCGCCCACAGCATTAGCGGCGACAATTTTGCCACTGCTAATGCCCTTTTGACGGAAAAAACTCATCAAAAACGCATTTTTTTGTTTTCTTTTGCACTGACAGCACGTTTGACCACATATTTAGTAACTATGGATATATATATATATATATATATATATATATATATATATATATATATATATATATATATATATATATATATATATATATATATATATATATATATATATATATATATATAAAGCTGATCCCATCCAAAGTTCTCTGTGTTGGCTTACATGGAATCATGTGTTCCAATGTAAACGCATAACGATATTATTTTAATATTTGTAGTATTTTTAATAATGTTTCAATGAAAATATAAAATTTTATGTTCTCATGTCCTATCTTCCAAAAAAAATCAAACTTATGAGTGTCGGGTAGGGCTGGTAAACGAGCTCAATGAACCCAGATTGAAGTGTGCAGCTCATTCTTGATGCCAGGCAAGCTGAGTTCAAGCTCATAATGAACTCTATTTAAACAAGACGAGTCCCAACTGGTTGTTTACAGAAAAAGAAATACACTATTTTAGAGCTGGAAGAAATAGGATTACAAAAAAATGCATTATTTCATAGCTGGAAGTAATAAGATTTGACCACCACCGAAATGGTATCCCATGTGGTAAGCGGCTGAAGGCCCAGGTTCGAATCCCTCTGTCACATGGGGCTTAAGAGTTATTTGGTAGGGGTCTGCCTAACCCCAGCTTGCCTTTCAAAATAAAAAGTAATAAGATTTTACCATTAAACATGTTTTTTTGCAGACCATATAGTTCGATCATATACTCTACTTGTACTGTATAATGTAAAATATATCTACAATTGCTTGAGGAGCCCATACAAGTTGAGCCAAGCCCAGCACCTATTGTCGTTCAGGTTGCCGAAACTATTTTACGATTTTGAGTGAGCTCTTTATGAGCTGAACTTGTGCAAAGCCACAAGCGGCATGACTTGTTTCCCAGCCCTAGTGCCAGGTGGTACCAGTGCCTATAACAAATTCAGAGATTTGAGGTATCATTAAACCTGACTTTAATTCCATCCCAAAGAATTCACTCATAACGTGATGCCATTGCCCTGCCAGTAGGGGGTTGGGTTTGGTTCGGACCCAGGTGGAATCAGACTTGGATTAGATTTTTGGGTATGGTATTGGGTTCGAACCCGGGTCTAATTTTGTTCACTATAAGAAAAATCATACCCGGACCCAATAAAAACTACATGAACCGAACCCGGACCATACCCGGTAAAACCATATTTTTTAGCATTTTTACATTGAATTTTTTTTAGTCTTAATCGAAACTTGGGTCGGGTCTAGTCTGGTATAAAATTTCACAAACTATACCCGGGTCCATGTATTTATCGGACCTTCGGGTCTGCACCTGGGTCTTAATCGGGTCTTCTTTTTTTATTACCATACCCGAACCCTATAGGGTTTAGTTTGGGTCAACTCTGGTAAACCAGGCCCGTTGACACCCTACCTGGATGATGTGTACAAGTGTGTTATGTAAAGCTCCTAAAAATGTACACATCCAATCCACCAGAGTAGAGTTGTTTTATTTTTTGCTAGTCTAAGGGGAAAATACCCTCCATCACCGACCCACATTGATAGGCCTTCAATTGGTCTCCCTTGCCCACTGAAGTGTACATCTTGTTTTGACTTGACCTTGACCAAACCACCTTGCTAGGTTGAGCTCATGTTTTTTTTTGAAAGGCAAGCTTGGGTTAGGCATACCCCTACCAGATATTTCTTAAGCCCCATGTGGTAGAGGGATTCGAACATGGGCCTTCAGCTTGGCACAGGACCCCGCTTACCACATCGGATACCACCTCACTGGTTTGAACTCATGTTTGGTTTGACTTGACTTTTTATACTTTCTTAAATTAGTTGTTAGAAGAATTGATTATTGACGGTTAAACACTTTAGTGAGTTAGCCATTAGCAAACCATGCATTGACACTTAATTGAGATAACCATTAACCACTAGCTGGTAGGATATAATCGTTATATATTTATCTGTGATCGTTGAACATTTATTCATAACCCTTACACTTATTCATGACCATTAAAACATTTATTCACCTAAGCTTATATATACTTAGAATCCTTTGTGATCAATACATCTCTCTCATTGCACTCCTATCCTATATAAAATTACTCAAAGGTGATCGCCTCATGGCAGGCAGCTTTCATAGTGCAAGTTTAAGTGTCTTTAAGGCAAGAAGGCGCGGCTTGGTTGTATCTTGAAAGCAAAGATTCTGTCAACCCAATTGCACCAAAAGTTCTATTTTATAGGAGCAATTGCAAAGCAGGTTATATGTCCCCCCCCCCCCCCGAACAGGGCCGGTACTCCATCTCATGTTCGGGTGTTCCCAAAGAGTGCCACGTATAAGATGCAGACCGGCATGTATCCTCATGTGTGTCCGCATCATATTGCATCGTAATTTGGTGCCATCGCAAAGACTTAAGTACCCTTTACCACCATTCTCTTTCTCTTCCTCGAACGAATATAAATGCCTTCTATCTAGAAAACTGAATCGGCGGTTCGTGAAAAGGACAAAACTGCCCTTCATCGTTATCGCGCCAAAATGTTCCGCAAAGTTTGCATTATGCAGCAAGCTGTATGTTGTAGGATTTAAATAGTTCAAAACAATTCATTCTCACCCTAAGCAGAAAACTCTACCAGAGCATACTTTGATATCATCTGTGTACAACGGAGCATCCTTTCATTTGTTCCAGAGCATCCGTTTTCGTCTTACGCGCAGTCGTAGCATCGTTGCCACCTTCTGTTGCGTATTAGTTGTCACTGTTGCTTACTCTATAATTGGAATATCCAAAATCCTATCGTTTCAGTGAGTTTCGTGTAAGGTTTCGTTGTTCAATTTGTAGGTTGCTTCTTATACAACGATTTGTAGGTTTGATAAATCTTACAAAGATGTGTACTTATGAACCCAAATATGAATCGCTTTTTAATCATGATGATTGTTTAATGTGTTGTGCAGGTTAGCAATGTCTGCGACTCATCAGAGAAGAGATGCCCCGTCGTTCTATGGTTTGTGTATTAGAGAAGTGATCCGCCATTCTCATCTATCTAAGGTTTTTGAGAGGTACCAAAATATACTTAAGATGGAGAACGATGAAGACATAGAGAAAGCCTTGGAATTGTATTGTGCAGAAGATTATCCCTCAGATATCGAGGTTGCGGATCAAAGGAAGAATGCTGAAGAATGAAAGATGCAGAAGAAGGATGACGAAGAGAAGGCAAAGCAAAGAAATAAGGAGAAGAATGAGAAGAGAAGGCGGAGGAAGAAGGCAGAGCAGAGGAAAAGGCAAAAAAAGAATGAGGAGGAGAGGGAAAGGTATTTTAACAAGGTAATGATGGAGGCTAGGGCGGAATGGGATAAGGGGGCCTTGGAGCATAAAACAAGGCAAAACAAGGAAAAGTTATTGAAGGAGGCGGAGGAGAGGCGAAGGCGAATGAATAAGGAGGAGGAAGAGAAGGAACAGAATAAGCCTCAGGATGAGGAAGAAAAGAAAAGGCGAAGGAGGGAGAAGGAGTTTGAGAAAGGTAAGGAAATGCAAAGGCAGGAGAAGGAGGATGAGGAAAAGAAGGAAAGGCAACGGAAGGAGAAGGAGGAGGATGAACAAAAGGAAATAGAAATAAAGAAGTAGGAGGAAGTGCAGGAAAAAAGGAAACAAGACTTGGAAGAGGAAGAAAGGCGGCAGAAGGAGAAGGAGGAGGAGGAAGAAAAGGAAAGAGAAAGAAAGAAGCAGGAGGATGAAGTGCAGGAAAAAAGGAAACAAGACTTGAAAGAGAAAGAAAGGTGGCGGAAGGAGAAGGAGGATGAGGAAGAAAAGGAAGAAACAGGAGGAGGAAGTGTAGGAAAGAATGAAACAATATTTGGAAGAGAAAGAAAGGCGGCGGAAGGAGGAGGACGAGAAAAAGGAGAGAGAAAGGAAGGAAAAGGAGAGAGAAAGGAAGGAAAAGGATGAGAAAAAGGAGAGAGAAAGGAAGGAGAAGGAGGACGATGAAAGGAAGGAGAGAGAAAGAAAGGAGAAGGAGGAGGCGAAAAAGGAGAGAGAAAGGAAGGAGAAGGAGGATGAGAAAAAGCCGAGAGAAAGGAAGGAGAAGGAGGACAAGGAAAGAAAGGAGAGAGAAAGGAAGGAGAAAGAGCACGAGAAAAGGAAGGAGAGAATAAAGAAGGAGAAGGAGGACGAGAAAAGAAGGAGAGAGAAAGGAAGGAGAAGGAGGACAAGAAAAGAAAGGAGAGAGAAAGGAAGAAGAAAGAGCACGAGAAAAGGAATGAGAGAATAAGGAAGGAGGAGGACGAGAAAAGAAGGAGAGAGAAAGGAAGGCGATGGTGGAGCCGGTAGAGAAGGAAAGGGAAAGACAGTTGAAGGCAGTGGACCCACCAGAAAGGCCTATGTTGGAGGGAGAATAGGAGAAAAGAGCGACCAAGGTAAATAAATTTGTCCTGTCTTTGAAGATTTAATAATATGTTTAGCGATTTTGGTATAGCGATTACTGTGTTAGGTATTAATATGTATAGCGATTACTGTGATAGTTTGTGTGCACCAATATTATTTATAGCGATTAGTAGAATAGTATTTATAAGTACAAATAAAACTAATTGACAATTGGTAGGAATAATGTTATTTTGTGTTACAGGGAGGTCACAGGAGAAGTAGAGCACCAGGTGAAAAGCTCGGAGGTCGGTGTCAATGGCCTGTAGTTCTGTCGTGGTATGGTCAGCTGAGTGCATATCAGAAGGACCGATTACGAAATATGCACTTTGGTGGCCTTTTGGACCAGCAATATTTTGAAACTTGCTGGAATACCATGACCCACCTGGTAAATAAGTGGAATGATAAGACTAACACATTCCAATTTGATTGTTTTGAGATCACCGTGACTCTAGAAGATGTGGCGAGGATCACTGGCTTTAAGTGCGATGGCAGTGTTGTTCTATTACGACATTCAAACTATAACGCAAGGAAAAAATGCACGGCCCTTTTAGGAATGTTGATGGATGAATGGAGTCAATGTATTTCTGGTTGAATGAAGTCCACATCAATGAAAGTCTTATTTTTCCGTAATAAATGGGAAGGCCGCTCCGCTACTTGTGCATCTGAAACAACTGACCAAGAGTTGCGTGACTTCCTTCTTTATTTTTTTGGTCTTACATTATTTTTCGATTGTTCTGGTTCGAGAATAAGTTCCATGTGGCTGCAGTACGTGGCAGACTTAGACGAAGTCGACAACTATGCCTGGGGTGCCGCTATGCTCGCACACTTGTACAGTCAACTTTACCGTGCGAGTAATGGTACGAAAATAGTTGGGGGGATTTTGGCCATTTGTTCAGGTATTTGTTGATTGCATACTTAGTAATTGTAGACTAATTTCATTGAAGTTTGTAGTGTTACTAATAATATTCTTTTTGTTAGGCTTGGGCGTGAGAACATGTTATCTCATTGCGTCCACGTGTTGCCCCTGCGAATTGTGGTTTTCCAAAGATCAGTCGCTGGGCTAGAATAAACATCGCAGTTCATAATGCTAAGTCCATTTTAGATGTGCTGCAACTGAATAAGGTAAACGTTCTAAAATTATTTACAATCGTGTCAGCATTTACCATTGAGTATTATAAATTGTTGTAATGTTTAGCATTCTTAAGTAATCATTGATGCAAGATTGTCTTCCGTGGTACATATTGTTGTCGCCATATCATGCTTAAGTAAATTGTAATATATTTGTCACTCGTTATTAAAAAGAATTACCAATGTACAGGTTTTGTGGAGACCTTATGGAGATGGGGAGGACGTTGAACAAGACGTTGTTGCAGAGGCTGCTAGATTGTCTGACCGCGATTTGTGGTTGTTTTGCAATTATGAAGCCGAGTTGTAGCATGGTAGTCAAGTTCTCCTGCAATCTGGCTTGGGGCAGTCTATCCCAAATAAGCCTTTGGAAGTGAGAAGAAAGATGAATAGTGGTGGGTGCAGGAACGTGAATTGGCGCGAACGCTACAGGAACAAATTATTAATTTGGAACTCAGGTGATGTCTGTGTCGTATTGTATGATTCTAATGGACGATAATTTGATCCCTTCTATTTCGAAAGGTATTGAGAACCAATGCGCCGAAATTTGGCGATTGATAAAATTGGGAACCCATGCCTCCCAACTGCCCCCTCATGTTGCAGGCCAGCCTCTACAACCAAAACGCCGTCTCACTTTGGTTACAACAACGATTCCCTCAGTAACAAAGCTTGATGAAGAGCGAACACTTGCTACAAAAGAAAACATTGTCTCTGCCGCAAGGTTCAATCTTATGGAGAGGGAGAATAATAAATTAAGGACAGAAGTTAGCAATATGGGGATACAATTGAACTCAGTGGTAGAGATGATGACCAGTTTTTTTAGTAAGATGGACGCAACCCAGAGGCAACCCAGGATAGACAGTCCACCAATAAAAAGAGAGAGAGAAGTGTATGATATTTCATCTGATTCGTCAAGTGCCTAAGAATAAACCCTGGGCATTCTTTTTTATCACGATAGCTATTTGTTGTAATTGTATAATTAATTGTCGTAACTTGACATTCTTTTATTGTTTAATTCTTTATTATTACATGTAACATGCACGTTTCGTCTGTAGATCTCGTAAATAAATAAACTTTAATCGAAAATAAATGTCTGTTGTTCAGAATGCGTGACATTGACTAAAGTCGCCATCATTATGATAGAGCATTTCTGCCCAGCAATCGCTGTATTTGTCTTTGCCTCGATAATACATCGTAAAAAGGATTTGCGATGTAGGCCGTGAACAATAATTTAACGAGTTTTGATGTTGTAAATGATAACAGTCAATAGCGATAAGAAAATTTTGATGCTCAGAAATCGCTATTGATGATCATATTAAATTGTAAGTAAATTGCAATCGCGCAATAGGATGCCGGCCAGCCAAAATCGGTACGATATTGTTCCCTGTTAGAAATCGCTCATTTGCGGGAGCACCTTCAATGCAAACCGCAAAATAGGATTGCAATTCATGAGGTCAACAACACAAACGGCAATGGCTTGTCCCTTTGTAAACGTTGTAAGTCAACAAGGATTTGCGGTGTTAAATGATACTAGTATAAAGCGACAATGAACGTTTGTTGTTAAAAAACCGACAAGGGCTAAGATATGTGGCATGAATATATCGATGTATCCATGTTTGATAATCAATTCAATAATCGTCAAAGATTATTCATACCTGGAAAACAGGTTTGTTCGGGTCGGGTCAATCTCCCACTCAACCATTGTTATAATATGAAGTCGAAACGACAATTTTTTAATTATTTAAAACCTAATCATTTAAGTTGCGGGTTGTTTTCGATAAAGGGCGGTATTCAAAATGATAATTTTTTAATTATTTAAAACGCAATCATTTAATTTGTGGGTTGTTTTCTAAAAAGGGCGGCATGGGAAAAGACGTAATTTTTATTATTTAAAACACAATCATTTAATTTGCGGGCGTTTATCGAGCAAGGGTGGCATGTGAAAAGATATATTATTAATTATTTAAAGCACAATCATTTAATTTGCGGGCGATTTTCAAAAAAGGGTGACATGTTAAAGGACGTTTATTTTATATTTGACTGACAACGTCGATTTCGTATCTGTGTTGCAAAGGTGGCATCGATATCTTCGTCCAGGCATGGCGTCGAAGAAGAGGACTATGAGAGCAATACGACCAAGCATGACGCCGAAGAAGAGGACGATGAGAGCAGTACGACCAGGCATGACGCCAAAGGAGAGGACGATTGGAGCAATACGACCAGGCATGGCGCCAAATGAGAGCACGATGGGAGCAATACGTCCAGGCACAGCGCCGACGAAGAAGACAACCACTTCCACAGTACCAGCTTTAGCACTTGAGACGTATATTTTTGCCTTTTCATGTCGTATTTCGACTTTTGTTGTTTACTGTAGAAAATAATTTCAATGTCGAATTCTGAATACTATGCTCATGGTGCACTCAGTGCAACATCCACAGACAAGGGTGGGCGGCAATGCCCTAACGAGGTCGTAGATGACATCGAGCAGATGCAAGATGAATTTGCAGACGGGAACACTATCAGTAATTTTGTACGTACGTAACCGCTATCATTTTCTAGGTCTTCGGTTTGTATGTTTTGAAGTTCGTAAATTTTTGCAACCAGACAATGTGTGATTTTGTCAATTATATTCAAAGCAACGCAACGAGCAATACAATACGCATCATCACCCCTTATTTCATGGTATGTCTGGTCTGCCATTGTTTTATTTGCTTTTATGACTTACTCACTTTTCTTGGTGGTTAAACCTTACTATTTCGTGCAACAGATGTACGTCCGGCGAAAGCCATACACCAGTGGATTCCCAGATGCACTACCTTGTCTGAACAGCGGTGATGCGTTCGTAGACTTTTCGAATTTTGATAAGGTAAGTGAACAAACCTCTTCTCCAAGGTTTAGTCGTTACATCTCCATCACGATCTGTCTATGAAATTATAAATTATTATATCGATTCACAGATTTTACTTCCTACGTTGTGGCAAAATCCAGAACATTGGGTCTTATACGAGATGAATTTTATGGAAAAACAACTATGGTGCTACAACTCATTTGACTGCCACAGTGGTGTAGAACGTGACACTGTACATTTGGTAAGCTTCTGCCTATAGGTGAAGCGTAGCTATTTGAGGTGGACCAGACTGTACTATATTTTCCCTTTATCACAGGCGGGATTCATGAACGACTATGTGGTTGTCGACATTGCCGAGTGGATGCTGATCTATGCTGACGATGCTTCTGTACAAAGTAATGGGGTCGATTGTGGCATATTCGTAATGAAGCATATTGAAGCAATATACAAAGGAGAAGAACCTTTTTTCGACGCTATATGAGCTTTGTATCCGCTGTTATTGGGGATTCCTGTTATATATTGGTTTCACATTACATATTTTTGTTGCAGGAATATATACCGGAATTACGCCAGGAAATATGCAGAAATTTGATTGAGTTTAAAAAGAACGGGAGACAAAATATGTAATGTAAAACCTATCGATTGCTCTGTCTGTACAACCTAACAAGCTCCGCCATCACCGTTCTCGCCCAACTCCGGCGGTGCAGTCGCAACATGGTGAAGAGCGGTCGACAGAGGCGAAGTTGGCTGACGTGGAGCTGCCGGCGGTGCAGTCGCGGGCATTTAATTTGTGGTCGTCAGCGGTGGCGAGGGACGCGGTCGGTGCGCTGAGGGTGGCTAGCAGAAGCTCCACCGCGTCCTCTTCCTCTCCCTCACGAGGAGGAGGTTTGAGAGGAGCAGTCGTTCCGGTGACGGGGGTTCATCTCGCCGGTATATGAATCGTCTGGTTTCTGGTATCAACACAATCAGAGAGACAGACACATAGAGATAGAGATAGATTGGAGATATGTAGGAGGACTTCTGGTAGGCAAATTTTGTAAATCTGTCTCCGTTGAAATATAATTTGAACATTACAAAACACTCTTGTAAATCATTGTACTGCTTCATCTACGAAAACTAAATCGTATCGAGAAATAGTTTTGTGTTGTATGCACTTAACCAATGCTAGTAATGCTGCTCTTCGGTAATTAAAAATATTGTACAGTGAAAGATATTTTGTTGCTGTTTCAAAATCATTGTATAGCTTGCATTACGTGAACGAAAAGCGTGAAAATGGATTTCCGCGATTTGTGGTCCACAAAGGCACGTAATGTTCGCTTTGAACAAGGTTGTGGATTTATATAAGACCAAAAAATATTTCTACAATCAAACCCACACGCTACGTGCTATCGTGATTTGAACTACCAGGTCCAATCGCATTGATTAGTTTTAAGAATAGCTCTCTGACATGCCATTGTTCAATTTCATTAATGCGGAGGGTATTTTATTTGAGATTTGCTCTTTGTTTATTAAAACTGTCGTATTTATTTGAAAACTGATGGAGGGTGATAGGACATTTCATTAATATTTGAATGACACATCACACAGGTTAAGGATGTGTTCCACTTTGCTTCACGAATAAGGAACCGACAAACCGACAATTCCTGCAAAAACGACTTGTTCTTGAATCGAGTGTATAGGCGGCTTCGACGCAGTTGTGGTATTCGTGTAGACTCTTTTCATATGTATGCAATATCATAATTAAAGGAAAAGTTATTTAAAATTCAAAAAAAATTCAAATTCTTACACAAGATTTCATGGTAGTAGTAGTGAAGCTGACGTTAGACCACCATTTCTCAACAGCAAACCCGTCTTATCGCTGTGTACTATTTGTAATTACGAAAGCAACATTAATGGCTCTTGTTCACCGCATTAATCTTGAATCTCTTCTGCGATTATCATTCTGTGCGTGTCAGCAATAAGACGATGTTTAAACATCAAACATTTCATAATGATGTTGACTATTATCATTTCGAACATTAGAAGGCTTCGTTCATTGCATACATCACAATCTAATTCTGCGACTGTCAATCATGCAGGTTGGGCACCGCTGGTCGTTGCCTTTTAGATCCTCATGGTGGCTCGGTTAGTTTCGCCTCCGAAATTAGAAAGGACGTCAACTTTTGGCAAAGTTCTTCACAGAATCCAGGTATATTAATCTGCAAAAACAAATTGTAATGTGAAACCAATAGACATTCATTTAATCACTAATAACAGAGGCCAAGAAATGGCATACAACGTCAAAACAGGGTTCTGCACCATTGTATATTGCTTCAATGAACTTCATTACAAATACGCCGCAATCAACGTCATTATTTTGTAAAGGAGCATGGTATGTCGTGCGATAGATCCACTCGCTAACGTCGACTCCCAAAATGGCTTTGACGAAACCGATCTGAGAATAATGCGGCCGAAAGTAAATTCATGACCCCAGTACACGACACGATACTCATATAGATGGAATCTTACGAGATGAGAAATGTCAAGCCGTAAACCACTGTCAACTTCCAACGAATTGTAACACCATAGTTGTTTTTCGTGTAAATCAATCATGTATAAGACCCAATGCTTTTCAGCATGTCAGAGTGTAGGAATCAATATCTGCAAATGGATCGTAAAAAATGCTGTTAGCACTGTTATGCTGTGACCTTGCACTCTAGGGGTGTCTCTGCAATGATTACCATTAACCCAATAAGGTAGGTCGTCTTTAAATCCACTGGAGTATGGCAAATGGCGTAAGATAGTCTGCAAACTGAAACCTTATTAACAACAATGTTAACATACGAATCAACTGGACTAAATCAATAACCAAAAGCAACATAAAATACAACTGATATACCATGAAATACGGGCTGATGATGCTTATAGTCTTGCTTGGCGCGTTGCTTTTAATATAACTGACGAAATCGGATATAGTCTGTTTGCAGCAAATATGTTGTTGTTAACGTATGTACACATGGCTTACGTATATAAACAACTCCTACTACTTTCATACGAACAAAATTACTGATCATGTTGCACTGTGTGAATTCATTGTGCATTCTTTTGATGTCCTACAGGAGTGATTGACTAAGTGCTCGCCCAACTTCGTCGGTAGATGTTCTACTGAAATGAACAAGGACATTGCAATGAACGGTATTGAAATTACATTATAGAGTACACAACACAAAGCACAAATACGGCATGAAAGAGATGGATTTTGATGAAAATGGAGACGATGTGTAGACAATATCGTACTGATTCGCCATTGTTGGTCGTGTAACTGTCTTCCTTTGCCTCACATGTTCGAGGGAGAAACTCCAGGTTTATAAAGGTATCGTTGGTTTGACTATTGCTGGTTCACGAAGTAGAAGATAATCACATCGTCCAGTGCTTGTGCGACTATCTATGAGCCAAAAGATCTACTGCTCACCCACCGTGATAAATGAATAATGTACGATTAATAAAAAAACTTATGATACATCCTTTGTTGTCCGTACGCAACGCATATGTGTATTGCGATTTGTAAACAACAAACGTTCCGTTCCTTACTAGGCCAACCTATTGAGGACCTAGTTCCCTTTACTCGTAGAGTACTGTGGAACATGCGAGCCGTGTAAGTAGTACATCGATTGGATGAGGTGGTCTTATGACCTCGATCAATACAGTCGAAGAAGAAGAGGAAGGAGAAGAGGAATAATTGCCATAGTCCACTGGATTTCAAGAAGGCCTACCTTACTGGGATAACGTTAATAATTATGGAGACCCTTTTGTCTAGTGAAAAATTAAGTAAACAATCCTCGAATGCAAGCTTACAGCAAAACAGTCCTAACACCATTGGTGGACCGATTTGCATATATTGATTCTTACACTCTAGCAATCTTAAAAGCATTCGGTCTTATAAGTGATGGATTACAATGGAAAACAATCATGGTGTTACATTCAAAGCTGTTTGAGACTGGTTTTCCTCCTTATTCAATTCTGCAGTAGAATTCCAAGCGCGCTGCCTGATCATGTTGAGGTTGTCTTTCCTATTCGCTGGACAACGATTTGTAGTAGTGATCATCAGCTGAATGACGATTTGTAGTAGTGGTCTGTCTATGTCTATGAAATCAACTCCATTTTCATCCTTTGTTGTCCTCTCCTCTTTAACAACCACAACTATCTTTTGATACTTGTCAACAAGCCACCAGTAGAAGGATGGTACACCCATCGCTGGATAGTTTGTGCTGTGAGTCGGACAACGATTTGTGGCTTCTGCAGAAAGTTGATTCGTGGCATCACTAAATGACGATTTGTGGTTATTGTTGAATAGCGATTTGTGACATCGCAGCATAGTGATTTGCGGTTGTCCTTCGAATGTCAATCTAAGCGGGTTGAGAAGGGTTGTTCAAATAAGCTTTTTTTGGGCCATTGATCAAGGTTGCGATTCATTTTATGATCCGAGTAAGCTTTCACCTGCGTTTTTCAGGTAGGTGGTTGCACAATGTTGGACTTGAGTAATGATAATAAAAGGAAATCATTTTATGATCTGAGTTTTTTTGGTTGATTTAAACAAGTTCTTTATTTATTGAATTGTGATTTACATCCAATAAATAGAATGTGTCCCAACATAGTTGTCAATCTACTTCCAACATTGAAATAGAAAATATAAGACACATACTACAAGTTTCACAGGAAATGCAAATCTCCTCCCAACATTGATTATATATCAAAAGACTTTTAAAGCATAATTTACGATAAATAAAATAATAATCTATTTTACAAGATGTTTATACGCACAAGTACAAAGAAAAAGAGGGGCACTCGTAGCTTGTGAACATGACGCTATCTTGGAAGTAGATTGGCAGCTATGTTGGGTCGCATTCTATTTATTGGATGTAAATCACAATTCAATAAATAAAGGACTTGTTTAAATCAACCAAAAAAACTCATATCATAAAATGATTTCGTTTTATTATCATTACACAAGTCCAACATTGTGCAACCACTTACCTAGAAAACGCAGGTGAAAGCTTTCTTACATCATAAAATGAATCACAACCTTGATCAATGGCCCAAAAAAGCTTATTGGAGCAACCCTTCTCAACCCGCTTGGATTGACATTCCAACAATACCCACAAATCACTATGCTGCGATGCCACAAATCGCTATTCAACGATAACCACAAATTGCTATCTATCGGTTTAAGCAAATCCAACCACGGACCGCAAGTCGTCACTGACAAATCACTATAAACTCTTAACAAATCCGACAATGTAAAAATCGGGTCATGCAAAGAGGCATGACAGCTAAATTAATAGCCCACACGAGATTCCTGTGTCCCATACCTATCTGTCGAATGCATCAGAGCTTGTCATGAAATAGAAAATATAAGACACTGCATGAAGTTTCACAAGAAATGCAAACCTTCTCCCAACATTGATTACATACCAAAAAACTTGTAAAACTGAAGCTATCGTTGCCAGAAATCTGGTCGGGAGGAATGAAGGTTTCAACGTTTGGTGTTACTTCTATAGGGTATTGTTGCATGTTGGACATTACACGAGTTAGATATTGACAAGCTTCACGTAATGGAAAGCAATATAATGTCTTATATATCTGTTCATTCGAAGGGCTTTGTTGTTTTTTATTACAGGTTGGTTGTTTCTTAGTCCTTTTCTTGCCAACCAATTCTAGTGCACCCTTTGCCCTCTGACGACTGCGATCAGAGGCAGGTTTTCTTTTCATACCCTTCACTTCATAAATATGTCCATCATAATCAACAACGTTCACTACTGACTTGTTGAAGATAATGTTTACGCTTCGGCGCAACTTCTCAGGAGTGTCAAGCGAAACATGATTTTCACCTACGTTGTTCGATCCCATTATCTTCGACTGGTATTCATTCGCTGCAACGGACTTAAGGTGAATTAACTCCAAGTTTTCAAGTAACTGCATTGAAGCTTTTCTCACGCATACATAGCCTTCTTCACTTCTCGATGTCAAATCAGCAACATGCATAAATGACCTACACAGTTGTTGGTAATGGGAGACTATGTGGCACTTCTCGTCAACACCACATTTACTCACATTGTCCATAACAATGGTTTTAATCTTTGCACGTCTCTTCCATCTTCGCATTATGTAAGACTCAGGTATTTCTTGTATCTTCTCTTGGTTGAGTGCCTTTAATGCATGACAACATAAAATACCTTTGAATTCATACATTTTGCACGAACATTCAACTCTTCTGTTGTCAACATTGTACGTGACATGTGCTTCTCGCCTTTCGTGATGCTTTTCACCCTGCCATAAAATATGGTATTTGTGCATATTCTCGGTTTGCACAAGTCCTTCTATTTTGCAATTCATGACATATAACACCTTTTTCTTGATTCATTCAAATACAGTTAGTGTATACAGAGTTGCAGGTCGCATCAATATTTTCATGCCAAAAGTTAGAGGTCGTGTGTTGAAGCATTTCACGTCTTGTTCAAGCTCATTCTGTCTTAGACCGTCTATAAATAATTCATATTGTTTCATGAAATGAAACATTGTCAAACATGAATACAGGGTTTTCTTCAGCGTGGCATGCATAGATTCAGCTCTTTGTGTGCTTATCATACCAGCACAAAAGTATTGTCGTCCATATGCCAATGCCCACTTCTCTTTTTCTGCATATAAATTTTGTAACCACAGACAATCTTGAAGGTCGTATGTCTGAATCATTTCCTCCCAATCAGACATAAAGGTGATCTCGTCTACGCTCTCAAGCACACACCTAGTAAACTTTTTGTCAAACCCTGTCTTCTGATTAAATATGTGTCCTATGTTCTTTGTTGTATTTTGAAAGATATGCCACAAACATAGGCGATGATGTGCATCTGGCCACACATGAAGCACTGCAGCCGCAATTGCGTGATCACCATCTGTAAGTACAGCTTCAGGTTGCTTCCCGTTCATTGCCTGTGTAAATACTCTGAACAACCACTCAAAGCTTTCCTTGGTCTGATCATACAAAAATGCCCCGCCTAATATACAACTCTGTGCGTGATGGTTCACTCCGACAAATTGCGCAAATGACCACTGTTCAGTATTAATCTTTACTGTAGTATCAAATACAAGCACATCATTGAAGCATTCATAATCTACTCTTGACTTTGAATCTGCCCAAAACATATTCACAGCATATCCATCTTCGTCCACTTGCATTGCACTAAAGAAACCATGTTCATTGCTTGATTTATCATGTAAGTAATCAACCAAAGAACATATTTCTCCTTTCTTCATATTATCTGTCCTCTTCCTTCTCAAGTGGTTTCTTAGATCCAAAGGTGTGAATGGCACATTATAGCGACCACCGTCGATGTGGGCAAACAAATTGTATGTCTTCCTTGGTGCAATGCCGGCGCTATCGGCTATTTCAGCCATTGCAGCATGCGCTACAGTTACTTTACGATGTGACCTTAGCGTAGGAGTCATAAATGATGCAGATAAATCATGATTATGATCACTGATTAAAGTACGAACTACAAATTTCCCATTCAGATGTCTTCTCAAAACCATTCTCGTTTGACATCCACATCTTGATTCTGGCATGCTCCTTGTTGGATTTCCCATTGATTTCTTCCAACCTTGCTTGGAACAAACATACGTCTTTCTAACCAAGACACCCAGTGCATTTTTTGACCAAGAAAACCTTCTCACACTGAAGCCAACTTTTAAGGCATAATCATTGTAAAATTTATATGCAGCTTCCTCGTTATTAAACTGCATTTCTTCTACAAGAACATAGTCAAGTGTAATTTCATGTACATTCCCTGTTCCTACACTTTTATTATGTGTACTGACATCAAAATCTACCTCATTATTGAATTGCATTTTCACTATTGGAACATTCAAGTCTAGTGTGCTTCCATTTACATTCCCGGTGCCTACTCTTTTATTATGTGTACTGTCATGGTAATCTACCTCATTATTGAATTGCATTTCTTCTACTGGAACATTCAAGTCAAGAGTAGGTCTAATGCCTGCACCTTTCTTTTCATGTGGATCATTAGCGCAGATGTTTAATTCTTCAGTTGCGTCATTATTTTAGATGTTCAATTCTCCAGATCTTTCAATTGATTGAGCTACATCATCTTTATTACAACCTGATGATAAGCTCAACAAAGTTTTAAGCAATATATCAATTGGTGTTTGCAGCAAAATAGCAAACAAATCGATATTAACTAATACAAATATATCTCACAAAAAATGAGAGTATGTTACTAATACAGGGTTTTGAGATACAATGCATATAATGAGTGAATGTAGGATACCTGATGGGGTAGAGGCCCTTCCTAGTATTTGTAAACAAGCATTCTTGTCAACAGGTCTCAGCGTCTTACAAATATCGATAAGTTTCCAACCATCGTAAGAACAAGATCTACCTGCAATAAACAAACAATGCCTTAATGGCTGTGAACACCCCAAATTTTTCAAAGTTTTGTAAAAATAACCCTTTTGCCCCTAACCCCATTTTCTGAGAAAATCAAGTCATTTCTTCAGATTTTCTGAACTAAAAACCATATTGATCCATTCAAAATTGATTTCGGGTCCGAACCCAGTGTTCTAAATCCAAATCTGGGTCCCGTTGTCCGGTTTTCAAATTAAAATTATAAAAATACCAAAAATGGTTCTAAATGGCTTGGGCAATTCATCTGGCATTCTGTTGAATTCCCAACCCTATATTTCTCACTTCGAGGTTGTAAACCTCGTATATTTCCTAAAAATCCGGACATAAATCCACTTTCTGAAGAAATTTTCTCAAAAAAAAAAATCGCCTTGAGTTCTCAGAAAAACTCTCTTTTATAAATATTTTACAAAAACACAAAAAATTAGTTTTAATCCTCGTTTTCTCGTAAAACTTTAGGATTTTATTCTAAAAATACAAAAAAATAGAAAAATAACACAAAAACCAAAAAAATGGGAAAAACTACAAGGAAAACGGATGATTTTCAAGCTTTTTGAAGCCATTTTTACCAAAAACCTCATTTTAAACCACTTTTCAAAAGTTTTTTTTAAAAGGGGACCTCCTTTTGAAATAGAGGAGATTTGCAACAACTGCAGGCTCGCTGCCTCTCTCTATCGCACATCTGCAACAGTCTGCCCATTCATCACCCTCCATCTTCAACGGGTTCCTCGCTCGAACCTTCCACCTCTTCTTTAAGAAGAGGCCTTCACCCATGAGGAGGGGATCCCCACCTTTTCTTTAACGATCCATTTCTACAATCCATCTTCACCCATCATCAGCATCTTCGTCACTGAGAGCTCCCCTGCAAGAACCCATTTACCCATCCATTATCTGTCGATTATCAACATCACCCACCAGAGTCTCTCTCCACTGCTTTCCGACCTCCTTCCCTGCCTTCTGTGGAGCTACCGAAGAGGAATTTCCTCCCCGCCTCGATCAATAAGTCCAGAGACTTGTAGCCGGAGTCATCCACCATCATTGCTCTGATCTCCTTCTCCCCTTCTCTGCGATTTTCTCCTCTGCACCAAGAAGGTAAGAATCTCACCTCTTCTTTTGTTTTTATCCTTTGATTCTCTTTTGACTTCTCTATCGTTTATATTTCCCCTATTTTTTTTTTTTGAGCACCATGGAAGCATTGATTGGTCTCTAAAGAACCAATCTATTTCCCTGTGCAACAGCAATGGAATGCCTGCATTCCCACATTTCCCTTTATTTTCCTCCTACTTTATTGATAAGCTTTAGTTCGTATGACTAGAATATACATCCAATTGATGTTGTCTTATTTCTATTTCTTCTTTCATACCCGATTTCCATTTCTTTTTCTCTTCCCCCTTTCTTGACCCTCCAGCCACCTTTGATATTTGCTTTGGATGGTCTAGTTAGCATCTTGATTTCCAGTTTCAGTAGCATTTAAATATGCTTTGCTCATTTTTTTTTTCAGTATATTCATTTCATGGCATTTGATAGTTCACATCATCTTTCGTAAAATCATTAGTCGTCACCCTTACTGTCATTCCCTTATATGTCTGCATATTCACGGTATATATCCACTAAGCATTTTTGCCCTCTTTGACTGGCGTTCTCCTCTCAAGAGAAGACGAGCCTGCATTGATTGAATCTCTTATTGAGCTTCCCGACAAGACATAGGACAATGAAGGGATTCCTGAATGATGGATGTTGGGGTAACAACCAACGTCATTTTTTTTTAAAAGTTAGAATAGCATCCAACGTGTTGCATAAATGAGTTCTGTGTTGATTGATGTTCTCCTTTTAAACCTCAGTCCAGCATCTATAATTCCCTTCTCTTGCCAAATTGCTACAGCCTTACTCCATCGTAGTGTCATTTCTGCATTAGCCAAACCTTTTCACCTTAACCCAACATCCACTTGTTGCTCCTCTGCATATGCTATTTTTTTTTTTGAAAAACTGCTTGGACTATTCATTTTGTGAACTGAATGCCTTACACATTCATCACAATTTTTGCCCCATTATTTATATCATAGTCTCTTCCTCATGTAGCGTCAGATACTATTCCCTGCAAAATATGTTATTACAGGTTTGCACTCATGGTGTTGTCATTCCTTATTTTTATTTTATTTTTTTATCTATTGCTCCCATCTGTCATGGTTTTAACTTGTGGATATGCCTAATTTTGTGAATTAATGACTTCTCTATTGATTTATTTTTTATTTTTTTTTTTGTAGTGTTAATAGGTATAGATATGTTGATGTATTTTTTGTAGTTTTGTAGCTAGTGAGACCGAATGAAAATTTCAGCTACAGAACAAAACAAAAATCCTGGTGGTCTCCTTTACATTCGTGATTAAACCTCAAATATAGATGGAAACTTTCTAACGTGTTTAACCCATGAAAGTTTTTTTTTTGAGAAGTCCATTTCAGCGTAATTGCCTCCCCTTGTGGCTGGAGAGTTTACATGCCAATCTATGATTGACACGTTTCTGGGAAATCCAGACAAGTTTTTGCCAAAGATAAGAAGTTGGTCTGAATTTAAGCAGAAGATGTGCCTAAAAAAAAAAACATTCCAGTCAATAACACAGGATCATATATAGGTTTTTGATTCTCTGCACAGAGGTAAGAGACCGGTCTGAAGTTAAAATATTTGATCTGCCTAAAATGACATTTCAACTTCTTGGCACTTGGATTTTTTTTCTATATATACATCCTATGTCTGTGCCCACTCACTTGTCCAATATTTAAAGTTTTTGCCATGACAATCATGTTCTATAATCTTGATCATCACTTGTTTGCTGCACCTGTACATGATTATTTCTTCACCTCCTGCTCATATTTCACCACACTTCCACAGACATCACCATTAATAGCCATGCATGTTCCACTCTCTCTTATGCTGCTAACACTCTTGTCTGTAGCCACCACCTGTAGTTTGTTTCTGTTGAACTACCTACTGCATTTTGTTGTATCCCCTCTACAACATTCATCTTCATTGGTTATTAGCATTAACCACCTTGTTGCTTACAGTTCAGCCACATGCGCTCTCACATTGTACCTTCATGGTGCCAATTGCCAACCCCAGCACCCATTTTATATGGCATAACCGCAACATCTCCAATGCTCCCCACTTCATATATTCCCTTGTCATCATGCCTCCCTTATACAAACATACTTCCAGCAACCACCATTATGTCTGTATACTCTGCTCGCTTACTGCACTTGCAGCAGTAGCTTCAAATACTCCCCTTTTTACCCAATCTTTAGATACCTGTGTAACTTTCTTTATTAGAGTTACCATCTGTCCACTTCAACATTTTTCTTTTTTCTTTTTTTTTTTTTTTGCTCCTTCATAGCCTCTGAACTAATCTGATCCATTACACCTCAGCACCCACTATACACAGTGATATTATCATCACTGTTAATGCTTACCTTACCTATACAAGGCACAACCCACCTTGTCCTCTGCCGCCTGCTATACAGCTGCACATCTCTATCAGTATCCATAGCATACCATACATTTCACTACTGCTATGCAGGCTCATCTTCACAGCAGCACCTATACCCAGCTGTATGTCCCCAATCCTAAAATCCAACTCCATTTCCAGCATACACCCAATGATACAAGCATGTTCATCACTTCCCCATGCACCTTCATTTTGCATTATGTTCCTACTTGATATCATTATACCCATCATGACCCACCTACAGCAAGCATGGCAATGATTTCTTTTTCTTCTCTTCCTTTTTTTTTTTTTTGAATATCAATTGTTGAACTTCATACTTGTGACATGAGCTTTGGTATCTGATCGAATACATTTTTGTGAAATAAGAGTTACGATGATTTTTTTTTTTTTGCGGATGGTCATGCTCCAACCCCTTTTGCAAGTTTCAAAGTATTTGAAGAAGTCTGGGCGAGAGTGGCTACAAGCATGGTTGTCCTTCTTAGGTGCTTCAAGGAAATATGGAAAAGCTATCGTCTAGGATTGTAAATTTGATTTTATATGTTGTAATAGCTAGATTGGAATAAAAATTTACATTTCCCTGCTTTAGGTAGAATGAATGAGCATTGTAGAATATCATGAATTGTTTGTTTTCATACATTTTTTTCTTTATTTCTCAAAAATTCTCACAATGGTGAAACACGAATGGCACGTGCACCATTTCATAAAAGGTAAGTTAATTCTAAGTTGATGATTTACACCAACGGCCATAGTCGGGGTGTAAACAAGACTTAGTATTCTTATCTTTTATGAAATAATACTGGATCCACACTAGATCCTCTTTCAAAAATCATCATATTCTTCAAATATTTCACCTTTTATCAGAGTTTAACTTAGAATTAATTCAATATATATACCAATGGCCATAGTCAGGGTATATTGAGAGTTAATTCCATTTTAAACTCTATAAAAAGCACAAAATATGTTTCATTCTTCACCTGAGTTTAAATATAGATTATTATATGATACATTCAATGACCATAGTCAAGGATGTATTATATCTTCAATCTTATTTCAATTCATGTGAAGAATGAAATACAATTTTCAAAATCTAATTTCAAAACTTAAATTCATTCATCATTTAGGGTAGAACTGCATCATATTTTCAAAACTTCTTTTTTAAAATTCCAAGTGTTTCTTCTCCTTCATCAGATCTTATTCAAATCCAATTCTATCTCATTTTTCAATATTCAAAAATTCAATTTCAAAGTCCAATTTGACTTTGAAATTCCAAAACCATTTTATATTCAAACTTCACATTTCCAACTCAAATCAAAATCCAAATTCAAAGTTCAATTTAACTTTGAAGTTATCTTTTGATTTCAAAATCAAGTTCATCCCTTTTTTTCTTCAATCAAGGTTTAAGATCTTAAGTTTAAAATTTGGGTTTCTAAAAACCCAGATCCATCTTTAAAGGTCCTATTTTGGACTTCTCAAAAACCCAAATCCAAAATCCTTATTCCACTTTTGATCTCCAATCATAGATCCAAATTTCTTCTAGGATCCGGATCCTCATTCTACCATTGGATCTCAGATTCAGATCCAAATTCCAATTCTTAGGATCCAGAACTCGATTCCCCTTTGGATCTCAGACTTCAAGATCCAATTCCATCTTAGAATCCAGAGCCCAGCTCTACATTGGATCTTAGACTTCAGATCCAAATCCATCTTAGGATCTAGAACCCAAATCTACATTTGGATCTCAGACTTCAGATCCACTCCATTTTAGGATCCGGAATCCAATTCCAATTCTAGATTTCAATTTCATTTTTCGGATCTAATCTGAATCTCTTAAACCCATTTCTATTCTTAAATACCATCTGGATTTCTCATATCCATTCTAAAATTCCAACTTCAAAAATCTAAGTTCAAATTCCATCTCAAGTATTCGTTTCCTTTCCTAAATTCAAAATTCAAAGTCCGTTTCTAACTTTGAAACTTCATCTTCTTTCATCTCGAAGCTTCAAGTCATTCTTTCTCATTTATTCTTCCAACTCTGATCTGCTTCAAAAGACTTAGAACTCCTCTGATCTATCTCAAGTTCTAAGTTAAATTCAATCATTTCTTCACTCCCTTATCAGATTCATCTCAGAAACACTTGGAAATTCTTCAAAACATTTTTTTTAAAGAGCATACATCTTTGCATTTGCACAAGCATGATTCATTGTGCATTTAGACTTAGGATAAATACTTCGATAATTTCTTAGCAAAGCAAAAGGCATTAATTCGACCCTTGGTTCGATTACCCCTGGTAAAGGCGCCAGGAACGGTCGAACCTCGTACCGACGAGCGGATCCCGTCTCTCAGTTTTCCCGCAAATATTTCAAAAACGGAAGCGAGTTATTTCAAAATATTTTCAAAATTAAGGTCAAGTGAGACCCGCAAAAGAGTTCCTCTCCTTCTTTTTTCTTCTTTTCTCTTCTCTCTTTCTTTCCGTTCTTTTATCTTTTCTCCCTTTAAAAAGGAGGAAAATAAGAGGTTGGAAAGGAAAAGAGAAGGAAGAGAGAGAACATTAAGAGAGAAAAAATTTTGCGATGATCACAGTTTTGGCGACCGTGATGGGACCCGTCTTCGTCCGGTTGAATCTATGCCTTTTCTTTTGCTTTGATATTATCTAAGTCTTTATTCTTCATATGTCAGCTTCATTTCCATGCAAACCTTAGGAGCCTAGACTCTGTCCTAAAGCTGACACCATTGCATATAGGATTTAAGTATGGTTTGGTAGGACCATATTGAGGAGATTATTCCATGCTCACATTAGACTTAGGTCTTGAATACAACTCTCCTCAATTTTAGGGATTGAATGTAAACAATGTATGCAAGTGTATGCTTCCTTTCATTTAGATCTATCTCTTTAGGACTTGCATTAGAGCCATCTGAGTTTTGCATGTTGAACATGTTTTCAAAAACATCCCTTACCTATATTGTCCCGGTCTTCACGTTGCTGGACTGTCTCACTGAACCATAGTTCAGGAGAGAGCCTCACAACTGGACCACCTATTTGGGTTCGCGCCCCCCTACCACGTACCTAAGGGCCATAGTCTGAGGTATATCGGTAGGTGCTCAAGGATGTTGGGAAGCCACTACCTTAGAACTGGAGGAATATTTCTATACCACGTACTTCGAGCTTCGACTTGGGTATATCGGCGTACCTTGATTGGAATCAGATGATTTGAACCCTAGAGTTAGGATTAAGGTCCTACAAGCCATTTCAAATATTGCATTTAGAGTCAGCCTTTAAGGAGTGTTGTATGCGCATCCTTGTTTGTGCAGCTTTGGTTGTGTGATATTTCTCTCATATATATGTATCAGACCCTTTTCAAAAACCCTGGGTGTATTATTCAAAACTTACCCTTATTTTTAAAAAACCCAGGTGTATATTTTTCTTTTTTAGATCAAATTTTCTTCAAAACCCTGAAAAATTCTTTTAAAATCTCCTCAATCTTTCAAAATTTCCAGGTCTATCCGTAAGTCCTGCATTTTATCTGACTCTCTTCCTCTTTTTGCCTCAGTATCACTCCGATGGCATCCGAATCTCCCGATACTATCTTTCCTTGGGATCATGTCTTCTATCAAATAAGGGATGGAACCCCAGATCTGCGGGTCATCCAGTCTCGTCCTTTCTTCCCTCGGTGGTATTATTCTTGGTTCGCCACCTTCTCACGTATGTTCCCAGACCACTTGGATGACTGTGGGTTGGAAATGGCATCAGCGGTAGGCAAGCGAACCATCAACGGAGCTCTGATTCAGGCTATGGCAGAATGGTGGAATCCGCGTACCTGCACCTTCTGGTTTCCCTGGGGAGAGATGACTCTGCTGATGGACGAATTCAATGATATTATGGGATTGCCCGAACCAGCCGGTCAGCCAGATGATCCTGTCGAGCAGCAGTTTTTGATCAACATCAAAGGGGTGGATGTTCGAGAAGCCTTGGCCAGAGCAACAGGGAGCAGATCTTGGCCTCTCACTGAAATTGGTGGAAATCAGTTCATCGACCTGTTTGAACTATATCAAAAGTACGGAGCCTACAAAGAGGTTGACACTTTGTCCCGAGCAGCGAAGGACAGAATTCAGCACGCCATGATCCTGTGCACAGTGGGGTTAGCCTTCTTCCAAGATGGTCAGAATTTCATAGATATCAGAGTCGCTCAGCTCTTTCGAAGATGGGGAAGCAAGCAGACCCGCCAACTTTCAGTCTCCATGGCCGCATTAGCCTTTCTTTACAGAGGCTTGGCTCGATTTGCCCTTGGGGAGACCATTCTGGTAGAAGGATGCACTTACGCCTTGCAGTCATGGTTCTTGCGACACGTTCCTTCGAAGGCCAGTTCTTTCAGATTCAACATTAAACAGCCGAAGACAGTCATCCAATGCCGAGCTCTGATCGAGAAGCTGCATCAGGAGCAGATCACCTGGGATTTCTTTGACAGAAGAGAGACTGCTCCTCGATACACTTATGCTCGTGACAAGCGCTACAAATTGATGGGCCCTTTCTTTTGTGTTGATTATCAGCCGGAACGATGTCTGAGGCAGTTTTCGCAGCGGCAAGTTCGTGCCAACACTCGTTTCCCGACAGGCAACGTGTCAGAATTCAACCTGCAGTCGGATCAGTGGTCTGGGGCATATCATGTCGCAAAATATACCTGGAACTCCTTTATTTCTCTGTCTATATTTCCTGGACCAAATGTATCATCTGAATATCAGGAGTGGTGGCAAACTGTCTGTCCACCCTCTCTTTGTCTTTGAAAGTTAAAAATATCAATAAAAATTTACTTTTCTGGCCAAAAATGTTGTTCTCTATATTTTGTTTATAGCACAAATAAAAGTCACAAATTTTGGATGACGACCTAATCCCGGGAAAAAGGGATATTCCTCCCATATCTCTTCAATATATCTTATCATGGTTGACGACCTCGCCTAGGTAACAAGGCACATTTCTCTGTTATCATCAAATGGTAACACAATTATCACAAATCGTGTGATGACCCAATCCTGGGTAATGGGATAATCTCTTGAAATTGTCTACCAAATCCCTTCATTTCTTGACTTCTCTCAAAAGAATTATGATTTTCAAAAAAACTTCTCCATACTCTAACTATTCCCATATTCTACAGGAAAGCTTTGGCATCTGAAAAATGGTTCAGACAAGGGCTGCTCAACAACACAGTGATAACGAGTCAGAAGAAATGAATTCTCCCAGATTGTCCAAGAAACATGACTCCGGAGATGAAAGCGATGTTGATCCGGCCATGTACCGGGTTTTTCAGAAAATGATGACTAAGATGATGGCTGAGCAGGCCAAAGCTGCTCCCAAGAAGGCAGCTTCTAAAAGCAAAGCTAAGAAAAAGCCCATAAAGAAGCCGGTTAAGATCAGCAAGCAGAAAGTACAACGTGACAGCACCTCTGAGGGTTCTGGGTCAGAAGAAGTCTCTGAGGAAGAAGAGCAGCTAATCTACATCCCAAAACATCTGCGGCAGCCCAAGAGGCCGGTAGAGGAGCCAGTGTTAGTGAACAAGCCCAAGCATGGGGCCCCCGCAGAGGACTCGATCCAGGCACTGACCAAAATTGTCAAAGACCTGCAGGTCCGGGATAAAGGAAAAAGGTCATACACCAGACAGGATTTCTATCTTGGTTTGGAAGGAGACATCAATTTGGAGAATCTCCCCCGAAAATTCATTAAATTCGATGGATCCGGAGACCCCAAGGCCCATCTTGCCATGTTCTTCGCAGAATGCGCCCGGTTCAGCGAAGACAACCGTGCCCTCTTCCTCTGTTTTCCCCGCAGTTTGGAGGGAATATCCGCCAAATGGTATGCCGAGCATGTCAATCCCATCGAGTTAAGGGATTTTGAAAAAGTCGTTAATATGTTTGTGGAACGCTTCCTATTCAACACAAAAGCTCTGCCCACCCTGAACCACCTGTGCAACCTGAAGCAGGAGCCCAATGAGAAGGCTAGGGATTTTATCCACAAGTGGAGAAGCCTGTGCAACAAAATGAGAAATCCTATCTCTGAGGAACATGCCCTCCAAGTCATCCTCAATAATTTCTCTCAGCCCCTAAAAAGCCTTCTCTTCCCATACCCCTCCAAATCCTTTATCGAACTGACGGAGCGAGCAGAATGGCTCGAGATGGGGGTAGAGAACGGGATGTATGAAGGTGTCGCCTTAGCCAAAAATGTGCAAGACCCAAAGAAGAAGGCACACTTCACCTACTCCGCCGAGGTTCTAGGGGATGATCAGGGTAGTAGCAGCAAACAGGGCAGTGGCAGTGGCACAAAGCCCGAGCAGAACAGGGGAAGAAAGGACAAATTCTTCAAGAACAATGATAAGCCTCTTCCGGCCGGTCCTCAACAAAAGGGGGACCTTCAAGAAAAGCCCAAACATATAAACTGGAGTAGGGATCGGAAGTTCACTCCCCTCGATCAGCCTTTGGAGAAAATTCTGGAATACTTGCTGTCTCACGGGATGGTAAAACTTCCCAAAGTGGCAGATCCACCAGTGCTCATGGGAAGATTTAAGGAACAGTACTGCAAGTTTCATAGGGCAATGGGCCATGACACCGAGTATTGCTTCGTCTTGAAGCATCTGATTCAGGATTGTATTGATAAAAGCATCATCATCGAGGATGAAGAAGAGGGCAAAATGGACATCCTGTCCGCCCCATTTCCAAAGCATTCTGCATCAACCGTTTCAGAAGATTCTTTTCTCCCGCAGAGTCATATACATCCTTGTTCCGAAGAGAAGATGAGTCTGCAGCATCAGGTAATGGTTCTACGCCAGGATCAGCTTGCATCTCAGAGAGGGGATATCCTCTCATTTTTAAACATCAGAAATACGTCAGTAGAAAATGGGAAAATCCAAGTTTTTCCAAAAAGATTTCTAAGAAAGGAGACCTGCACAGAGGAAGCAGAAACCTCAGAAGCAACGGAAGAACGGGCCAAAAGCCTTCAGAAGCTGATTACAGCGCTCTCCAACATCTCCATTTTTGAGTTAACTCATGACTCTCCCCAGCATAAAGAAAAACTAGATGATCTATTGAGGAAGATCAAGGTGAAACCGGGTACCACGCCCGATGACATGGCGCAGATAGTGAACCAAGCAATGACTAATGCGCCTATCACTTTCTCAGATGAGGACTTGCCTAAGCCTCATTCATTCCACAACAATGCATTGTATATAGTGGTCAGGACCAGGGGCATGACTGTCCCACACGTACTTGTGGACGGGGGCAGCAGTCTGAATATTTGCCCAGAAATGACAGCGAAAGCATTGAGATTAAAAGAGGAAGAATATGTGCCTGATCCCATCACCATCTATGGCTTCGATAATCATGGGCAAACTGCCAAAGGCAAAGTCTTTTTGGAAATCTTCATCAACTACTCAGTGCATATTGTGTTGTTCCATGTCGTCAATGTGCCGCTAACTTACAATCTATTATTGGGACGAACATGGATCCACAACGCCAATGCAGTTCCATCAACTCTCCACCAATGCATAAAGTGGTCCAAAGGTGGAATGATCACCACCATTTTGGGTGAAGATCCTGAAGAGAGGCTGCCACAGCCTATGATTCCTCGTCCGACATTCACAGCTGATATTCCAAGCATCCGAGAAGCGGATGAGATCAATCTCAGTGACAGTCTAGAGATGCTGAAGCTAAAAGATGTCATGGGAGAGGAAAATGTTGCAGCCACGGTCCAATGGCAGGGACCTTGTTTCTTCAAGCTAGGAGGATGCATTGATTACGCCTCCTTCAAAGATCATCCCTTATTTCCTCAGTTTTCTAAAGCAAGAAAGGGATTTGATCTGCTGATAAAACACAGATACCAGCCATTCCGAGGCATGGGAAAAGATGAAGATGGCATGATAGAGCCCATCATTCCAGTTCGGCATGCGGACAGTTCAGGGTTGGGATTTACCGGCCAGGATTCCAGCAAAAAGACAATTTTTGTCAAAGGAAACAAGTGAAGATGATGCCTTAGTTCTCTTGCTTTCTTTTCTTCTCTTTTGTTTAAATCTTGTAGGGACAACACAGTCCCATCTTTTGTCAAGAGTCTTGTAAATACTTTACTTCAATTAATGAAAAATCAAATCTTCTCTTCGAGCATCTATCATTTCTTTCTTATGCTTTGTCTGTGTCATTATTCTTTGCTTTATACAAAAATTTGATTTGGCTCGTGCTTTCTCTTAAAAACCTTTCTTACATTTTCAGGACCATTAACTCCTGAATCAATGACAAGATTTGTTATCAATCCCAAGTATCTAAAATTGGCAAGGTTTCCTGAGATGAAAAACAGAGCAGAGGTCAGTCAGACAGCGGAACAGACTGAAGAGCCAGCTGAATTTGATTCCACTATTCAGGATTTGCCAGAATTTGCTCACATTCAGAAGCAGGATAAACCATCATCTTTGGTTCAGGATCCAACTGAGGATATTAACATTGGGTCAGAAGATAATCCAAAAATTCTCAAAATCGGGTCAAGTCTAAGCGAAACTGAAAAGGCTAGACTCATCTAATTCCTCAAAAAGCATCAAGAAGTATTCGCCTGGACTTACGAAGATATGCCAGGATTGGATATCAAGCTGGTTGAGCATCGACTCAAATTGAAGCCAGAAGCCAGACCAATCAAGCAGAAACTGAGGAAATTAGACCCTCGAATTGAGCAGCAAGTCAAGGAAGGACTTGAAGATTTGCTAAAAGCAGGCTTCATCCGAGCCATTGATTACCCAGATTGGTTGGCAAATATTGTAGCAGTCCCTAAAAAGAATGAAAAAGTTTGGATTTGCATTGATTTCAGGGATCTCAATAAGGCCACCCCGAAAGATGATTATCCACTTCCTAATATTGACCTCTTGATCGATAGCACAACAGGTCACGCCATGTTTTCTTTCATGGACGGATATTCAGGTTATAATCAGATCAAGCTGGCCATTCGTGATCAGTCCAAGACTTCATTTACTACCCCATGGGGAACCTTCTGCTATACGGTTATGCCATTTGGGCTCAAAAACGCCGGGGCGACTTATCAAAGGGCAATGGCCGTTATTTTCCACGATCAAATGCACAAGAATATGGATGCGTATGTGGATGACATTTTGGTTAAGTCTAAAGAAGAAGAGGATCACCTCGATGCTCTTAGTCAAGTTTTTGAAAGACTTATTCTTTACAAATTGAGACTTAACCCTCAGAAATGTGTTTTTGGAGTAGAGTCCGGCAAACTGCTCGGCTTTATTATAAGCAAGAAAGGGATCGAGATGGATCCGGCTAAAGCAAAAGCCATTATTGACATGCCGCCTCCAACTAATCTCAGAGAACTGCGGAGCCTTCAAGGGCGTATTCAATCTATTCGCAGATTCATCTCCAATTTGGCTATGAGATGTGAGCCTTTCAACCATTTGCTTAGAAAAGGAGTTAAATTTGAATGGGGGTTGGAATGTCAACTCTCGTTTGAGCGCATCAAGCAATATCTCCTCAATCCACCAGTTTTGAAGCCGCCAAAGCTGAGAAAGCCTCTCTTGCTATATATTTCAGTCAATCAGAATGCCTGTGGTGGATTCCTCGCTCAGTATGAAGAAGGCAGCCTGATAGAGCACGCCATCTACTACGTGAGCAAAACATTCATTGATTATGAAAAGAAGTATTCTCAGATGGAGAAGACTTGTCTAGCTCTGGTTTGGATGTGCCAGAAATTAAGACATTACTTGTTGGCTTCTGAAATTAAGTTCTTATCAAAGCTTAATCCTCTCAGATACATTTTGGAACAACCTTTTCTCACTGGACGAATCGCAAAGTGGCAAGTCCTTCTAATGCAATATGACTTAGAGTATGTTTCTCAAAAGTCGATTAAAGGCCAAGCGATCGCAGATCAGTTGGCAGATTTCCCTTTGACGGAAGAAATTAAAGCAGAAGATGATTTTCCTGACGAGCACATCTGTAATATCCAACAACTCCCAGTGTGGAACTTGTTCTTCGATGGCTCTAAAAACATGTCTGGTATCGAGATTGGAGTCTTGTTAATTACTCCAGAAAAAGAAATGATCCCTTATTCTCTCAAGCTTGGTTTCCAATGCACTCATAATATGGCCGAGTATGAAGCTCTAATACAAGGCCTCAAAATCTTGCAAAATTTTGATGCCAAAAGAGTACATGCCTTTGGTGATTCCCTACTTGTTGTCAGTCAAGTTAACACTGAATGGCAAGTGAAAGATTCCAAATTGATTCCGTATCAGAAGATCATCCTCGCTCTTGTGGACGGCTTCGAAGAATTTTAGCTCAGTCATATCAGAAGAGAGCACAATCAGATAGCCGATGGTTTAGCCAGTCTGGGCTCCATTCTATCCTTTAAAGATGGTGAGTCATGTCGTTCTTTCGAAGTTGGCAGACTCGAGCAACCTGCTTTCAATTCAATTATGCAAGTAGACCAGGTCAATCAGAAAGAGAAGCCTTGGTATCAAAATATCAAGAATTTCATCGAGTCTGGTGAATTCCCACCAGAGATGCCAAAAAGGGAGCAACGCGCGATTCAGCGTATGTCTACCCGTTATTTCATTCTTGCCAATGTCCTCTACCGCCGTGGGTTCAGTTCTGAATATGCCAGATGTTTAGACAAAGAAGAAGCTATGGAAGTTATCCAAGAGGCACATGAAGGGATTTGTGGTGGCCATGTCGGCTATCAGACTCTCGTCAAACAGATCGTTCGAGCAGGGTACTATTGGAATACCATGCAGCAGGATTGTCATAGATTTGTGAAGAAGTGCGTCAAGTGCCAGTTGCACGCGCCTTACATTCATGCTCCGGACGCATATCTACAATCAGTTGTTTCTCCTTGGCCATTTTCTATGTGGGCTTTTGACGTTGTTGGCCCGATTACTCCTTCTGCTTCCAACGGACACAAATACTTCCTGGCTGCGACAGAGTATTTCACAAAATGGGTTGAAGCTGTTACTCTACGCACAGTAGAAGGCCGCCATGTGGTTTCTTTCATTCACAAGAACATTCTTTGCCGCTTTGGCATTCCACATGATATTGTCTCAGATAATGGAACCCATTTCAAAAATGAGAGGATGAAAACCTTCTGTTCTAAATTCAGAATTTCCCATCATTTCTCAGCTCCCTATTATCCTCAAGGGAACGGCCAAGCAGAGGCTACCAATAAGATTTTGATTCGTATTTTGGAAAGGACTGTGAAGACAGGTCGAGATTGGCATGAGAAAATTCATGACGCGCTTTGGGCATATCGAACCACCATTCGGACTCCGACTAATGCCACTCCTTCAGAACTTGTTTACGGGACTGAAGTGGTGTTACCTCTCCATATCCAAAAGCCCGCTCTCAAATTCGCTTCTCTCGTAGAATTGCCACTTGATCAGTATCAGCAGTAGAGATTGGTGCAGCTAGATTTACTGGATGAAAAGAGGCTCAAAGCAGCAGAGCACGCTCAAGCTTATCGACAGAGGATAGCTCGACATTATGCCAAGTCTGTCATTGAGAGAAAATTTTGAGTTAACGATTTGGTGCTCAGATCGACAACTCATCTCAAGCATCGACCACAAGGCAAGTGGTCACCCAATTGGGAAGGCCCTTATGTGGTTAAGGAAGCTTTGCCTCGCAATTCGTATCGTCTAATCAATGCAGATGGAGTGGAGATGCCAGATCCCATCAATGCTCTGCATTTAAAGAAATTTTATACTTAGAATTTTCATTCAAAAATCTTTTGTACTATTCAAAGAGCCATTTCAATAAAAATAATGATCTTCTATCAATTCTTACATTCTTCTCCATGATACTGGGGCATTTTATTTTAATCCATAATCATCTTCTTCCATCATATGCAGGCAGGATTAGACGAAAGTTCTTCTCCTCAAATTTTGTTAATTCTAAATTGATCCTGTGATTTTTATTGTCTTTTCATTTGATTCATTTTGCTTTGATCAGATTTACATCAAGCTAATGCTCGTTTATGTCAAGTTTTAACAAATTTTCCAATCTTATTAAAAAAAATTCTCTACTTTTATCTTCAAATTACCCCTTCAGGTTAAGGGATAAACCTGATGCCTCCTTTCAATGAGGTATTCTTTTTTATTTCCCCCGTTCAGGATAAGGGGATAAATCCTGAATTATCTTCTAAAAACTCGTTTTGAAAACCTAGCTCATCTTCAAAACCCAGCTCTCGCACTGGCTATTTCTCAAAATCGAGCTCATTTGGAAAATCCGGTTCTCACACCGGTGACCTTCTAAAATCAGTCTTCTGACCAAAGACCTTTCTCCTTCTAAATTCAAGTTCTGACTTAAATATTCCAAAACTTCATGTATTTTCAAAAGATCCAGCTTTTGCCGGTCATGTATTTCCAAAGGATCCAGCATCTCGCTGGTCATGTATTTCCAAAAGATCCAGCATCTCGCTGGTCATGTATTTCCAGAGGATCCAGCATCTCGTTGGTCCTGTATTCCAAAAGATCCAGCTCCTGCTGGTCGTGTATTCCAGAAGATCAAACCCTTAGGGTGCGACTTCTCAATCCTATCATTTCCAAAACCTTCGAGATCTTCAATCTTTTAAAATTCTATCAGTTTCCCAACCTTTGGTTACAATATCTTCAAAATCTCATCATTCTCTCAACCCTCGGCTTATAACCTCCCAAATTCAGTCACTTTGTAAATCATCAGATTAAATCCTTCATTTTCAAATCCAGTTTTTATAACTGGTCGGGATTTTCAAATCCAGTTTCTATAACTGGTCGGGATTTTCAAATCCAGTTTTATAACTGGTCGGGATTTTCAAATCCAGTTTTTATAACTGGTCGGGATTTTCAAATCCAGTTTTTATAAACTGATCGGGATTTTCAAATCCAGTTTTTATAAACTGGTCGGGATTTTCAAATCCAGTTTCTATAACTGGTCGGGATTTTCAAATCCAGTTTTTATAACTGGTCGGGATTTGAAATCCAGTTTTCTATAACTGGTCGGGATTTGAAATCCAGTGTTTTCACTGGTCGGGATTATCAAAATCCAGTTTCTCATAAACTGGTCGGGATTTCCAAAACCTAATATATTTCATCTGTCCAGTTTTCTAAAGTCTGATTTCTTGCACCGTTTCTTTAAATTACAGCTAAATGTCTCATCAAAATCTATATTGAGTGATTATTTCACAAAGAATTCATGAAAACTTTGCCAATTTGCTAAAAGCATTTGTTGATTCTAAATATTCTTACTGCACATAGAGAATTTTCTCATATTACCTCCAGTACTTTCTTCCAAAAGGTGAAACTTTTTGTGAAAAGAGGTAAAATTCAAATCTTTTCCTGTTGATCAACCAAAAGGATGTAAGAAATGTCTTCGATATGATCACTGAAAGAAATCTTCAATGACGTAGAAAAGCCAGAAGCGAATTGATATTGATCTTGGCTATGGCGCATGTTTCAAAAATGATTTTCTGACAATCAGGCAGTGGAAATATCTTGAGCTATAAAAAGAATTCACTCAACCCATATCTTCTCATTGTCGTTTAAAAAGTTGCAATCAAATATCCGCAAAAGGGATCTCTCAATTGTCGTCAAGATGAAGGCGAATTAAGCGAGTGGATCTCCGGGGCCAAAGAAGATTTGAAACATCTCCAAGATGACGGAGTTTGTGACAGATCCTTCCAGGGAAAGTTCGGATCACTGTCGAGATGAAGGCAGATGCGATGAACCTACCAACAAACCCTAAAAGATATTTGATTTCAGCTACATCTAAAAGACCTCTTTGAGCCAATATCATATAGAATCCCTGAGATAAAAGAAGGATCGGAGCATCTCCAAGATGAAGGAGTTTGTGACGTACCCTTCCCTGAAAAAGAGAAAAAAGTCAGGACATCCAAATGAAGGATGATGAGAAAAACCCGAGAAAGCCCAATGACTCAAAAAGAGTGCAAAAGATCATCATGGGAGGACACCCAGATATCAAACTGCCAAAGTTGCCAAAAGTCATCTTTTCTCATGCAAAATTCTTTTATCAATATCTTTTCATTACTTGCTTTTATGAAATTAAGAATATTTCTTTTATTCTCATATCAGGGAAATGGATTGCTTCCTTGAAGAAAATCATCAGTGCTAAAATTTTGAATTTAACTCTTAAAACTGAAGAGTTAACCTCATTGGAGGATATACTCTAGGTAAAAGAGGGAATATCTTCGCACATACGTGCACATTTTCAAGCATTTGAACCAGCTATAATTTTATCTTATTGGCAAAAAATTTTAGTTATTCCAAGAATTAAATAAACATTCAATACTCATTTTGATGCAACCTAGCGTTGTTTGTATTTCCCAAGAAGAGTTACCTCTGAAGAAAGTATCTCTTCCTGTCCCATCACGGTTTTTCTCATTAACGAATTCCGTATGGATGCCCCCACTCAGAATAAGGGTCAAACCTGAACCATTTGCGAAAGATCATTTAATTTCAAAAGCTATTTCAGTCTCAACAAAGAGACGCCCAATTCCTTCCCCTTTTCAAAGCTTTAGGAACCCTATATTTCCTCCTTTCGCAAAAACCCCTATCGGATTTATTCGTCCAAATTCCGAAGGTCCCATCGTGCTTTCTCCATTTTTGAGAAACCCGTATGGTAGATTTCCCATCCATATTAAGAGTTAACTTGGAACCTCGCTTCGCGAGGTATCTTCCTTGCAGGTTTGGGTTAAACCTGAGTCACATTCTAGTGAGATTCCTCGTTTTGACGAGATGTTTTCTTCCAATTCCATCATGGTTCTTCCCATCAAGGAACCCATGCTTTGTATATCCATCCAAGATAGGATCCTACTTGAGCTTCAATTCACGAGGCATTTTTCAAAATGTCCCATCAAGGTACTCATGTATTCCTTTCCTCATTTCCAAATTCATTTTTGATATATCTTCGTCCCATCCAGGTTAAGGGCTAAACCTGAATCATTCCAAAAAGAGTATCTTGTCTCACCCATGAAACCTAATCAAAATTTTCATTTCCCACCATTTCAGAGTTTCCATCTAAAAGTACCATAACGATTTTCTCATTTTCTACTCAATCATATCATTTTCGAGGATTTCGTCTCCCCAAAATCATTCAGGATAAAGTTTCAAAGCCTGAAAAATCATATTTTCAAAAATAAATCTTCCACACCCCGTTTAGATCTGCTGACTGGGGCATTTTCAAAATTTGGAGTGTTGTCTTTGCCACTAAGCTCGGCTCTCAACCAGCTTAGTAGCAATGAGGGGCATCTGTGAACACCCCAAATTTTTCAAAGTTTTGTAAAAATGACCCTTTTGCCCCTAACCCCATTTTTTGAGAAAATCAAGTCATTTCTTCAGATTTTCTGGACTAAAAACCATATTGATCCATTCAAAATTGATTTTGGGTCCGAACCCAGTGTTCTAAATCCAAATCTGGGTCCCGTTGTCCGGTTTTCAAATTAAAATTATAAAAATACCAAAAATGGTTCTAAATGGCTTGGGCAATTCATCTGGCATTCTGTTGAATCCCCAACCCTATATTTCTCACTTCGAGGTTGTAACCTCGTATATTTCCTAAAAATCCGGACATAAATCCACTTTCTGAAGAAATTTTCTCAAAAAAAAAAAAATCGCCTTGAGTTCTCAGAAAAACTCTCTTTTGTAAATATTTTACAAAAACACAAAAAAATAGTTTTAATCCTCGTTTTCTCGTAAAACTTTAGGATTTTATTCTAAAAATACAAAAAATAGAAAAATAACATAAAAACCAAAAAAAATGGGAAAAACTATAAGGAAAATGGATGATTTTCAAGCTTTTTGAAGCCATTTTTACCAAAAACCTCATTTTAAACCACTTTTCAAAAGTTTTTTTTAAAAGGGGACCTCCTTTTGAAATAGAGGAGATTTGCAACAACTGCAGGCTCGCTGCCTCTCTCTATCGCACATCTGCAACAGTCTGCCCATTCATCACCCTCCATCTTCAACGGGTTCCTCGCTCGAACCTTCCACCTCTTCTTTAAGAAGAGGCCTTCACCCATGAGGAGGGGATCCCCACCTTTTCTTTAACGATCCATTTCTGCAATCCATCTTCACCCATCATCAGCATCTTCGTCACTGAGAGCTCCCCTGCAAGAACCCATTTACCCATCCATTATCTGTCGATTATCAACATCACCCACCAGAGTCTCTCTCCTCTGCTTTCTGACCTCCTTCTCTGCCTTCTGTGGAGCTACCGAAGAGGAATTTCCTCCCCGCCTCGATCAATAAGTCCAGAGACTTGTAGTCGGAGTCATCCACCATCATCGCTCTGATCTCCTTCTCCCCTTCTCTGCGATTTTCTCCTCTGCACCAAGAAGGTAAGAATCTCACCTCTTCTTTTGTTTTTATCCTTTGATTCTCTTTTGACTTCTCTATCGTTTATATTTCCCCTATTTTTTTTTTTTGAGCACTATGGAAGCATTGATTGGTCTCTAAAGAACCAATATATTTCCCTGTGCAACAGCAATGGAATGCCTGCATTCCCACATTTCCCTTTATTTTCCTCCTACTTTATTGATAAGCTTTAGTTCGTATGACTAGAATATACATCCAATTGATGTTGTCTTATTTCTATTTCTTCTTTCATACCCGATTTCCATTTCTTTTTCTCTTCCCCCTTTCTTGACCCTCCAGCCACCTTTGATATTTGCTTTGGATGGTCTAGTTAGCATCTTGATTTCTAGTTTCACTAGCATTTAAATATGCTTTGCTCATTTTTTTTTTCAGTATATTCATTTCATGGCATTTGATAGTTCACATCATCTTTCGTAAAATCATTAGTTGTCACCCTTACTGTCATTCCCTTATATGTCTGCATATTCACGGTATATATCCACTAAGCATTTTTGCCCTCTTTGACTGGCATTCTCCTCTCAAGAGAAGATGAGCCTGCATTGATTGAATCTCTTATTGAGCTTCCCGACAAGACATAGGACGATGAAGGGATTCCTGAATGATGGATGTTGGGGTAACAACCAACGTCATTTTTTTTTTAAAAGTTAGAATAGCATCCAACGTGTTGCATAAATGAGTTCTGTGTTGATTGATGTTCTCCTTTTAAACCTCAGTCCAGCATCTATAATTCCCTTCTCTTGCCAAATTGCTACAGCCTTACTCCATCGTAGTGTCATTTCTGCATTAGCCAAACCTTTTCACCTTAACCCAACATCCACTTGTTGCTCCTCTGCATATGCTATTTTTTTTTTTGAAAAACTGCTTGGACTAGTCATTTTGTGAACTGAATGCCTTACACATTCATCACAATTTTTGCCCCATTATTTATATCATAGTCTCTTCCTCATGTAGCGTCAGATACTATTCCCTGCAAAATATGTTATTACAGGTTTGCACTCATGGTGTTGTCATTCCTTATTTTTATTTTATTTTTTTATCTATTGCTCCCATCTGTCATGGTTTTAACTTGTGGATATGCCTAATTTTGTGAATTAATGACTTCTCTATTGATTTTTTTTTTTTTGTAGTGTTAATAGGTATAGATATGTTGATTTATTTTTTGTAGTTTTGTAGCTAGTGAGACTGAATGAAAATTTCAGCTACAGAACAAAACAAAAATCCTGGTGATCTCCTTTACATTCGTGATTAAACCTCAAATATAGATGAAAACTTTCTAACGTGTCTAACCCATGAAAGTTTTTTTTTTTTGAGAAGTCCATTTCAGCGTAATTGCCTCCCCTTGTGGCTGGAGAGTTTACATGCCAATCTATGATTGACACGTTTCTGGGAAATCCAGACAGGTTTTTGCCAAAGATAAGAAGTTGGTCTGAATTTAAGCAGAAGATGTGCCTAAAAAAAAAAAACATTCCAGTCAATAACACAGGATCATATATAGGTTTTTGATTCTCTGCACAGAGGTAAGAGACCGGTCTGAAGTTAAAATATCTGATCTGCCTAAAATGACATTTCAACTTCTTGGCACTTGGATTTTTTTTCTATATATACATCCTATGTCTGTGCCCACTCACTTGTCCAATATTTAAAGTTTTTGCCATGACAATCATGTTCTATAATCTTGATCATCACTTGTTTGCTGCACCTGTACATGATTATTTCTTCACCTCTTGCTCATATTTCACCACACTTCCACACACATCACCATTAATAGCCATGCATGTTCCACCCTCTCTTATGCTGCTAACACCCTTGTCTGTAGCCACCACCTGTAGTTTGTTTCTGTTGAACTACCTACTGCATTTTGCTGTATCCCCTCTACAACATTCATCTTCATTGGTTATTAGCATTAACCACCTTGTTGCTTACAGTTCAGCCACATGCGCTCTCACATTGTACCTTCATGGTGCCAATTGCCAACCCCAGCACCCATTTTATATGGCATAACCGCAACATCTTCAATGCTCCCCACTTCATATATTCCCTTGTCATCATGCCTCCCTTATACAAACATACTTCCAGCAACCACCATTATGTCTGTATACTCTGCTCGCTTACTGCACTTGCAGCAGTAGCTTCAAATACTCCCCTTTTTACCCAATCTTTAGATACCTGTGTAACTTTCTTTATTAGAGTTACCATCTGTCCACTTCAACATTTTTCTTTTTTCTTTTTTTTTTGCTCCTTCATAGCCTCTGAACTAATCTGATCCATTACACCTCAGCACCCACTATACACAGTGATATTATCATCACTGTTAATGCTTACCTTACCTATACAAGGCACAACCCACCTTGTCCTCTGCCGCCTGCTATACAACCGCACATCTCTATCAGTATCCATAGCATACCATACATTTCACTACTGCTATGCAGGCTCATCTTCACAGCAGCACCTATACCCAGCTGTATGTCCCCAATCCTAAAATCCAACTCCATTTCCAGCATACACCCAATGATACAAGCATGTTCATCACTTCCCCATGCACCTTCATTTTGCATTATGTTCCTACTTGATATCATTATACCCATCATGACCCACCTACAGCAAGCATGGCAATGATTTCTTTTTCTTCTCTTCCTTTTTTTTTTTTGAATATCAATTGTTGAACTTCATACTTGTGACATGAGCTTTGGTATCTGATCGAATACATTTTTGTGAAATAAGAGTTACGATGATTTTTTTTTTTTTTGCGGATGGTCATGCTCCAACCCCTTTTGCAAGTTTCAAAGTATTTGAAGAAGTCTGGGCGAGAGTGGCTACAAGCATGGTTGTCCTTCTTAGGTGCTTCAAGGAAATATGGAAAAGTTATCGTCTAGGATTGTAAATTTGATTTTATATGTTGTAATAGCTAGATTGGAATAAAAATTTACATTTCCCTGCTTTAGGTAGAATGAATGAGCATTGTAGAATATCATGAATTGTTTGTTTTCATACATTTTTTTCTTTATTTCTCAAAAATTTTCACAATGGTGAAACACGAATGGCACGTGCACCATTTCATAAAAGGTAAGTTAATTCTAAGTTGATGATTTACACCAACGGCCATAGTCGGGGTGTAAACAAGACTTAGTATTCTTATCTTTTATGAAATAATACTGGATCCACACTAGATCCTCTTTCAAAAATCATCATATTCTTCAAATATTTCACCTTTTATCAGAGTTTAACTTAGAATTAATTCAATATATATACCAATGGCCATAGTCAGGGTATATTGAGAGTTAATTCCATTTTAAACTCTATAAAAAGCACAAAATATGTTTCATTCTTCACCTGAGTTTAAATATAGATTATTATATGATACATTCAATGACCATAGTCAAGGATGTATTATATCTTCAATCTTATTTCAATTCATGTGAAGAATGAAATACAATTTTCAAAATCTAATTTCAAAACTTAAATTCATTCATCATTTAGGGTAGAACTGCATCATATTTTCAAAACTTCCTTTTTAAAATTCCAAGTGTTTCTTCTCCTTCATCAGATCTTATTCAAATCCAATTCTATCTCATTTTTCAATATTCAAAAATTCAATTTCAAAGTCCAATTTGACTTTGAAATTCCAAAACCATTTTATATTCAAACTTCACATTTCCAACTCAAATCAAAATCCAAATTCAAAGTTCAATTTAACTTTGAAGTTATCTTTTGATTTCAAAATCAAGTTCATCCCTTTTTTTCTTCAATCAAGGTTTAAGATCTCAAGTTTAAAATTTGGGTTTCTAAAAACCCAGATCCATCTTTAAAGGTCCTATTTTGGACTTCTCAAAAACCCAAATCCAAAATCCTTATTCCACTTTTGATCTCCAATCATAGATCCAAATTTCTTCTAGGATCCGGATCCTCATTCTACCATTGGATCTCAGATTCAGATCCAAATTCCAATTCTTAGGATCCAGAACTCGATTCCCCTTTGGATCTCAGACTTCAAGATCCAATTCCATCTTAGAATCCAGAGCCCAGCTCTACATTGGATCTTAGACTTCAGATCCAAATCCATCTTAGGATCTAAAACCCAAATCTACATTTGGATCTCAGACTTCAGATCCACTCCATTTTAGGATCCGGAATCCAATTCCAATTCTAGATTTCAATTTCATTTTTCGGATCTAATCTGAATCTCTTAAACCCATTTCTATTCTTAAATACCATCTGGATTTCTCATATCCATTCTAAAATTCCAACTTCAAAAATCTAAGTTCAAATTCCATCTCAAGTATTCGTTTCCTTTCCTAAATTCAAAATTCAAAATTCAAAGTCCGTTTCTAACTTTGAAACTTCATCTTCTTTCATCTCGAAGCTTCAAGTCATTCTTTCTCATTTATTCTTCCAACTCTGATCTGCTTCAAAAGACTTAGAACTCCTCTGATCTATCTCAAGTTCTAAGTTAAATTCAATCATTTCTTCACTCCCTTATCAGATTCATCTCAGAAACACTTGGAAATTCTTCAAAACATTTTTTTTAAAGAGCATACATCTTTGCATTTGCACAAGCATGATTCATTGTGCATTTAGACTTAGGATAAATACTTAGATAATTTCTTAGCAAAGCAAAAGGCATTAATTCGACCCTTGGTTCGATTACCCCTGGTAAAGGCGCCAGGAACGGTCGAACCTCGTACCGACGAGCGGATCCCGTCTCCCAGTTTTCCCGCAAATATTTCAAAAACAGAAGCGAGTTATTTCAAAATATTTTCAAAATTAAGGTCAAGTGAGACCCGCAAAAGAGTTCCTCTCCTTCTTTTTTCTTCTTTTTTCTTCTTTTCTCTTCTCTCTTTCTTTCCGTTCTTTTATCTTTTCTCCCTTCAAAAAGGAGGAAAATAAGAGGTTGGAAAGGAAAAGAGAAGGAAGAGAAAGAACATTAAGAGAGGAAAAATTTTGCGATGATCACAATGGCACACAAGACGACATGTCTTCTTCATCGATAGCATGATGAGATGGAAAGCTACTCACGCCGCCTTAATGGCACTGGTTAGAATGTTTTTGCATCATTGCTTTCTTCCATAATGCCTAACAACAACGAAAAAGAAGAGAAGAAAGTGGAATGTTTTGTAAGCAATATATCAATTTGTGTTAGCAAGCGCATACGTTTACTGTGATTTAATCAGGATGCATATAACAACGGATACCGATAAGGTTAAGCAAGTCAAAACAACAATTTAATGAATGACAGTATCCAAACAAGTGTGGTTTGATATTTGCTTATACTGAGCATCGAGTTGTCACTTACCATGCCAATAAAAGATACATGTCGTACATGTGTGTTGACGATAACGCTCTCATTATATCTACGATGTTGTAAAGCGAGTTCAATAGAAATCGCTGACAGAGCAGTAGTATGAATGTGAAAATCGCCCCCGCAATCGTGTAACGATGTGTTTCTGCACGCACACGTTTTCAAAGTCTGTGTACAAATATCTTAGAAATACATATTACAAAGCATATAATATCTTACAAAGCGATATGAATATCGAATAATATATTGAAAATCGATACGGCAGTTCAGCATAATAACTTACAACTCGACAATACAAAACCATAATATCTAAAAGGTCGATAAATATATCGCACAATAAATTACAAATCGATAAGGAAGAAATTGAGCAAAATAGCAAACAAATCGATATTAACTAACAAAGATATATCTCACAAAAACGGGAGTATGTTACTATTACAGCGGTTTGAGATACAATGCATATAATGAGTGAATGTAGGATACCTGATGGGGTAGATGCCCTTCCTAGCATTTGTAAACATTCTTGTCAACAGGTCCCAGCGTCTTATAAATATCGATAAGTTTCCAACCATCCTAAGAATAAGATCTACCTGCAATAACCAAACAATGCCTTAATGGCACACAAGATGACATGCCTTCTTCATCGTTAGCATGATGAGATGGAAAGCTACTCACGCCGCCTTAATGGCACTGGTTGGAATGTTTGTGCATCATTGCTTTCTTCCATAATGTCTAACGACAGCAAAAATGAAGAGAAGACACAGGAATGTTTTGTAACACAAGGCAGGCACGAGAAGGCGACAATGTGTTGTCAAACAGGATAAAAAACAAGGCGGAAACCTCGACTGGAGACGAAGGCAAAATTTGGGTTGATAATGGGAGCTACTGTTACAGCAGATGGCGCAAGAGTTTCATGAATAGGGAACGTCTCCACTTTAAATAGTTAACATCAAACTTTCTGGATGGAGGACTTTTTTGTCCTTTTCTCGAACCGTATTTTCCCAACTTTTGAATGAAGGATATTTTTGTCATTTCCTCGAACCGTCATTTCAGGGCAAGAAAAGCAAGTAAGGGTGATTAAGTCTTTGCAACAACACCAGAGTCTGATGCAAAGTTATGTCATCATACACGGGAATACGAGCTCCATGTGCCTAAATATGTGTCGCTCATTCGAGCCCCCGAACACAGACGTGGGATTCAGTGAATCATCGGGGGCGAACATACACCACCCTCCCATGTTGCTTTAAAAAGAGTGTCTCCAGCAAATTTTTTTATGATTATGTATTTCAACATTTTTTTTTCAAAATAGCAATGTATACATAATTTAACTTGGAGGGAGTTACCATAAATTTCCTGAATCAATCAACAACTTTTATGATGAGGTGACTTCACTATGTTCAACCCATCACAATTTCACCCCATGACTCTTGATCATCAATGAACCCCGTTAATGGTGGCAGTGTCATTGTTGTTGCGTCGACGTCTCTGCAAGTGCGAAAGAGAGAGAACAATGTTATCATCGGGTAGTCTGTTGGGGCAGACATTTTGGTGCAAATCGCGTGACATGAGTGTGATGGTGAGGAGCCAGAGTTTCAAGGTGAGGGCCTCCCTCCTAGCGGTGGTGGACGCAATCACTTCGGCCGGGGTGACAGAGAGTCAGATGATGCTGGTCATGCTCGTCCTAGTGATGGTGGAGTGTTTGTAGAGCAGCGATTAGAAGATGAGGGAGGTCATGGCAGAGATGATCTTGCAGCTCGCCGTTGTCAAGGGTGAGACAACCGCCAAGATCCAGTCATGATTCATCGACTCGCTTGAGTCTTGCCAACTCGACAAGGTTGGGCATGAGAGTGAAAAAATGGGGTCTGTGCAACTAGAGCTAGGGATGCACAATGAGCTGAGCTAGCTCGGGCTCGACCCGTTTAAGCTCGGCTCAAGATCGTTCAAAAAACAAATCAGCTGAGCTTGAACAAAAGTTTAAGCACGGTACATGTAAACAAACCGAGCTTGAACGGGTAGTCAGCTCAGTTAGGCTCAATAAACCTGATTAAGCTTGGTTCACATAGTTATATAAAGATAATACAGTTTATATATGTATATTATTTTTCTATACTTGAACACAAAAAGAGTTGTTAATGTAGTGGGTGTGTCTGCCCTATGTTAAAATCCTACCACATGGTTTTTAAAAAGAACTTTTTAAACAAACTTAAATTTTTTTATTATTATAAATGTGTGCACCTTGAGCCAAGCCCGAACATATGTTGTTCAAGCTTCTTCCTCTTGAGCCAAACCAAGCCAGCCCAAGCTCAACTCGTGTGCATCTCTAACTAGAGCTAAGTTTGAAATGGGTCCATCAAGTAAAGCAAGAACAAATCCATTCATATGTATAGATTGAATGGGATCCACGTTTGACATAAACTTTAATTTTTTTTATAAATGTGTTCATCTCAAGCCAAGCTTTTCTATTTAAAGGGCCAGACTTATTTTTCCTGTTAATGACACTCTCATTAATTTAAAGGGCCCTTGAAAAATGATATATTGAGGGGAATAAGGCTAAAACCTATTAAAAACAATTGTGTGATAAAAACCAACTACATGGTATGAATCAAGTCGAGTCTAGTGGTTCAATGAGAAAAATAAGTCACTAAAGTAATTAGACAAATACTTATATAAATATAAAGCTAAAGAGTATTTTTTATCTCATTCCTGATGTCAAGTGCTTAAAACATGATCGTTAGAATGAGTTTATATAGAACTCTTAATGAGATATGTATGCTTTATGGCTAAGGTGTTTCAAAAACCTTTGACTAGGGGTGGGCATCGGGTTGGCCCAACTCGACCCCATTTAGAGCTCGACCCGCCAAGCTTTAAGTGTGGCCCAAGCCAGGTTGGGCCTGGCCTGACCTAAATCTATTTGTAAATAGTAATAATTAACAAGTTCTCAACTTCTCGTATACCCAACTAATTATCTTTCTAATTTTTATAAAATTAATGCAACTAATTAGGTAAATAGTCATAGTTACCAAGTTACTATGCAATCATTAATTTTAAAAAAATATATATTATTAAAAAATAATAAATAATTCAGGCGCATCGGGTAAGCCCTGTATATAACGGGTTGGGTTTCTTCCCGATACCTAACCTAGCCTGGTCTAAAATCTTGGCCCAAACCTGGCCCATGTCTTATATAAAACTACTCAAAAGTGATTGTGCTGTAATAAGCAATTTTTATAGTACAAGTTGGAGTCATGTTTAAAGCAAAAAAGTGTGGCTTGGTTGTATCCTGAAAGCAAAGTTGCAATCAACCCTATTGCACCACTGACTTGATCTTAAAAGGGGGTAACGGTTGCTTTAAAAAGAGTACTCATGCGTGTTTTCAAACAAATTCTTTATGTGATTGAGTATAAATCTCAACAATTTTTTCAACACATCCAACCTTGACCTTGTGGCAAGGGATTTCTCCCATGTCAGGTAACAAACATGTTGGTTCTAGTCCTAACCAGGATGGAAGCCGAAGCCCTTATGGGCAGAATAGTTTGAAATTAGACGAGAAAAAAAATCTCTCATCCACTAAAATAGACATTAAGAAGGCATTTGTTTCAACAAGTACCATAGAAAAGGGCATGCGGTTAACAAAGTAATCACGGATGCTGTATGTTGCAGGAAGAGGCTTCCCCAGCTCCTGAGAAGCCTTTTCATATGAAACCAACAAGCCTTGTGGGGAAATGTGCGGTCCACTGCAATGCATGAATATGTGACCACATGCAAATTAAAACTATCCTACAGGGTGAAAGAGATGAAGTAATTGTCACAGTATAAAGCCAAGGCACTTTAGGGCGTGTTTGATTGCGAGTCCTGCAAGATGTGAAACAAACACGCTCTAGGGGAAAACATGGGGCCAATGCACCCTGCCATTTTTGGGAGTTACCATATGAGTAGGAACCTCAAACTTAGTAGTAAATCCCAAGATTTTAGGCCTACTTAATAGGTAAAAATATTCTTTTTGGCCATTCACGTGTTAGCCATGCAAACGTGCAATCAGATCATGCTTTACACAGTAAGATCAAGCTTTCAAATTTATTTCTGTATATGGTACAGTCACTTTTTCTCTCAAGTTCTTAGATTGCAATTAGTTCCATCCATCATCCCTAGTCTCTTTCTGATGGATAGGTTACTTGGACTATCAAGAGACTTAGAGAGTTAGAGCCCATTAAGTAAGTCGTGTCTTTAGGAAGATACCTCGACTTCAAAAAAAAATTGAGGCTTTGTTTGGAAACTGCCTCTTGGCGATGAAAAAGTGGATTCCATAAGCTAAATGCTATGGCTACCACCACCAACAGAATTTATCCAGTTGGGAGGGCCTTTATCGGTAGAACCAATTCTACCAGTAGAGCCATTTTAGAGTCAAGGCTCTCTCTCTCTTCTTTTTTTGAGTGTTTGACTAATTTGCTTAAGAAAACAAGTTTACATAAAAACAGGAGATAATTTACCTACTCAAAAAGGTTTACTACATGAAAATCTCTCTCTCTCTCTCTCTCTCTCTCTCTCTCTCTCTCTCTCTCTCTCTCTCTCTCTCTCTATATATATATATATATATATATATATATATATATATATATATATATATAGCAAACTTGCAAGACAAATAGTAATGTGAATAGGCCTATCAATGGGTTGGGTTTCATTCCGATAGTGCCCATATCATGCTCTATTGAGTCAGGTTCTAATGATAAAGGACGCCTAACTGGAATTCAGGTCAAACCTAAACAGTCCAATTGGTATATATATAGAGATTTGGGTTCAACCTGCGTTCCAATTAGGATCCACAATTTTACAATGTAAAAAAATGGTTAGGTTTGCCTCTTGTGGTTATAGATTCATGTTGAGAGAGGTTTTTTATTGTGGTAAACTTCTTCTGTGTAGCTTAACAAGTTGAGAATCTTTTTTTATTGTGGTAAAATTTGGAGCCCGATATGGTTTGTTAAATTTCACACCAGATCTGGGTTAGACTTAGGTTCAAATTAGGATCCACAATTTTTCAAAGAAAAAAAAACTATAGGGTTGCCTCTTGTGGCTATAGATTTTTTTTTTTTTCAAGGGGAAAAAACCCATCACCAACTGCACATTGGCTGGCCTCAGTTGGTAAAACCTTTGAGGTCCCTCCTGCCCACCACAGAGTACACCCAGCTTTTGACCTTGTCCCAAGGGACGCCACTCATGGGTTTAAAACTTGTGACGTCCAGTCAACTTGGTGACATTCCTAAGTCACAGCTACCAAATGAACAGGGCCCTTGTGGGCCTATAGATTTTGCAGAAAAAATGCAAGATTTGTGAAAAAAAATTAATTTCTTGTGAGTTTTTGAAAATTGAGATTTTGCCCATAAAAACGTTGGTCGCTATGGAACCAAAGAGCCCCTCAAGGGGTTTGAAACTACTTTAAACCGCCAGCCACATTTTGCCTACTGGTCCATCTTTTCTTCATTAACTGTTCAGGTTCAACCATTTTCTCTATTACAATGGAAGAGTGCAATAAAATCCATGTGAAGATTAAAAGCAATATAGGGAAAGAGTGGAGGTGCACTCTTTTAAAAGGCTACAACGACTTAATATGTGATAGGAGAGAGGAAAGGAAAGGAAGAATAAAATAAAATAAAAAAATAAAGAATAATGGACCCACATGTTTCTCTCTATTGACTTAATAACCTGATTGGAAATAGAATAAGATATGATAGGATTTGATTGAATCCTGATATTTTGGATCAGTCAAGGTTATATTTGATCAGGTTGGTCCAAATTGAATTAGTTTGGGTCCAGACAACACGCTTGGGCAGAGTGGATCTTTGAAACAAAACAAGAACTACATTTGGATGCATAGAAAGGTCTGATAGACTTTTTCATTAACAATATCCAGGTCAACCCTTAATCTTTATTTGTTAGTTGTTTTGGATCTATTTTACTGGTGTTTAAATGGCTCATGCTTATGAGTTTTGAGATTATTTATTTATTGGGCCAAATAACTAAATATTGGATCTGAACATATAGATTCAATTTTAAAATTTTTGTGGACTCAAAACTCATGGTATGGATCCAAATATAATCAAAATAAAACTCTACATAATATGTGTGAGTTTAAATCCAAATTAGCATCATGAGATTCATGATTTTTTATATTGGCATAATTAATTTATATATGTTTAATGCATGTGTGCTTTGTATGGTCATTCTTTGGATCCTCTGATTGTATAGATCCAATTTTGTCCCAAATTTTATGGTGAATTTGAATAGCATCAAGTTGAATATTTGAACCTAATAATATATGTTATATGGGTATGGATTTGAACTACGGTCAAATCCTAATGACTCAAGAATATGCATGTTGATTTATGTTTGATCCAAGGTTAAGTGATGAGTCTAAATAGTTGTATATTACATATGTTTGGATCTACATATCTAATGAATTTGGACTGCAATCAAATCTTTTGTGAACCATGGTTTTTGCTTGAGCTATCTAACTTGCATGCATATCCATTATTGACTATGAATCATATTGGACTTGATAATAACATCTCAAGTTAGTTTTGGATGTGAACTCATATAAATTCAACAGATATGTGTATAGATTTTTTGTTTGGATCCATTAATGAATTTGAACTTATATGTTCACATGCTTGTTGTTTGATTGGTTATTATAATATTTGATAAGAATAAAGTTTTGAAAAATGAATGAGCTTATCATGTCTGGCATATCTAAATAATGATGGAATATGAAAATGTTAACTCACATTGAATATTTGGTGCATATCTAAAATTGAATTTTGATATAAGGACTTAAGTTTTATTGATAATGCATATTCCTTTTAGTTTGTGATGTCTTAATGTGCACATATTGCTAAATTATAATTTTATACATGCATATGGATATTTATTTGCATATGATGATAAATAATCATCATAATTATGCTTCCTATGGTTTGCTTATATGAATGCATGGAAGCATGTTTTCATGCTTTAGAAGCTTTATGCATGGTATGTAACATGGTGATACTCATGTTTTCAATGATTATTTGGATTTGAATATATGAATCTAAAATGATCAAGCAGTGATTAACTTGATAAGAGTTAAAGTATGTTGCATATGATGATGATTGAGAGTTTTGTTTATTATGAAATCTTAAAAAGTGAAAGCATTTGTCATGCTTGGCAAACCATAATTTATCATGAATTAATAAATTAATAAAAATTTATAGTACTCCACTAGTGTATATGCAGATTTTGTGTAAGGTTATTAGCACATGATGATATCCTATAGTATAATAATAGAAGATGCATTAAAAACTCTATGATTGACTAAGAAAATGAGATCAACATTATGATGTATTGCAATGTATATGACAACCTTATGATATATGTGAAAAATTATTCACTACGATTTACTCTTGAGCTATAGACTACATAGTTGAACAAGTGGGATGTGAAAACAAAATAAAAAATATGCACATGGTATTGCATATTAAGGGATAATTTAAATTTTGACATGATGAGAAATCTATATAGTTGCGTGAAATGAGTGCATAAAAAGATCATCATAAAAAATCAATCTAGTTTGTGAATATCATCATGATAATGATATATCACGAAGAAAAAGTCTGATTAGTATATATATGTAAAATCTCATCATGTCATGGTTAATTTCATACTATATTGAAAAAAAAATCATGATTCATATAATAATGAAAAGATCACATGACTGTGTGAGAAATAACCCATAACATGTGTGAAAAACCTCATACTTGAAAATGAATGATGAAAAAATTTACATGACTACGCGATAAATAACCTATAGTATATAAGAAAAACATTATATATAGATATTGATATTAGCCTTAGAATTGCGCAAGTTTATTTGATGCATCTTTTGTTACGAAGTGTTATATATGATACATGATGCACCAGTTATAATATGATATGTTTGTTCACCCCATATGGCCAAGTAAAAAAATATTGAATCCAAGTACCAGATTCGTGTGGCCACAAGGTCTCACAAATGAAATCCCAAGAACCACAAAAATGGTAGGCTCATTAAGATTAATTTATGTTATTTAATTATAAAATTTAATATTATTTTATTGGCCGCCCTCTATGCATAGGTTATGAATAAAATTATATAATTATAAGAGGCATTATCTTCATGTTAACGGTGAAGTTATAATCAATCCTCTATGAATACTTATATAAAGGTCTATGGCCATGCCAAGAATAGACATAATGAAATATGAGCAATATGTGAAATGAAAGATTGTGAGTGAATCTCACCATGTGAAGAGAGCTGAAATAACTCAATAGTTAGAGGGTGTGATTTGATAGGTTGGAGGTTCAACCTCTCATTCTAATGCACATGCCCCAAATCAAGTTTAAAAACCTTGTGGTTCCAACACTTTCCAAATGGTTTCTTCGATGACTTACATATTCCTTTACAGTGGAATGTTGATGCGGGTTGCAGGCTGTAGGAAGGTTGTTTTGAGTGTAAAAATCAAATTGCTATTGGCATCAAATCACCCCACAAATCGATTCAATGCAATGGGCAGGATTGGATTGGTTGTATCGGGTAGGATTGGATTGATTCAGCCAGAATCGTTTTTGGTTAACTTTTTCCATTTTTTTTGCTTTTAATTAAAAAATCAAATCACAAATAGGCCGATTCAATTTGATTCATGTCAATTCGGGATTTTTTTTTTTAATCGATTCACAAACATATTCTGACGACATTACTCGTGGATCTGATACTGCAACTGAAAAATAATAATAATGAGAACAAACCATTCATATGTGATATCAAATATCCGATTTGTTTAGTCTTGAAACCCACACCAGCAGTCGACTAAAAAGGGTGAGTCATCCCCTTACATTTGGTTAGTGGGCACAAAGATTTTTTGGACGGTTTGGAATCTGTCACACAGATATGGACATGAACACAGATTCGATCAGGATACGAGATACGAATTGGCAGTTCACATGCAGAACTTTTTCATATATAAAACTATATTATTATTAAATATATTGAAACTTATTAAAAATAACATTTGGATGCAACATAACATGTGATGTGATACATTCACCTGCCGGGTTGTGTCCCACATACATGGGACCATATGTAACTTGTCCCACGGGCGGAGCTACGGTGTGGGGGAGGGTGGGCACGTGCCCACCCTGACCCACAAGGTATGTGGGTACTGGGTAGTGCCCACCTCAGGGTGGGCACTCGTGCCCCATACCAAAAAGGAGGCCACGATGTTTGGTCTCTCTCTCTCTCTGCTCACCCTGACTCGGGTCAGGGTGGGCACTCGTGCCCCAAACCAAAAGGAGGCCACGTTGTTTGGTCTCTCTCTCTCTCTCTCTCTCTCTGCCACCATCAGGCTGGGTGGACCTCTGCCAGTCTCTTCTTCCTCTTTTACACACCCGGTGGCTTTTTTTTCTTTATTTTTTTCTTCTTTTTTTCAAATCATAAATGACTGCATGTTTTGATTTTAGGGGTTATATTTGTTTTTTTATCAATTAGCATAATGTATGATATTTTTAGGATTTAGGTTATCGATTTATTTTATTTTTAAACAATATAAATGTTTAATTAGGTTTTTAGGGTTTATTGTATTTTTTTTATTAACATTAGGCATGTAATGAATGCTTGGTTTTCATTAGAATATTTATGGATTTTTAATTAACAAAAATGTATGATTTTTTCACAATTTAGGGTATTGATTTTGATTCTTGCAAATAACATGAGTGTTTAATTAGGGTTTTAGTGTTTCTGTGTATTTTTTTCTTTTTAATTGTCATTAAGCATCATTCTAGTTATCACTTTTCAAACCCTTAAATCTTTGATTTTTGTTAGGGTTTTAGTTTTCTATTTTGATTTTTTAAATGATATGAATATTTAATTAGTTTTTTTATTTTTTCTTTCTCAATCAACATTAATAAACATGATTCCATAAATTCATGCTTGATTTTTAGTTAAAATTTTAGGGTTTTAATTAGTATATCTATGAGTGATGTTTGTTAAGATTTAGGATTTTGATTTGTTTGTTTTTTTCAATTACATAAATGTTGTTGGGCTATGGTTTTAGTTTTTTTTTAATTATTATTAACCATAAATTCATGAATAATGAATGCTTGATTGTACTTAGAATATTAAGGGTCTTTCTCAATTAACATAAATATATAATTTATGATGTTTGCGGGAATTAGGATTTTGATTTCTTTTTTTTTCATGGTTGGCATTTTCGAGACTCGTTTTTGGATCCACCACATACAATTTGGTGACTCGTTAACTCGGGTGAGTGAAGAATTTTTATTTAATTTATTAAAAATAAATAATAAGTATGTAATTGATGATACAAAAGTAATATAGTAGCTGTGATTTATTATATAATAATAAACATGACTTTAAAAAGTATATATATTAAATCTATTTTTAAATATTAAAAATGGCATTTTCATGTTATTGAAAAATAATGTGTTATTTGCAAAACATCATAATGTACTTCATAAAACATAAGTATCACATTGTAATCATGATATTTTATATTTTTAACATAATTTTTTTTTAAAATATAGATAATTGCATGAGAGTTAATTAAATGCATTAAAATAATATTATTTCGGTAAAATGCTTATTTATTATCATTATTTTAGTATTAAATATTATTATTTAACTCTCCCTCTATATCTTGAATGCTAATAAATTTTCATCGACGAGTACCAACACCAAATGCAACTTACCTAAACATATTTAATGCTTTGAAAAATGTTTGTATTTTCAAATTAATGTAGCTTCTAATTCTCATCCACCGAGTTGCCTCTCTCTCTCCATTTTCAAATCCAGCTTGTGATAGTTAAAAGCTTTTAATGCTTTTAGTTAATGTTTTAAATTTTTAGAAAAACGTTTTAGTGCTTTTAGTTAAGATCTTAAGAACTTTCATTCACAAGGTAGATAAGACTCGGCCGAGTCAATGATAAACTCAGTCAAGTTTTAGCTGACTCTGCCGAGTCAAAATGCCACTCTGCCGAGTGTGGTCCTAACCAAGTTATACTAATTTTTTTACTCTGGGTTAGGTCCCCATCTGAGACAACTCGGACTGGCCGAGTTTGCCCAACCATAGTTTTTTTTATATTGGCATGAGTACTTAGTTATGGTTTTAAAGTTTTTATGTTTTTTTTTTTTAATTAGCATTAAGCAAGAATATTTGACTTTGGTTATAATATTAATATTTTTTTGTTTAATTAATTAGTATAAATGATCTTTCTTTCTCTCTCTTCTGCCTCAACCCGCTTGACCAATCAACCGGCAGATCCTGTAAAGAGGCCAATGAGGCTTGGGCCTCAGGTCCCCTAGGCCCAAAAAAATTTTAGGGGCCTATTTTTAAGACCCGAGCTCCCCTATTTTTATTTAATATAATATAAATATTTGGAATATTATATTTGTTTAATGTGAATGCAAATTTTATTGTTATTTTGATTCCTTAAAAAAAATTCGGAGGCGCTGCCCCCGAACTCCTACTATTAACAGGGCCCCCATTTTTTCCCTCCGCCTCAGGCCCCATAAAACACAGGTACGGCTCTGTCAAGAACCCTTATGCGAGCTAGGGCACCCTCTGCACTCCCACTATTTTCGGGCTTCGCCTTCGTAGCTAGGAGGGATCACGATTTGTCACATAACATGGGATGACCACACCCGCCTGAGTGGTGGCAGGCTTGAGGAGAAGGTGCTGATCCCTTCGCCCCCAGGTTCGACTCTCTTCGGGTGTACAGGTGCCTTTCACTGATGGGCTGCATAAGGGCTTTGGCGTTGGTGGCTACACCCAGAGATTAACTGCTTCAGCGAAAACTTGATCATCAAAAACACAAACATAACATGTGATGACCATGGTCCAAAACCACGGAGGGCGTCGCTTATTGTAAGGTAAAAAAAATGGAGTGTACTTACCAATGGGGGGCTCCGCTTATATGGTAGGCGCAGCTAGTGCATGTCACCTTGTGTTGGGATGTTGCAGGTTCAAAATCCAATGGTATAGTTGTATGACTGGTAGGGGTCTGCCTAACCCCAGCTTGCCTAAAAAGATAAAATGAGTGTACTTTCGGGTGAACAAGGGAAACTTCAAAGGCTTTTACCAACAAGAGGTCTATGAATGTGCAGTTGGTGGAGGGTTTTTTTTTTTTCCTTGGCCTAGTCAGAGAAAAAAATGAAAAGATCCCAACAAAAAACTGGCACCCCTCTCAATTTTAGCTTATTCATCAACAATGGCAGCTCAGCTTATAACATCGCACATCAAACACATGGTGCACATCGTTCAAACATCTTTCTCATATTGTGGATGACAGAGTAGTAGGTGATCGGTTGGAGGAGCAAAGAGGCTGGTGGGTAAAGCGATGGACAGTGAGTTTTGGTCTGGATTGTGGATTTAGGCAACAACCGACTCCTTGCTGCCCGAGCACTGCCCGCCTTCCCATTTTCTAAGACTCGGAGCGCTCTTTAAGACCCCACCCAGCTGAAGAAGGTCGGTGTTGACGACGACAATCGTAGAGAGGAAGGAGGGGAAGACAAGAGTCGGTCGGCGTGGGTCGACGACGACGTGGCTCAGACCGGTCTGCAGACAAGGAAGAGAAAGGATAAGAAGAGAAGGCTCGGGGACCGGCTGCGTACAGTGAAAGGGGGGAAAGTGTGAAGAGGGCAAAAAAAGATTGCGTCGACCTAGATGGGCAAAATCGAAAATTAGCTACGGATTAGCGACAGAAAATTTCGTCACAAAATTTATCGTTAATTAGCGACAAACAAATTCTGTCACTAATCCATCGTTAATTTACGATGGAGTTTGAGATGAAATGTTTTCGTCGCTAATTAGCAATGGAGTTTGAGACGAAATATTTTCATCGCTAATTAGCGATGAATTTTGCAACAAAATTTGTCTGTCACTAATTCCACAACTAATTTCAATTTTAAGGAAGACTAGTTTTCTCTAGCTAATCCGTCACAAATTTACGATGAAAAAAATGTGTCGTAAATTTCTGTCGCTAACTAACATTTTTCTTGTAGTGACACTGGTTCTAATGAGATTCACTTTCTAAATCTCATGCAGAATTACATGAGATGCAACCAACCCTACCCTTGAGTTTAACTTTGGACATGGCTTTCAGTGTGTCTGATATATGGTCAACCCGCATTGACCGCAAAAAACATGGTTATAAAGTCAGGTCTAATGCTTGTCAAGGTGTACCCCCAAACCACAATATGCATTGTGTCCTATCCATTAGGACACATAGCTCCTTGACAGGCCATGAGTTGGGGTGCACATTTTTTACAGTTCTCTTATTTAGATGCATGCTTTTGACTGAGTCTATGATCATAGATCCAGTTTTCCAATATCGACATGCAACATATGAAATGCTGTAGTTAGGCATTTATGACAAAATTATTGCCCTATATGTAATTTTTTCCAACATGGCATGATACTTGAAGATACTTTAAATAATTTTGAACTTGTTTGGACCTTCTATTGTTTTAGAAATTGTACCTAACGGTTGGTAGCGTTGAACCAAGTGATATAACTTCTTACCAACCCAATCTTCTTTTGCTAACCTACTCTCTCTCTCTCTCTCTCTCTCTCTCTCTCAAATAGGACATCTTTTTCGCATATATCTCAATTCCTTTAGCCAATGTTGTCAGTATCAGTATTGGCCCGGTATCACTTGGGGTATCGGCCCGTATCTTTTGGCCAACGATTCAGGTGAATCGGCTGATACCGATACTCAAGTGAATCGTTCTGAATCAGCCAAAAAAATAATTAAAAAATATTACGTGTCATTCAGAACGTGACATGTGTTAAAGCTATTAAAACAATATTAAAAAAATAATTTATGTATTTTTTTTACATTTATTAAAAAATAGCCGATTCAAGAGTGAAGCATATCGATTTTCTGCTTATACAATACTTATTGGCGGATACAGGCGGATAAGAACCGATACTGACAACATTGCTTTTACCCAATGTTAAAATGGGTTCTAACATCCGAAAAATGTTAAAATGGGTTCACCAAGTGAATTAGTATAAAGAAGAAAATAAAATCGGTTTGAATCAAATGGAATCTAGTGGGGTCGTTTTTCAGTCTATCCATTTCAAGGATTGACTTTTTATTGAATTTTACCTTTTATAAAAATATTTTTCAGAAACACCTAAATGAATTGATTTAGGGCAGAATCAGACCAATTCAGGCTGATGCTGTCGATTCGATTGAAAATTGATGGATTTTTAATGTGGGCCAAATCAACCCTGTATCATTTCGAGTAAAGGCCAATTCAGATAAGTTCTTCAAAGAAAACCCCCACATGACCGACCGCATACTGACTTTGAGGTCTAGCCTGCCCATCGTGGAGTACAGACTTTGGGCATTGGGGGGTAAGGGATGCTCCTCATGGGTTTCGAACTCATGATGTTCCTGCAGCTGAGTGATGTTCATAACTCACCTTACCCGATGAGTGGAGTCTCGATGGACAATTAAAATCGATTTTGACAACCTTGTCTTTAACGATTTGACTCTCTCTCTCTCTCTCTCTCTCTCTCTCTCTCTCTCTCTCTCTCTCTCTCTTTTGACAACCTATTAGGTCCCATTTCTCATTTTGCCCCATAGTTTTAAAGTATTTTATGATAGATCTGAACCGTTAGACGTGTTAATCAAGATTGATTTAATGAGAATCCAATAATGTCTTTTTTTTTATGAAAAAACATGTTTTTATGAGCTGGAAAAAACTGGTACCTTCATAGCCAATGATTTTGGATCACCCAAAAACCCAAAGCAGGTTATATGTTCCCCCCTCCCGAACAGGACAGTTAGCTACATCTCATGTTCGGGGGTCTCAAAGAGCATCACGTATGTAAGCATGTGTGTCTCGTATCCCCATGTTTGTCAGCATTAATTAGCATTGGAGTTTGATGCGATTGCAAAGACTTAAGTACCCTCTCCTCCATTGGTGTCAAAAAAATGACGATTCTTGAAAAGGAGTGGTTGTAAAGACTTAAGTGCCCCAAAAATGATTATTTAAGACCCAGTCTCTGCACTGCAGGATTATCTGAGAAAGAAATTTCTCCTGGAGGAGGCCATGAACATCAACCCTCTCTCTCTCTCTCCCTTCTTTTTCTGCTTCTATGCACATCCAACAGAAGAACTTACATTGCTCCATCAAGCACCGACTAACCTGCACATTGACTGTTGTGGAGCCTGATTCAGATATTTTACCCTTACAGGAGGAGGGTTTGGGGGCTCCTTCCAGCGTGGGTAGCATCATTCAACTAAATGAGTTGTAGATCCTAATTCAGAGTTTTTACCCTTACAGGATGAGGGTTTGGGGGCTCCTCCCAACGTGGGTAGCATCATTCAACTTGATTCATTGTGGAGCCTGATTCAGAGTTTTTGCCCTTACAGAAGAGGGGTCTGGGGGCTCCTCCCAACGTGGGTAGCATCATTCAACTTGAAGAGTTGTGGAGTCTGATTCAGAGTTTTTACCCTTACAGAAAGGGGGGTCTGAGGGCTTCTCCCAGCGTGGGTAGCATCATTCAACTTGATGAGTTGTGGAGTCTGATTCAGAGTTTTTGCCCTTATAGGAGGAGGGTTTGGGAGCTCCTCCCAGCGTGGATAGCATCGTTCAACTTGATTCATTGTGGAGCTTGATTTAGAGTTTTTGCCCTTATAGGAGGAGGGTTTGGGGGCTCCTTCCAGCATTGGTAGCATCGTTCAACTTGATTCATTGTGGAGCCTGATTTAGAGTTTTTGCCCTTACAGGAGAGGGGTCTAGGGGCTCCCCCCGACACGGGTCCCGAGTATCGTGGTAAAAAAATGCACAGGGTATCGTGGTGAGAAAGATATATTTTTGTTCCAAGCAAGGTTGGAAGAAATCAATGAAAAATCCAACAAGGAGCATGCCAGAATCAAGATATGGATGTCAAGCGAGAATGATGTTGTGCAACTCAAATAACACAAAATAGTATAGTTTTTAGTTAAAATGAGGAATGAAATGATAATAGAAATCGCTGAAAATTTACATAAATAAAATAGACTCAGTAACAAAGACACCACTTTTTACGGATTTGGAATATGACCTCCGGTTAAAGAGATATGGCCCTGACAAGTTTGTCCTAATTTGGGTAGCGATTTGCTTACTGAATAACATTACATATCGCTATAGCGATTTGCGGAAGACACTACAAATCACTATAGCGATTTGCAGAAGAATCTACAAATCGCTATAGCGATTTGCGGAAGACACTACAAATCGCTATAGCGATTTGCGATTTGTAGTGTCTTCCGCAAATCACTATAGTGTTTCGTTAGAGACCCGAAAATACTACAAATTGTTGTAGGAAAGCCCGATAATACTACAAATCATTGTTGGAAGGCCCAAAAAAAATCGTTTTGTGGGATCCGTGCCGGGGGGGAGCCCCCGGACCCCCCTTCTGTAAGGGCAAAAACTCTAAATTAGGCACATAAGTAGAGAGAGAAGGGAGAGAGAGTGAGAGGGTTGGTGTTCATGGCCTTTTCCAGGGGGAGCTCTTTACCTCTCTTGATTTCTTCTATAGAGAGAAAGAGGGTTTTACAGTGTTTTACGAAGAAGGAAGAAGAAGAAGATGACGATGGAGCAATGTAGGATCGTCTGTTGGATGTGCACAGAAATAGAGAGAGAAGGGAGAGAGAGTGAGAGGGTTGATGTTCATGGCCTTCTCCAGGAAGAACTTTTTGCCTCCCTTGATTTTTTCTTTAGAGAGAGAGAGGGTTTTACAGTGTTTTACGGAGAAAGAAGAAGAAGACTTTGAAGAGTCAACATCATCCTCAACTTTCTGGATGAAGGACATGTTTGTCCTTTTTTTGAACAGAGAAAGAAGAAGAAGACTTTGAAGAGTCAACATCATCCTCGACTTTCTGGATGGAGGACATGTTTGTCCTTTTTTTGAACAGAGAAAGAAGAAGAAGACTTTGAAGAGTAACATCATCCTCGACTTTCTGGATGGAGGACATGTTTGTCCTTTTTTTGAACTGTTTGTTTTTTCTTTTTTGAATGAAGAGCATTTTTGTCATTTTCTCAAACCACCACTTTATGAGAAGAATAACAACAAAGGGTACTTAAGTCTTTGCAACAACACCAGAGTCCGATGCAAAGTTATGTCAACATACACGGGAATACGAGCCCCATGTGCTTGTATACGTGGTGCTCATTCAAAACCCCGAACACAGACGTGGGATTCAGTGAATCATCGGGGGCGAACATACACCACCCTCTCCCAAAAACCTGTATACAGGTCAGATTAAGGTGATCCAAAAGTCGGTTTCCACTAAGCAAAACCTATAGGTATATGGTGTTAAATGTGAGAAAAAAAATGCCAAAAACGATGATTTTTAAGAGAGTCAGAATGGGGCAGAACAAGAAGGTGGGCAGTGCATTACTCTCTCTATATATATATATAATATTTATTGTAAGCATTTAATTTTGGATTTATATTTGCTACAATCATGTACCAACAATCAAGTTTGAATCTCAGTATGTGAGTTGTTTTGATGCAATCTAACCTCATATACGTGTTCTTCATTCTCGATTAGTAGGAATATACTCTTGGATCATATATTTTTGTTATAAAAAAAAAAACAAGTTTTTATGAGTCAGAAAAACAGTGGATTCATAGCAGTTGATTTTTGGATAGCTGAAAAAACCTGTACACAGGTTGAATTCTGCGATCCAAAAGACGGTCCTCACTAATTAAAACATGTAGATCACATCTATAGTGTCAGATATGAGGAAAAAAAAAGGGTTTCACCCATTTGTTAGGTCAACTGTATTTACAATCAATCATAGCAAATATTAACCCTTTAATTTTAGTCATCCTTTCTGACTACACAGTGCCATTATCTCAAACCACTCCGCTATTTTCATTGCCTTTCCTTTTCAAACATCTCTCCACCTCATGTTGATGTTCCTGTTTTTCGTCTTCCATGGTTTCATGATTAAAGATTAGTGAACGTTTCCATCAGAATAATTCACCCCTCTTCTGTTCAGAATTGTCAGAATAATATCTCAATTTTGACATTATTTACAGATGATATTCTTGGGGTTTAAAATTTGTTGTGCCCCTTTACATTATCTTGTATAAAATTATTACTCCACTATAAAATGCTTAATTTTCAAACCGCTTTTACTTATTTAACTATAATAATTTTATTAGATACAATTTGCACTTACATGCATCCATCTTTTTCATCCCTCTTAAGTTGCCCACACACTTCTTGTTTGCCATTTATCTTCACACTTTTAGCTATAGTAATTGGATTTGAAATTAACTTTTTCCTTTCTCTAGATGTGAAAGCAATTTTGTGCTGCGGAAAAGATGATATATTTTTTCCTCAAATTCAAATAATGTTAAGATGTATTGCTATGTATCAGGTATGCTTTTTCTTTTAGTAATGAAAATTCAAATAGATCATAAAATTTTAGAAGTTTTTTTTTTTTTTTTTGAAAGGCAAACTGGGGTTAGGCAGACACAACCAGTTACTATTCAACATATCACTGGGTTTTGAACCCGCAACATCCCACCACAAGGAGACGTGCAATGACAGCTCCTACCAACCACGCGGAGCCCCCTTTAATAAAAATTTTAGAAGTTATAAACATATGATTATTATTGCTAGTTGTTAAAAATGTCAATGCCAAATCTTTTTTTAGGCAACTTTGATTTTCTAGATCATGCGATATGGATGAGCAAATATCGCTCGTTTAATTTAACATGCAAACAAGTTCACGCAATTCTTCACCGGTCCCTTATCGAGTATTTGCAATTTGCAAACTTTATTGACCATATTACACGTTAAATTCATTTTAAAAGTTCCATTAACATGACTCGTTATCTAGCAACCAACAATGTAGTCATCACATGATCACATCTATCTGTTGGTGACCCTAACGTGTTTTTAAATCAAAATTATGTTTATAACATAGTAAGTTTAGCCTTAATAAAATTTTGGTACCTAAATTTTCAAACTAAAGTTTTTGAAGGAAAAATTATACTTTTTTGAAAATTGTCTAGTCTTGCATTGATTGTGAAAAACAAAAATAGGTATATATATATATATTATAAAATTTGATGAAGAAGAATTGGTGTTCGATGTCGAACACCTTATAAGGCCTTCGAACGAACCAGGGGGAGCCACGTAGTGGCTGCCCCCTCCATAAAGAAGGGCCCCATGCCTCCCCACCACCACCCTCCTATTTAAAAGGGTCCAACACCTATAAGGTGTCCCAATGAAGGTTGGGACAATGGTGCCTGTCAACTTGACTTTGATTTAATCTCAATTATGGTTTTGGACTTGGACTTGGACTTTGGATCGTGACTGCGCACGCATGTCTATGTGTGTGCTTGCGAATATCTCTTAAAGGCTATATTTATTTTCAGACCCTTTAGGGCTTTGATTGATTAGTCAAGGGGATATTCTTACCAAGTTTGAGCATGTCCATCACTGTCACATGGTCCAACTTGGCTTTTCCTATACAACTTTTTGGAGGTGTTTTTTTTTAAACGTCTAGGGGCCATTATAAACCTATTGTCCACTTGGTTTCGATCAATGAATGCTCTCAAACCATGTTGATGACTTAGCCATTGTGCACTTGCTCTTTACTGTTGAATTTGGGACTATATAAACCGAAGCCTGTCCCCCATTTCAGGTATCTAAATTACAAATTTTCTCTCCCTTTTCACTTATTTTCTCCTTTGATTTTCTACATACTGCTTTTCTTCTTGAGCCTCAAAGACTATTTGAGGGCTTATGTGTTGAATTGTAGGGTTTCTGTTTTCACAAAACATTGAAAGGTGAAGCCTTTAGGCCATTGTACTAAAAGAACAAGTTCCTAAGTGGGGCAACTTTCGCTTTAAAGACAGTTCATCCAATGTGTGCCTCATAACCCCTTTTGAAGGAGCCCGCTTTTCCAACAGGCCCTTCAATGGTACCGCGAGGAGATCATAAAATTATATCAACAGTAGCCTCGTCACAAAAGGCGAAGCCGATTAACTGTTACAGCAAAAGACAAGTTCTCAAATGGGACAACTTTCGCTTTAAAGATAGTTCATCCAGTGTGTACCTCATAGCCAATTTTGAGTAAGTCCATTGCATTCAACCCTGCTTTCCTGATGTTAGACACTCTGGCCTGTTTGATTTGGTCCATATCAGGGCTTTAGATGGGCCTAATTTGGACCATGGACCTGCATCTAAGGGGTATGAGATACAATCCAAAGACAAAAGTATGTTGGAAATAGACCAAGTCCAGAATATGGTCCATCAGACCCATCCCAAGCATTAGACTAGTTGCATCTAGGTTCAGCAGAGAGCTACAACTCATTTTCTAAGATGCAGATAAGTAATTGTAATCCATAAAACCACATTCTAATTCTCTCCTGCAGGTCTCATCAGCAAACCCACTTCCGGTCCGATTGTGGCATCACGCCAGTCGGATTCAGGTCCAAATAGACACTGTATTCATAACTAGCACCGGTAAACAAGCTGAACAATTGAAGTGATCAAGTCGCAAGTTGACCTGAGCTTGAGCTCATGATGAGCCGAACTTGAGCAAGCTTGTTTAAAAAATTAAACAATTTCCCAAAGCTGAAAGTAATAGATTTAAACTTTAAACCTATTAAAATGAGCTTGAACCAACTCATTTACAAAATAAACACATTATTTTAAAGGTAGAAACAACAAGATTTTAAACTTTAGACCTGTTGCTTGCAAGCTAAATGCTTCATCCATTTATTGTACACTACACTCCATGATGTAAAACATATCTAAAATATACTGATTACTACTTAACAAGCTAATATGAGTTGAACCAAGCTAAATACCTATTGTTTGATTTGTCGAATTTATTTTAGCAGCTCGAACAAGCTCTTTGTAAGCCCAACACCGGCCGAGCCACGAGCAGCTAGTCTCATTCTCCAAGCCCTAACATAACTCAATGTGAAGTACCAACCAGCTGCCGCTAATCTTAGTCCCCAAGAACACCAAAACATGGAACCAACAAAGAGCATAAAGCAAGTAGGGATGGCAGTGGACCGGGGGAAAACATAGCCCCGCCCCGCTCCGCTATGTTTGGATGGGGTATGAAGTTAAAATCAAAACCCGTACAAAGATGGAGGTGGGGATGGACTTACTCTTTTCCCCGCTCAGCCCCGTCCCCGTCTCCAACCCCCGCCCCGCCCCTTCTCCGATCCTTCTTTAGGGATGACAATTGACTGAGGGGAAACCCTGCCTCACCCCGTTTCATTCCGTTTGAGCAAGGGATGGAAGACATGAAACGGAGATGGATGCAGGGATAGAAGTTAAAATCAAGACCCGTGTAGGGATGGAGGGTAGGATTTTGAGATGGGGCAGGGCTGGAGACTTTGTCCCCCTCCGAGCAACTCGTGAGTAAACCACTAACCAAGCTACGAAATGAGATGTGCCATGGTTTTACCTTTCACAAACAAGTTGGTCATGGTTTCCCCCAAAGAACAACAATTTCTCTCTCTCTCTCTCTCTCTATATATATATATATATATATATATATATATATATATATATATATATATATATATCTAAAATGATGGAAATGGGCTAAGTCTCCCAACCAAATTAAATCAAAGCAACAAAAGAGAGAAAAATTTATCCAAAAACCAGCGACTCCTTTTGTGGCATTCTTGGTCTGTTCTTTCAAAAACAAAGAGGAGGGGAGGGGGGCCTTTTGTTTATATTATTTAAGGTATGTGTGCATCAGAAAGTAGTAACTACGGAGTGACGTTCCACAAGTCCCTGTCTCGATAGAAAAGGGCAAAGCCTCAAAAAACAAAAAGAAAATATGAAAGGAATGGGTGAGGGTCAGGCATTTGCAAAAAAAGAAAAAAAATTGAAAAAACAAAGAAAACAAATTATTGCCTCATCATGATCCTTTTTAACTTTTTTTTTTCCCGATTCCAATAAACATTATTTTCCTTGTCTTTGTCTTTTGCAATACATCCAACCGCATCACACCCCAACATAAAAAAAACTCTGCGGCATCATCATATCATCATCCATCCTCTCCACTCCTAATTATTATCCTTTATTATAACTGAATTAAAGATGTGATTCCATCGTTCGATAACTAATAACTATTTCCTTATATGGGCTGTATTTTAATTGTTTCAAAACGGTGAACCATCATATCAACAATATCATGATCATGGTAATCATCATCACATCACTACCCACATCCCCATTGGTTGACAGGTGCCACGCCCTCAAAATCTCGCATTCTCGAAACCATGTAGATCGCTCACCCGGTTCATCGACTTCCTCATGATAGCCACCTTGGCGAGCCGCTCAGCAGCGCGCCAAGCTGATGTCGGCGTGAGGGCGTCGATGGCATCTTCGTGCGCCGAAGGGAACTCGTTGTCCAGCCTCCTCCCCCTCTGATAGTGGTGGTGCTGCTGCTGGTGTTGGGCACGCCGCCAGTTAACCTGAGCCAGCTCGGCTTCCAGAGCTCGGAGATGCTCGGCTGATACCGACAAGGATGACGATTTCAACAGAGCCGAGCGAGCTGCCACAAGGACCTGCTGAGCCGAGCCGAGGTCTCCAAGCTCGACGAGATGGCTCGCCTGAGCAGCGGCTCGGGTCGTCTGGAATCGGTTCCTGAGGAACTCAACCTTGATCGAACCGGTTCGTGTCAGCTGCATGCTGGGGATGACCAGAACTTGCTCCCTGCCGTAGACGGGCTGCTGGGTCACCGAATCCCGGAAGCAGCACCTCACCGATAAAGCCTGGTTTCCGGGGACGGCGCCGGCGGGGACCCTCACCTCCACTAGGATCTCCCTCTCCTCCTTGGCGTAGAGATCGCCGAGACGGACGGTTCGAGATCCGGATCGGTGGAGGAGAACTCGCGGCCGGTCGTGCCACGAGTAGACGCCGTCGACGTCGCAGCCGGAGCACCGGATCTGGAGGTGCAGATCCTGAACGACGACGCTGAGAAGTCCCCCGACGCACTGAGCGAACGCGTCCTCGCCCTCCCCGCCCGATCCTCCGAACCCGAACGCGTGAACCGGGATCTCGACGTGGCCGAACCGAGTCGTCGTCGCCGTCGTCTTCTTCGCCGGAGGAACACCGGCGGTGGCGGAGGATGGAGCAGAAGACTCATCGTGGCCGTCCGATAGAAGCATGATGCTGGCGACGGGGTTGCGATCCCGCCGGTCCTCGAGCACCTTCGCGGCCTTGCGCAGGGCCTCCTGGACGCACGTCCCCTGGCTGCAGACGAGCCGATCGACGACCCGGTGAGCGGCACGCTGGCCCTGGGCGGTCATCCGGCGGAGGGGGAGCAGCCGCTTGGAGGAGGAGGAGAAGGCGACGATGGAGAGGCGGTCGGAGGAGCCGAGCGAGGAGACGACGAGGCGCATCGCCCGCTTCATCATGTGTAGCTTCGCGCCGGACATGCTCCCGCTCACGTCGAGCACGGTGACGAGGTCGATGGGAGCCCGGCAGCTCGGGTCCCTCTCCGGCGGGGGGGCCCTCACCTGCAGCACCACCGCGTAGCACTCGTACCCTCTCCCCGCCCCGACCAACGCCGTCTCTGGCGCCGACATCACCACCCGCACCTCCCTCTCGTCGTACTTCTTCACGTGGGACCCTTTGAATTCCTCGTCGTCGTCGGCATTCCCATCTTCTTCTTCCTCGTCTTCTTCGCGGACCTCGGGGATGGGATTGAACCGGGCTCCTCCATTCGGCCGGTGCAACGGCTCGTCGTCGTCGTAAATCCTCACCTCTTCCGTCGGTTTCCGGGGACTTGGCGGTGGTGCTGGTTGTTGTTGCTGCTGCGCCGGGCCCGGAAGCATCGGCACCTCCTTCCATTTCAATTGGCAGACAGGGCAGACGAGGCATCGTTGCTTCTGCACATAAGCAGAGATGCACGGGAAGTGGAACGAGTGGGAGCACTCTGCCGTGAATATGGCCGTTCCCTGACCCGTTTTGGTGCTATGCATGCATATTCCACAGTTGCTCTGTAACAACACCAAAAAACTATTAGATCCATCATTCCCATCGTCATGAATCGATAGATAGTAAGGTAAGAAGCTGGAACTACAAGAAAAAGGAGAAAGCTTTCTGTTTTGGGGGGGGTGGGGTTTTGCTTACTCTGGTGAGACGGAGGGAGGCCTTGAGGAGGGAGAATCGGGAGGGGGATCTCGGAGAAGATGGGTTGGAGATGTCGGCCATGCGAGGGCTTTTAGTGGTCTTGCATTGGAGACGGGGACTGAAGAAGGAAGAAGTCGAGGAGGAGGATTTTGGGCTGGACGGCGTGGAGGAAGAGGAAGAGAAGCCCGTCTTGCATCTCAGCGTGGAGCTTGTCGAGACCGGTTGGGATTGAAGCCTGGGCGTTGATGGGTTGCTGCTGCTGGAAGCCGTGAGCTGGCCTAGGTTCACGCACGCTCTTGGATTCGGGGTCGAGGAGGCGAGCTCGGCGTCGGCTAAGTCTGACGTCGCCGTTGATGATACCAATGGGGGCTGTTCTTCTTCGTCCAAGTCACGAGGGATCGTCGTGCAGACTCTCAATCCGAGAGCGTTCTTCGCTCTGGTCCTCCACCCACTCCCCATCTCTCTCTCTGCTTTTTCCTTTCTTTCTTTCTTCCCACCTTTTCTTTTCTATTCCCTTCCCTTTCTCTCTACCTGCACCCGAGTTTTATCCCCTGCAATAGTGGACAAAAAGGAGGAATTCTGGGTGGAGAATTGTGCATAAAGATTCATAGAATAAAGAGACAACAACCTCTCTCTCCCTTTCAAACCCCAAAAAGAGAGATCCCGAAAACAAAACACCAGGAGGAAAAGGATACGGAGAGAGAGAGAGAGAGAGAGGGGAAACAAGAAGCGATTCAGTCTCAGACACCACCCTCCTCCCTCCCTCCCCCCCCCTCTCTTAAACCCCCGAAAACAGTGAACCGGCACGTGCCCGTAACGTGTCAACCTTATTTTTGGCCATCCCCACCGACCAGCAACAAAAGCATCCGAGGCCAGGCAGCAGCCTTCGTGCTTATCTCCATCTCCCTCCTTTGGCCCCTACCCTACCCTGACAGACACGTGGCGGTCTACCACCCCAACTTTGGCAAGAGCCCACCGTAGTCATAGTCAGATGCATATGAATCATTTTACTTCCAAATCCATCCCGCCTGGAATCGAATTCTGGTGACTTCGAGCTCAGCTCGTCCTGGGGCCTGAACGGGCAGTTACCGATTACCGCAGGGGAGATGTGTCCGTGTTCCGGTCCTGTGGAGTGTTGATTTGACAGTATCAACAGTGTCCTCAGACAAAATAATTCGGACAGTCACGTGCCGTTACGCGCTTTTACTCACACTCGTTCCCTACTTTCACCGCGGGTAATCGCCGTTTAGGGGTTATCTTAAAATAACATAAAATAACGCCTGCTGACGTAGGGCGTCATCGATCGTCGGGACGTCTCTCGGCGTCGTCAACTCCTATAAAGTTTTTACAGACCAGACCAGACCAGACCAGACCAGACCAGAGAGACTTTAATAAAAAGACTCAGACTCCGAGTCAGACTCTGACTCAGCCTCAGCCTACACGTCCTCAACCCAACCACAATTAGTTCATAACCGAAAAGCCTGTAGAGTCTAGACCGTAGGCTGTAGTCTGTAGGCTTTAGGCTCTATTTTTTTTTTTACCAAAACAACCCCTCGTGTCTATCCTGATACGGCTCGGTTTTCCGTGGAATCGGTCTCACTGCACTAGAAATATCAACATGCATACGACTCGGGACTCGGGATGTAACCGATTTGAGTCTGCTCTTCTCCGAGTCGGGGAACTGGAGGTTTGACTGGCCGCTTAATTAAAGGGGCGCGCTGTGCGATAAAAATGATGAAGATAGTGAGAAGAAAGTCAACTGTCAGGGCAGTATTTTAATGGGGGGAGGGGATTCTATATGCGAGGCTATAATGGTCAAAAAAAAACTTTAGGGGTGTACTGTTAACGTGAAGATAACGTAAACCACGCCGGCCCAGCACCTTTTTATCACATAAGGCTGCCTTGAGATTCCACGGTACGAAGGGGTGGGGGGTAGGGATGGCAGTGGACCGGGGGAAAGCGGGGCCCCGCCCCGCCTCGCCCCGTTTGGACCGGGGATGAAGGGTATGAAACGGGGATGGAGGCGGGGATGAAGGTTAAAATCCATCCCCGTCCGGGGGTGGAGGCGGGGATGGACTGGCACGTTCCCCCGCCCCGCCCCGCCCCGCCCCATCCCCGCCCCGGCCCCGCCCCGGCCCATCCCCGCCCCGCCCCCGGCCCATCCCCGTCCCGGCCCCGCCCCATCCCCGCCCCCAACTCAGATGAACTGTTTACTAACCCTAACTCCCTTCCCTAATTTCCTAACCCTGGAGCCGGGCGACGTTACTGTGCACGTAGGACGCCGGGTTCTCGATAGCGTACCGGACTCCGGCCTGGGCGGCGAGGTGCATCACGTGGGTGAAGGCGACGAGGTCGAAGAGCTTGGCCAGGAGTCGGGCGTCGTTGATGTCGCCGGCGATGACGAAGACGCCGTGGTCGCCGAGGATTCGACGGCGGGCCTTCTTGAGCGAGGGGTCGTAGTAGTCGTTGAAGTTGTCGAGGCCGACGACACCGTCACCGCGCTTCCGGAGGGCGAGCGAGACGTGGGTGCCGACAAAGCCAGCGGCGCCGGTGACGAGCACGCTCATCCCGCGGGGTCGGGGACGGGGGCGGGGTCGGGACGGGGACGGGGCGGGGGCGGGGCGGGGACGGGGACGGGGCGGGGACGGGGACGGGGACGGGGCGGGGGTGGAGGACATGAAACGGGGATGAAGGCGGGGGTGGAGGATAAAATCCATCCCCGCCGCGGAGGCGGGGCGGGGGTGGAGGATAAAATTTTGAGGCGGGGCGGGGGTGGAAACCTTGTCCCCCGCCCCGCCCCGCCCCGCCCCACTGCCATCCCTAGTGGGGGGCGTAAATTACATTCTTTCAAAGTTGGGAGGCATAGGCTTGGAAGTAACTCTAAAACCCAATTTACCCAAACACTTACGCTATTTATTTTATAATCTTGTGTTATATAAGCTAGAATATATGAGAAATAATGTGTGAATAGATTTTCATGATTTTTTTGCTTTTTTTTATCTAACCGTAGATGGGTTTTGATGCAAAAACACTAAAAAAATCTGTGGATTAGGGACGACTTAAATCCGACGCTAATCCGTCGCTAAACAGTTTAGTGACGGATTAGCAACGAAAAACTTTCATTGTGATTTTTTTGACGCTAAGTAGTGCCAGAACTTATCCGCCGCTAATTCGGTCGCTACTTAGCGACGGATTAGCGACAAATATGATCCATCGTGAGTCTTTCGCTATTTTAAATTAGCGATGGATAATATCCGTCGCTAATCCGTCGTTAAATTTTAAAAAAAAAAAAATTTAAAATTGCTCGCTGCTGGCGCGTTCTCCGGCAGGGAGCAATTTTTTTTTTACAGAACTGGCGCATTCCGGCGTCGGGAAGCTCTTCAGCAGCGAGCCAGTCACGACGGGAGAAGGGGTCGTATGGCGTGATGGAGGGCAATCAGGTGCTTAATGCACAAATTTTGTGATGCCGCAAAAACTCGCACAGAAAAGAGAGACGAAATATTTAGGCGAGAAAGAGAAGAGAGATCTGTGACTACATGAAGGTTGATCGTTTCTACAGAACAAACCAAAAACTGATAAACTGAGATCCCTTAAGAAAAGTAAAAATTAAAGTTAAAAAATAAAAAAGGAGCTTAACCGAAATGAGAGAAAATCGAAAATCTCTCAAAATCGAATCCAAGACGAAGCAAAGAGAGAGAGAGAGAGACTTACTGTTTTAGAATACCTACACCGGAAAACCCTCGACCGGTCGAAAACCATCACTTGTCGACTCACCGAAAAAATCCTGCGGGCACCGAAATCTTTCACAGAGAGAGATACAAGTGATCTACGGCTAGGAATCTTCCAGCTAAAGAAATTGATGGCTCTCTTCGCGCAAGCACATACTTCCTCGCCCTCTCGCTTTCCTGCTCGAAAGAGGGGAAGAACACCCCTATCCCTTCCTTACCTCCTTTTATAACGGTTGTGCACAGGATGACATCATCACCCCAAATTGACGGTCGGGATTTAGTGCGGAATGGGGGGAGGAAAAATTTCGCGCCTCAGGTGGACGTTTTAAATCGAAAATTAGCGAGAGAATTTTTCCGTCCCTAATCTGTCGCTAATTAGCGATGGATTCGGGACAGAAATATCTCTGTCGCTAATTAGCATTTTTTCGTAGTGTTTTGGCGACGAAAAAATGTTGTCGCTAAGCTATCGCTAATTAGCGACAGATTTAGCGCCGAAGATATTTATGTCGCTAATTTTGCAAATATTTCAAATGTTAGCGACAAATAGTTTTCGCTCGCTGATCCATCGCAAATTTGCGACGGAAAAAATCCGTCGCAAATTTTCGTCGCTAATTAGCATTTTTCTTGTAGTGAAACGAGAATAAAGCTTTAAAATCAATGTCGCATAATCTTCATATATATTCAAGTATTCAAAAATCACATTTTTTCATAGAAAATACACTATTCAATGGTTGATTCCTAGCAAATTCACCATGTCAAGCACATTCACATGATCGAATTTGCTAAAAATGTGTTGGAAATACCCATATTTCTAGTTCTCATATTTCAATTCTCATATTCTAGTGACTCATATTAATTACTGGTAACTACCCGCATGAGATGAGCTAAGCGAAACCGGCTAGGCAAGCCTATCTTATGAGTTCGAATAAGCTCTTTACGAGCCGAACCACAACCAAAAACCAACTTTGTTTCTCATAGTCTCAAGGTGTCCTCACTTCTTCAAAAGATGAACAACCCTATCCTATCTAAACTACTAATACTTGAGGCTCACTATTTATATATAAGGATGTCAATGGGCTTAATTATAAGTCCATCCCTACCTTCATTCTCGCACGGGTTTTGATTTTCTTCTTCATTCATGTTTCATGTCCTCCATTCTCGGTTCAAACGGGGCAAGGCGGGGCGGGGCTCATTTTCCTTCGGTTCACTGCCATCCTTAATGTAGGGTTAATATATTTAGGGTAGGGTTGGGTGCCACCGTACGCGATAAACGGTTTGAAGCCTGGATGTGGGTATTTTTTTTTATTCGGGTATTAGGACACCCCTTACTTGGCTCCATGGCCTGATTTTGAAATTGAGTATGGACCCGTTTTTTCAGAACCAATACCCATTAAGTTTTTGGATCTATTTGACACACAAAATACTTCACCTAATTTATAAAATGTCACCAACTCATCTAATTGGAGCTTAACGTTGTCCCTTTTGATTGTTTGATCACATCTTTCCCAAGCGGGTGGAAGCAATGTCGTAGACATGGTAGGAGAAGCTAGTGCACGTTACCTTGTGCTGGGACGTTGCAGGTTCAAAACCCAATGGTATAGTTGTATAAGTGATAGGGATCTGCCTAACCCCAGCTTGCCTTAGACATCGATCCGAATCGGTCAATTCAGCCCTTGTATCCGATTGAATCAGCTCAATACACCGTGAATCAAGGCTCTCATTTTATAAATTTTTTTTTGTGTGTTATCGAATTTTAGTTTTGAAATAGACCAATTCAAAATGATTCCATTTGAGTCGATCCGTTTTTTTTGGTGAAAACCGATTCTATTCAGAAACCGATTTTGATCACATTGGCTCACCGCTTCCATATTATTTTCTGGACCAACATTAATAAGGATAGTTGGGGAGGCTGGCTTAAAGATGAGAGCGTCCTTTCCGGATTGTGAATTTTGGATGATGGCCTCCCAGCCCCACCTGTGACAGTGATGGCCAGACGGTTACAACTAGGGGTGTTAACGGGTTGGGTTTACCCAGACCTAACCCGAACCAAACCCTATAGAGTCTGGGTATGGTGATAAATAATAAGACCCGATTAAGACCTGAGTTCAGGTCCAGACCCAAAGGTCCAATTACTACATGAACCCGATTAACAGCAGTGAATCAAGGTTGACACCCCTAGTTACAAGGTGGCAGACCCATTTATCATGCAAGACCAAGACCGCTCCATCCGGGACATAGTAAGGGGTCTTCCGCGCGTGGTTGGTAGGAGCTGTCAGTGCACGTCTCCTTGTGGTGAGACATTAAAGGTTCAAACCTCAGTGGTATGTTTAATAATAACGGGTAGGGGTCTGCCTAACCCCAGCTTTAATTTCTTCCAAAAAAAAAAAAGTAACCCGAGTACCCGGTCCTTTTATTTGGGAACGCAAACGGATCAGATCTGGAACAGTTAAATACATGAAAAGTCGAATGCAAAACAGCCAAAAAATGCAAAAGATCCATCGTAGATCTGACCCACTTTCATCCCTACTTGTATTCTCAACATCAGGCGGTCCATATCATGGATCACTTAAGATGGTGAGCATGATGAGCCTCGGCTCGGCTAGGCTCGGCTTGTATAAGATTGACACATTGTGGACCATTGAATTTTGCAGCCTTCAAAAATTTTGCTTACACAGCTGATAATATAATGCATGTTTTGGACTAAACAAATAGTATAGATCATATCCATAGGGTTTGATCCATAAAAAAAAATTATGAATATGTGATGCAATGGGTTGTTTAGCGTCACGGTACACTCGAGGATAGCCAATATTTTTCTTGTTTTATACTAGATAGAATAATATATAACATGTAGTTGAAGTCTTTGGCTTGCAAGAAATAAGTTTAGAGTCTAAAATCCTACTTTTTTTTTTCTTGAAAGGCAAGCTGGGGTTAGGCAGACCCCTACCATTTATACAATTATATCATTGGGTTTTGAACTTGTAATGTCCCAACACAAGGTGACGTGCACTAGCTGCTCCTACCATACGAGCGGAGCCCCTGTTGGTTAAATGCTACTATTTCTTCTCACTAACACAATGCATCTTTCATGTAAACGACCTAGCTCGACCTCGGCTCGTTTAGCTCAATTTAGGTTGGAGTTCGAATCCTACTCTTCCAGCTTTGAATCAACCTACTTTTTATTGTAAAAGACCTAGTTCGACCTCGGCTCGTTTAGCTACTTCAAGCTGTGCTAGTTTGGCTTGTTTACCAGCCCTAAGAGTGGATAGGCACAAAAGAAAATATTTAATATGGATTTGATTTAGTGGAATCCATGCTTTGCTTTTTGACTTTGTGAAGGCAAACTTTATTAAGGATAAACCCCACTTTTTTTGTGTGCATTAAAAGTTTGAATTTAGGTAGAGTAGAAGAACCCAAAAAAAAGATTTGACTTTTAGGAAGCCCAAGTAGGGTTCAAAAAGTCAAACCCCATCATTGGACACAAGAGTCAAACTTCTTTCTTTTGTCCATGTAAAGTCAAGAAGTCAAACCCCATCAATGGGCATAGAAGTCAACTTCCCTTTTTTTGTCTTTTTTTTTTCATGGGAAATAAGTATATCTTCATAATATAAGTGTAAAGGAGGTCAAATACGATTGGCTCGACTTCTTAGCATTTGAACTCTTAATGAGGGATCTCGGGTTCGAATCATGTTGGGTAGCTTGCTTAACCTTTAAAAGAAAAGGAGAGAGAGAGAGAGAGAAGGTGGACAAAAAGGTCAAAATAACCTTTTGACACTGTAATTTTTGTTTAAAGCCGTTGCCGACGTGGCAAAGAGACCGCATGGTTATCCACGTCGATCACGGCATGATGTGACGCGGCGGGCCCCGCTGCATCCGGCGGGACACGTCAGCTGCTGACTGTTGGACCGTCCAAATTAGCATTGAGCAAGGGAAAACCAGACAATGAAATTTCGAATTTTTTTTTCTTATATTCCAATCAAACTAAAATACAAAAAAAAGGATGGAAATATATTCTTTCTTTTTTTTTTCGAAAAGCATAAGCTCACCATCAATCTCGTGTGTGACCAAATTGTACGTTTGCTAGAGAGGTGGGACCCATCACCACCTCAACGGTTATCTTCAATTCAAGCCGTCCCTCAATGCTTATCATTTTGCACATCTCGATATTTATGTCAGTTTTGTTTTTGCTGGTCAATTATTAAAACTAATAAATGAGATAAAATAGTATTTAATAAAGAATAAATAAACAAGGGGTTCCTAGAGAGACACATGCTTTTGCCTTTGGACGCACACCATGGGCTGCTGCTTGTTAGATCCCAAAGATCTTGTTTTTTGGGGTGCCAAACTGAGCACCCCACTTTTTGACTTACCCCAATAGAAACAAGTGGGGTGGGTTCTAAAATAGAAGAATTAAGAAGGGATCAATGGACCATATTAGTATTTTAATTATGGGGTAGTGGGGTCTGATACTTTTCTATGATTAATGATCCGAGTCTGAATTCCTACCACTAAAGATGAAAAAACCACATGGAAGATCCCAAGATCACCTTTGTTTGGCAAGATTATGATGTCTTTACCTTAAACAATTTGAGATATGGTTTTAATTTAATCGGGCACGCAATCTGCATCCTTGGCAAAATTCGACAAGTAGGCGAGGGCCACGTTGGGTTTGCGAGGTCTGAGGCTAGACCCAAATGGATCCGGACAAGTGGGTCAGCTGCAACTGGTTGTTGCATGAGTTAATTAATGTTTGGACGTTGGTCTAATTTTCTAGTTTAGGCAATGTGGTCGAGATTGGAAGTGTCATGAACTTCACAATTTGCATTGGCATCTATGTACCTTCTCTTGGGCCTACTTGGATTATTATTATTATTATTATTATTATTATTATTATCAATGATTTCTTAATGCAGCCATTCATCCCGAGATCCACAGAGTTTGAAGCAAACTTACTGCAATGTCTAGGGTCCACAAAAAGTATGTTGTATCGTATGTTTATACTTGAGCAGTAAAAAGAAGAGGAAAAGAAAACAATTGCTGCACATCACCAGCTTTCATTGGCAACCAAATGAGAATCATGATTCCCAAAAAAGTAGAAGTAGAATAGATCAAGAACCATGATTCTTAGTGATGGGAATCCCGATTCTCATGATATGAAAATCTCATTTCCTACTCAGATTGAGTCTAGATTCCCATGACTGGGAATCCCATATTGGTTCTCTTGAGATGGGGATCCCCATTCGTTTACATGGAAATTCCGATTCGCATGACTGAAATCGCGATTCTTTCAGAAATCTTGATTCTTATGGTCATACAATTTTCCATATCAACTCTGCATTCGGCTTCTTACTCTTTATTCTTTCTAAATCCTCTAAAAATTTGAAAAAACCACTTCCTAATTCCCATTCCCCTGCTCCCAAACAGTTTTTTCTATCACAGACCATGTGGATCCCAAGTGAAGTGCCTATCCAAGAGCCAATGAGGAAAAGTTTAGCTTGAAGTAAGCCTAAAACTGTTTTTAATCAACTTAAAATAAACAAAACCAGTCTTTCCTAGCAATCTCTAATCAACGCCATGAAGAATATCACAAAGAAAAATATAATTATTTGCAAATTTTGCTAGACCAAAAATAGTCACCCCCTTCCTCTCTGCTTTGGAATTGAACAAAAAAAAAAGGGGGGGGGGGGGGGGGGGGAGGGGGGATAGGAAATATTCTAAGCAAGTTTTGGAATTAAATTATATATGAATCACTTACCACAAGCTGAAAGCTGAATATTTAATTGGACCAAGGAAGGGTCTGTTTCCTATATATTTGAATCAGACATCCTTTCTTAGACAAGTAGTCTATAAGCCCCATCCAACTGAATCTGGTACAATAGTCTGTGCATCCGTGAAGGCATGGGTCCTGCCACATTAAACCTGCTACCAAAAGTCACCTAGATTTAGATTGGCATAATCTCAGACCAGAGATCCCCAGAACTAAGATCTGAAGATCTCCAGTAAAATGAAGATCTCAGATCCTCAAATCTGTGTTTCCTCGTTTGAGAGTGAGTGGGATCAAGACATGGAGCCCACGCCTTGATCCGCATGTCAGCGGATCACTTTAAAAATCCATGGCAATCAAACACCCTCTTAAAGTTTGTACTCGTCCTTGAATACAAGTGGTCTTGAACCAGACACAACCCATTTTCGAAGCTCACTCCAACCAAACTCAGTGAGGGTGGTTTTAATCAAATTCTAGAATTCATACATACATCATATAAAGCATCGATATAAGGTTATTAAGATATATTTAGTTGTTACTGGTGATAATGCAATTGAAACATAAAAGTTCCAGAGGAATAACAAACATGTGCAATCCTTTTGTAGTTATCAGATTATTAATAAAGTTCCAACAGGCAACCATAATATCTATATTTCTCTTGATCATTTATACCTTATCTTTAGTTAAATGATGCGTGTAAATATATATTTAGGGATTATAAAGGAAAATTCTTTTACTCAATTATGTAAACTTATTTTCGTAAAAAGACAAACCTAACTAATTTTCACCCTATCTAGACTGATGATATCATTGAGATCTTGATCTTAACCCAATCTAAACACTAGTCTAATCATACCACTGACTATCTTTGCAAAAACTTCTAAAATAAAAAATGCATGGTTTTCATAAATATGAAAAAGATTATAAAAAACGTTGACAATTATTTGGCCAAGTAATTGGGATGAAATGCATATTAAATGAGTATCCAAAACTGATACATAATACTTTGGTTTAAACAATTATAAAAACTGCGGACACACGAGTGAAATCTTTTATCAAGGGATGCTTACATCAAACATTTGCATTAGGCTCAACCTTACAGCTTATAAAATGAATTCACATTTTTTTTATAAAAGAAAGAGGTTTAATGATATATTTTGTTTATTGAAAATAACTATTAAAACAATCTATGCAGCTTGAATACACTTCTTTTTCCAACACCAGCAAGGTTGGGAATTGGAATCTGACAGCATCTAAGAATGGAAAATGCCATTTTGTTTCATGGGTGTTGAATATTTTCTGAAGTCAATATAGGATTTTGTTGAGATATTGGAATCTGACAGCATCTAAGAATGGAAAATGCTAGTGATGTAAATATATAGGATTTTGTTGAGATATTTGAATGACCAACTATCGATTAGTTAGACGCAGTACGCTCTTCCAGTGTGCTTAGCCAAACAGGTAACATCTGGCATGGGGATTTCAGATCCAAACCAGTAACAGTCCAAATCTGTCTATGTCACATGTAAAATTTATATATGATAAGGAATTATCTAATTGATTGAGTTCGATCTGTTGATGTAAAAGAACTCAAGCAATGAGGGACAGATTCAACTTTCCCAATTCAATTCTGGAAGCCACGGTGCAAGAAACTGGCATGAGTGGCCCCAGCCTCATGGGTGCCACGACAACGTTTGAGAAGAGGACCACAATTATGGCCCTCAGAAGATGATACAACTCTCTCTCTCTCATCCTTCACCATCGTGGTTGAATCATGTGCAGAGAAGGAAACTAGCAACTGTTAGGACAACCAACAGCCAAAATTAAAGTTTAAAAAGATAGTTGGGAGATAATTGTGTAGATAATATACCCTTCAACTAGCATCATTTTATCTTAATAATTAATTTATCATAGATAGTCTTTTTTGTAACGCCTCAAAATCCAAGACTTGTAACTTTTTATGAAAAGTTTGAAAGCTTTGAAATAAATCATTTATCGGAGTTGGAAATAGAAGTTTAACGGAAAAATCTTGTTTGAAATAGCAAGTCAAGGGACCTTGGTCGCATAACAGCGCAAACTTTCTCTTGCACAACGGATTTGCAACACCGTACATTTAAAAAATTGAATAGATTATAAAAATATAATTTTTAATAGTTTAAGACTTATACAAAGAAGAGATTTTCAGGAAAACTGTAATGCAAATCTATCGAAATGTCCTAAGAAGCGAAACGTCAAGAAAAGAGTCTCATCTTGATCTCATCACACCATTGTGTCATCGCAGTCCGAAAACATCACCTGCCCATAAATTGGATCAGTTTCATGAAAAATTAGTAGGCACACAAGTGAGACAATATAGAACTGAAATAAACAATTTAGAATAAGAGATAAATTATATCAAGCATGTGCAACAGACTATGCAAATGAATAAGTATTTCTAACATAAACAATTAAGTATGCAAACAAATAAAAGTTTTTAATGTGAGTAATTTATTATAAAATCAAGTAAGCTATCAACTATCACAAGGTAATAGTTCATTTCACATAAGACATACACAATTTCACGATAAGTAAATACATTAATCTTAAACAATTATACAACAAACAGTTTTATTAATTACAAGGTGTAGACAGTTCGTAAACCACAAGCTATAAGCAATTTCACAAAAAACAATTTATAAGTTATACGCGGCAGGCAATCACATGACAATAGTTATATTAATCACAGACTGTAAGCAGCTTATAAGATAAACAACTATAATAGTTCTAGTTGTAAACAGTTCATAAATTACAAGCTGTAAGCCATTACATTGCAAGCAATTCTACCAATCATAAGGTATAGACAGAGCAATTGTACAATCAAGCAACTGCATTAGCCATAAAATGTGAACAGTTCGTAGATTACAAGTTGTAAGCAGTCACATTGATTATAAGAGACTCAAGCCAACAAGTGCTACATTACAACAAGCATGAATAGTTTAACCAAGTAATAAAGTAAGTCACATGCATCATATTGCAACTAGCAAAATATCATAAGCATTTAACTAGTTCAAGCAGCTAGTTATTGCTAGCAAAGAACTAGTGTAACACTACAACAAGTGTGTATAATTAAACGAGTAGTATATTGAACTATTGAGTAAACAAGCAAATCATGTCACAACACACACATCTCAACTAATATGAATAAATTAACTTATATTTCAATATTAGTTGACCAGGCGGGTACGCGTAAGGCACGAACGTAGAAATAGTTGAGACCAGTTTGGGGGTTTATTGTGTTTTAGATAACCCGGATGGCTGACTGAGTCTGGTCCTAAGGGGATGGCCAGTGACCAAGAGAGTAAATCCCCAAAGGCATAGGTGGCCCATGGATGCATTCAAACTTCTGCAGAAGTTGTCTGAAAGCTATCTTTTGTAGCTCATTTTTTCTAACTTTGATGACTAGGGTAGCCGAGTCTTTTGCCCGAAATAACCATTAATGACATGTCCATCAGAGTTTTGTATCATCCCGTCCTCTCTCTTGGTGGGAATCAGGGGGTCGAATGGGCACGACGGAGGTTTCTTAACCGTTGTCCCATTCTACATGCTCTCGACTGCTAGACCTACTCGAGCATCTTGCCCGTGAAGGCAAAATCGTCATCATTAGGTGATTCATATGTGTTAGTGCACGTTCGAGGCAACCACACACCTCTCATCCTACTCATCGCAGTACGCAACGTACCTGTTCAAAAGTACAACCACGATAAGAGGGGTCAACTTATTGTGAGGGTAAAAACGTTACTATTTTGTGGTCTCAAATACGTGTCATTGCACGTTTGAGGTAGACATAGACCTCTCATCCTACTCATTGTAGTATGCAACAAACATGTTCAAAAGTACAACTACGATAAGAGGGGTATGAATTTCTCAAAGAAAATCCCCACAACATTGCTTTGCCAATAATACATGGTGTATCCATTCAAGTTAAAAACTCGTCATGCTCTGGTCCTTTAGACCCTTATGAGTCTCTTGCCTATTAGAAAAATAACAACATCATATGATTACAATAATGTGTCAAAACACGTTTCGAGGTTACCACAGACCTCTCACCCGTTCATCGTAACACCAACATGACGTACCTATCCAAAGGTATGGTCGTACCTATCAAAAGGTACGGCCATACCTATCAAAAGGTACAACTATGATAAAAAAGAGAACGGTTTCTTAAAAGAAACCCTAACACTTATCTTTCATAAAAAAAAGTGATACAATAATTATTCAGTTTGACTAGATCATGTCTTTTAAATTATATTAACAACAATGACATATTGCATGATACGAGATCGCCTCGGATTTCTCATCCGATCATCATAGTACTACCATGTCATGCAAGTCTATAAGTACATTACGACGAAAGGGGTATAGGTTTCCCAACAGAAACCCCAACACAAAAATTATGCTAAGATTCAATACAAATCAAAAAATAATCAGATGTCGTATTCTCTCTTTTGGAGTGACAATACAATATTGCATGTAGGAGATCGCTACAGATCTTGCTTTCGTTTTCCAAAGACATGTCAATTTGGGAGACTTGACTGTTATATCGAAACTCCCAAAACCTTCAAGCTTGTTTTGCAAGGTTGGGCACTCGAGAAGTTGTAACCCTTTTCAGAGTTTTCGAGTCATATCAAATTATAATTGTAAAACCTTCTTTTCGAAAATGCCGACTTGGGAAAACTTAATTGCACTTTTGCAACCGACGAGACTTGCAATCTTTGCTTTTGCAAAACAATGCATTTGAAAACTAGATTCGCATAAGAAAACCTTTTAAAGAGAACTGTTGTGCACAAACACAACTCGCATCCTTTGAAGATGAGCGAAAATATGATATATAAAAGACTGCATTTACATGTATAGAACAGTTGCGAGCATATGCACATTATAGCATGACAAGTACTAAGCAATACTCGATGTGTGAAATCGCACATTGAGCAAAAAATATATAAGCAAAATACACGAGATACATAACCATATATCGGCCAAAAAGATTGGCAAGCAAATAAATGTGTAAGCAATGCACGAGGTACAAAATCATATATCGGTCAAATATCTAAGAAAACAAGTAAATATGCAAATATGGCATGAGATACGAAGTTGTACCTCGACCAATAAGCATGCAGGCAAGTAAATACTCAAAGCAGATAAGTACAGGAAAGAAATAAAGTACAACTAGGCATATTTAGCTTAGCCCTTTTGCACAATTTTCCCCTACCTTGAGGGTTTTGAGGTTGTTCACATCGTTGAACGTAGTCATATATGTCCCGGGCCACAAGACGCGAGTGTGCTTCATCGTGCAATATGCGAAGAACAAATAAATAGTAACTCAAATAAGAAATAAAAGGGGTTGGGTAGACTCAACTGTAAGCCTAATCCAACCCGACATCAAGCAAGGGATGCCAGTCCGATAGGGCATCTGACGGTGACAGAAGGTGGTAGGGGCCCGACCCTCTACCAATCTTCTCACATCGCGGACAGGGGCAGGCTAGGCTGTTTCCACCTGCCAGAAGGCAAAAAACAATAGAGCTTAGCTCCTACCGATTAGTTGGAAATCATAGGAGGCAACAGGGGCTCAGCCCCTGTTGACCTGTCAGTTAGGCAAGGAAATGGCAGGGGCTTAACCCATGTCGTGTCTATCCAAAGAGGTGGCAGGGCTCGGCCCTTGTCGACCCACCAAAAGAACTCAGTCGGCAGGGGCTCAACCCCTGCCAATCTGCCAGAGAGCAAGTGGTGGGGGCAAAGCCCTCTACCGAAAGGTGGTGCATGCCCCCTACTCGTCAGAACCATCAAACAGCAGGGGCCAAGGCCCCTGGCTATCGGAATAATCGCAGGTCAGGGGTCGTGGCCCCTGCCTGACGGAAGCAACATATGACAGGGGTCGAAGCCCCTGCCTATCGAACAAGTCGAAAGGAGGGAGTCAGACGAAGAAGAAAGAAATGAAGGGGGGGTCGGGCAAGGAAGGTGGAAGCAGGGATCCAGAGAGGTGCTCGTCGAACTGGTCCCATCGATGAGAAGGTTTGGCAAAGAGTGCAGTCGGGTCTCGTCGACTGGTGGGCTGCCGGAGAGTGATCCCATAAAAAATTTGTCGGTTCTTTATGTACTTCTAAATTAGTGAGATGTGGAAGTTCTCTCCGCAACTCCAAATCTAATCGTCTGCACTTAACAAATATTTATATTATTGAACCATGTACACACGTATAGAACTTAGTGTTACATATTAAGTATACTTACTCTATGTAGGGGTCGATCGTTGAGCAATTAAAAAAATATAGATTTGTGTTACGTCTTGCTCTCGATCTTCCAAGAGTCTTGACTGGCAACTGCCAAAGGCATGCCTAAGTCGCTTAAATGTCGTTAGTTTGTCAGCCACAGTAAATTGTTCTCCATCATCATTACGAGGTGGGCAAGTGTAACATGTTGGAATATGAGGTTCAAAGTACATAGATGAGAAATTTGAAATCTCTTTTAAAGTGTATGCCTCATAAATTGAACCCTCCACTCTTGCTTTATTCTGAACCTTTTTTTTTAGGTCAAACATGCATCTATCAATAATATACATATCATAATATAATAAATTCCCAATAGCATTAGAGAGAAAAGTATAAATAAAAATATACCTTTCAAATGGTTATATCCATCGATATTGCACAAGACCATCAACCCTAAGTTCATATGGCAAATGTATGATCACATGTTTCATAACATCAAAAAATGTTGGCAGAAATATCTTCTCTAGCTGACAAATAGTAGTGATGATAAAATCATCGAGATTCTTTACCTCAGTTACTAAAACTTCTGATGCACACAATGTTCTAAAAAATCTACTCAACTCGGATAATACCCTCCCCCCCATATAGGTTTGTCTAACATATCATGGAATGCTAGGAGAATCAACTGTTGCATAATGATATGACAATCATGGCTCTTCAATCCATATATTTGTCTCTCATCTATCTTCACAGCCCGAGCAATGTTAGAGACGTATCCATCTGAAAATCTCAATTGTCTCAACCACTGACATACCTCCTTTACTTGATCTGGTCCAAGCACGTACCTTAGCTTTGGTTTCAGTACTTTGCCATTATACTCTTCGAGTTCCAATTCTGGTCTTTTATATATTACTTTTAAATCCATACGGGCCTTCAGATTATCCTTCATTTTTCCTTTGACATTCATTATCGTATTCAAAACATTATCAAACATATTTTTCTCCACATGCATCACATCCAAATTATGTCGTATCAATAAGGTAAGCCAATATGGTAGTTCCTAAAATATAGATTTTTTTGTCTAATTGTGATCCTTCCCAAATCCAAGGAAGAACATCAGACTACGGGCATCTGTCAGTCCATATGGAAAGTATAGCAATCATCTTAAAATCTCTATGCCAAACAACTGTGTCGGTGGACATTTTATTTTAGTTGTGCCTACTCAGAACGCATTCCTTTGTCATCGAAACGGATGATCACTGGGTAGAAATCGACGATGACAATCAAACCAGCACGGTTTCAGTCCATGCGTCAATCTAAAAGATTTTATATTCTCCATGCAGCACGGACATGCCAACCTCTCATGTGTGTTCCAACTAGATAACATATCATACGCAAGGAAGTCACTAATTGTCCATAAAACAACAACCTTCATATTGAAGCTTTATTTTTTGTGGGCATCGTACGTGAGAACACTGTCATCCCACAGTATTTTCAGTTCATCAATTTATGGCCTTAAATATACATCAAGATTTTGGCCTAGAGAGGTCGGACCAGAGATCAATAGAGACAAAAAAGGATTTTGACGCTTCATACGCAAGCTTGGAGGAAGATTGTATGGGGGTGACAAATACTGGCTAACACGAGTATGAGGTTGATCTACCCCCAAATGGATTAAATTCATCTGTACAAAAACTTAGCCTAACATTTCTCACTTTCATTGTGAAGGTCTGATGAGTACGATCAAAGTGCTTTCAAGCTTCCGCATCAACATGATACGTGATCTTGTCTTCATCATGTCGAACTTTATTTGCATGTCATCTCATGTGTTTAGCAGTCCTCGAAGACATATATAATCGTTGCAATCTAGGGGTGAGAGAGAAGTAGTGGAGTGACTTGTATGTCACTTCTTTTGACCTCGTGCTAGCATTGCATCTTGTTTTTGGCTTGAACTAAGGATGCCCACATGATGGACATGATCTGCTATTTACTTGATCTTTAAAATACAACATGCAGTGATTTGGACAAACATCTATCTTTTGATACCCCATACCTATAGCGTTGATCATAACCTTCGCACGATAGAAATTTTGTGGCAATTTCTCATCTTTAGGCAACATAGTCTTCACAATAGAGCACATACGGTCAAAACATGATTGACTCAAATTATACTCTGACTTCAAATTAAGTAGTTGAAGAACTATAGACAAGATAGTGTGACTCTCGCAACCATTCTTCAGTGGCTCATCAGCATCTCTAAGTGAGTCATAAAATCTACTAGCTGTATCGTTTGATGTTTCTTCCTCTACCCTAGTTAGTACATCACTAAGACCCATAGCAGAATCCAGTTCTGGTCCTGCGACATCAAATATCAAATCCACATATGGATTATCATACACCACATCCACCCGTACGTCAAAATTGTCCCAAAATTCTTTACCATGAAGCATTCAATTCTGATAACCACTCACAAAACCCTTCTTGTATAGGTGATGTCTAACACCATGAGGTTCTACAAATCGATTGTTCTTACACATCGTGCATGGGAACCTAATTCGACCGATGTGATTCAGTGTACTGACATTTACCATTGCAAATTCAATAAAACTGTCAACACCATCCATATATTCAAGCGACACCTCATTATCAACTATCCTATGATACATTCATTCATAGTTTGCAGTCATTTTATCCTATAATGTTATGGATATTATCTTCATCAGTTAAAAGAGAATCATAATAATGCGTCGATGAAAAAAATATCAAATTTATCATGCATTGTTAATAGATATAATAATTTAATATATATATATATATATATATATATATCATAAATATATTTAGAAAGATGAAATCACATTAATAAACATGATACATTCAATTTAAGCATGTTTTCATAATATAATTTCACATGGAGGGCATAATTAATTCGAAAATAACTTCATGCAAGCATGGATACAGTCACGTCAAACATTATAATACATTCAATCATTCATATCACAATAATGTCAAACATGTACCTGCAGCAAACACACTCTAATATTCTGCTAACTACTATCATGACTAGTATGGACTCCAAACTACAAAAATAAGAGCACTTCTATTTCTATACATTCAAATCATGCTCAGCATGATCTCCGAACTTTAGCAAAGCAGTCCTAGATATCCACAACTAAGTGTGTGAATAGGAAAGTGTTGCATCCAAGAAAGTAAATAACATGTGATGCGCTTGCATCACTTACTCACCACAGGTATTTACCCGATTTGCATTGTTTTTGCCTTTGTATTTTTTTTTTGCATTGCATTTTTAACCGCATGCAATGCTTAGCACTAAGGATCGTGCAATTAGCTTAACTATATACCTGCAATGCATATTTATATACGGCAGGAGCAACGTTTCGCCACCGCCTGGCATAGAGAGAGAGGTTGTATACCTGCAGACTCACCAGCAAAGGGAATCCGATTATGGGTCGACTGCAGAGCGAGGCTACCGGAACAGGAGATGACTGACGACAAGGTCACCGACGTGGGTCAAGGGAGAAGAGAGTGATTGAGGCTAACGGAGAAGGAGGAAGATGAGAGGAAGAAGAGGAGGTCGGCGAGGGTCGCAGGTGGGTTGGGGGGGAACTCCGACTACTGTCGGTCGGAGGCTGGAGGTCGGACAAGAGAGGATAGAGGGCAAAGTGGGACAAGGGCGACGATGAGAGGGGAGGCGCAGTGGGGGAGAGAGAGGAGGAAGGCAGAGAGGGTTCGGCCCTCTGTGCCCTATTAAAGGCACGGTGAGGCTGCCAGAGAGGGAGGAAGACGAGAGGGGGAGGAAGAAGAGGTGGTCGACGAGGGAGGGTCGCAAGGCGGGGGGGACTCCGACGACTACCGGTTGGAGGTTGGAGGTCGGACGGGAGAGGAGAGACTGCGAAGAGGGACGAGGGTGACAATGAGAGGGGAGGCACAATCAGGGAGAGAGAGGGGGAGGAAGAAGAGGAGGTCGGCGAGGGTCGCAGGTGTGTGTGTGTGTGGGGGGGGGGGGGGGGGACTCCGACAGTTGTCGGCCGAAGGCTGCAGCTCAGACGGGAGAGGAGAGAGGGTGAAGAGGGACGAGGGCAGAGAGGGAGGTGGGGTTGCCGGCGAGGCAAAGAGGGTGAGCTGGACGCAGGGGATGAGGTATCCAGAGGGCATCGTCGATGGGTCGCCGAAGAGCGAGTGCGGAGATGGCAAGCAGCGCGACGGCGATCGACGAAAGAGGGGGAGAGAGAGAGAGCAGAGTTAATTTTGTGTCCTAGCTGCAGCATTTTATATCGAAAATTAGTGATGGAAATATTATGTCTCAAAATCTGTCGCTACTTAGCGACGGATTAGCGACCAAAAATTTATGTCGCTCATCTGTCGCTAAGTTGTGATGGAGTTTTAGACGAAACATTTATATCGCTAATTAGTGATGGATTTTGAGACAGAATGCTTCCGTCGCAAATTCTGCAACTAATTCTAATTTTAGGAATGACTAATTTTCTCTCACTAATTCATGGCAAAATTGCGAAAAAAATAAACCTTCGCTAATTAACATTTTTCTTGTAGTGTGAGGTGGGGCAAGTAGGGAGAGAGAGAGAGAGAGAGAGAGAGAGAGAGAGAGATCTAGGGGGTTACCTGAATGAGTACGGCATCAGGGCTCCGACGATGCTGCGAGGACGGAGGTCGTCGGCAAAGAAGGGGAGATGGGTCATGTGGTGCAGAGGGGGGGGGGGGAAGGGGAGGGGAGGCCTTTCATTATGAGAGGCCTCTCCCCTGCATGTTCTCTTAAAGACACGGGGGAGGGCATGAATCGAGAAACCCCAAAGGGGTTTTCCCTTTTTTTCAGAAGAAGGGGGAACAGGGGGAGCGCGGCTGCAGGGAGGGAAAAGGGTTTTAAAAGAAAAAAAACCCTCGTCCCCCCTCTGTTTATAACCCTAGCAGGTTAACGGGTCCGGGTTAGATCCGACCCAGATCCAATTTTTTTTATGAAAAACTTGGGTTTTACACTTTGACTAGGGAATGCAGGTTTTGGTTTGGTCGAAAGGCTTTGTTTTTTTAATTTTCAAAACAATGCATGGATTGGAGAGGTAGGTAGGAGGGTCCTTATAAATGTACACTGCCCATGTGCCTCAAAGTTGTTCATATGGTGCTGTCTAACATTTAAAGCAATGAAAGTGAGGGGGAAATGGGATCAAAAAACAATTAAACTGGGGCCCTTAATCATTGAATAAATAATTGGTGCCAGAGATCGTGGTTTTTTATGTCACAGTGTTGTGTTTTCTTTTTCCTCTTTTAAACTTATTAAATAGATCTCGATTCAATGAAGGCAGAATCACAAGGATCGCTAGCCCCTGTAACATTGGTTGTAGTCATGGCCTGCCATAGATAGTTGAACTTTTTCCTAAAACTAATATCCAGATATCTGCTTCTGAAAAATATCCATCACATGCAATGATAAAGTTCAGCACTCTTCAACAATAATTTCTCTAATCATCAACAGTGATTTCGTGAGTCACAAAAGGGCAGAACAGTAGAAGTAAAGTAACAACTCTCACCAACAATCTAGACCAAGCGATTCCAAGAGCAAGACTTATCATTTCCTTTCTTGTCAGAAATCAATAAATTTGATGCACAAGGGAGAGTAGAGATAACAAGTCTCACTAAAAATTGAGCAAGACCAAGCAATTCCAAGGGTAAGACTAATAATTTCCTTGCTTGTCAGAACTCAATAAGTTCACATACAAGGGATCAACTGTTTTGTTGATTGTGGCAGTTGCAGAATCACATAAAAAAGAAAAGCGAAAAAAAAAAGAAAAGAAAATAAGAAAGGATCAAAGCATGACAAGAAAAGATATCATATTTCTGTCCTATACAATAATTGAACAGAAATTCGATCACAAAAACAATCCAGGATTCTTATCCTGTCAAATTAAATAACACATTGTACACCGTCACCCACCATCTTTACTTCTTACCAGATTCCAATAAATACACGCATAGTAACTCACCAACTTGAAGATGGTGCCCGTAAAAAGAGACGAAAAAGCAGAAAGTAAACTAGTTATTGCCAATAGACAGGAAATCCTTCAGCCTCTGCAGAGCAGCAAAAGATAATAATGGTGATGGCTGAGAAGCAGGAGGAGGAGAAGGGTACCCTTCAGAGACATGTTCATCAACAATCAACCTTACCGATTTGAGGGACAGAGGGTGAAAAGGGGCACCCCACTCTGCCACGAAGGTCTTGAGGCAGTCTACCTTCTCTGAGTCGTTGAGGCTCGCCCATCTCTTCCTCATATCCTCTGCTCTGAGACCCACGTGCTCGCACAGGGCGCCAAACAGAAGGGCCCTGCTTTTCTTCATGGCTTCCGTTCTCTGAATCCCGGAGACTCTGTGCTTCATCGTCTCCGCTCTCAGCTCCGCCGCGAGCCTCGCGTCTTGGTTGCTGCAGCATATGGGTATCGATGTTTTGACCCTTGGAGTCGATGCGGTAACTCTTCCTCTCGGGGATACTGCGGATGTTGGGTGTGCAGAGGGGAATTGAATGAGTTGAGGGCACGGTACCAACGCCATTTGGTGGGTGGTCGTGGTAATTTGCAGGTTTGGGTTATCTTCTTTTCCCTCTTTCAGGCCAGAACCATGTTAGAATCCAGGGTGGAAAGAGAATTCATTTGATGGGTTCTCTTCTATCCCCTCTTTCAAACCAGAACCATGTGAGAATCCAGGGTAGGAAGGAGCGCTATAGAGTTTTTTGTTTTTTTCAACCCTGAAATGGGGCTTGGGGGAGTGCCCTACAACTTTTACAAGACGGTTACCGATTAGTTTGTGGTCTAAGAAACAGGACACCAACGGCACCGAGGCACGTTTAAAAGATTGAAAATTTTGAGATTTTTTGTATAAGCGGCGGTGTGATGAAGTTGGCTTGATTTTGAGATATTTTCTGTATTTTGTGAAACAAGCCAACAAGGAGTCAATCCTCAAAAAGCAAGCTCACGAGCTTTGGATAGAGAGTCGAGTTTAAAACTTTAAAGGCACCCTTCTTTTTTTATGATACTTTTGGTTGCGTTTTTCAAACAACAACAGTAAATCACAAGATATTTGAAGTCTCATCAGATTCAAAATCATGCGTGGTTTCAATTATCATGTTTGTTTAACTTGAGAAATAAAATCTCAAAAAAACATAAAATAAGAAAAAAATAGCAAAACCGAAACAATAAAAAATAAAACTGAAAAAAAAACTAAACCCCTCTTCCATCACAGGGAGGGCAGGGCCTTCTGTCACACAGAGGACATCAGAGGTCCGACGAAGCATAGGAAGTCTGGCGAGGCACCCTAAGTTCATATTTCAAGAAGTTCAGTGAGGTACTCTGCGTTCATATTTTTTTTTTTGCAGGAAGTCCGATGAGGCACATGAAATCCACCGGCTACCTGGTTGGATTGAAACCTCAAGCCTATGCAAAAGACATTGGGGTTTGCCCAACGTTCATATTTCTTTTTTCATGGGTAACTGAACGTGATTTCGAATTCGAAATCTCATGGGTTGAGAGAAACCAAATCATATTTGATTTGGTTTCTCATGGGCAACAACTTTTTTTGTTTGGTTGGTGGGTCAATGAGATTTGAAATCACATTTGGATGATATTTCAAATATCATGTGATCGAAACAAACCTCTCATAAGGGAAAGTCATGTCGGCTATGTCGGCCATACTTATTGTCGCTTTCTCAATGGTGTAAATCCGTGGCACACTCCTTTCCCTGAGGAAGTCACCTTGCTTCGGCACGAGAAAGGAGCACAATGCCCTTTTCCTTTCGTATATGCAAGAGGCTGACGCCCGTGAGAATGGAACCATAACCACGCTCCAAGTAGCCAAGTATTCCTCCCACTATATCAAACCCCTTGTGGCTAGGGGTGGGCAACGGGTTTGGCTGCTTGATGAGCTGGGTTTGGGCCAGAATTTTAGGCCTGAGCCCGTTAGGAATCGGGCCGAAATCCGGCCTGATTCATTAGCGGGCTCACCTGTAACCACCCCAAACTAACTTTCAAAAAATACAGATTTTTTTTTTAAAATATTTGTGGAACACATTACAGATTTAATATTCACAACCCATCAACCATTTTAGACATAAAATAATTTTAAACCATGAACTGAAATTGAATTGAATAGTCTCAATGAAGTTTCACATGGTTCCGAAAACAAAAACAAAATATCTTTATACATCAGAATCCAAGCCACAAGATCAAAAACCCCGTGCCCTCCAGCCAACCACTCCCACCATCACGGTGTCTCAATACCTGAAAAAAGATTGTTTAAAAATCAGGTAAGAACTGAAGTTCTAGTACGAGGCTCTCAAATTCCAACAATAGGAAAAATTAACATAATTAAATCAAAAACAAGTTTAAGAGGGCTCACAATAACACATAATCAAAACAAACTTACCATTTAAGCAATGTAAGCAAACAAACAAGACTTTCATACTGCATAAAACATATAAAGATTCATGAATCAATGCAACATGCATGAATATCTTCTTAAGTTTATTAATCGATATTTCTTTTGCATGTGTTTCCCTACTTAATGCACACAATTTTTTAATTTTCACTTTCTTAACAACCCGCGAATACTCAAAACAGGCAAAATTCCTGAAGTTTAAGGCAGTTTTCACTAGTAGCTTAACACACCATTTTTGTTTTATTACTAGGTTCTAGACTTGTTCCTCGACCAATATCAGGAATCACTATAATCAATTGAAATATTATAAATCATCACCTAATGTCAAGATGACAAGAAAATCAATATCCATTGCCATTATTTTCTTGATATACCAATAACTACAACTGAGTCAATAACACCACCCCCAGACTAAGTGGCTGAAGTTTCATACAATCGTGGTCGGGAACATGAATCATACATCGGGTTCTTAGGGACAACAAATGCACACAATGTTTAATATTTTAATGGTCCTCCATGACCGTCATCCAAGGTTCTCACCATTTCAGAGGGTCATTAGGGAAGAAAATTATTACACTATTTGGTCTCTTTTATAATTTTTAATCAATTCAGGGTTTTTTACACAATAACAGTTATGCAAATCATCATGTAATAACAATTTTAAGCCCTTAGTCTTTTACATTCAACAATGTAATTATTTCAAAAAACAAAATTTTACAATAAATCTTTGCAATACAAATTATAATTTAACATTTTAGAAGCAACACAAGCTCATAGCCTCAAAAGGCTCAACAATGGTTTATACATTACCACAATAAGATAACATTGCAAAAATTTAAATGAACATGAAGCACATAGAGATATTCAAATTTTCATGTTCATAATACAACTCATGATAAAATCACAGAAATTTGATGAATACATATTGAATCATGTATAGCAGTCATACCTTATTGTCAGAGAAGTCAAAATTATTAAAAATTCACGGATTGAATAATTATCTATGTTAGAACCACTTTATTTTCAAGAATGCAGACATATATATATTTCTACTGTAAATTTTGTCAAGTTGTCAAATATATAGATATTTTTGTTGTAAGTGCTATCAAGATTATAGATAAATTATATATATACTCTCAAGATCACAGGTATATATATATATATGATGCAATCACAGTCCAAATCGCAGACAAACTATATATATGCTATCAACATAATCAAGATTTATATATATACATCTATGATGAGATCACAGTCCAGATCACAAACAATATACATATATTGTCAATATAATCTATATATATATATATATTGCAAACATAAAGAGGGTTGCAAAAATATATATATTTCTGCTGCAAAACATAATCAAGACTGCAATCATATATATATTTATACTACGATCACTGACAAGATCGCATGCAGATATATATTTATGTTGAAACTATTAATAAGATTGCAAACATAAATATATATTTGTGTTGTGATCACTCACACGATCACAGACCGATATATATATATATATATATATATATATATATATATATATATATATATATATATATATATATATATATATATATATGTGTGTGTGTGTGTGTGTGTGTGTGTGTGTGTGTGTGTGTTGTAACTATTAAGAATATTGAACTCATAAATATGTATATTTATGTTGCGATCACTGACAAGATTGTATACTTTATATATATATTGCAATCATAAACAGGATTGCAATATAGTTTGTGATCTTCACAACTAAACAAAGTCAAGATCGCAGACTATATATATATATATATATATATATATATATATATATATATATATATATATTAGTTGTGAACCAAGTCAAGATTGTAGACAGATATATAAATATATCTATGCTGCAAACACAGTAAAGATTATAGACAAAGATATATGTAAATATAGGTTGTGAACTTGGCTTATGAATGCGGGAACATCATAGGCTTAAGAACATAGAAAAGCACAAGTTTATGCATGCAAAAAAAATTGAGGTTCTTTTGCATGCATGTCTCTACTTAATGCATACCAATTTTTAATTTTTATTTTCTTAACAACCCGCGAATACTTAAAATAGGCAAAATTCTTGAGGTTCAAGGCAGTTTCTTGTGGTAACTTGACACACAATTTATATTTTATTACTAGGTTTTAGACTTGTTCCTTGACCAATATCAGGAATCATCACCATTAATCGCAACATTAGAAATCATTACCTAATGTCTGAACGATAAGAAAATCAATATCCATTGCCATCACTTTGTTAATATATTAATAACTACAGTTGAGTCAACAATAATGCCCCCAATCAAAATGGCTGAAGTTTCCTACAATCGTGGACAAAAATATGAATTATACATTTGGTTCTTGGGAACAATAAATGCACACGATATTTAATATCCTCACGGTCCTTCATGATCGACATCCAAGGTTTTCATCATTTCAGAGGGTCTCCAGGGAAGAAAATTATTACATTGTTTGGTATCTTTTACCATTTGTAATCAATTTTGGGTTTCTTAGATAATAACAATTATGCAAACCATTATGCAATAACAATTTTGGGCCCTTAACCTTTTTCATTCAACAATGTAATTGTTTTAAAAAATCAATTTTTTAATAAATCTTTGCAATACAAATTACAATTTAACATTTCATAAGCAACACATGCTTATGGCCTCAAAAAGCTCAATAGTGGTTCATATATTACCACAATAAAATAACATTGCAAAAAATTCAGTAAACATGAAGCACACAAAGATATTCAAATTTTTATGTTCACAATACAACTTAGGATAAAATCACAAAAATTTGGTGAATGCATATTGAACATGAAGCACACAGAGATATTCAAATTTTTATGTTCACAATACAACATATAGTAAAATCATAGAAATTTGATGAATGCATACTGAACCATGTAGCGTCAGAGAAGTCAAAATAGTTAAAAATCCACGAATTGAATAACTGTCCATGAAAGAACCATTTTCTTTTCAAGAATGTAGACATATATATATTTCTGATGTAAATTTTGTGAAGTTGTCAAACATATATAAATTTTTGTTGTAACTTCTGTCAAGATTACAGAGAGTTATATATATACTCTCAAGATCGTAGGCATATATATATATATATATATATATATATATATATATATATATATATATATATATATATATATATGTTGTAAACACTATAAGGATCACAGACATCGTAGACAACTATATATATATATATATATATGCTATGAATTTTATCAAGATTTATATATATCTATGTTGCGATCATAGTCCAGATCACAGATAGGTATATATATATACATATATATATATAGATGTTTATGATATGAACCATGATTACAACATATATATATATATATATATATATATATATATATATATATATATATATATATATATATATATATATATATATATATATATATATATACTGCAAACATAAACAGGATTGTAGAAATATCTATATTCATGCTTCAAAACATAATCAAGACTATATATATAGTGCAAACATAAACAGGATTGCAGAAATATATATATTCCTGCTGCAAAACATAATTAAGATTGCAGTCATATATATATATATATATATATATAATGCAACCATTAACTAGATTGCAATCATATATATATGTGTGTTGCAATCATTGACAAGATCAGAGACCGATATATATGTATATTGCAATCATAAATAGGATTGCAGACATATATATACATAGATATATGGTGTGATGATTATATATATATATATATATATAATCAAATCAAGATCGAAGACAAATATATCTAGGCTGCAAACTCAGTAAAGATCGCAGGCAAAGATATATGTATATATAGGTTGCGAACTTGGCTCAAGAACGCAGGAACATCACAGGCATAAGAACAAAGAAAAACACAAGTTTATGTATATAGAAAATCGCAGACATCCATACAGAAAATTATAAGCATGTTCATGATAAAAAAAATATAGAAAATAAAAAGTTTATGCATGCAGAAAATGGCAGACATGTATATAGAAAATCATCAAGAATGCAAAAAATAACAAGTTTATCCTTGCAGAAAATCGCACGTAATCAAAACCCAGAAAAGAACATAGGTCATATATATATATATATATATATATATATATATATATATATATATATATATATATATATATATATATATATATATATATATATATATATATATATATATATATACCTGCTGCATTTTTTTGTTCAAGAATGAAAAATGCATATCTGATTCTGCTTAACCTTGTGCAATTTAGCCCATGTTAAATCCTTGTTTCATCGAAAAAAGAGAACCTGTACCTTTGCTCATGATTGCGAAAAAGAAAAAATTGAAGGTGGAGAAAGAGAATCATTGGAGGAGGTGATCTCTCTCTCTCTCTCTCTCTCTCACTCTTCATTTTTTCTGAATTCAACCCTCTCCTCTCTCACAAAATCAGTATAGAGAAAGGGGCTGATATGGGTTATTTATAACACATCGGGACTCCTGTAAGGGGGTGACGTCCCCTATGTTTCTAGAATTAGATAGAGTTATATGGAAATAGAAACTCCTTTAATCTAACTTTTATATATATATATATATATATATATATATATCTTATCTTTATTATATAGCTTTAAATTTTGTTATTTATTTTAACCACTTATTTATCTACACCCATATGGATCATGGATCTCAACAATGTATCCAAGATCCATATGTGTCCCAACTCATTGTCGGCCACTATAAACATATTATATATATTTATCTATTTCAATGATAAAAATACATTCCTTTAATAAAATTTACATTTGTTAAATTTTGAAATTAAGAAAAATTTGTGAGATATTACACGGCCCATGGGCTACCAGGCCAGCCCGATGTGCCTGAGTTATAAAAAATAAAAAGAGTAAAATTATTTTTTTATGAAAACTAGAAATCACATAGTGACTTTGGTACATGGGAACTTGTTAATTATTTTTAATTATCTAATTAATTGCACTAATTTTAGAAAAAAGATAATTAATTGCACCAAATTACATTAATTGCACACACAGTTGGATAGGATTGTTTTATGTAGGAATTGTCTTATTTGGGCCAGCCCGGACCCAACCTGCTTCACATTGGCCCATTGGGCCAATGGGTTGGGCCATGGGCCTCTCTTCAAACCCGAGCTCATTAAGAACCGGGCCAAAATCCGGCTCGATAGTAAATGGGTCGTGCCAGCCCGGTCCATTAGTGGGCTGGCCCGGCCCGATGCCCACCCCTACTTGTGGCTACTTACGAGAGTGTTTGACGCCTGAGAAAATAAATAGGGTGGGGATAAAAACCACCATTTTTGGTGAGTCCCATACATACATTCAAAAGCCGGACGAAACTCCTGTACAGGAAGACATGTGATCAGTTTGACTCACAAGTAAAAAAAAACAATAAAATATAACATGAGGACATTTTTTTTATTTTTAATTAATAAAATTTATTTTTTTAGTATTTTAATAGTAAAAGTGCATTTCATTAAAATAATACTAAGAATGAGAAATTTCTGTATGGAGTGTGTGAACAATAGAATCTTGTCAGGCTATTCCAAATGAGACAATGGTTTCATATGAAATGTTCATATTTTTTGTATGATTTTACCATCTGTACATACGAAAAGCTTCTCCAACTAAGCCGGTGGAGAAACAGGGGTGAAATTTTTCATTGTGGCACATCGGATTGGTAAACGAGCTGAACAAACCAAACATGAGGTGTTCAAACTCGGCTCATTTTTGTAGTGAGTCAAACTGAGCTCGAGCTCATGATAAGCTTGAGCTAAACAAACCAAGTTCCAGCTGGCTTGTTTACCAAGAAAGAAAAAACATTGTTCGAAAACTGAAAGTAATAGAAAGCTATTGAACCAAGCTTAAGCTAGCTTGTTTATTGAACCAATACATTGTTTCAAAACTGGAAGACATAGGATTTGAACACAAAATCTGTTGCAAGCAACCAAAAAACTTTGAGATGTAAAATATATTTATTACTAATTCAAGAGCCTTTTTTTTTTTTGAAAGACAAGCTGGGGTTAGGCGGACCCCTACCAGAACAACAGCCACCCCATGTGTCAGAGGGATTCGATCCTTGGCCTTCAGCTTGACACAGGACCCCGCTTACCACATGGGATACCACCTCGGTGGCACTAATTCAAGAGCCTATATGAGCCAAACCGAGCCAAACACCTGTTGTTCATGTTTGGCTTGGCAAACCAGTTTTATGAGTTTGAATGAGCTTTTTACCAGTCGAACCACCCGTGGCTCATCTGGTTTCCTAATGCTAACTCCTGGTACTGACAACCAAGGGCAAGGAATCATATGGAATACAAAGTGAAACGATGCACAAGTAGAAATTTTATGGAGGCCATCTGATTGCCTTAAAATGTAACTACTGTTGAAGCAAAAATATTGAGAAAATAGATATAGAGGGGCGCGGAATAAACAGTTCTGGCTGCTGGGTCCTTCAACAGAACCCCACTCATTCATATGCTCATGCCGCTGATCGGGGTTATTCAAAATGAGCCGCAACTTGAATCAAGGTTATAAAACATTTCTCCCAAGTGTGTGGACTTGGGAGGGGCCAAATGTGACTTCGCAATCCTGCAAGACTTAATCATACTTTGCAAAAGTTGTGCATTTTGAAGAGCCCTGGGTTTGCAGAAGGAAATCCTCTTTAAAAGAACTATAGTGCACAAGTGCAACTTCTAGTGTTTTGAAACAAGTGATATCAGGATAGGCACAAGACTACGTTTATGTAAGTATATATTTACCATAAATATGAGCATATGCAGGTTATAACCTGACAACGAGCAACTCTCAACTTGCAATGCCGCACATCGAGCGAAACGCACATAAGTAACACACGAGGTACCAAAACCATACCTTGACCAGTTAGATAGGCAAACACATAAGGTCATAAGTAATACACGAGACACGAAGTCGTACCTCACTCAAAGAAAACGTGCAGGCAAAAATGTATGCAAGCAAACAAGGGCATATGTATTTCAAGAAATACGAAACCACACCTCAACTCATAAGCAACTATGCAAAATAATGATCGAAGAATGAAATTGTACATCGACCCATAGGAACGTACAGGCAAGTATATATGCAAGCAATTAAGGGCATGAGTATTGCAAAAAAAGTACGAAACCACCTTCAACCACATAGGCAAATACGCAAATTAATACTCGAAGAGTACAACCGTACCCGAACTCATAATTATGCAGACAAGAAAATATGCAATGCAGAAGCAATATAAATTTAAGTATATCCGGCATGGACATCTTAATTATTTTAACTTAATTAGGTTCATCAATTGCCTTTTGTGCGACTTTACCCTACATTGGGATGTCGTGCAGCTGCGTACGCCTACGCGTGAGGATAATACGAGGGTTGAGCAGTGGAGCACGATCGGGACCTGTTGCGTAAATAGGCAAGAGTGTTAAATATTCAATTTTTGCTAATATAATAAATGGTGCGACGAGGACATGGGTAGGTTTAGGCGACAAGGACGAGCCACTACCGAAAACAACAAGGTGGCAGAGAAAGAGCCATTGCCAAACATAGCGAGGCGGCAGGGGGCGAGCCCCTGCAGACAGCACTGAAGCGGCAGGGGTCGCACCCTTGCCGACAGCAGCGAAGTGGCAGGGGGAGAAGAGGGAGGAGGAGACTGAGGTAGAGGGCGTACCTGGAAGGGGGGGGGCGCCGCCGTCGGTGTCGGCTCCCTTGCGAGGTCGTCGGTGGCGGCGATAGGGAAGAGGCAGCAGCGTCGGGAGGAGAGGAGGAGGAGGAGAGAAGGGAGGTGTGCCTCCCCTCCCCTTATGCCCTTCTCTTAAAGACTCGGGAGAGGCGACAATCGGGGAAACCCTCAACGGGTTTCCTTATTTTGTCGAGGAGGGTGGAGCGGCGTGGGCAGGGCAGGGCGCGGCGCACAGGGGAGAGGATTTGTTTTAACAAATCCTCCCTCTGTGTCGGGTTATGAAACCCTAATGAAGAGGGGCCCGGGTCGGGTTCGGACCCAGCCAGGGTCCAAAAAAAATTTTTTTTTTTAGCGGGTTTTACATGTAATCTGGCACCAGAGGCCACCAGATTGGGTTTATTGGTATTCTTTTGTCAAGGGAGGGGGCCCTTATTCCCCAACTCTGCTATAGAAAAAAAAACTATGTTTTTACCTACCAATTGATACATTGATTTACAAATCTAAAAATTCATGTTAAAACCAAGTAACATGTTTGCTTTGGTCATAGGTGGGGATGAGCAATCACAATTGAGAAAGTAGATGTGATTGTTAGTCACAAGGTCAATCTTGTGACAAGATTCAAGGCCGGAACAATCACAGGTACTTTTCTCATGTTTCACTAACTTTGAGAAAGTGATATGATTGTGATTTGCAATCACTCGATCTTGAGAAAATCCAAGAATCACATGACATTGCAAACATGCTCTAAGATTAGAATGTTTTCCCTGTTGGGGCAACTTGCTCTAGTGCTCAATGGAAACTGCAGGGCAGTTTCAAGTCACTTAGACCCATCCCTAGCTATTACGCATCAGGTACAATACAGTTATAGACTACCAAACAAATGAGGCCCTCCGAAGGCCACAAGAGGGATTGAGGGATACTTTTTCTAGGAATGCAACTGATCTTAGCTGTTGCAACCTAAGACAGCTCACTACGGCTTCACTCAACTGGTTGGAGCAACTTGTGAATGTCACCACACTAAAGAGATGTCACGAGTGCGACACCCACAGATGTGCATTCCTTGCCACAAGGCTGATGCTGGATTTAATCCTTGGTGGACAAGGGGTACCTGGAGTTTTTACAACATTGAGCTCGTGAGTGGGTGAGGTGGTTATCCACGATTATTTGAAAAAAAGACATCCCTAGGGCAACTACACATGCTTGTGTGCCAAGCTGCAAGAATTTTTTTGACAATGTTTTGTAGCCTACTCAAAAGGAACAGAAACAATTCCAAGAACATACGAAAGATGCCTCAGTGTCATAGGCAACAGATAGTTATGCACTCAAGAAATGAGAAAATGAACCACAAAATTCAAGACAGTATAGCTCAAGTTGCTGGCCATTACCTTGCCTCATGAATAAGCATCATTCCACATTTTACTCCCATGATAACTGGACTAAACACACAGAGCAAAATAACAAAATAACATACCAAAAAACAAAATCCATAGAAAAGATTCATTAATTAAACAGATAACTGGAGCGAGAAAGCTACCAACTCTGGCTTTCTGCCAAGAACACCCTGTTCATGCTATTTCACAATGTAAACGAAGAAAGAAAAATTACTTGGTGGCTTGGCAATTACGACCATGATGATGGCTATCTTGGTTTGAGCTTTCCAATTAATAAGCAACCTTCAATGACTAGGTAGTGAATCAAAAAATTAAAACAATATAAAATAAAATGTGACCTAGTTAAATTCGATCAGGCTGTTTAAGCATCTGCTCCATAGAGAGAAGAGCTCCATTGCCATGAGATTAATCCGCTACTGGAAGTAGAGATATCATCCCTTCTCAAAATTATCACTAATCAGTGCTGCAAGAATGTCTACCCATGTGTCTGGCACTCCAGGCAAGCACCAGTGCATACAATCCTGACCCCATACAGCCATTGCATCTTTTCTTCCTAACCAAATTGCTGGATGAGCATCAGCTCTGAACTCTCTCAAATGAGTCAGATCAAGCGGATGAATATCTGAACCTAGCAAACTCTGCTTGATAATAGAATTCACTTCTCTTGCTTCTCTATTTACCCCATTTTTCTTCAGATCAAACCAAATTTCAATCTATCAATACATCAAATTGTTTAGAAATATCAACAGTAATAACGATTTTCAGTATTCAATAAAACATCGCATAATATAATTTAGTTAACCATACCTCACCATCATCAAGAGGATTCTTGAAGAAGCAACTACCATTTTCATTCCACTCACCACCATAGAAATGCCTTGGGGACTGTGTGCGCCACAACTTGAGGACCCTTTTTGGGACTACTCTTTCAATGTAAGACACCATATTTTTGAGAACTTCCTGGAGCCCATCTCTTATACCAAGGTGTGGAAGTATTCGGCTACCCTTTTTATAAAATACAAGTGGTTTCTCCTCTGGAAATTTGTCCCCACCTGCATCCCACAATCAAGAGGTAAAAAGGCCATAACTTTATATATTTCTCAGTCAAATCATGCATATTTAGAAGCAACTATATGAAAAAAGAATATCTGCAAATGAGAGGAAACAACCGAGGAGAGCTTGTATGTGCTTAAATAGGAGGAATCCAGTAACATCTAAAATTTCTTACATGAAAGCCTCAAATTCCATCATTTAACAAAGTAATGAAGTAATGTCAAGGAAAATATATAACAAAATGGATCAAATAGAACTGTTAGAAAGCTGAACATTAATTAGAACTTTTCTTATCTTTAAGCATTTCATAAGCAATAGAGGATGGAAACTTTGCAAGGGCACTACCCAATTAAACAAACTGAATGAAAGCTTCATAGCATATGCAAATGACTGCACAATAACCAATGGAAAATAACAACACGAACAACAATATGATCGTAATAATAACAACACCTTGTTCCAGCAGGAAAGAGACAAGCATTCCGCATATGGCAGTAACAAATGCATCAGCCCGTGATTAAGTACAGTGAGAATGATAAAAACAATGACAACAACATTTAAGACAATAACCTCTTTTTATTGCTGGAAAGCAGCAAGCATTTCATACATGAGAGCAATAGATGTATCGGCCTGTGGTTATGAACTAACTGATATAGTTACAAGTCCAATATCAACCTGGGGCTTTATTATAAGCCTGGGAAAGAAGCATGAGAAATAGTTGAGGTTAAAAAGGGCCAAGAAACTACACTGGGAAAATGGAAACTTCGACCAGGATTCTGTAGCTCAAAATAAAGGATGTTCTATCAGAAGACCTCACGTGACACCTGCAGAATATGATATCCTTATACTGGAGAATTTCTACAGATACAGGGATAAAAGATGTTGGCCTCAAAAGCCTTCTGATGATCGAAGACATTAAAGTTTTTCAAATTTGTGGTTATAGCTCAAAACAAATAGCTTGAATCATCTCATCCAATTAACCTGATCAGTAGGGATGTTAGCATAATATTGTGAAGGGAAGACAGTTCTTGTTGCTTATGACTCATTCCAAGACATTCTGTTCACTATTTTACATTCACTAATTGGTCAGCAGACTGTTAAAACACATTGTGTGTGTGTGTGTGTGTGTGTGCATATATATATATATATATATATATATATATATATATATATAAGGGGTATTTTAGTCATTTCATATATTGTAATAAATACAGTCCAATAGGGACTGTATAGTCTTTTTAGATTTTTAATTTTCTTTTCATTTTTTAATGTAAAACAGTTTGTGATTGTGGGGAAGCGGTCCAACTAGTAGTTGGACTGCTCCCAAGGGTCATATTTCTGACCGTTGAGGCAGTCCAATGCTTCACTCCCTTTTTGACTGCTGTATTGCTCTATAAATAGAGCCTTTTATAAGTGTTTATGCATGTTTTTTCAAGCATACTTGTAGAGATTATAAAATCATTATTTTTTACATTGTACTATTGTGAAGTTTGTGTTTTGTATATCTCCTTTGTGAGATTGTAATCGGTCCATTAGAGACCATATTGTGATTTGAGCACTTGTGTAGCCCTTTGTTGGCATTGTGATTGTGCACATCTTGTTTCATTTCATAGTATCAGAGCCTTGGGATCTTGTAGTATTGAAAAACATCTTGGGTGCTCTCTCTCTACGGTGGTAGTCTTCAAGCTTCGTTCTTCAACTTCAAGCTAAATTCTTCACCTTTAATATGGGTGAAAGAGAATCCGCCTCCGTCATCTCCTACAAGCTCAACGAAAGTAACTACTTGATGTGGGCTATCGCAATGGAAAACCATATCAAGGAAAAAAAGTATGGGGTTTTGTTAGTGGGACTACTAATGAACCCCAACTAAAGCTAACAAAAAGAGGAGATCAAATCAAAGTTTTTTTCGAAGAAGAAAATGAGAAGGTTTTGCAAGAATATCAAGACAAAAAGAAGGATTAGGAGGTTAACAACGCTCAAATACTCTCATGGTTCACGAATATCGTAGAGTTCAAGATTGCAACTAACATCAAGTTTAAAAAAGAGTATGATGCATGGATCTTTTTAAGGAGCACATTCATTCAAAAAGATATGGCCAGTGTTATTAAAAACGTGCCTCAAGGCGCAAAAAGCGTGCCTTGCCAAAAGGCGAGGGGCTTTAAGCCTTGAGGCGCATGTACAAAGCGCAAAAGCCCTGAAGCGTGCACCTCGCATGCCTTGAGGCGAGGCGTGCCTCATGCTGAGGCGTACACGCCTTAAGTTTTCATGGTCAAATGAGGGTCAAAGCCCTCATTTGACCATAAAATAGGGTTTCGGCTTCACGCACACTCTCCCTCTCCTCTCCCACTCGCTTTCCCTCTCTTCACGCTCCTCCTTCACGCCCGCTCTCCCTCTCCTCTCTCACTCGCTCTCCCTCTCTTCACGCTCTTCCTCGGCAATAGCGTTTGTAATACCCACAATTTTTATCAGATAAATAATTTTAGATTTTAAGTCATTAAGGTGATACACGAATATTTTATTGTTTTAATTATTTATTCGTAATTGGATCTTGGATAACCTATTTGGATCCTTGAAGTAAATCGGATTTTAATGAGAAAATTTCTACAACACTTTAGTGGGAATTGGTATAGCTTAAGGCGATGTTCGGATCCACAATATTGCATTTGGATCTTCGATATCAGAATTTCAATATTAATCTGGATCCTTGTATTGAAACCATAAAGATCAATGTACATTTAGCTGGATCCATAATAATTCATTTGGATCCATAGTTCTAAATCAGAGTAGGATCAAAACTTTGGATTTCTGGATCTGAATTTTATTAAAAGGATGGGCGAAGCACAATGGATCTTGGATCCATATTAATTTATGTTAATTTTGGATAATGTAAATGGATCTATATTAACCTATGAAAGACCCACAAGATCGTATCGAAGAATAAACCAAATGTATTAAGAAAATAATATTTTAAAGCTTGTAATATTTTGAATCCTTAGACAGATCCAAATTGCCCAACTGGGTGGTTTCATTAAAGATTTGGGTTGCGGGTCTCAGTGGTGGCCAAACCGAAACTGTACCCAATTGGGGTGTAATATATATATATATATATATATATATATATATATATATATATATATATATATATATATATATATATATATATATATATATAAATAAGATAGTAATAATAATACCAAGTATAAATATATATATGGATCCACAGTTGGATCCGTATGGGTTCAAATTGCGGACCCAAACCGTAGGCAAACCACGGTTACACACCGCAGCCGGATCGTGGGTCACGGACCCGAACCCAAGTTGTGCCTCGAGCATGTTACGAAAAAACAAACAAACAAAACAAAATGAACCCTGGTCGGATTCGGACCCGACCCGGACCCGTTAGGGTTAAAGCTGAGGGGAAAGAGTTCTTCTCCCCTCTCATGCGCCGCACTCTTCCTTTACGAAAAAAAAAGAAGAAGGGGGAAACCCTTTTTCGGGTTTCCTGAAAAGCACCCCCTGTGCTTTAAAAACACACAGGGGAGAGGAGGCCTCACCTCGCAGCCCCTCTCCTCCTCCTTCACCTTCTCTCTCTCGGTGGGCGATGTTGGTTGATGGCAGTGCTGCCTTCCTCTCACCATCGCTGTTGTCGCCAGCGACCTCCCAACAACTCGAGCCGCTGTCCTCTGCAACATCTCTGCCCTCTCGCTCACCGATGGCCTCAGCCAACACATTCGCTTCCCCTCCCGTTTCCTTTCCAGCCGCCAGCAGTGCCGCTGCCGATTCCCCTTCCCTCGCATACTTCCTCGACTCTCGATTTCTCGCTGCAGCAGCCACCCTCACCGGAGTCGGCGACCCTCCTGCGACAGCAACCTCTGAGCGCCGAAACAGGTAGGGATTCTGTGATTTTTCTTGTTAGGTCATGGATTGATTTTAGTGGCGTTGGGGTTTGTCAAGAAAGGGGGGGGGGAATCTCTGATAACCCTAAACCGGAGATCCCCAAATTTCTTGGGTTTGGGGGTTTCAGGTTTTTAAGAGATTGGGATTTCAGATTTTCAATAGCAGGGTCTCTCTATACCCTTCACAATTGCTGCAGATGTCGGTAGAAAATGTTAAGACTTTGTTTTATCAAATGCATGGTTTCACTATGTTCTACGGGTATAACCCCAAAGTTGAGAACACCGTCCGTGAGATTAGCAGTTTACACGCAGGCTGGGTAATACCGAGTAACCCTTTCGGACATCCCCGTCCCCCACTGGATGATTAGATTAATAGTGAGCTTATTTCTCTATGATTTTAACCCTTACTTTCATATATGGTAGCCTGAGTAATAGTTTTCCGAACTGAGATTTATGACAAGACAACCTAATACGGGGTATGGTTCTGAATCAGGGTGGGTGTGCATACATTGCCTAACTTCTATGTGAAGCCTCGATGATAATAAAGAATGTAGTTTTTATTTCTTATCCTTTCTTTGTATCAAGTCCCCTGTCAAGGAAATTGGTTGCTGTGTTTATTACAATAGTCGTTTCCTTCGGTGTTAAGTTCAATAAGATGTATATATCTATATCAGAACTCCTGTGTGACAGCAGCTAGAACTAGTATTTCCTGGGTATAATTAATAAACCAACAAATTTATTTTAGCTTGCTTGTTACCTTAATTAGCATTCCTTGTATGTAGGTGCAACCACAACATGGTGATCTGTGTGGGTTGCCTCTAAGAGTCTCCATGAGCTAGGCAAAAGAGGGTCTATTCTTACTACAAATTAGAATATTTGGCCGTTAGAAGGTTTTTGTTTGCTAATTAGGTAATATCTGAATACATGCTAAAGTCTCTTGGTTCAAACCATGTAACAGTTAGGATTAGGATTCACATCTGCATTGGATAAATAGTAGGTAGTGCGCAAATTACATGTACTGTTTAGGGAAATCCATCTAGAATAAGTTGTTCATCGTTTTGCTGAAGTATGGGTAATACTTCACGTACCAGAAGACTGTATGTACTGTTTCATATCACAATCTAGGTTTAGAAAGACTGCAACAGGTTTGGATGAATCTGTGTCATTTAATTTTTCTGAAATTAGATGGCAATGTGGTCCATATTTTATCTATGTAGCTGTTAAATTGATTTACAGTAATATGTGAAGCTTGACATTTCATTTTAACTGATATCTAAACAGAAGCAGTTAACTGTACTGCGTGTGTTATACAAATAGTGGTTTTGAAAACATTACTCTTTAACGTATGATAAATAAGTCACACAAATGAATACAACACTGTCACTACTGGCAGATGCTTGTCAGTGTCGTTAGATGTTTATAGAAGACCAGGTTGTGTTTTGATAAAGAAAATCGTTCTACGACCTTACTTGAATAAGCTTTGTTTTATCGATTGTACAACTGTATCCTTAAGTCCCAAGGAGACAGAGTTTCAAGTCTGGAGGATGAACAAACCACCCAATGGCTTGCCTGTTAGGTACATAGCATAGGTCAACCATTGTTTGTACTTAAAGGACATTGAAATAGTAGAAATTATGTTTTAAAGGTTTTGCAAATACATTCTATAGTTGTCAACTGCTATATAATGAAAGTCTGGATCTTATTTGAACAACCATGGGAGTGTTTGATATAGGTGTTTATTAGGTGGAATCAACCTTTTTAGTTACCATGTGGTGATTTGTGATTTCCAGTTCAGGATATTAAGCTGCATACAAATTTGGTGTTCAACTACAAATTTGGTGTTCAACTGCATATTAAGTTGATATTTAGTTGCATATTAAGCTGCATAATTTAGGATGTTCAATTGCATATTTCTTAAAATCTATGTCACATGGGTGCGGGTGCGGGGATTCGGCACTTCCAAAAAACCCGGGTGCGGGGGTGCGGCAGGGGCAAAAATGTCAATATATATATAGGGGGTCGGGGTTCCCCTCCCTTACGAAAAAAAGATCAGCTGACCTGCTCGATTTTTTTTTTAAAAAGCAGTTGTCTGTCAGCAGCTGACAGACAACTGCTTTTAAAAAAAAATCGAGCAGCTGACAGAGCTGCTTTTTAAAAAAAAAAAATCGAGCAGCTGACAGACAGCTGCTGTCAACAGATTTTTTTTTTAAAAAAAATTTCGCAGCATAGGGCAAATTTTTAAAAAAAAAAAATCCAAAAAAAAATTGGACCTAAATGATCCTGGGTGCGGTCAACGCACCTAGGATCGGGTTGACCGCACCCGGTGCCGCACCCGCACCCACATCGAGTCGCGTCGACGCGGGTGCGGCACCCTGCTAGCCGAATCCCTGTGACATAGCTTAAAATGTTCCAATGCCCCTGAAGTGTATATCATCTAGAAGGTTCAAATGGCCATTAAGATGCTTATCCCCCAATGTTCATATGCATGTTAAACTATATATTTTTCTGAAGTACTATTGTGTAACACTACATATTTGCTGAAAGTATCAATTGCCAACTAAGCTGTATATCTTGTGGAATGTTCAAATGAGAAGGTGTTTGGAAAAATGTATATAGTTGTATTACCAAATCTCTAAGATTACCCTGCATGCTCAATAAGGGACACCAATAGTGTCTTTGCTTGTTGGCAGAGCTTTTAATACATGCCACCCTTTTTATACATGGAGGCGTTGTGGCAATTTGCTATTAAAGAATAAATAAATAATAATAATGATGATGAATGATGATTTGATAACCGAACCTATGGGTCAGTTTGTTATGGACATATGAATGTCAAGCCAGTGTATTGAGGGTCATGCATAGACCATCGAAGTTATGATCTGAATCCACATGAAAAAGAAAATATAATATTGTTGCCCGACTGGTTTAAAGGCACCGGGGCATTCGTGCTTGACTGGTTTAAAGGCACCGGAGCACTTTGGGTGGGTTATGCAATCAATATGACAAAGGATTGGGATTGTTCTATACCCTTGGTAAATTAACTAAGGTTGAGAATTTTATTGCTGTGGTAGTAGAAGAAAGTTGGGAAAATGCCCTGTACTTCGGGAAATAAATTAAATGAAAAGATTAACCCACTCAGATTCGGGCTTACCTTGGAGAGGGTAGGTGGTACAAAACTTCGGGGACATGTGTTTACTGTTCGAGCGTAAAGCGACTCGTTGGTCCTAGTCCTCGGAGTTGGGGGACCCGGACTACCAATATGTCCTACGTGGTAGCTCTTTGTTCTTCTGCAGAAGTTAGGGATGCATCCTGTTTTGGTTTTGGCCTTTGGGAGTTTCTCTCGGTCACCGGCCGCTCCCTTGGGATTTCAGTCACAGTTAGAATGTTCGGGTTAATGAAACAACTTGGAATAATATACCCCCGAACGTTCTCTTCTGTGATGGTTGTCTCGGCTCGTGTGTACCTGCAGGATAAGAAAAGATAAACATCAATTAGAACATGTTAGGTATCACAGTGAGTGGAGTTACTAGGGAGACATGTTTATATTCTTCCAGCATGTTCTGAGCTTGTGATGAAATGACATCCTGCAATGTGTAGATATGAGATAATCAAATTCATATTGAGATTTCTACATGAATGTTATGCATGATTATGATTGTTGTTGTAGAATATGTTTTAATTGCTTAATTATAACTACTGCATAATCTGTTTGCCTGCTTAGATATATCTCTGTTACTGTTGTTACATAGTCTTCTTTGTGCGATCCTTAATACGCTGAAATTTCACACACGACAACCACATCACATACTAGATTCATGATATACCTGCATTAAGAGTTACAATTTTCCTACTTAGACGTGGTAGTCTAATTCCAATCAATTTACTATTTTCCAGGTAAAGAATAGGGTTTATCAGCGGCTGCGGGATGAGACATCGGATCGAGATTTTTGGATTTATTGTTTCAGGGATCACTTGGGTTTATTGTAAATTTTAACTGTTTATATCATTTATAACTCTGATGTTAATTTTCATTGATATTGAAATGAAATAAATGTGTTGGGTTTTCTCTCCACTGTAATGTTCTGAAATACTTAACCCTATATTATTTCTTGTTTCCGCTGTTATATATATATATATATATATATATATATATATATATAAAAGTCTTCAAATTTTGGGTTAAAATTTCGGGGCGTTACAGTGTTCGCCTTCCACGACGCCCTCAGCAATTTCAACTCTGGTGATTACTACGGCTGCCACGACGCCCTCGAAGCGATTTGGAACGATGCGAAGGAACCCATCAGAACCATCATGCACGGAATTCTTCAGTGCGCCGTTGGATTCCACCATCTGTTCAACCAGGTTTTTCTCTTTCTTTACTGTTTGGAATTTTTAGTTTGTGATGATGCGCTTAATTCCTTATTTTCATAAAAAAAAATGTTTGGATTTTCATTTTGTGACATTATTGGTATTGACATCGTTATCTGGTAATTTTAGTCATTACTTACTGATTCTTATTGTCTTTGTTGTTTATTTGGATACTTGACTTAGAATCCACCTTATGAACTACATTTTTAAATTCTCCGAATTTCAGAATCTGGTATGTCCGAGAGTTGAGATATCCATTCGTGCGAGAATTGGAAAGGCATGGGATTTGGGCATTTTGTGGAATGACCTAGGTATCAGAGTCCAGTTTTTAAACTAAACCGAACAGATATCTCAGAGTTGGTACTTGGTACTGAGTTCTGATTCTGAAAAACAGAATTTTAGGAATTTGCCCAGTTGTTTCATTTGTTTGGTTAGAAGAACAAGAACGTCGTTGATTTATAAGAACTTTCTGTGGGTGGGGGAAAATAATGTAATTCTTGGAGTGTTTATGATCTTATGTATAGAGGTTGGGTTACAATACTTGCTTGAAGAAGTTCGATGTAATACCTTGATTCGTTCTCATCCTCCTTCAGCGTGTAACTGGTATCACTCAGTAAGAATAGCGTGTAATCGTTCTCATCCTCCTTCAATGACACGATCATAGTGTTTTTAAGTTAAAAAATTATTTTTTAAGGCTTACGCTTTACGCCTCGAGGCTTATGCCTCGCCTCAGATTTTGGTGGAGTGCCTCGCTACGCCTCAACGCTTTTCACAACACTGGATATGGCTAAACTATATTATCTCTAAGACAAGGTATGTACTACCAAATAAGGGGATAAGAGTGTAAGAGATTTTTACGGTCGCTTATCCCCTATTTGGGATGAGTGAAAAAGTTTATTTGTCTGTGTATTGTCTATGTATTCTTTACTTGTATTTGTTATTTTGTATTCCGGGTCTGGATAATATATCAGACCCGACCCATACTATAAACGAAGGATATATATATATACACGTTTTAGGTTACAATTTCATTATTGAAAATCGTGATAGCCGCAACTCCTCCCTTCTCTTTCATCTCTCTTTTCACGTGTGACAGATCCTAGTGAAATCTAACATGGTATCAGAGCAAAGATCCATCTAGTGAAATCTAACATGGAAATCGTGACACTTCGGTTCTTCTTTCTATTCTTGTCTCACGATTTGTATTGAATATTCAGATTTGATTGTGTACATGCGTCAGATCTGAAATATTCAATCCTTGCATTAGATCTCAAATTTTCTTGATCGTGCATATTCTCCGTCTCGCACTTCCTCATTCTGTCAGATCTGAAATACTCAGATCTGATCGTGAATACTCTTGGTCTCACAATTCCTATTTCTGCCAAACCTTGTCTGAAACAATCGGATCTGATCATCCATCAGTATCCGATCTGGAATACCATATTTTTTTATTACTGAATCACGCAAATCGTTGGGCCTACAAATCGTTGTGTCTACAAATCATTATGCCTACAAATCGCTGTGTCCACAAATCGTTGTGCCTACAAATCGTTGTGCCTGCAATCGTTGTGCCTATAAATCTTTGTGCCTACAAATTGTTGTGCATGAAATACACCTGATGTCAAATTCCATATTCACGAAACTCTTTGTTCTTAAACCAGCATAGTTTCTATCTGCGATTTATTAAAGTCTGTTTAGCGTGAGCTGTTCTGCTCTCTTCCCTGCATCTATCACAGCCGTAAAAAAAGGCAAGAAGGGACGACCAGCAAGTTTCTTAAGCAGTGGACTATGCATCTCGTGAATACCTTGTTAACTTTTAAGATATGGACTCCTCCCATTCTTCCCACTCTGGTCTCTCTTCGAGTTTTCTCAATCAACTTATTTCTGAAAAATTGACTACCTCAAACTTCTTGATTTGGAAAAGACAGATCATTCATTTTATAAGGAGTCAAGGTCTCTTAGGTCATCTGGATGGAATCACTTCAGCTCCACTGGAATTCGCTGCACGAGAAGAGAAGGATGATAAAGGGGCAATCTCAATTGTGTATGTCAAATATGCAGAATATCTCAACTGAAAAAAGAAAGATTAGTTAGTGGTCGCGTACATTACCTCTACACTCTCTCAAGAGGTACTTATTGCAATTTTTGACAATTGCACAACCATGCAACTTTGGGAAAAACTGGTTCAGACATATTCACAAGTTTCTCAAGCAAGAATAGTTTTTCTCAAGAGAGAATTTCAGCTACTGAGAAAAGAATCCATGACTATCATGGAATATCTAAACAAGATAAAGACCATCACAGATCAACTTGCGGTTATAGGATGTGTTGTGAGTGACAGTGATATGGTGCAACAAACCTTGAGTGGATTGGGATCAAAATATAACATGATTGTTAATTCATTACTGTGTTTGTCTGCTCTTCCCACCTTTGATGAGCTTCGGGCTAAATTAATTCAGTACGAAATGACCCTGAAAGGCTTTTCTGAGGATAATCACACTCATACGAATATCCAAGAGGTCTTTTCCACAGGAATGACTAGGACAAGGGCGAGGAGGACAAGGGAAAAATGGACACGGGGGACATGGATTACTTCCTACACCCACCGTTACTCAGGGATCAAGACCCATTCCCACATGCTTCTTTTGCAACAAAAGGGGGCATATCAAGGTGAATTGTTGGCATAATCCTGAAAATAAAGGAAAGTCTCATCAGGCAACATCCAAAAGGAAGTCCAGCAACACCAAAGACAGTGGAGAGATTAAAGAGTTGTTAATATCTGCCTTGTCGGGATTGAATCTAAAGCAAAATGAATAAGGAACTTGGTTCGTTGATTCTGGGGCAGCAACTCATGTGATCGGTGATGCAGGTAAACTTTTCAAACCTATTCCCTATTTTGGAAAAAGTAAGATTGTCACTAGAGAGGGATCTTTCGACCCTGTTACTCGCATTGGAAAGTCTATCATCCCCATGTCACATTCTACTCTTGAACTCTCCAATGTCCTTCGTGCTCCCAATATCAAGAAAAATATTGTCTCTGTTTCTAAACTTGTTGATGATAATCATGCTTCAATCGAATTTACTCCCTTCTTTGTGCAGGTCAAGGACCTTTGCACGAGGAAAACATTCGCTGAAGGAAAGAGACAAGGCAATATGTATGTCTTTCAAGAAGACCCATGTCATTCGGCCTGTCCTGCTCACCCGGATTTGAAGTCTCCATTAGAGTTATGTCTTTCTGAAAATGATCCTAGTATTTCTGAATGTAATAAGCCTCTTCTATGGCACAGTCATTTAGGATATTGTGGGAGTCATTTTATTGAGAAACTTGTTTCTAATAATCTCATTCCAAAAGAAAATCTCAATATGGAAGAGAGAAGTCAAAAGTGTTCCATTTGTCTTTTATGCAAGTCATGTATTACCTTTTTGTTTCATTAATAAGAGAGCTTCAAAGCCTTTTGAGATAATATGTTTTGATGTATGGGGGCCTGCTCTAGTCATCTCTGGATCTGGAAGCAAGTACTGTCTATTTTTTTTTTACAGTTACTCTCGATACACCTGGATATACTTCATGAAAAATAAGTCTGAAGTTTTCCTTTTGTTTCAGAACTTCCTGTCCTTAGTAAAAAATCAAATCTCTGAGTTCATTCAATTTTTCCAATGTGATGGAGGAGGGAAGTTCGCATCCAGTGACTTCATTTCTTTTCTTCAAAATAATGGGATAGGAAGAAGAGTGTCATGCCCACACACGCCACAACAGAATGGGATTGTTGAGCGCAAACATAGGCATATTGTTGAAAGTGCAATGAGTATGCTTCATGACAGTCATCTTCCCATCAATCTGTAGACAGAAGCTTTTCATTCTGCTGTACATGTGATAAATAGATTGCCCGTGGTTATTTTAGAAAACAAGTCTCCTTATCACTGCCTTTTTGGAATTCATCCTGATTATCATGACTTACGTGTTTTTTGATGTATTTGTTATATGCATATTTATCAGTCATTGAGAAACAATTTTTAGGATAAGGCTCAGAAGTGTAGATTTGTGGGATATGCGAAAGACTACAAAGGATACAGATGTTATGATCCCATTAACAGACACATCAAAATCTCGAGAAATATTGTTTTTGACGAGTTGAACTTCGATCATAAAATTGACACAGGTGACGTGTCCTCTACCTCAGTTAAAGTTTATTACCCTTGGCTGAATTCAGATCTCTTTGATAGTTCGAATGAAGAATGTCATTCAGACTGTGTGCAACACGAAGAAGAGAGTCCCAAGATCGTTGGTACATCGAAATCACAGAGCTCTGAAGCAGTACCACCATTGGAAACGGGAAGGTATAAGGGCATTTCCTACACCAGACAGAGAACGGTTGCTTCATGACTCCTAAATCGGGCTCAAGAGGTTGCACCTACCTCCTCACACACCCTTGACGTCAGGAGGTCCAGTCGCATGCGGCATCCTATTGATAGGTGGGTTAGCTACAACAATTTCTTTATGGATTTTCAACTCTTTTTTACTGCTCTCAACAAGGAGGATGAACCTATTATGTACTACCAGGCAGCCACTTCTAAGAAATGAGTAAAAGCCATGAACGATGAAATGCAAGCCTTACATGAATGTGGAACCTGAGAAATTGTTTCAAAACCGCCTGACAAAAATGTGGTAGGATGCAAATGGGTCTACAAAATAAAATATAAACCAGATGGGACCATTGAACGATACAAGGCAAGACTCGTAGCAAAGGGTTTCACACAAGAAGCAGGACAAGACTATGATGAGACTTTTAGTCCAGTGGTGAGAATGGGAACAATTCGAATAACATGGATGGACATTGAGTCAGCTTGATGTTAAGAATGCATTTTTGCATGGAGATTTGGAGGAGGAAGTTTACATGGAACAACTACCTGGATATTATGAGGAAGATTGTAAGACAAATGTATATAGATTAAAAAGGGTTGTCTATGGTCTAAAGCAAGCATCTCGCTCTTGGTTTGACAACTTCTCTCTTGAGATTCAGAAGCATGGCTTTGCTCACTCCTTACTAGATCACTCATTGTTCATCTTTAGAGGGCAAAATGTGATCACCTTATTGCTAATTTATGTTGATGACATTGTCATCACAGAAAACTCTGAGGATCATATCAAAGAAGTAAAGAAACTATTGAGTCAGAGATTCAAAATGAAAGACCTTAGTGCCCTGCGTTATTTTCTTGAAGTTGAAGTTGATAGCCGAGCTGATGGGTTGACTCTCACCCAACACAAGTATACGATGGACGTTCTAATCAAAGCAGGTGTGAAGGATTGTAAACCTCTAGAGACTCCAAGTATTCCTCACCAAAAATTGAGTGCCCATGATGGAGACTTGTGTGAGGATCCCACCAGGTACCGCAGCTTAATAGGGATGTTACAGTATCTCACATTCACTCGACCTGATATTGTTTATTCAGTCAATCAGGTGTCCCAGTTCATGCATGAACCGCCTACTGGGCATATGGAGGTTGTTAAATGGATACTCAGATATCTGAAAGGCAGAGTTGGGGATGGATTGATATACTCTCCAAAACCATCTGTCAAGGACATATGCGAGATTACTGTATATTGTGATGCAGACTGAGCAGGGGATCTAGATGAACGAAGGTCTACATCAAGATATTGCATCTTCATTAGAAGAAACTTAGTATCCTGGAGCAGTAGAAAACAAAAGGCCATTGCTAGATCAAGTACTGAGGCTGAGTACATATCCATGGTTGCTGTTATTGCTGAAGTCACATGGGTCCGACATTTGCTAACTGAAGTGGGAGAAGTGATATCTCGGTTTATCTTGTTGTGCGACAATCAAAGTGCTCTCAACATGTCATTCAATCTGGTCCATCACAGTCGTGCGAAACACATTGAGATAGATCAACATTTTGTGAGACAAAGGTTGAAGAAAAGGAGATCGAGCCCGAATTTTTTAACACTAAAAGACAAGTTGTAGACATATTCACAAAAGGCTTGACCAAGGATCGTTTTTTGACACTTAAAGGCAAGTTGTTCATGGTTCAAAACCATGATCAACTTGAGGGGGGGTGAAAAAGTCTATTTGTTTGTGTATTGTCTATGTATTCTTTACTTGTATTTGTTATTTTGTATTCTGGGTCTGGATAATATATCAGACCCGGCCCATACTATAAATGAAAGATATATATACACGTTTTAGGTCACGATTTCATTATTGGAAATCGTGACAGTCGCAGCTCCTCTTTTCTCTTTCATCTCTCTTTTCACGTGTGACAGATCCTAGTGAAATCTAACAATGAGTTGGCTATATTGGAACAAAAATGGGAAGATTCAGCAATTGAGATGAGAAAGAAATAAGCTGAAAGAGAAAATCTTTTCTCTTTTCTATACAGCCTTCGACCAAAATTTAAGCAAGTTAGGTTCTCTCTACTTCATAGGACTTCAGCTCCTATAAGTGATACCTTTGCTCCAATATGTCAAATAAAAACTAGACTTGGAATGCACAAGTCTAGTGATGAGGTGATTGTCGTATCAAGACCCAATTTTTTTGTAAAAACTTATAAACCGCTTAATTTTGAGAAAAAATTTAATGGAGGAGAACATAATGGGGGAGGATATAATGAGGGAGGATACAAGGGTGGTAAAATTATTTGTCACTATTGTAAAGAACTGGGACACATAAGACTGGATTGTCTCAAACTCAAAAAGATGGCCACGGTAAGTCAAGAACCTCAAGAATCAAAGAAATAGGGCAACTTCAATGACTTGCCAATTGTCCAAATTGTGGAGGTCATTTCATTAATACTAAAAGCCACTCCATCTACATTTGGTGTCACCGTCTCCTCTTCTTCTCCTCCGAGTAGGTCCTCTTGGATTTTGGATTCAGAAGCTTCTTTTCATATGACTCATAATGAGTCCCTACTATCCGATTGCACTAGTTCATATTTTTCATGTGTGTCAACCGCCGATGGTACTTCTTTAAAAGTTAAAGTATAAAAAACCTTAACAATGATTAATTTTTTTTCCAAATGTTAGGGTTATTCCAAAACTTGATTTAAACCTTTTTTCGATTTCTCAAATTTTCGATTATAGGTGTAAAGTATTCTTCTCATCTAAAGCTTGTCGAGTGCAGGATCTCCAGTCAGGAAAGCTGATTAAGCAAGGCCATAAAAAAAGAGACTTTTACTATATAGACTATTTATGTCTACCTTGTTGAGAATAGGTGGTTTTAAGTAAATAGGTGGTTTTAAGTTAAGTCGTTTTATATATTAGAGGCTATTTGAATTTTTGATTTTATAGTAGGCTTAAATGTAACTACTCTTTTCAGCCTCTCTCTATTTAATATAGAGAGAAGCCCTAATAACGATTAAGAAGTTCTATTACTTGCAGTCGTCTCTCTCTCTCTCTCGTCTCTCTCTCTCTCTCTTTCCCTCTATCTCTCTCTACCTAGGGTTCGGTGCCTTCATTTCTTCCGCAACATGGTATTAGAGCCTACGATCCTAGGAGCGTGATCTACACCAGGAGCGTGACCTACATCAGGAGCGTGATCTGCTGCAACGATCTCGAACCAGGTGTGGATTTATTTTTTTTTAGATCTGATGACAGATCTGGCCCAGATCTGTTATCAGATCTAATGACCAACGTGGGAGTGATCTTCAGGTCTGGCAGCCGTAACCCCCTTCTCTTGATCGAAATCTGCTAATTTTTTTGGATTTAGCAGCTGATAACATTGTTTACCTTCGTATGGCTATCGTGCCCCTGTCGTGATTTGATTACCTTCGTATGGTTGTTTGTCCTTTGAAGAAATGAACTTTATGTTTGTTAGCAGTCGTGATTTACAGCATGCTGTCGTGATTGTCATGGTTGTCGTGATTGCTGTGATTCTTCAGGCTGTCGTTAATCTATTTACTGTCGTGATTGCACTGCTGGCGTGACTACAGCATCTACTTTATTTTTTTTGCTGTCGTGATCAGTGGAAACAGCAAGTTGGTTTTATCTACTGTGATGAAAAGTATCAGTTTTGTTGTTGTCGAGGGAGTCTGTGTGGAGGATAGATGCTGGTCATCGGTTCTGGCTGATGCGTGATTGACTCATATGTGTGTGCAGCTGTTCAATATTCATGTGTGTGGGCTGCTGTCCACTACTGTAGCAGAAATTGCAGGCTTGACTCCCTGCTGTACTGGGAAAATACTCTTCTTGTGGCTTGCTGTACCTTGTTGTCGTTGGCTTGTTTTTTTTTAACAACTGCTGGGTTGTTGTGTGAGTGGAACACAAGTTATTGAAATTTGTCCCTGCTGAAACAGAAGTATAGTTTTTTTTGGTATGGCTGAAACTTCAAAATGTGATTCCAAATTGGAACATATTGGAGAATATAAAGCATTTGCCAATCCTTTTTCGTACGGGTCTTATGTAAGATTGAATGAAACCAACTATGCCAGATGGTCCAGAACGTTTATGATGTCGGTATCTGGCCATTGTCGAAAACATATTTTGTTGGAAGATGGACCCACTGAAAAATTGGGAAAATATGTTACTTGGGATGAAGATAATGACATAGTTATGTCATGGATCATGAATAGTGTCGAACCCCATATTGCAGATGGATTGATTTACTATAATACAGCCAAACTAATGTGGGACAATCTTCGTGATACATACTCACAAGAAACGAATGTAAGTCGTGTCCTACAAGTCGAACAGGAGATATATAATTTGCAGCAGGGAGATCAGACCTTAGCCCAGTACTATGCCTCTGTCAAAGCTGCGTTTGAAAGACTTAATGCTCACAGGCCTCTGTGTTGCTCGAAGCAGAAGGATCATCAAGAACAAACCATGGTTGCTCATTTTCTTACCGGTCTCTCTTCAGATTTTTCTGTTGCAAAAGTTCAAATGTTGACTGGATCAGATGTTCCTACTCTTGCTGATGCATACAATCGTCTGAGTAGACTAGCGATCTCTCTTACACAATCTCAGTCTGTGACTCAGTCATCTGCCCTTGTTGTCTCATCTGGTTATGGGCGTGGAAATATTCAGAATATCAGAGGGCGAGGTCGTGGACGTGGTATGGGAGGCAGAGGAAAGCTTCAATGCACATTCTGTGGAAAATCTAGACATTTAGAAGATCGCTGCTGGGATAAGCATGGTCGGCCAACCTCTTCTTCATCAAAGTTATATTCTCTTAAAGCAAATGTGACTACTACCGAGACAACAAATGTACAAAAGAATATCGCTGACAATGAAAGTAGTATCACCCTTAGTCGTGCGGAATATGATGAGCTGATAGCTCTTCGACCTTTGAGTTTCACTCCTCCTGTAGCTGGTGTTGCATATTCAACCGAAAATCATCTTCATCCGACTAATAATAAGTGGGTTATTGACTCTGGTGCATCCAGACATTTGCGTGGAAATTCACGTGTTTTTTCAGATCTAAAGAATATCAAGGCTCAGCTTGGAGTCTCCTTAGCCGATGGGAGCTCCTCCCCGGTTGTTGGTCAGGGAAATATTTCTATATCCTCCTCATTACAGTTGAAAAATGCTCTTCATGCTCCAAAATTTCCTCAAAGTTTACTCTCTGTTAGTTGCCTTATAAAAGAACAAAACTGTAGAGTAATATTTGATCCAATGGGTTGTCATTTTCAGGATTTGCTGACGGGGAAGAAGATTGGTGGAGGTTATGAAGAAAATGGAATTTACTACCTACATCATCCAATGGGTATTGTTCATGCTGCAGTGGAACATTCATTCAGTCCTATTCAGTGGCATCGTCTGTCTTGGTCATCCCTCATTGTCAAAGCTTCGGTCGGTCTTTCCTCAGATTCCTTCCACCACATCGCTTCAGTGTGAAGCATGTCAATTGGGCAAGCATCATCGAAGTTCGTTCCCTTCGAGTCACAGTCAGTCTAGTAATACAGTTTTTGAACTTCTTCATGCAGATATATGGGGTCCTAGTAAGATTCCTACTAGGACTCAGTGTCGTTATTATCTTGTTATTGTTGATGATTTCTCTAAGTTGTCATGGGTATTTTTAATAAAAGAACGATCTGAAGTTCCAAGTATTATTAAATCCCTAATTCTTGAAATAAGAACTCAGTTTGACTCTATTGTCAAGATTGTTCGCACTGATAATGCTCTCGAGTTTAAATCAAAAGGTCTGTTACAATTTTACCAAGATCATGGCATCCAACCCCAAACTTCTTGTGCCTATTCATCTCAACAAAATGGGGTGGTTGAGCGAAAACATCGGCACCTACTTGATGTTTCCAGGACCATTATGATTTAATCCAATGTTCCTGCGTTATATTGGGGTGATGCGATTACCACTGCTTGCTATCTGATCAACTGCATGCCTTCGTCTTCTGTGGGTGATCACATTCCATTACATATCCTAAAACCTAATGCTCCACTTTTTTCCTTATCACCAAAAATATTTGGATGTGTTTGTTTTGTACACAAACTTGGCCCTGACCGTGATAAATTAGCCGCTCAAGCTACAAAATGTATATTTATCGGTTATCCAAAAAATCAAAAGGGCTATCGATGTTATGATCCCATTTCTCGCCGAGAGTATGTCAGTGCGGATGTATCTTTCCTGGAATCCTCTCCATATTACTCTATTTTCGGTTCCCCGCTGCAGGTTGATCCAGCTGAGTCTTTTCCATTACCTATACCTCCTTTTCCTTTAGAATCTGTGCCCTCATTACCGAACCAAACTTTATCCTCCTCCAGATTTAATAATCCTCCATTGGTATATGTGCGTAGAGCTCCACTTCCGCAAGAGCCTTCATCTTCTTCTTCTCCTGAGGTAAGTTCTACTGACAATCGTGATCTTCAGGATGATGATAATAGGCCTATTGCTCTACGAAAGGGGACAAGACAATGTACCTTATATCCCATATCTCATTTTGTCTCCCATGCCAGAATTGAACATCAGATGAAGTCTTTTATTTCAGCCTTATCTGCTGAAACTATTCCTCTGAACTATCAACAGGCCGAACTTGATACTCGCTGGAAGCAGGCTATGCAAGAAGAAATGACAGCTTTAGTATCTCAGCATACCTGGGATCTAGTCGATTCCCCAGCAGGTGCTGACATTGTTGGATGTAAATGGGTATATACAATAAAGTACAAAGCTGATGGTTCTATTGAAAGGTACAAGGCCAGATTAGTCGCGAAAGGGTATACTCAGACATATGGAATTGACTTCTTTGAAACTTTTTCTCCTGTTGCACGGATGGGTACCATCCGTCTTGTTCTCTCAGTAGCTGTTCAGCATGGTTGGAGCTTGTACCAATTAGATGTGAAAAATGCATTTCTATATGGGGATCTATCTGAGACCGTTTACATGCAACAACCTCCAGGATTCGAGGTTGAGGGGGAGTGTCAGAAGGTGTGTAGATTGAGAAAGGCGATTTATGGCCTGAAACAAAGTCCTCGTGCATGGTTTCAAAAATTGTTTGAAGTGATGTCACGTTTTGGCTTTAATAGATCAGCAGCAGATCATACACTTTTTATAAAGAAAACTAGCTCTGGCATAGTTGTTATGGTGGTATATGTGGATGACATCATTCTTACAGGAAATGATGTGAAAGCTATTGAAGCCACAAAGGCTCATCTTCAAAAACACTTTATTACAAAAGACCTTGGTTCACTCAGGTATTTTCTGGGTATAGAAGTTGCCAGGAGCCGTGAAGGGATGGTTTTGTCTCAACGGAAGTATGTTCTTGACTTATTAAAGGAAACGGGAATGTTGGGAGCTAAACCAGCAAATATTCCCATGGACCATAAAGTTCAGTTGTTTGAAGAAGGGTCAAAACTGGTTGATAGCAAGAGCTATCGTTCCCTAGTAGGGAAGCTACTGTATGTAACTGTGACTAGGCCGGATATTGCTTTAGCTGTAAGCAAAGTTAGTCAGTTTATGGACAAACCAACTGAGGTACACTGGAATGCAGCTATTATGATTCTCAGATACCTAAAATCTTCTCCTGGAAAGGGGTTATTGTTCAGAAAAAGTGGAGATCTGGAGATAGTGGCCTATTCTGATGTTGACTATGCAGGATCTGTAGTGGATAGAAAATCTACCACAGGTTTCTGTGTGTTTCTGGGAGACAACTTGATCTCTTGGAAAAGTAAGAAACAAAATGTTGTTTCTAGGTCAAGTGCAGAATCTGAATATCGGGCTATGGCCCAAACAGCTGCTGAATTGATATGGGTTCGTACTATTCTTAATGATCTTCAGGTGAAAGTTTCTTCTCCCATGACCATGATGTGTGATAATAAAGCGGCAACATATATAGCGAACAATCCTGTATTTCATAAGAGAACAAAGCACATTGAGGTTGATTGCCACTATGTAAGAGATATGGTTCAAGCTGGTCATATCACTACCAAATACCTAAAGTCTGAAGACCAAGTTGCAGATATGTTTACAAAACCTCTTGCTAGACCAAATTTCTCAAAATGTTGTGACAAGCTGAGCATGATTGATATCTATGCTCCAGCTTGAGGGGGAGTGTTGAGAATAGGTGGTTTTAAGTAAATAGGTGGTTTTAAGTTAAGTCGTTTTATATATTAGAGGCTATTTGAATTTTTGATTTTATAGTAGGCTTAAATGTAACTACTCTTTTCAGCCACTCTCTATTTAATATAGAGAGAAGCCCTAATAACGATTAAAAAGTTCTATTACTTGCAGCCGTCTCTCTCTCTCACTCTCTCGTCTCTCTCTCTCTCTTTCCCTCTATCTCTCTCTACCTAGGGTTCGGTGCCTTCATTTCTTCCACAACATACCTAAAGACTATTTTTGTAACCATATCCAAGAAATTAATTTGGATCTTTCACATAAAAGATTAGGACATCTAAGTATATCTAAACTACTTATTTTTTCATCTTTGAAAAATTTTGGAAGGAAAAAGAATTTGTATGTGAAGATTTTATACTTGGAAAAATGCAAATGATGCCTTTTGGATCTAGAACTTCCTTGACTAATAAAAATTTTGAATTAGTGCATTCGGATGTATAGGGTCCCGCTCCTGTTATGTCAAAAGGTGGTTACTCATACTATGTTACATTCATAGATGATTTTAGTAGACACACTTAGATCTACTTCCTTAGACTCAAATCCGAAGTTTTTTCATGTTTTAAAATTTTTCATAATCTTGTTAAAAATCAATTTAAAACAAATATTAAGATGGGGAGAGTTTCTTTCAAATGATTTTCAATCATATCTAAAAACTTATAGTATTTTGCATCAAAAAACTTGTCCTAAGACCTCCCAACAAAATGAAACTTTTTAGAGAAAACATCATCATATTATTGAAACTACTATGACCCTACTTATTTTAAAAGAAGTCTAGGGCCAAAGCCGCTCTCATCGCGGTTTATTTAATAAATACAATGTCTTCTCAAATTTTAGAAAACAAATCTTCAATTGAAAAACTTTTTAAGATTTCTCCCAATTTGAAAAGATTAAGGGCGTTCGGATGTAAATGTCTTGTGCTACTTGAAAAATACAACAAACTCTCATATAAAGCTATTAAATGTGTTTTTCTTGGATATGCCAAAAATCAAAAAGGTTATCGATGCTATAACTTTAAAAATGATAAACTTTATGTATTTAGAAATGTAACATTTTTTAAAAAAGAAAAAGGATTTGATCTTGGAAAAAGTAAGGAAGAATCTGATCTTAATGCAACTGCTTCAGCTTAAGTACTCATTTCTTAAAATGGTTTTAGTAGGGGGTTAGAACAACCTTCAGTAGGAATACAATAACAAAACATATATGCATAGAAATATGCATACATGAAATAACAATCTTTACATGTAAATAAGTAATTATAGGTGCATATTTCAATATTATATGTAATAATCTTACTCATGCATGATCATTCAATTCATGCATGACCTATCAGTGCCAGTGAAGTGATCATCGTGGGTATTGATAACTTATATTTTTTTCATTTACATTTTCTTTTTTTAATTGTGCATGTCATGCTTAACGATATACACAAAACACTTTTGTTTCTTTTTTTTTATATTTTGTTGATACGACACAAACAATACTCAGATTAGATGTTTGAAATATAACTATCGAGAAAAAAATTCAATTTACTGCAGTTATTCAATATAATCAAATTTAACACAAGTTGCAAAAAACAACAATGTTTATTTCCCACGAATAACTTAAAGGCAAATATTAGATTGAAAATAAATCTTTTGCAGTTTACCGCAGTTATTCAATATAATCAAATCAATATGGCTTCTTCCAAAACAGTAATTGTAACTATGAAAGAAAATTAATTAACATGTAGTTGCAGGCTTAGAATGTGACTAAACAATGACTCACCAACCAACTTAGAATAAACAAATTTCTTGAAAAGAAAAGAGAGTGCTCCCTGATAAAAGAATGTTGCTCAACATGGATCACCTTCCTCTCTAAAACTGCGTACAATGTCCTTAAATCAATAGAGTGTTCCACAACGAAAAGCTAGCTTCTGTTAGGAAACGTTCAAACAAGAAAACAGAGAAACAAGAACAATCAAGCCTGAGAAAAAAAATTGCGTCAGGGGGAACCCCCGGACCCCCCTCTAGTAAGGACAAAAAACACTGAATCAAGCTTCACAACTCATCACTTGTATCCATTACCATTAGCGCCACCAGTATGCAAGTGAAAAATCAACACTGGCAGTGACTACCCACTACAACCAAAAACATGAATTAGAAATGTCATTACTCATGAGAACCAATTAATGAGAGAGAGCATCGGGCAAAGTAGGAATTACCTGTCCAACAATGTTGAACCTACAGATAAAGCATAAAATACAATCAGGAAATTCTAGCCAACCAATGAAATTGAGAATATGATATATTAGTTCAGATTAATAAGGTCCACTATTTTCTAGAGAACTATATAGGTCAAAATGTGACATCGAATTGATTTGCCTTTATCTCCTTCTATAATCTGAAGCTATACAAGGGGATATGCTGTAATGAGAATGCAAGGATACTAAAAGTTAGTAGACATTACCAAAATTCATATAATAGGTTCCCTTTTGCTTTCCCTTTTTTTGAAGAATATTTCCTTTTCACTTTCTTATCATTAATGTATTACAGAAATTATAGCTGCGTAGAAAAGAATGGATGACGGTCATTTAAGAACTATAAAATAGGAAGTTTTAACTCTATATGTTTTATGACATATTTCATTGACTTTGTTGTGTCAAGCGGTAATGGGATGGGACTATGACACAAATGATCTTTTTCACAATTGAAATTGCTGAAGTTAGGTGAACTTCAAAAACTGAAGCGAGTGGAAGAAGGTATACCTTTATATGCAGAAGTTTTAGGACCACCAAAAGTTATCATACATTTCAAAGAAGACCAATGATTCACTAAACTTTAATCTTATAATACTATGATCTTTTTTTCTCAAAAAAACAAAAGGATGACACAATCTCATTTTTGCTGACGAGACTTACGGTAGCATATTCAAAACAAGTTGCAGAGTTCAAGCATGTCATGAATCTACTACTAGCCTATAGATAGATAATATCTATGTGAGGTCTCTCTAGCATATGATTTCTTCATCCATGTGATAAGCCACAACGCCTTCCAAGAGCTCTAGCCTTAAGTATCTGCATACATAAGATACAGGTGCTAAAATGGAGTATCCTTGTGATATAGTGCTAGATATGCATTATGCTAAGTAATCATAAGATACCAACCATGTTAAAAATGTACAAATATGAAATTGTGAACAAGACTGTCTTACTTTATGCGCTTTAGGTATTGACTGGTGATGGAGAAATTTAAATTCTTGCCTCCACTGTTGATAAAGCCCTTGGGATGTCTTTTCATATTCTTGATTTAAAAAAGTAAATGCAACATACTACAGGTTTTTGCCATCTTCTTACAAGAATAAGCTGAATATTCCCTAATAAGCATGTTTCCAAAGAAAAATGCCCATGTTTCCAATAAACAGACTAATAACAATCCTTTAGTTAGAAACAATATAACCTTGATATCAATAGATCACAATTTAACAAATCAAATATTTAGTCAAAGCACTCAATCACTAAACTGGAAGTGTTGAGTGATACAAGGAAATGATATATACCTGAAAGAGAAGTATTAGAATGTCGAGCAACACTCCAAGGAACATTGAAGTGCTATAGTAAAAGGGCATCCAATTGTTGACAACTGGTGCTAAAAGTATTATGACAAACCCAAGACCAAGAAAAATCAAGCGCCATTGTTGAAAAACTACAATGACATACATCAAACCCGTTAACAGAACAAGAAAATAGATTTTGTAGTAAATTCTTTTCAGTAAAATGAACTCATGCCCACCTTCTTCAAGAGAAATGGTAACAAAGCTTGTTAGTCCATCCATGAATTTGACATTTATATAGCTTTCTCCATAAGGTGATGTAAAAATGCTCCAGAAACCATTTTGGATAGTCCCCCATTCATTTTTTGGGCATTGACAAGGACCAATATAAGCATTCCTGTGCATATTTATGCAACTAGATTTAGTTATACATTGTCAGAAAAATTCTGCATAGAAATTTCATAAAACACTTTTAGAAAACAACTCATAATGCAAGGCATTTTGATAAGAACAGCCTATCAAAACATAAGCACAAAAAGAATACAAAAATCAGATCCCAAATCCATAAAATAAAACAAAAGAAACAGATGAATGATGCAGAAATAGTGAAAATCCCCACCTATCATGCATTAAAAAGAACAACATAATAAAATTGGAAAAACAACTTTTTTTCTCCAAATTAGAAGATTCTGCTTAATGTGATCCAGGATAGTCGCTACAGTATCTTTTAAATAAACAGTCAAATCCTACATTAAAACTAAATGTAATTTTTTTCTTTTTATAGCCAAAGTGGGGAATTGCCAAAATGGTTTGTATCTAATTAAGGCAAATAACTTCGCTTACCTATGAAAACATATACCGATTTTTCCATGAAACCTTTCTAGTATTCCTTCTGAAGGCTTCAGAATAATGTGGAAGGCATTGACATAGCTTTTGACATTCGATCTTGACAGTACAGAGACTCGGGCACACTTACATGGAAAAGCACCAGCTTTGCCACCAGGCAACAATTTCGGCTGATCGGTTGGAACCAAGTGAATGGTGGAATTCTTCAGGCTAATGTCTGCAAATTAATTAAAATCCATTTTCACCATTAAACACAACCTAGTTTCATGAATTCACAAGTTGCTAAATCTAACCATTTCTATGACCACAACAAGTGAACGTTATCATGTATTCAGTCTCAATAGCAACAAACACAGCCTTGATGAAAAGAAATGAAAAACCAATTCTCAATTGAATAACAAGAACACAAATAAAGAAATGGGATACCACAGGTGTCACCCGAGAAAGGATCATAACCAACATGACGAAAAATTCATTGCAGAAATTTCTATCCCAAATGAAGGGTGAGATGACACAACTCTAAACCCTCTCATGTAATTTTAAGATAACCAATAATTTACTTGGATATTACTTGCATTTAAGCAGTTGCACATCTATGCTAAGCAAGCAAAATTCGGTTTTCTTGGCTTAGTGTCAAAAAGTAGCACCCATCTTTGGAAATGAACCAACTCTTACGCCACGGAAATCGAAAGCACACAGACACAACACACAACACACGTAGCCAGGAGAAATTCCTACAGTTCAAGAATCTTCAAGAAACCCACCAATTACATTCCAACAACAACGAAAATCCCTAAGTCACCAAGAAATTTCAACCTAAAACCCTCTGTTTTGAACAAAATATGAGAACAATAAGGAAAATCAAATGCTATGAGTCTGAGGAACGCATTAAAACCCTAGCCACCATGCTAGGGTTTAACAATTTGAGTGAATGATGGAGAATAGGAAATTCCAGTCGACAACGAACCTGTGGCCGCGTTATCCTTCTCCATTTGTCTAGAGGCAGAGGCAGTGGTGGTTACGGTGATAGCATCCGGCTTCGGCAAACTACGCCCCCTCCTCATGATCTCGCTCTTTGCTCATGCCGCGGACGATGATCAACAACGACGGTGTAGGTTGCCCTCTTCCCTGTCAGGTAGCTGATTCAGGGGTAATCAGAGGGGGGGGGGGATTTCGCGGTTTAAATTGAAAAGTAGATATGGAATTCACGATGGAATTTTGCCGTCGCAAAGTTGTGATAGAGTTTGAGACATAAATTTTCTGTCTCGAATTCGTCGCTAATTCACGATGAATTTTGCAACGGAAAAAAATCATCGTGAATTCCAATTTTGGCGACGGCTAGTTTTCTCTAGCTAATCCGTCATAAATTTACGATAGAAATAATCCATTGCAAATTTCCGTCGCTAATTAACATTTTTCTTGTAGTGATTTCATTCATACACATGCTTAAAATCACGTAAACATTATGAAACATGTATATTAAAAAATCATAAGTCACATATATATTTATTTATAATATTCTAAAATACACCTATATTTTAACTATTTGTAAAAATCCAAAATACACAAATATGCTTATATTTTTGTTCATAAAATTCAATGGTTTCATAATATACATTTTTCTCGTAAAGCATGCAACAGAAATAATTTCAGAAATTATATATATATATATAGTAACTAGAATATGAGAGCTAAAATATGAGAACTAGAAATATGGGTATTTTCAACACTTTTTTTGCAAAGCCAGCCATGTGAATGTGCTTGGCATGGTAAATTTGTATAAATCAACCATTGGATCATGTATTTTTCTATGAAAAAATATGATTTTTGAATGCTTGAATATTTATGAAGATTATGAGCCATTGATTTTAAAACCTTAAAAAATCATGTTTATGCATCAAAATCGGATGGTTCATGATCTGTTTCTTATAAATCCAAGCATGTAGAGAATAAAAAATCCATAAAAATAATGGTTCTCGCATTAGTTCTCATATTCTAGTGATTCTATATGTATATATATATTTTTAACTAGTAAATATGAAAATCCACTTGGATGGGAGGGCTATAGGTGGTAGGGAGGGGGCTATAGGTAATAAAGAGTAGGGAGGGTGCTTGATGGGAGGGCTTTAATCGAGATGTGTATAACGAACACAATCAAGGCAAGTGAAAGAGAGATGGGTTCTAAAGGGAGTGTTGCTACCCTTGTTGCATGGCTGATGTTGTTTCTGTTTGCAAACTGCAGCCAAGCATTTGATGTGACGATGTTGGTATGGGCTATAAAAACAAACTACACGTTAAAGAAAAAAATGTATAGAAAATGCTTAACACAAGAAGGCATTTAATAAAAAAGACTTCATTTAATTATTATCACAAAAAATCCTTGTAGGCTCTTCTTGACCTAGTTCAACATCTTCCAAAATTCTTCTCATCCAAACAGCTTGACACGTTGTAGTGACTGCAATATATTCAACTTTTGCTGATGATAAAGCCACTAAGTTTTGTTTTTTTTAGCTCCAAGTAACTGCTCCAGATCCGAATGAGAATATGAACCCATTTGTGCTTTTCGATCATCTCTTGAACCTACCCAATCACTATCAGAAAAACCAGTTAAAATGAGGTTAGTAGATGATTTATACCGAATTCCAAAATTCATTGTTTCAGGAACATAATGCATAATGTGTTTAGTTGCTCCCAGGTGATGAACCGATGGACAATGCATAAATCTTGAGACCATGTTCACAGAAAATGCAATGTCTGGCCGAGTATGAGTTAAGTACATCAACCCGCCTACCATGCTTCTGTAATACTTCTCATCTACTTTTGGAGTTTCATCCACATAATTTCTCAGATATATTCATAGGCGTAGAGCATGTTTTACACTTATCCATATTGAACCTTTTCAGTACAGTTGAAGCATAGTTCTCTTGTGAAATAAAAATGCCTTCATCTAATTGATAAATTTGTAGCCCCAAAAAGAATCTTAACAAGCCCAAGTCTGTCATCTCGAATTCATTCATCATGCACATTTTGAACTCTTTATTGAGTTTAAATGAAATGCTTGTATAGATAATGTCATCAACATATATACTTACAAGTATAATGTCAATACCTTCCTTCTTGACATATAATGTTGGTTCACTTTCACTCCTTTTAAACTCATTTTTAAGTAGATATGAGTCTAACCGACTATACCAGGCACGTGGTGCTTGCTTGAGACCATACAGGGCTTTGTTTAACTTATACACATTCCCTTCCTTTCCTAAAATAAGAAAACCTTTTGGTTGCTCAACATAAATTTCTTCATTTAAGTATCCATTGAGAAATGCAGATTTTACATCAAGTTGGAAAACTTTCCACTTTAGTTGAGCTGCAATTGCAAGAACCATACGAATAGTTTCAAATCTAGCTACGGGAGAAAAAGTTTCTAGAAAATCTTCACCATATTTCTGAACATAACCTTTTGCCACTAGCCTTGATTTATATTTTTTGATCTTACCATCAACATCATGCTTAACTTTGTAAACCCATTTTACCCCAATAGGTTTTTTATCATAAGGCAAAACCACTAATTCCCACGTTTTATTTTTTTCTATCAACGAAATTTCTTATTTCATTGAATTTACCCATTCCTTGCTTTTACATGCTTCATCATAACTTCATGGCTCAAATGTAAGAAAAGCAAAATCACATTTTTCATATATTTCATCCAACGATTTTACCTTTCTTGGGGGTGAATCTGAATCAAGTGTACTTTCAACGGTTGTTGGTGATGACTTATTGGATGACGTAGATTCGTCTAGTGCATCTCCCTCCAACTCTTCAAATGGTACATGCTTTACTCCATCATCCTCACTTTTCCAGCAACTTCCTTCATCAAAGATCACATCTTTTGTAATAATCAATTTCTTAGCAACTGGATTATAAAGACGATACCCTTTTGTTTCAAGGCTATAACCAATAAACACACATTTTCACTCTTCTTTTCTAACTTGAAACGTTCAGAAGCATCAATCAAGGCATAAGCAGTGCATCCAAATATACGTAAATGACTTACACTGGGTCTGTGATTCCACCATGCTTGATATGGTACCTTATTTTGAACTGCTTTTATAGGAGATATATTCAGAAGATACACCGATGTTGCTACAGCTTCTGCCCAGAAATCATATGACAGATTCTTTTCAACAAGCATGTTGTGTGCATTTCAACCACCGTTCTATTTTTTCTTTCAGCCACTCCATTTTGTTGTGGCGTTTTTCTCACTGAATATTGCCTGTGTATAACATTTTCCTTGCAAAACAACTCAAAATCATTAGAAACAAATTCACCTCCTCTATCAGTACAAAGAGTTTTTATTGGAAGCCCACTTTTTTTCTCAACCAACACTTTGAATTCTTTGAATTTATAAAAGGCATCTAATTTTTGTGCTAGAAAGTAGACCCAACTCATACGAGTACAATCATCAGTAAATAATAAAAAATATTTACTTTTATTTTCATTGGGCCACAAACATCGGCATGAACAAGTTCAAGTGGTCTAGTAGCCCTCCATGCTTTTCCTATTGGAAATGATATTCGATGTTGTTTTCCAAAGATACACCCTTCACACACTTTGTTAGTCATAGAAATGGGTGGTAAACCGTGCACCATAATCTTTTGATTTAACAAATTTAAACCATTATAATGCAAGTGCCCATATCGTAAATGCCACAATTTTGATTGATCATCAACACCAGTCACTGGAGCATATGTATCCATAGTTGTAATCTCAAGTGAAAACAGCCTATTTTGAAGCATAGGAATTTTCACAATCATTAAGCCTGTCTTATTTTTTATCTCACATACTCCATCATGAAAATAGACCAAATAATCTTTTTGAATTAATTGACCTACACTAAGTAGGTTATGAGACAAACCAGGCACAAAATAAACATCTTGAATAAATTTTTCATTACCTTATTTGACTTTCACTGCAACAGTACATTTTCCTTCAACTTTCGCTTTATTATCATCTCCCAACCAGACCTCTAGCTTAACTGATTCATTAAGCTCTTTAAAAAAATTCCTTCCTTCCTGTCATATGATTGCTACACCCACTGTCTAAGAACCAAGCATCTTTTTTTCCATTATCAACACTTGTAAGAAACAAGTTAGCATCTTCCTCTACAATATTTGCCTGCTGTTTATTTTTTTCAAAGCAATTTGCTTCAATATGACCAAACTTTTTACAATGAAAACACTGTCTTACTTTATAACTTCGTCTGTGGGTGTTACCTTCCTTATAAAACTCTGCACCATACATGCCACGTCCTCTTCCTCTGCCTTGAAAGCTGCTTTTATATCCTCTAAATCCACCTTTTTTATCATTAGTACGACCAATAATTTTTCCTTTCTTTGAACTTTCCACCTTAACCTGAAAAGCATGCTCAACAGTTTTTTCTTCAGCTCTATTTATACGACTTTCGTATGCTAACAAGGACCCGATCAACTCATTGAGACTATATGATGATAAATCTTTAGATTCTTCAATTGCTGTCACAACATGGTCAAACTTAGGAGAAAGACTTCTTAGAACTTTTTTCACAATCTTTTGATCAGAAATAACCTCACCAAAAGATCTCATTTGATTTATAATAACTAAGAGTCTAGAGAAAAAGTCTTGCACTGATTCAGCATTTTTCATAAAAAAAATGTTTCAAAATCCCGACGCAAGGTTTGTAACTTAATAGTGGTTACCTTCTTGTCTCCATGAAAATCCTGCTTTAAAATGGTCCACGCCTCATTTGACGTGACTGCATTCGTAATTCTTGGAAAAATAATATCGGTGACTGCCTGTTGCAAAACCAATAATGCTTTTGCGTCTTTTCTTCGGACATCTAACTTCTCATCAACAATACCTATATTATGTATGCCTGCTTGTTTAACTTATTGCCTAAATCCAACATTGAAAATGATGATAATGAAGTTAGTAATAATGTTGAGTCAAATGATGAACCAAGTGAAAAAAGAAAACCAACTCATAACCTTATACAATAATCTAGACGAGATAACAGGAAACATCCATGTACTTTTGAGAAATATAGTCAACCAATAAGTATAGAAGAATCTAGTGTTAGAAGGATCTGAACGAATATTTAAACCTTCAAATAGGTTTGTCTCCTATGAATCTTTTTCTTTAAACTATAGGGCATGTCTTCTAGCAATTCACTCACTTCATGAGTCATCCAACTATATAGAAGCCAAAGACATAAAAGAATGGGTAGAGCTATGAAAATAGAATTAGATACATTATATTAGGCCCATACTTGAGAAGTCTAAGATCTTCCTAAGGGAAATAAGACAATAGGATGTAGATGAGTATTTAAGGTTAAAACAAAGAGTGACGGAACCCTAGAAAGATATAAAGCAAGATTAGTGGCAAAAAGGTATTCCCAAGAATATGGTATAGATTATGAAAAAACCTTTGCCCTAGTCACTCGCATGACCACAGTTAGGATTCTAGTTGTAGTAGTATCCATTAGGAAATGACCTATACATCAGTTAGATGTTAAGAATGCTATATTAAATAAAAATTTAAATGAAGAAGTTTATATGGATCCTCTCCCTGGTCTGACTATTGAAAATGGTATGGTTCTTCGTCTTTAGAAAGTTTTATATGGGCTTAAACAAGTTCCTAAATCATGGTATGATCGGTTTAATGGGATTATGATAAATTTTGAGTTTAAATCTTGTTATATTGACACTGCTCTTTTTTGTAAGATCTACAAGTATTTTGCTTATCATTTTGCTCGTGTATGTTGATGATATGATCATCACTGGGAATGATCATAAGAAAATTGAAGAAATTAAAATTATGCTTAAAAAATCTTTTGATAGGACTGGCCTTGGTCTTTTGAGATATTTTATATGTATTGAAGTAGCATATTCATCAAGAGGATACATTTTGTCTCAAATAAAGTTTGCAGCTAATATTGTTGCGCGTTCGGGAATCACAAACACAAAATATGTTGATACTCCTGAAGTGATAAATGCTAAAATGAGAGTTGAAGATGAAGTTTTATTAGATGATCCAACTCCTTATAGGCAACTTATCGGATCAAATAAAGTTTGCAACTAATATTGTTGCGCGTTCGAGAATCACAGACACAAAATATGTTGATATTCCTGAAGCGATAAATGCTAAAATGAGAGTTGAAGACGAAGTTTTATTAGATGATCCAACTCCTTATAGGAAACTTATCGGATCACGAATGTACTTATCTATTACTAGACCGAATATTGCGGATACAATGCATATTGCAAGTCAGTTTCAGTATATGCCTACGTCAGTTCACATGAGTGTCGTGTTAAGAATAGTTTGATACAACAAGAAGACTATATCTAAAGGATTCTGATTGGGGAGGAGATCCCAATAACCGACACTCAACTATGGGTTTTTGTGTGTTTGTAGGTGATTACTTCATTTCCTAAAAATGCAAAAAGCAGCATAAAGTGTCTTTATCTTCCACGAAAGTTGAATATAGGGCGATAGTTATAACAACAACAGAGGTCGTGTGGATGAGATCCTTACTTTCAGACATGGGTGTTGATGTTTCGAAACTTTCAAAGTTATGTTGCGATAACAAAAGTGTCATATATATAGTCAGCAATCACACATTTCATGAACGAACAAAACATATCGAGATGGATTGTTATTATGTTTGAGAAGAATACTTGAAGGGGACAATTATTTTACCATATGTTCAGTATGAGTTTCAGATTGTGGACTTATTCACCAAAGCTCTTCCTCTACCATGATTTGTATTTTTTCTTAATAAACTTTCGATGATCTCAATGTAAGTTTGAGGGAGAGTGTTAAAATACATTATATATAAGGGATATTTTAGTCATTTCATATATTGTAATAAATATAGTCCAATAGGGACTGTATAGTCTTTTTAGATTTTTAATTTTCTTTATATTTTTTAATGTAAAACAGTTTGTGACGGTTGGGAAGCAGTCCAACGACTAGTTGGACTGCTCCCAACGGTCATATTTCTAACTATTGGATTGTCACTCCCTTTTTTGAATGTTGTATTGCTCTATAAATAGCGCCTTGTTTATGCATGTTTTTTCAAGCATACTTGTTGAGATTATAAAATCATTATTTTTTACATTGTGCTATTGTGAAGTTTGTGTTTTGTATATCTCCTTTGTGAGATTGTAATCGGTCCATTAGAGACCATATTGTGATTCGTGCATTTGTGTAGCCCTTTGTTGGCATTTTGATCGTGCACATCTTGTTTCATTTCATAGACAAGTGTGATGCAATGAAAGACTAGTGTGATGCATTGGTTTACCCAAAAACAGTGGATAAAATGATTTTAGGTATCTCTGATCACTTATAGAGCGCCTAGGTATCAATCGAGAATGAGGTTTGGTGGGTTACCCTTGCTTAGCACTCTAAGTGGCATTCTCCTAATTGCATACATAGCATAATTGCATTTATTGAGTGGCGCTTTTCCGAAACTAGGGAATCATTTTAAGAAAGGTAATTGCATAGTTGCACATTTACTAAACTACTCATAATGGTACAATTCAAAATAAAGAACACTACTGTGCATCTTAAGGACACTACCACGCAATTTAAGGTTTGTTAGTGGTAATTCAAATGGTAACATGTTAATGTCCACTGAACATGATGCATGTTAACAACACCAATACACCGATAGGTAAAAGTCTAAAGCAAGTACCAGTGCCCAGTATTAAATACTAGGACATCATAGAATGTTGAAACATCTATCCAATCATCAGCAGGAATGTCCACATTCACTTTATAGAACCCTGTTGATCCATTTTGTACAAAACTTTTTGAAGATTCTGAAGGCTGCCACTTTTATATAATCAGTAAGACATACGTGAGGATCTGTAAGCATATGTCAATTCAAGAAACAAACAGAAGGAAAAATCAAATTGTGAAATCAGAGAGGTCACATTCAGAAGGCAAGAACGTAAAAGTTCAAGTGCTATAAAACTACTAGCTATAACAATGGTTTTGCACTGCATATGCATTATGTGTCACAACAACACATTATTTTGTGTAGCATAATGTGCATGGAGATAACATTCATGCATGAGAATGATAGCTACAGCCTACTTCCCTTCATCAACGGCAGCTACAGCACACACATGTAATATACATGCAATATATTTAAAGCATAGTTACAAGTTCATTTTTAGACTTGATATAGCAACAGAATGATAATATTGGATAAATCTACAGCAATTACCATACATTTTATCTCTAAGAAACTTTTCAGCCTGTTATTCAAATGCATGCTTGCAGGCATATGAAGGCATTTAAGTTTAACCTTTGCTTGAGGATGCCTCTCATAATAGTTGATTCAGAATCTCCAGCTAAATACTCCAGTCCAGTCATTAGTAACTGTCAATAGAAAGATGCATACTACAGTTCCCAGTGTGAATGATTGAATGCATTGCCACATTGGAGTTCAACCTCTTAGGTGTTTCCTTTGTCACAAATGGATTTGAATCACTATACTTGCATTTTCCTACCCATTGGATATCCATATTAATTGGTCTGTCTTCTACGGTCTATTTCCCATGAACCACAATTATCAGGAACAAAAGATCTCTTCATTCATAACATCAGATATAATCTATACTCCTAGGTAAGCAACCTGTTCTTTCTGTGTCACATTTACAAAAGCTTGGTGCTCAACATGAAATGCCTCATAACTGACCCATTCATCAATGTTTCTCAACTTGCTATTCTTGGCATTTGGCCCTCCTCATTGCTGGCCTGTCACTCTCATAAGCTTTCTCTTTTCTATGATGAACTGTCCAGGACACAGATCTTTTATATTTTATTCTTTCTTATCTGCTCATAACTGGTGCATGTATAAGGTGACATTTACACATGCTCATATGCATCAGTACCTTTTATCATCAAAGGAGATCCTTTTTTAGCTCATTTTCTCATTAAAACCCTGTATAACTTGTAGAATTCCAGTATCTATCCACAGCTGATATGAACTCCAAAAGTCAGTACATTTCCATCAAACGGATCTTTTTAGTTCATTTTCTTATTATATGCATCCAGATTTATCATTGACAAGGGCGTAGCTAGGGGGGGGGGGCAGGACTGGGCTGTAGCCCAGTCCTGCCTCCCGAAACAGTTAATTTTTTTTTGTTTTTTTTTTTAAAGCCCAGTCCTAGCCCAGCCCTGATTCCATATGAAATAGATTTTTATCCATTTTTGTAGCCCAGTCCAGTCCTAGCCCAGCCCTGACTGCAGCAAATAGTTTGATTTGTCCATATGAAATAGATTTTTATTAATAATTGTAGCCATTTTTTATTTTATCTCAAAAAAAAAAATTCGGGGGCGCTGCCCCAGAACCCCCGACTATCGCACAAATATATATTTTTTTGCTACACCCCTGTTTGCCCCCCCTCCCCCCCTCACATGAATCCTAGCTACGCCCCTGATCATTGACATACACGCATTATGAGATAATGTACCATCAACTTGTCGCATGTAAAATATGAATTGAGTATTTTTAACATTAAAGATCTTTTTTGAGTTCATTTCCTCGATTACGTCAATAAATACATGCAATGACCCACAAGATTATTTTTCACAAATCTCGGCCTTTCTTCTCAGCCCATCCTACTGCAAGAAGGTTCCTTGTAGTAGTTACGCCGATCCATGTTCGATCTCTGAAATTCCCTAATTCTTTCAATATTGTGGATACTGCGATACCACGATAGATACACCGTTGGCACAGAAAATGGGATGACATAAGAGGTCTACGCTCAGTTGAGGTCATCAGTTACTGACGATAGAACAGCCAATGACCAAACAGATACAATAGTCAAATGCTATAATAAGCATATACAGCAAGAATCAGCATACCTCTTAAATGTCATCTTATTATTCATAAGTTGTGCACCCTTCCATTGATGTAAAAATTAAACAGTTCAATATGAATATTCATTTCAAGTTAAAGGGGCAAAAAAAAGAACCACAGCAGCCATTCTACACAAATCTTTGCAGCAGGGGAAACTCAAATTGAAAACAAATGCCACCGAATTGATACACAGTTGTTTTCCCAACCACAAAAGTCTACATTTATTGAGCCACACCTCTAAGTGAAGACAAGAAGGCTACAAACAGAACAGAAATTTCTGCTTTAACTTCTGCTTTAGCATACAATCTAATGGTTTCACGACCAAAACGAGATAACAACCAAAGCAAATCTAAAAACCGACGAAAGTTTACTCACTCATATCTTGCAAGCAAAACGGCTCGATGGTACCCCACAGTCACATTAAACTTGGGGAAATAGCCGCCCCTCCAAGTCCCCTTCCTCTTTCACTTCCTTGCTCCCCCGTCTGCAACGCGGAATATACAGAGCAACGACACCAAGAAATTCTCGTTCAGCGAGTCTCTGACGAACCCAATTCTCCAATTCCTCATGAGATTCAGAAAAAACTCAGGATCAATGCGAGGCAGATCGCAGTCCCGAGGTGCCCACCTCCAAGAATTGATCCTCCCCACGTCTTCTCTCCCGTTCTTGAGGCAGTTCCAAGCGTTCCGGTGAAAAGGGCAGTCTTTTCCATACATGGGCACTCTGTTCGGTTCATCAACCCATTTCCCTCTTTGGTAATCGCAGAGGAAATGCATCCTTTTTTGGATGGCATTGAAAGGTTCTACCGTGCGCGTGAGAATTTAGAGGTGGGAGTCGGGGAAAGGGGGTGAAAATCTTAGGAGGACGGAGCTGTAAATGTAGATGAAGGTGGAGGCGAGCAAGAGCACGGAAAGGGTGAGGCAACTCAATGGATTAGCTGTGGGGGGCGTTTGAGAGACGTCATGGTTCATCACATAATACCGTTCTGCTCCAATTCGATGACAAGAGGCTTCATCAGCCATGACCTGAATTTCAATCCGTTTAGCCTTCATCAGCCATAATCTTAACCCAATTCTCCATTGATCAAGAATTTTACATCCCCAGTTCTTCCAATAGAAAACCTCGGGTGCTAAATGAAACATGCTATTAGATTTTTTTTATTTTTTTTTAGAATTTATTAGAAATCGACACTTGATCATGCATTTTGGATAAAAAAAAATGGTATTTAGACCCTAAAAAATTATGAAAATTGTAAGTCGTTGATTTTTGAAACTTAATAAAAAGGTATTCATGCATCGAAATCAAATGCTCTAAGAAGTTATTCATATAAGAACAAGTATATATAGATATACTGTCAGAATTTTAAAAACAAGATAAATCCAATAGCATGTTTGATCTAGCACCACCGTACCCATTTTCCTTATGAATGATGGGATTAAAGTTAAGAGTTCAACTCAACTAATCATTTGTAATTGTTACCATGAACTATGTCTGGAAAGGAAGAATCCAAATTCTTGATCAATGGAACCTGGTTATGTTTTCAATTGGGATAACCCAAAGGGGTTAGCGTAGTTGAAGCAGGCGTTGGCTATCTAATGAGCAGTTGGGGTTAGACTCCCACGGATGCTATCTTTGCCGTAAGCCCAACCCAGCATAGGCCTTGGGATGAGGGCCCTAGGCCTAGTAGCGTTTTATGCTAAAGAGATAACATTGTCTTCGGTCTTGGATACGATTTCCTTAAACAACAACAACTAGTCTTAGTCGTTATAACTTATAACACTATTAATCAACACAGTTCCTGTTTACACAAAATTGTATCCAAGGTTATTGCAGTTCTTTTTTTTTACTTGGAATAATCAAAGAAAAATCTACCCGCTCACAAAGTTCATTAGCGTAGAACAATTTTTACAATTTTAGCAAGCAAACTTTAACCAACGTGAATCTAATTAACTGCCTATTAATTTTTGTTTTTAAACAAAGAAAATTTGTTGAAGTTAACTCCTGAAAATTTGATGGAAATAGCAAGCATGAGACAAAGTTCTGTCAGGAATCTACTAGAAACTTTGACAAATGATTTGACTGAAAAATATTAAGCTTTAATTTTTCATATAAAATAGAAACTACACTTGGGATTCTATGAATCCAACAAATAGAAGATCACCTTAATCCAACACTATTCATTCTAATATCTAATTTTGGGAGTGAGTTTGATATAATTAACTGGATCTTCGTTGGATTTTAAATCTTAATTGCATAAGTTAATTAAAATCGACAAAATATTGGCTTCTACTTAAATAAACTATAGGTAAAATTCCATTTAGGTGCTATGCCTTTGCCCCTAATCCCGAAAAAAGGGCCTCACATGTCTTCATGTCCTGATACATGCCTCTTCTTTTCTGGGCACTGCCAAACAGAGACCTACCATTCCCATCGACCATTAACTCTGGTCAAATCTTAGTTAAATGGAGTCAAAATGATTAAAATATCCACTCTTCTATTTTCTATGAGGGTAAATAAGTATTTTTAAAGTCCAAAGGGCAACATAGAAAACTCAAAAGAATCACGCTTGGAGTCTCTGGCCAATATCAGGAAATTCAGAAAAGTAAGGCCCATTTTTTTAAATTAAAGGCCAAAGGTTGGCCTAAATGGAATTTTTCCTAAACTATATGATATACGAAGGTCGATAAATAAAACTTTCATTAGGGTTCAATTGCGTCCACCTACGGATGAGGGCAAGATCTTGATAGAAAAAGAAAAAAGAAGATTTCCAAGGCCTCTTAGGGTATACCCCCCCCCCCTTTGTCTCAATGAGTGAACTGTACTACAATGGGAGACTATCCTTACCATCTACCCATAAGCACTCAGTTAAATAAATCATAACAATTGATTATAGAATCTTATAGAGTTTCGTCCTTAGGCCACAAATACTCTAAAAATCTCAAGCATCATTTGAGGATATGATAATGAGTTACAACAGAAAGGAGCCGCATATATCATGCTTTTACAAAAATATCATTACAAATGGACAGCTTAATGGATCCTGCTTGCCCATGTTTGTAGGGAATTTATGATATTTCTAAGTTTGGGAAAGTGACAAAAGACCAACCTCCCTAAATTATCTAGTTGAATAGAAGCAAAAATACCACTCAATACTTTATGTAGTTAGTGTAGGGGCTGGGTTCTAAAGGCTTAACATGACCAACAAAAGAAAGACAAACCCATGTGAGTTATGCTTATTGAAACCAAGAAATATAGGTCTGCCTGCCATTCATGTCAGAATAGATAGAGTTTTCTGGAAAAAGCTTGCTAATGGTAACCAAACAAGGAGGGACTTGAAAGATTTCCACCCAGTGCTTCATTGTTGATGGGTGCTTTGTAGATGGAACCAAGTGAATGAATGGTACAGCAACAAGCTTTTGGGAGCTCCACTTGTGGTATATAGTTCACCAATAAGTCTTCGTTGGGATAACTGGATGATCATGTGTGCTGCGATTATGGCTTGAATTCCAATGTAGTATAGGGTGAAAACGGATCTGATGTGGTTAGACGTTTCTGATCCAAATATGATGTTATTTCTGGATCTGGATTCTCAAACAAGATCTGGATGTGCATTTGGATCCATTTGGGATTTGCTTAATCACCAACAAAGTTGCTGCTGCCAATTCACAAAAGGCTGTTCTTTAATAAAAATAAAGCAAAACACATGCAAAAATTAGGAAAAGTCGGCAATACCTTACATCTGACACAGATTATTGGTGGCTTTTTCTGAGCATAATTTCCCGGTCAAGGGGTCCCGTCCACAAAGGCGTAAAAGCAACAAGCAGTGTACACAATAATTAGGGGTGAAAACGGATCATATCAGGGCCGGATCTTGTCAAATCTGAACTTATATCTGAAATGAAAACATTAGATCCAAATCCGAATCAGATCTTATGAGGCAAGGTTGAACCCGATTCCAGACTACACGTGGTAATACTGGATCTGAAAACATAGAATAAAGACAAGCTACTTACAACTAAAAAAATTGCAAACAGATTGGATTTTGATATGCGTTCACCATCCTATCCATCACCCTCTCCTTCCCAAACAAAAACCTTAAATCTTTATCTTTAAGGTAGGCCCCACCACCCTCTCCTTCCCAAACAAAAACCTTAAATCTTTATCTTTTAAGGTAGGCCCCACCAAACTCTTGTCTTCGTTAGTCATCAGGCAGAAGTGTGTTTAAGCCTATACGGCTTCATAAAAAACGTACCGCTCATCCATGAGGACTCTGCACACTAGTAGGGGCCACTCATGAAGTTACGAATTCGAAAACCACGGGTGTGTATCCCGTGCCAACCAAGCAGAAGCTGGGTACGGTAAGAAAGCAGATCAAATGATCACACATATCACTTTTAGAAAAGTGATTTGGCATCCTCACCGGTCCACAAGGACCATGGGATCCTTGTGGGATGAAGCAATGAACGGTAAAGATGTCAAATCACTTAAAGTGATTTGACAGATCACCATATATAATCGCTTATGGTCTCGAGTGGGCAAAGGGGGAATTTGGGGTTTACACCAATGACCTAACCGAGTTAGTGAGGTGGCTTTACCCAGATAAAAAAAAACTAAATTAATGTTTGTTAAATATGATAGCCAAAATTAGTAGGGGCACAATTTCGAAATGCATAATTGTTACCATCAAAAGGGAAAAACAAATATTGAACTTTTGGCATAGTGGGACTGGGCAGGCAGTCTAGGTTCAAATCCCAGGGATCATTACTTGCGCAAGGCAAAGCGTGACGACTTCCTGGGGCAAGGAGTAAACCTACTGAGGCTAACGCTGCCAGGACAGTGATTATAAATTCGACAGAGCCAGAGCAGCTAGGTCTCTAATATAATAAAAAAAAAGTCTACTGTACCAAGTGTCAACCAACAAACTTTTTCAGCTACAGATATTACAAAAGGACGAATGGAAGGCAGAAAAGCAGCCCCGAATTAACCATTTCTGAAAACATAACTGTTGTTTACAGTATTTTTATGCAACGCCGGTGGACAATAATAGTCTTATTAGTTGGTAGGAAGACAACAGTAGACGTCACAAAGCATGCCAACAGCGTGATCATATACTATAGAGGACCACCAACACGTAATAAAATAAACTAGCAACACTAGTGTTCCACCGTTCCCACAAGGCTCATTCGGCAGATTTAAAGGTCACCAGAGACACCTAGCTTATCTCTCTTTCTTATACTTCAAGCTCCTTGAGTGTCAGGCAGGGATGCAGACCCATCCCAATCAGGCAGCAATGGCAATCAGCGAAGGAAGAAAAAAGCATAGGAATAATAAATAACAAAGTCAAGGTCCACAGTACAGACAAGCACTAGTAGAGGCGAAAGGCACAGAACTTTTTTACAAGCACTGTTGGATGAAAACAACCAACCAGAGACGACTCGTACCACACTATTAACATATTCTAATACCCATGTTTCTTAGCTGAGTTTCCTTAAAAATAATATAACTAAAAATTTCAGTTTCGAGCTGCAAAGAAAACTGTATCGCCTAGTTCATGACCTGCCTTCCGACCCAAGGCAACCCCCTCCCGATCAACCGCTGACGTCCATCGCACAAACTAGAGTCCTCCCGATGCCCATCAGCCAGAAGACACCAATCATGATGCATAGATGCTTCCAACTAGTTCCTGTTGCGGCATTTCTCCATAGCCCTTGGAGCTGCCATCAGATACAAAGCACGCATAATGGTTAGTTAGTTTTGCCAGGATAAAAACAAGTTGCCCAATCGAATTATAAACATAACACGCAGAATATGATGCTAACTATAGAAGGCATCAAATGCCCAAAAAAACCAAAAAATAAAAAGTGAAGTTCACGACTGTAGCCCACTCAGTAGAATGATATTGACTCGTCAACAAACAAAGTGCATCAAGGGTATGGTGGTCAAACTGTTGCAACACAGCTAAACATATCTACCAAAACAACCGCACCAAAATGAAGCCCTAGTAGGACATTGGAAACTAGAAGAGCAAAATCGGGATGGAAAAAAGGAGCTTTACAACCCTACCAAGAACATTTTATTGACCTGATCAAAGGCTGTTCGCAAGGCATGAGCGTCAAATTCAAAACCAGTAAGAACCTGTTGGGAATGGGATGTCGACTCCCAAAAGATTTTGCAAAATACCCAATTCCAGCGTATCATTCATAAAACTGAACCATTCATATAACTGAAACAAAATTTTACGCCAAACATCCCTTAATGCATCCAAACTCAACAGTAAGGCAACTAATCCAATAGCTCAACATGATTTTAGAATTCAAAGATGCTGAGTTCACAAGCTTGGACAACCTAGTAGAATCCTCATGTGAGGGATCAAGTCAACCAAAATGTACCATGCTGGTTGATGAGTCAAGTTAATGCAACACGGTGATGCAAGTAAGCTAAAAATGGTCTACTCTATTCTGCTAATAGAATCCCAATTGAGTGAATGCATTTTTCAGGCTTAACCAAAAACCAAAAAAAAAATGTCCCAAATTGAGGACTAGAATTCCCATTGCGGTGTTGCTTCTATTAGGTATTGACAAGAGCCAAAGGAGTACATACCAAGGCCAATGGCATCAGAACCCTTCATAATGCGAAGCCGCCTACAGGAATCAATAAACATGCTGCCACAAAAAGAGTATGATTAGCAAGCAACCCAAATGCCAAAACTACAAGAATCTTGAATAAGGACAGCTACATATTCTGCAACTATGAAATGAAATATTCTCCGCCTCAAGGAAAGAGAAACATACTCCCAAGGAACATCGCCAACAAGCATCCAATCCCCGTCTTTATCCTCATATGTAAGCACAAATTCTGACCCATGAAGAAGGTCCATCAACTTGCTCTCACTCAGCACATCCCTACCAGGAACCCCATGAGAGCCACACTGCCCTGAAATCATACAAAGCATGCAGTAACTAGATCCTAAGCTCAAAAACAATACAACGGGCCTGATCAACTTCTTTTCTTCTTTTTCTTTTTCAAAAATTTAACCTTAGTTCTGCAAATTCCATCCCTTAAGCAAGAATCTTTAAGGTCATGACAGAGACATAATTTAGTTAAAAAAGAAAAAGCCTCAGATATTTGCTTGCCAATAAAACGTTTAAAACAGAGAAAAGAAAAAACAGCACTTATAAAAATAAGAAGTGATATTCAAGCAGAAAAAGGTTAAGGTGCCTCACCAATTGTAAAACAGCAGAACATTTTCTCAAGAGCAGATGAGAGTTCACCATAAGTTGTACAAGTTTTCAGGTCCACCTTCCTCAGATATGGGGCACCATCCATGCTGACCTTGACGAACAATGGCCCTGAACCTGGCTTTCCATCAACCTCCTCATTAGCTTTTGAACTGGCAGCCAAAGTGTTCTTACGGTATGATCTGATAGGAGGCCAACCAACAACCTGCGCCCTGCATATTATTTGCAGGTCCATACAAAATCCAAGTGGTAATTATAACTAGATGCAGTAGAAACAAATGAAATGACATGACAGAGAATGTAAAAATGCATAGAATAGAAAAAAAATGATCTTTTACTTGGCTGCAGGGGCAACCCCGTGGTTGTTTGCACAGCTCATTTGATTAGGGTTGGACTCGTTGGGAACTCGAGGCCTGTCTTGGGATATCTTTGTAGACACAATCTCTTTCATCAGAGCAGAGGGAGTTCCAGAATGGTCTTTGACAGAAGTATTCTTTGACGCAAGATTCACTGGAGGCCTGGGGGAAATGATCCCCGCTCCCGACCGTTCCAAGCCACCTGCATGCCAGGTGCCAGAGCCTTGCTTCATACCAACAGAAGATGTGGTCAACCCCGAGTTGCCAATGAACTTCCCCTGGGGTGACGAGTGACCATTTTCAGATTCAGAAATTGCACCAGAAAAAATCCATTTCCCCTCTGCAAACACATTGTCTTTTACCTCAGCAAACCCATCCATGGCATCAGAGAACCCTCTCTTGTTACCAGAGACAATGTTCTTCTGCATGATTGGGTACATGCTGTTTCTCTTCTGTTTCTCTTCAGCTGCTGCGTCTTTTACAGGCCCCAAAGGAAAGAGGGTTTTTTCCCCAAGTTTAGCATTGCTTGACAGGGAGAAGTCAAGATCCCTCACAGGAGACTGTGAACCGGGAAGGCCAAGCCTAAGCTCTGTAGCCTTCAGGTTCAAGTTGTTGTCCTTTTCATCGAAGCCAGAGGTGACCACAGAGTTATCCCCAGAAGAAGAGTCCGACAACCCCATGTAATTATGCTCGGTCAACCCAAGGCAGCTCTGGCCAGTGCTGTCTGATGAAGCAGCGGGAACAGGCACATGGACCTTCCCAGGTCCCTCATACACATGGCCAAGAGGCAGCAACATCAAAGAAAATTCAGCAGCTAGTTACTCAATTTCAACCTGCACATGAAATTTAACTCTCCATAAATTCATAAAAAGTCCTGGCCATCCTATCACCAAGTCTCAACCATCTCTCTTAGAATGCTAAGAGCCATAATTTGACAGCTTCCACTCAAGGAAGAAGCAGACTCTGGGGAAAGGCTAGTAACAGAAAGAAAACACATACAGTATACTTTGCAGGAAAACAAAAGGCAAAGAATGATAGCTCACGCAATACAAGATCATCCATTTGCAGATCAAATCAGACATCATGATCTAAAAAATCAACAGCAAAAACGGAAATGCCCAAACAAATCGCTGCCAAAATATGCAAGGAAATCTAGTCACTACCAGCATGCACGTGGAATCTAGCCACCAGACAAGATGATTCTATCCTTGGTTTATTCTTTCCACATATAGCACACACAAAGTATTGCCCCTAATTCAACAATATTCAATTGAGCTAGATTATCAGATCTTTTTTTAAAGTTTTCTTTTTCATCCTTTTAAAACAGTCAAAAGAGTTACGTCGACCTTAATTCTTAAAGGTTCAGCACTCATGATAAAGTTCCATGAGGCAGGCATCAAGATATTAAACATGCCACCCTGAACACTTTGACGCTAAAACCCCAAAGGCTAAGATCGTTTCATGAGCTAAACTTGCAAAAGGTACCAAGAATCAAATATATGGTCGGTCTTACATAGGCCAGAAAGCATCAAATCAAAAAAAGTAAGTCAAGGATATGACACAGATATTCACTCGTAGGGTACATATTGCAGATCAGATTCATCAGAAAGGAGTATAGTAAATCAATGAAAAAAATTTGTGGATTGGTCAAGGTGGAGATAAATCTCACAACCCCCAAGTTGCAACCAATCCATGACAAATTTTCCTAAAATGGGTGAGCCGGTGAGAAGATAAAAACCAAACACTACAAATTTGTGATAATATACAGAAGCAATGAACCAATCAATTATTAGGACAAGTCAGAATTTTTTAGCAATCAAGGGACAAATACCTGGCCAGAAAATATTTTGCATGTTTAGGCAGAAAATAATTTTTACGATCACCATGCAGAATTCAGTGGATGATTAAAAACCACAAAGATAAAACAATAAACTAAGGATAATAAAAAACCACAAAGATTTGAGTAGAAGGAACGGAAAATATGAGTGAGAAATAGACTCGTCTACTTGCGATGCTCAAATCAGAGAAACAAATATTTTACTAATTTAATTAAAAAGCCGGCAAAAACACTTTCAATTGACATATATCCTCATTCACCATTTTCAGGGAGAAGAGGAAAGCAGCTGATTTTTTCCACAATTGAAAAAAAAAAGAACAAAGAAAAGGATGAAACTGAACTAGGTTTCCGGTGCATACAGGGTTAATTTTCAGCTGAAATACCGAGTTACAGAAAATGCCGCAGAGTTCACAGGAAGAAGCACAAAATTGCGATCACAAACGGAATTAAAAAAAAAAGGAGAGACAAACAGCAGGTTTCAAGGGCGGGAAAATCAGGAAAGCAAATTTAGCAAAATTCAAAGCGAGATAATTCGACCTCGTTCCATTCGAAACCACGGCCAGTTGCAAACAAGGAAAAGGAATTGAGAAGAAGAAAAAAGCGCAATTCCACGAGTTCCGCTTCCATTTCATAGAATCAAACAAAAAAACCAAAAAATCATAGCAACAGCACCCAATCGAACAAGTAAACTGTTGAAGCAGTAGCAAAATTGATGGCAAGATATAAGGCTTTCCGAACCCTCTCTTAACGCAGCATCCCATGAGACGCAGGAAAACAAACAAATACCACTAAACGAAGGAAAAAACCGGCAATATTTCATCAAGTTCATCGAGAAAGAACGTAGAACGAAAACAAAGTTAAGAATGGATCTAGTGTTTTCCATCTGCCTACACCTCAGTTTCTCATCCTGAAACCGCATATACTCACAGAAAACATAAAAAAAAAAAAGCGATTTTCGCATTAAGAACAAACTTCCGCATTTTTCACATTCGATCTTCAAGCAACTAAAAAATCAGAAAAAAAAAAACACACAAAATAAACGAACTATAGCAAGCATGCAATCAGTAAATCAACAAATAAAAATTCAAAAAGAAAAAGGAAAGGAAAATATGATCGATCTAGGGTTAGTTAGGATACAACTTACAGTAGCGCGAGCTCTCGCTGTGGAATCCTCGGCGCGTGTGGAGAGAGATGAAAAGGTAGGGATCAAGAGCGGTTGCTTCACACGAGATGTATGAAAGATTAGAATAAAGAAAGAGGCGGAAAAAAAGGGGGGAGAGAATGAGGGGATGAGAAGAAGGGAGAGGTGGGAAAAAAATAAAGCAACAACGGAAAGAAAGCAAAAGGCTATAGACAGAGAGTGTTGTTGGGGGTTTATCAAAGGAGAGAAAAAAAAGAAGGAAGAAGATACCCGGCGGACACTAGGGGCCCTCCATTACAAAGCAGCAATAGCAACAACCACTACTCTATCACTCTCTCTTTCTCCTTCTCTCTTCTCAGAGTCTTTTTTTACAATACAAAGAAAAGAATGCACAGAACAGAAGAACTCTATCAAGACGCAGAGGCTTTTGCTTTTATGCAGTCCCGCCCGCTTCTACATCGACGGCCGAGATCGACCCCCAATCGTTCCCAGTCCCGATCGTCCGCCTTCATCTGTGACTCATTTACTGAAACCTCCTTCTCTTACTCCGAAAATGACCTAGACTAGCGTCGTGCTGTGAAGCCGGTCCTCGTTTGAGGCTTTTTCGTCATTTTCAGGGAACAACGATGGCGGTTCCGTAAACGCGAAAATTTGCAAAAAAGGTACCGGTTCTCGGCTCACAATATGACTGCTTTGTCCCTGAATGTTGGTGCAAGACGACTGACGTTGGTAGGGGTAGGATTGACATTTTCTTAAGAAAAAAATAAAAAATGCTAGTACAGAAACCCTTTGTCGAAATGAAATGACGTTTCTAGCCCCCAGTGCTGGAGGGCGAAGTTCATGGCCAACTTTTGTAAGTGTTTTAAAGTATGTAAATGTACTAAAATATCCTTGTAGAACGCAATTCGTCAAAGGATATTCTTGCCAAGCTGTCAACTTTAAAGGTCAAAGCCAAAAAGGTTGAAGCGAAACCAAATACAAAACCTTCACCAAAATGACGGGAATACCATCTCCATGCCCTAAAAGTCGTCCGATGATGCAGGCGTATTTTGGTAATTTTACATTAAAAAAAATAATTCTGAAACAGCTTAGAAACCAAAAACACACACTCCCATTCCGGGTCTGGCCGTTTCAAAATCCCGTGCTCCATATCTCGCACGGATTTTGATTTTAACTTATATATGCCTTCATCCTCCGTCCAAACAAGGCAAGGCGGAGCGGGGCCCCGTTTCTTCTAAGTTCACTGTTATTTCTAAAAAAAGATCAGCACTCAGCAGACAGATAACGTAGAGCAAGGCAGGGATTAGAGACGGAGCGAGACAGGAAAAAGCGTAAGTCCATCCCCGCTTTAATCCTGCATGAGTTTTGATTTTAACTTTCATCCTCGTTTCATGTCCTCCATTCTTGGTCCAAGCCAGAAGAAGCGGGGCGGAACTCGTTTTCCTCGGATCCACTGCCATCCCTAACAGAAAGGCCAATAAACGACGGTGCTTTTAATTAAACACAAAGGTCTAAAACACCCCTTGTTAATTTCATTACTTTCTCCTGGACACAATAGTGATATTAATTAATGCACACCCCCTCGTGCGCAGGCTTTTTACGAAGGTCAAAGTTTAGATATACAATCGTCTTTTGACCAAAAACAATTGTTTTTTCACTGGCAGGGTTGAATATCAATTTTACCTTATCACCCCTCTTCTCGACCCTCTTTATATTTTAAGTGGAGGAGAGGGGAAGGGAAGTGGGCGGGTTTTTTTGTTTTTTTAATTTTTTATAATTTAAGGAAAAACCCAATCATCTATCGCACATCCGTTGATAAAAACCCTCGAGGTCCCAAACCCACCGGGGAGTACACTCAGCTTTGACCTTGCGGTAAAGGACGCTACCATCCGTGGGTTTTGAACGCGTTAAAATTCATCATCTCGGTGACATTCACAAGTCGCCCCTACCAGGTGAGCGGAGACATTATGCGTGTGTTTTTTTTTGTTACTGCGGTTATAAAATCAGATGAACATCAGGCCGGCTCGACGTGTCGCACATGGGCTCGGCCCCACTTTATTCGAGCCTGGGCTGCAAAGCGCTTTGCTTTCCGAGCGCCACTCTGATTCGATCCTGGTACCTGAAGCCCGATGAGCAGCCCGGCCCGATAGCCGCCCTTAAATGAACTAGATATGGTGGTCTTTTTCATTTGTTGGGATGGGAATATAGGGGTAAGAAAGGGATTAAATTTTGTGCCATCATTAAATTTGGGTAGGGGGACAGACAAAAACATGGGGAGCCATCGGGGAACAAAGTTGCGGCAATTGGCCGACGATGCCGGGTGGCGACGGCGACAGCTGACCCATTTCCCCACCAATTTTTTTTCACCTTTTTACCCTTCCTTTGTATGTCTCTGACATTGCTGCTTCGCTTTCACAAAGGGAATTTGTTAAAATTAAGAGGGTAAAGCTGATTGTAACCAGGGTTTTGTTTCACCCACCACTTTTTCTTTTCTTATCTTCGTTTCAAAAAGACTATGATGTTGTGGTAAGAAGAGAAGGGGGAATGATGAATGATGATTTATTGGGAAGCCACATGTTTGTTCCCCCTGCCCATGCATGCACCTGCCACCTCTGTCACACGTGCATGATGGAAGGCACCCGGCTGCAAATGAATCGGATACGGGTCGGATTTTGTTGGATTCGAATCTGAATCCAAAATATACAATATGGTTTCGAATCCAAGTCTGGAATTCCAGCCGGATCTGATATCATAGGATTGAATCCGGGCTCGATATAAATGTGGGTGCATCTGAATCCAGTAAAAACAGTAATGCCACCGTATACACACATGTAAGAGTGTATCTCATCAGTTTAAACCAAAAACTATAATCAGGCTTACTAATAACGTTTTTAATCCATATCTGAATCTGATCTCTAATGCTATTACACCACGTCCATCCACATCTGGACCTAATCTTACCCGTTCACGTCCCCAGTGAGTTGAAGTAATTGGATCCAAGCACCTTTGGATAGATCCAAGGCGGCCACAAACAAGACTTTGGGTAGTGATAACCGAAGAATTGGACGCATCCGCTGCTGGTTATCCGGTCAGAGCAACCTCCAACAGTAATCCTTCAGAGGTCACCCCGATGCCGTTCATCCATGCGATAAACGACATCCAAAATACAATGCTGGGACTCTGCATCTCCTACATGAGTCCCACATTTGTTTTGAGAGCCGTTGATGTATAAGATGAATGGCAACTAGAGTTTGCAAAATGAAAGCCTGAAAACATGTCTGATATATTTCAATGTTCACAAGTCACCCCTATCAGAGCTTTTTGCATACAAATACAAATAACCTGTTTTTGATCCACTAATTACTAGATTTAATATTATCACATTTATTTCGGATCTGGGTTCGACTTTGCCTTCTTGGATATGACTTGGATCCAGACTCTGATTCGGATCTGCTGTTTGCATTTGAGATTTGGATACCGCAGGATCTGTTTTCTGGGTTCGAGGAGATCGTACACTTGGTCAGACACGTGTCATCCATATCACCATACAGGACCAGTAGTCGAAAGCGATGTGCGGTGAATGTGAGGCAAAGAATAATCCTTCAGCCCACTTTTCCCCCACCACTATGACAAGCGAGGCGGGCCCCACACCCTCTCCACGCTGACCCCCCCGACCCCACCATTCACGCTGGACGGCTAGAGTCATGTCAACCTAGCCCATCCCCTCCCATGCTCCTACCCTGTCTTAGGGATGGCCCTGGATCAGGGGAAAACAGAGTCCCGCCACCGCACCTGTCTAACACTCACCCACCATCTCTATCGGAAACAGGCGAGTCACACGCACGCCAGTGTCACCTGCACACCAACGAATGGGAATGCGCCACGTCGGTTGCTAGATGACTGCCAGCCTGGCTGTGGGTTATTTTAAGGATGCCAGTAGTTGTCACATGCTCGCTGACGCGCTGGAAGTCAATGCTCCCGTGTGGGCCCTGTTGCGCACGTGCGAACCCCATCTTTTGATTTTTACCGCAAACAAGGTAGAGCCAGCGTGAGGAAGAGATCCGTGTGGGGCCCCCTCCCCCCTCTCTCTCACCATAGAAGTACGGCCTTAAACAATTCGGGTCCTTCTCAGTACCCGGTGACACAGGATCCGGTCCGACTTTCAAAGGGACGACACTGCGGTTATGAGGAAGTGCAAAAGTCTTACACGGTAGCTGCCAATACCTCGTTACGAAATTGAAAAATGTATTTTTCACGTTCTTATCTGAAAAATATATTTCCCGAGCTAAATAATTTAAAGACTAAAAGATATATATAAATATAAATGCAATAAGATAATACTATGAAATGTAGAATATGCCATTTTTTGATATATAGTTGATAAAAATGTGTCATTGTAAAATCGCAATATTTTTAAACAAACAAAAGTATCATGATTTTTCAAAATTTGACGATATTTTGACCTTAAAATGAGATTTTGTGATATTTTTGAAAATCTCACACTATTTGTCATTGTAACTCTAAGAATAGGTTTGTAATTTTTTTTTAACTGTTTGCTTTTCACATTTGTTCTAGTTTGATTCATTATTTGTCATTTTGAAATGTGTTAGTGGATAGATTATCTCTAAAGCTCCAAAATGAAAATTTTTAGAAAATTTTCTAAGAATATCGAGGCCACTAAGCTACACATTTTTCACTATGATGTAGGTCAAAGTCTAACACAACCTACTCGATTGCAGACTCAAATATATGTTCAATCCTGGCTTAGAGAATGGGTTTGAATGGCAGGACACACTCATCTGTTGGGACAAATTTACCCCACCATTTATTTTTTTTTGGATAACCTAAAGAATCCGGCCGCTGTCACTGACCCTACAGTGGTCGGCCGGGCTTCAATTGCTAACACTACAAGAAAATTGTTAATTAGCGACGGAAATTTGCGATGGATTTTTTCTGTCGCTAATTAGCGACAGATTAGCTAGAGATACAATCTGTCGTTAATTCGCGACGGATTAGCGAGGAAACAACTTTTATCGCTAATCTGTCGCTACTTAGCGACGGATTAGCGACTGTAATTTTTGTCGCTAATTTTTATTACAAGAACACCATTTTAGCGATGGATTTAGAGAAGGAACTTTGTCGTCGCTAATCCGTCGCTAAGTAGCGACGGATTAGCGACAGAATATATTCCGTCGCTTTTTTGGTATTTTTATTTACGACGGCTTAGCGACGGAATTTTTCCGTCGCTAAATGTCGCATAAATCCCTAATCACATCCCTCTTTCTCTTTTTCCTGTTTCGCTGTCTTGCTCCCGCCCGCCGCCCTCTCCCTCCCGCCGCCCGTCGGCTCTCGCCACCGCCCGGCCGCCGCCGCTCCCCGTCCACCGCTCGCCAGCCGTCCACCGCTCGCCAGCTGCCGCTCCCCGTCAGCCTCCCGCCACCGCCCGGCGATGCGCAGGTAATCACTTGCATCTTCTTCTTCTTCTTCTTCTTCTTCTTCTTCTTCTTCTTCTTCTTCTTCTTCTTCTTCTTCTTCTTCCTCCGATTCCTCATCTGCAGCCTCCAGGTCTCTCTCTCTCTCTCTCTCTCTCTCTCTCTCTCTCTCTCTCTCTCTCTCTCTCTCTCTCTCTCTCTCTGTGTGTGTGTGTGTCAACAAACAGCGTAAAAACACAAGCAATGCAAGCTTAAATGTGCTTTAAAGTTTCCAATCCATTGAATTGATGAAACTATGCTTCCTGTACAAGTAAATCCTTCATAAGCTATTCACAGACATTTTCATTTCTGTACCGAGTGGTTAAGACTTTCCTAGAGCATGCCTAGACTATCATGTTCGGATTTTGATAATGAAACTGTAAAAGTTTACTTGTTTCCAAGGCAAAAAAAGGAATTAGAAACTAGTTAAGTAGTGATCACTGTGCTTCTTACAATTCCATTGGATCTTCAGCACCGGATTTATTTGGATGAGGTGTTAAGAGCTCAACCACCATGTTCAGAAGCTCATTCACTTTGTCCTCATCCATTCTATTTTCAAGTTGTTCCATGATCTGCAATCACCAACACCATAAGCATCAGAGTTCAGATAGGAGTCAACAAGTGCCCATCATTATCCCATTTCCATCTCGAAGTCAAGCAGAAGAAACCAGCTCAACAACATGAATGAATCTAGAACTGAGAAGCATGATGATTCCATTTGGATGACAGTTAAGACTCACAAACTGCATTAAGCAACTCAAATGGAGTTTAGGCTTTGTTTGGAAGACAAAAATTTAGGTAGGATTTTGGTCAAACTCCTCCAGTGGTAAGTGTTTGGAAGAAAGACGTTGATGAGGCATTTAAGGAGTTGAGGAGGTAGCTAAAACATTAGTCCACTAGTATTTAAATGCATTGTAATACTTGATGTGAGTTATATTGCAATACTTGGTGTGAATGATTAAACATTTTATTTGAATGTATTGTAATACTTGATACGAATGATTCGAATGCATTGTAATACTTGATGTGAATGATTTCAATTATATGAATGTATTATAATTTATGCAATTAACGAATGATTTGAATTAGTGCAATACTTGATGTCAATGATTTGAATTATTTGAATGCATTGCAATGCTTGATGTGAATGACTTGAATGCATTGTAATACTTGATGTGAATTATTTGAATGTATTGTATGACATATGTTATTTGTTAGAATATGGTTCGTGGAGGTTATAGTGGTCGCTCATCCAGTAGTAGCCAGGCTCAACCTTCATCTTCACGGGCTCCTGTGATAGGTATATCATATAACTAATTAGATGCTTGATTAGTTCAAATGCACATTCTGAGAATTTCTAATGTATTTTTTTACAGATGATGTTGCGCCTGTACACGACCCACCTACACCAGTTGATCACACAAGTCAACAGCCAACACAGGAAACAGGGTCTTCTCAGGCTGGCACAAGAAGACTCATTCGAATAGTGTATACCGATAATCGACCGTAAGTATTTTGTTTTCAATTATTGCATAGCTTTTAAATATTTTATATTGATATTTACTGTGTAACAATTCATGTGCAGCACGAGGTTTGAGTCACAAGAAGTAGTACAGGAGATTAGGAATTCACTTCTTCAACATCTACCAGGACCAGTTGCTTAATGGAAAGAGTACCCAAATGAGGTGTTAGACAGATTGTGGTCCTCATTCATGGTATACAGTTGTTTCTCATAGTTAAAGTGTTTCATATTTAATTTATTTAAGCAATGTCTACTAACTTTCTGAAAATATTTGTAGGCTTCGAATCGCTTCGCAACTACGGTGGAAGAAAATGATGCAAGGAATGTAACGCCCCAAATATTTAACTTGAAAATTTTGGGATAAATTTTTTTTTTCTAAACAACAGCGGAAAAGATTTATTAAATGCTTCGTCAAATTATTTGGGCGGGTTACAAGTAATAGCACAGACTCAAGGCATTTAAGTAAAATAAATTTTGGCATTGAAGTACTACAAGTTATCATTTACAATTAATGATTTATTACAAGTCATATTCCTCAGGACATCCGAAGAAGATATGGTTACATGGCACTGTCGCAGCGACGAACGCAATTGCTCGTCATTCAGTTTCCTGAAAAACATTAATTCAGAAAGGGTCAGACTACCACGTCTGAGTAAGAAGCATAATATCCATATGAATGTGCACAGTGTCACGTGTATAAGTATATGTGCAACATGTGTAGATAGAACTAATAACCATTTAACAAGTAATAAATGTACAGGTTACTAAAGTCAAGTATTTCATGATATATTCCATCAACGTCAAAGCACGATACATCATATGCCTGAACCATATTTATATAAGCAATAACAACTTTGGAACTAATGAGGATGTACGCCTGACTTAACTAAAGCAATTAATGTAAAGTGTGTATAAAGCAAAAACATCAACGTTCAACACATCATTCATAAGTTATCACAATTTTCATGTAACCGAAACTAATTGGAATCATGCTCTACAGGAGTCACAACTTACTCCAACCATTTCAACATCAAGCAGTATGCAACTATTTAAAGATTTTTCTTAATGCACTGACTTTATGTTTCATCTTGTTAATTACCCTGTGGGTACGCACAGGCATTCGACATCGTAGCGGACCGAGACCACACGGAGGTTTATTATTTTATAACCCGTATGACTAGCCGTACGGATATCCAAAGGGGACGGTTCACGACCGAGAGAGTACTCCCCAATGGCTAGAACTAGAATTAGGATGCACCCTGTACTTCTGCAGAAGACTTGGATCTACCACCTAGGACGATTTGGTAGTCCTGCCCCCCCTAACTTCGAGGACTGGAGACCGGGGGAGACGCCTCGCTCTCACCAAAACAAAATTGTCCCACGGAGCTTGTACCATCTACCCTCTCCAAGGTAGACCATGGGTCCAGTAACATACACCATCTTTCAGGTGTACCTAGAGCCCTGGGAAACCAGTAACATATACCATTGTCAGGTATACCCAGAATCCCATATTTTTATTTTAGGTGTGCATATATTTTCATTCTTGTTTGATTGGGTCTAGTAACATACATCATCCTTCAGATGTACCCAGAACCCCACACTTGTTTTATATGCATATTTTATATTTTGTTTATTTCTCGGTGCGAGTCATTGCACAACGGGGGATTTCCAAAATCCCAACCCATACTCTGGGTGATCTCAAGGTATGCACATTTCTTAACTTAGTGTGCAATAGGCACTAATACAACTTTTCGTAGTTTGGTACGAACCTGAACCAAGTACTTGTATATGCATTATCTTAACTTTTGTTTTTATGCTAGGGTATACATATCGTACCCCACTGGTTATGCCGCAACATGGCATAACCCACTTTAACAATTCACAAGTGCTCATATGGCACTGTCAGCATTTTGCAAAGCTGCAAGCTCGACTTTAAGTTTTCACATAATCATGGCATGAAGATGTCCTTTGCAAATTTGTGTAAAACAAACATAGATCACCTCACACAAAACATGTCGTAACACTTACGTACAAAATCATAAATCACTTTATAAGCAAATTGATTAGCATCATGAATGCTCATATGACACCACAAGAGATGTGCGTGCTTAGTTTCAGCCGTGGATCATCATGCCCCTGTATATTTATTTTTATAACAAAATCATATATTTAACCACAAGTGAATCCTGCATTTAATCTGGGTTTCAACATTCCTATGTCCACCATGCCCCAAACAATGTACAACAACATTACATCATTAACCTCCCATTCATTTGGCTCATTTACCAATACATACCATTTTCTTCATAAACAGATAATAAGGTTATTCATCATGCTATTTAATCATGAATACTATGGTGACTTTGCCATGACTAATGTAGGTGGACCATGAGGAGTTTTGACCAACTCGTGGCATGTATACTATCATGAATTGCCCATGCAATACAAATGTCTGTACAAAGTGAATTTCCTTCTTTCTTTCTTTTTCAAACATAACTACCTTCACAGAGGTGCATATACTGGTGTAGAATAATCACAAGTGTAATGACATGTTTACCATCATATCAGGTTCGCATTTGCCGTTGTAAAACACTTATTAATACAATGATTGATATATAATCTCCATAAGTTGGTATATGTTGGGGGTATGCCCTTTATGAATGAATTTTATGAAATTTCAAATGTAAATGGATGGTACATAGGCAGAATGACATGCCAAAATTTGTGTGTACCATAATGAGTTTCAAACTTACATTGAACAAATGCACATACATTTGTTTTTCTCATTATGCCTATGCATATGTACAACACATGTATGACTTAAGTATACCCGTGCAAATATGCATGCTTACTTTTATAACAGAAAGGTCAATCAATGAAATGTTTGAGCTCAGTGTGCTCATATGCACAACTGGAAGCATGTCCAGCCCATCATATATATATATATATATATATATATATATATATATATATATATATATATATATACGTCATTTTTTTTTTGACTGGCTACTAGTGAGGAGCTGAGATCATTTGATCCCAGCCGGTTGTGCCTGCCAGGGTGCAGCAGTGGTTACCACCCTGCTCCACGTTGTGGACTCAGTTGGTTGTGTTCGGCAAGTACTGAGCCACATGAACCGAGGTGATGGGTTGAACGCAAACAGCCCTAGCTGATTCACCATTTATTTCAGACCTGTGATGATATCAACAACGGGTGCAAGAAAAAAAAAGTTGGCAGCTGCAAGCTGGAGTCTGACGGACTCCAGCACGTTGCATGACCATGCTGACTATGACGTCATTAATAGGGTGCATCGTTCATTTTAGTGTGTAGCATACCACAATGACACCCAACAAGGTATGGTGTCCTACTACGCTTGGCGTCACCCGATGATAAAAGAATTAGGGTCGAACAGACTCCAAATTGTCTTATTGGATCCGCCTTGTCTGGAGAGACTGATGGAACCAGATATTTGCTGATTGGAGTCGAATAGACTTGATTCTACAACATCTACATAGTGACGCATGAGGTAGTCGTTCGGCCACTATCACGCTTAGGTCAACCCAATCCGAACCATAACTACAACACACATAATATTCCCTTATGATCTGCATCTAAAAACACATTAATGGATGAGAGTATATCTCATGCTATGACAGGATTCACTTAAAAGAATTAAGACGCAACAATGCATGTTTGAGTATGTTTTAGATTTATGAAGTAAAACAACCCAGCTCCTTTCATAGCAACCATTTTTTTTTTGTTTGTTAAGGAGATGATCGTGATTCATGAAAAGTATGTTTCATCTATATAGTGAACTAACAAATTTTTTTTTTCTTAACAAACCACCATAATGATCAAGGACTAAACAATAATACATCCATTTAGATTTTGCTATAACTACCTATTGATCTAGCAATGACACGTAACTTAAATTTAATAACCTTTCAGCAATTTGAACTAACAATAATACCCAACTTAAAACTTGTGACAATTTAGGAATCCAAAGTAGACGCTAATACCAAATCTAGGTAACAATCTGGAAATCACAACTGACAATAAACTAGATATATATATACTTTTTTTTGTAACAGTCCAGCCAACAAAACTTGTGATAATACACAAATAAATCTTGTCTTGTCAAAAATTGCAAGGATACACAAATAAAATTTGATATTATGCTGGACGTCAAGAACTGACGATAATGCATAAAAATTAAAATTTTATGATAGATTGCTTGCCTAACTATTTCAAACCCAACGTTCATTCTAAGCCTTACTGATGTAAACCAAAACAATAATTTATTTTTATTTTTTTTGTACAGATTTAACATATATCACATGAAAAGGCTTATGGTTTGGACAGCCGTGATTTGCTTGGTACCTCATGACGCTGAGCATATACAAACGGAGAAAATGCTCTTACCTCTTATCTTGAAGGTCACCCGTAGAGATCGGCTGAGGGAGATAGCCCTTGCTCCACACGCCTCATTATATGTGTTCTTCCCGAAAATAGCCAAGGAACCAGGTGGCTCCAACACTACTATGGACGAAAATGGCTGGAATGGGGATAGAGAGGGTAGGCGTGGGAGAGGAATGGCTGGAGAGAGAGTTGAGAGAGGAAAGGAGAGGAGCCATCAAGGCACCTCGATCTTGTAGCCTCAAAAAAAAATGTTTCTACATTATGGCCCTCCTCAAAACGGATGGCCACATTAATACCGATTCTTGAAACTCCCATAGCCAAAAATGGAAAGGAGGCTTCCCCATGCTGGACGGTTGGGTTTCCCCTTTGGGAAAATCGCCCAGCCCCCCTCTCTTTAAAATATGCGTTTTTCTATTAAAGCCACTTTAATGAGGAGTTATGTATTTGTTTTAAGAAAAACGGTTTTCAAAAAGGCTCTATCACCCAAAGGGATTTGAACCATAGACCTCCTACCTAATGGGTAACAAGCCCCACCAATGCACTATTGCATATTTCGTTGCAATTTCTTGCAACGTTAATTTATTTAAGTTTTAGTAAGGTTTTGGCGAAAATTCCAAAAATAACATTTTTGACAAAAAGACCCATCTTTTTTTTTTCTAATATCTGTGTGAGTGTAGTTCATGGGATTTGAACTCGGGTTGCCTCATCCCTAGGCAATACACCTCACCACAACATTGTTTCTCATCTTGTTGCACTATTGGCCATGTTTAATTCTTTTATATACGAATTGATTTTTCGACGAATTTCAATTACGAATTGTAATTTAGATCTTCTGAATCTTCTAACTAGATTTTTGTCTCTTGATCGAAATTTGACCATATTTGGATCCATAAAAATCCAATTGGATTCTAATTGGGTTTTGGATCCATCCAGGATCCGAATCCGTTTGTCGTACCCGAATCCAGATACTGGATCCATTCTATCCAGTTTGGATTCAAGATCTATTTGGATCGACTCTATATTATTTTATCATATTTACTTTCAAGGATTTTATCCTTTATTTAGTTTGATAATTATCGAAATTTTGCGGGTTTTACAAGGAAGGTGTGGCAGAAGGTGACTGCCAATCGATTTGCAGACATGTTGCACACTATGAAGACTGCAGCAAAAAAAGCATCTGACGTAGTAGATGATCCATTACTGTGGAAGGGCCATGGTCCTATTACTATCAGGAGAGATTACTGGGATGAAATGTGTGATAAGTGGGCGGGAGATGCATTTAAAAATCGCTCTGCGAAGGCTTCACAAAATCGATCGAAGATGCCCGAAGCCCATCTACACACAGGTGGATCTAAGACATTTGGGAGCCACCTAAAGAAAATGGTAACTCATCAATATATAATATTAATTTTATAAGTATTGTTGCAAACTTGTGTACTAAATCTTTTGTCATTTAACTTCGCAGGAAGCAGAAAAAGGAGGCAGTGTACCATATAAGGATGTGTTTGTAGAAACACATAAACGGAAGACCACGGGAGTCTTCGTATCAGAGAAGGCGAGAACGACAACGGTATGTATTAATTCTATTAATAATCATTGCAATATATATGCAAGTTATCATAATGTTATCATTAATTATTAATAAATACTTTAAACATTATTTTGTAGGAGGCATATGAGCAACAGATGGTAGAGCGATATGGCGATGACGCTACTCAGCATCCATCATTTGATCCTACAGCATGGGTGACTGCAGCAGGTAAACCCAAAAAAGGTCGCGTGTTCGGGTTTGGGGGTAATATGAACACTTCACCAGTTATTGGTTCTTCCAGTTACAGCTCACCGACTTCTTGCGCCGACATAAGCTCCAAGCAGCCGACTATTCTTTCCGGTGATGATGTACGCCAGATCATTAATGAATCACTGAATAACTACTTTCAATACACCGTCGCCCCCTTTCTTCGAAATGAGATCAAGGTCGCTGTTCAGGATAGGGGATCTTCGATTCCAAGTCCCTCTCAGGTATAATCACATATTCAGTTTTTTGACTGTCTTAGAGCACATATAAGCATGCTATAATAACATATAGAGTTTTTTTATTGCATTAGAGCACATATGAGCATGCTATAATCACATATAAACTTTTTTTGTCTGCCTTAGAGCACATATGAGCATGCTATAATGACATATAAAGTTGTTTTGCCTGCCTTAGAGCACATATGAGCATGCTATATTCACATATTCAATTTTTTGACTGCCTTAGCACACATACGAGCATGATCGAATCACATATATAGTTTTTTGCCTGCCTTAAAGCACATCTGAGCATGGTAGAATCACATATAGAGTTTTTTTAGATGCCTTAGAACACATATGAACATGCTATAATCACATATTCAATTTTTTATATATATATATATATATATATATATATATATATATATATATATATATAACTTTTTGTCTGCCTTAGAGCACATATGAGCATGATAGAATCACATATAAAGTTTTTTTGACTGCATTAGAACACATATGAGCATGCTATAATCACATATTCAGTTTTTTGACTGCCTAAGAACACATATGAGCATATTATAATCACATATTCAGTTTTTTGACTGCCTTAGCACACATATGAGCATGCTATAATAACATATAGAGTTTTTTTACTGCCTTAGAACACATATGAACATGTTATATATCATTTATGATAGAATCACATATAAAATTTTTGGCTTTGCCTGCCTTAGAGCACATATGAGCATGCTATATTCACATATTCAATTTTTTTACTGCCTTAGCACACATACGAGCATGATCGAATCACATATATAGTTTTTTGCCTGCCTTAAAGCACATCTGAGCATGGTAGAATCACATATAGAGTTTTTTTAGATGCCTTAGAACACATATGAACATGCTATAATCACATATTCAATTTTTTGACTGCCTTAGCACACATATGAGCATGATAGAATCACATATAGAGTTTTTTTATTGCCTTATATCACACATGAGGACATGATAGAATCACATATAGTGTGTAATTTATTTCATTATATTTTGTTTATAAATACTGACTGTTCTTTTCTTGTGTAGGCTGCTAGCGATAATCAGGGTAGTGGAGCTGAAGGGACAGATAAAGACAATGAACAAGAAGACGCACAAAATCTTGGCGATGATTAGAGGACTGTGTTGAAGAAGTTCTATTTTTTTTATTTTTCCTAATTGTAATTGTTTAATTGTAAATAATTAAACTTCTTAATTTTAAGGTGGAACGATTAATTGTTGCAGATTCTTGTTATATGAATTTTTTTGTGTGGTTTTTTTTTATTTACAGAAAATATAAATTGTACAGGAAATAGAAATTGTACAGTTCTCGGTAATTAATTTTCAAATAATTTTTTTTAAATTTTTTTTCGTGTTTGCGACGGAACCATCCGTCGCTATTCATATTAATCTAGCGACGGCATAGCGACGGAAGTAAATTCGTCGCCAAGCCGTGGTCGTTGTTTAGTATCGGCGGATTGGCGACGGAATATAGCGCTCGTTATTCCGTCGCAATTAGCGACGGACCTGACGACAGAATAATTCTGTCGCCAGTTAGCGTCGAAATATTCGCGACGTAAGCATACTGTCGCCTCGTTGTCGCTAATCCGTCGCTAACCATGTTAGCGACGGATTAGCAACGGAATGTGGTCGTCGCTAATCTACTGCTTTGTTGTAGTGTAAAACCCTTGAGATCCCTCCTGCTCACCGAATATATAGTACATCGAGCTTCGACCTAGCGGCAAAGGCAGCCATAAGTGGATTTCAAACATGTGACATCCCGTCAACTTGATGACATTCACAAGCCTGCAGGCACTTATTAGGTTGGTTGAACCAAACCACTTCTTGGAAATAAGAAATAAGAGAGGTTTGTTACCAACTTGGGAGCACTTCCCTATTGGGTTGGCTAAGCCAAACCACTTCTCTGCAATAAAAAAAAGAAAAGGCCTCTTAGCTCTTTATTTTTGGATATAGCTAAAACCAACATGAAGGGGACACATCAACCACTGTGTTGAAAATGGTATCTCGAAAAGATAGGGTGAGTGGGTCATTTTTTTTTCCCTATTGAGTGGGATTCATTAAACCCTCAACAATTCTTGAAAACGACCTAAGCAAGATTGTTCCCAAACCAACAATGTGCACCTTTGGAGATGATATCATGTTTTGAGCATGGTTAAAAAATATAGTTTATTTTTTCAAAAAATCTCGAGATTTTTAAAAAACCATTATACTCCAAAAAAGATGCCGTCCGTATTTTTAAAATATCACCTATTTTGAAAATATCATGTATTTTCAATATATTATCGTGTTAATAACATGATATTTTATATTTTTATATGATTCTTTCGTTTACCATGAGATTTTTCTTTGGCAAGAAAGTCCCAATGAATAGGGTAATATGGTTATCATGGATCAATGCCTTTGTGACTTTGTCTTTGTACGGAATAAAAAACAAGGGGTGAATTACAAAAAGAAGCCGCCAATGGAGATCACATTAAGGCTTGAAAGACACCGTGCGTGAACCAGTCCACGAGAGTCGCGTACAAAGAAAGCCTCTAATGACAAAAGATCACTTTGAGAAAAGCTTTTGGTCAAGTACATTACAGTCTTGTCTTTGCTTTTAAAATCACGTTATTTTCTTATTTTTAATGTCTAATCACAATCACAATCTCTTGGATATTCGGTACTCACACAACTCTTAGATGCAATCCATCCCCATGGATGTCGCTGGCAGGGAAACGAGACGAGGAGCTACCCGTTCGGTTTTACTTGGCTTAGAACCTGGGCTTGGCGAGCCGAGCTAACAGAGTATGAACAAGAGAAGTTTGGCCCGGCTCGACTCGTGTAGGCTCGTTATACAGCACCAGATAGAAATCATAGATATATGTTGCATCCAGGCCTTCCAAATTTGGTCAACATATTTCATAGGAATCATGCCTTGGATCCAGTGGCGGAGCCACACGTTCACATGAGGGTGGGTGCTTGCCCACACTGACACTGAAATCATTTAAGAGGAACATGGGTCAGTGTGACCACCTGACCCGGGTATCACATGGGCCAGTGCCCAACCCAAAGTCAGCTGACGCCTCTCTCCCCCCTCCCTCGATTTTGTGCTAACCTCTCTCTCTCTCTCTCTCTCATCTGTGGGAGCTTGCGAGGTTCCACCCCTGATGGTGGTCCTCTCTCTCTCTCTCTCTCTCTCTCTCTCTCTCTCTCTCTCATGCGCACCCTCCCCGTAATCCCATTGCGCAAGCCCTCACACTCCAGCCCTCCCCCAACTCCATGACGTAGGCTGCGCAGGTCCATAGGAGCCCCACCCGTCTCGCCCTCCCCTCGACAACACGACCTCACACTACATCAGCACAACCCCATAGCATAGGACGAGGGCTTCCCTCTCTCATTTATGGATGCATTAATTAATAATTTTAATTAGTAGATTTATTATTTGTTTCAATTAGAACATGAAATTATGATTATTGTTTGTTAGGATTAGGATTTTGGATTTTGATTTACTTTTTTTTAAATAGTTGTATTTCAATAATATGAGGGTTTTGTTGTTTTTAATTTGTTTCAATTAGCTTATGAATGAAAACTATGAACGAATGTTTGATAAAAATGAGTTTTTCATTTAGTTTTTTAATAACATGAATATTTAATTAGGTTTTAGAGTTTTTGTATTTTTTTAATAGTATTTAGATTTTTATTTTGTTTTAAAATAAGATAAATATTTAATTTAGGTATTTTTGTGTTTTTTTAATTGACATTATACATTATCTACATGCTTGATTTTAGATAGAAATTTGAAGGTTTTTTTTTTCAATTAGCTTATGTATGAAAACTATGAATGTTATTTTTTAGGATTTATGTTTTTATTTAGTTTTTTTAATAGCATGAATATTTAATTAGGTTTTAGAGTTTTTATACATTTTTTAATTACATTTATGTTTTTAAATAAGATGAAAATTTAATTTATATATTGTTGTGTTTTTAATTAACATTAAACATGATTCTACATGCTTGATTATCATAAATGTATAACTAGAATTAGGGCTTCAATTTTGTATTTGTATAAATGACATGAATTTTAGATTATGCTTTTAGGGTATTATGTATTTTTTTTAATTAACATTAATTATGAATAATGAATACTTCACTTTGATTAAAACTTTAAATTTTAAGGGTTTTTTTTCTATTAGAATAGATGAGAATTTTAGTGCTTTCTTATTAATTTTATTATTTTTTATTGAATTAATGATTTCATTTATTAACCTTATGATAAAAATAAATCGGCAAAAAACATAAAATCTATTAAATATGTTTGATGTTCCTATTTGTTTTAGGTGACTTATACTTTTTTTAAAATTATTTATAAAAGATTCATGATGTTTTTTGTAGATTTTTTAGAAGGTTAACTTATTAATTGATTATTTATTTGTAGGGTGTTTGTGTTCCCTTATCGCTCAATGCATTTCAAGTTCAAAACTTGAGCTTTTCATGAAAAGTACTTTCTATGTTACTATGATACTCTGCGGATCTTAAATAATTTTATTTATTATTGAAGACATGTTTAGTTTAAACCAAAGTTCTTAATTATGAATATGAGACTTTGTAATTTCTCAAAAAAAATTTGCACTTGCTAATATAGTTTATTGTAATAAAATTTATTTTTTCTTTTTATTGTGCATTTGTGCCCACCCTAGCTTAAATTATTGGCTCTGCCATTCCTTGAATCATGTTTTCTAAACATAAAATAAACATAGTATATTCGATAGGAATCATGTTTTTTAGACATAAAATAACTTTTCTAACCATAAAATTTTGGTACATTATGAAACATTAATTTTTTAAAGTCTTTGAAGAGCTACAGAAACATCACAATCACATTATTCAAAGCTTGTTTTCTACTAAAATATGCACGTAGATCATATCTATAAGGTTCGATTAACAAAAAAACTCAAAAATTTTAAAAAAATAAATGCTTCTACTTGGAGTGTGTATATATATATGATTTTCGTCCTTACCAGCCTGTCAAGTAGTTACCAAATGCAACCAGCATGCATGCTTTATCCTTGAAACAAGTTCCGTATGAGAAGCAAAATAAAGTTGGGGATGAGCCAAATTATGTGATTAAGTTGCTATCTTATCTTATATATGCTACTATACTAAATTTCTGCCAGGCTGGTAAGGACGTAAACGGGTCGGACTCAATTTGGACCTAGGCATTACAAAATCATATCTATCGAACTAAACATATTCAGGGTTGGACTTGAAGTCCGATTTGGAAAAGGTAATACAGAATCTGTATCCAAATAGCTAATGGGATATATTTTAAATATAATCGGGTTGGATCCATTGACTTGGATTCGGATTCAGCTACAAATCTGCCTGCAGTATTGACATCTGGTTATCAATCAGATTCTACTTGTATCACCAAATCCTACTAATGAGGTTCAGATTTGGATGGATATCCAACGCAAACCTGAAACATCGGCATCCCTAGTTGTTTGTAACAATCCTTGGCTATATCACAAGGATACTCCAAGTTATGCCTGTGTCATGTACCCGCATATACCATTCTTAATGGACATTAAAAAAGGATACGTGTCGTGTCTCTTACACCGTGTCATTGCGTCATAATTTCTTAGCTTGAACAGGAAATACCATGAGCTTTGAACCTTTCTGTACCCAGAAACTGAATGAGCACCCCATTTGGGATATATGCATTTGCTATGATTGACTATATGTATATAGTTTTTGTGCTGCCCTTTATTTTGTTAGGCAATGTTATGAACCACGAAAAATTATATAAAATTGATTTGATAAAAAAATGTGAATATTTTATCATAGTACAATATCAACCATTGATTTTTTTACCTCTTTAAAATGCACATTTGAGCATAAAGGTACTCAATAAAAAATATGTTTTATATTAAATAAACAATGATAAACACATCTGACGGTTCAAATCTAAAATAAAATACCTAAAATTATGATTTTTAGATGGTCCTAAGATTACCTAACGAAAAAAAGGGGCAGCACAATCCACACACACACACACACACACACACACACACATATATATATATATATAATCTCAATGAAAATCATGGGTGCAAGTTGTATCCACTCAATCTGAACTTATGGGCATATTTAACACAATTTCTTTTGCAATGGACCTTTTATTATGCTTTTTTAGACATAAAATATGACTATTTTTGTGAATAAATTCTCACATTCAGGGCTGATGATTTTTAAGGCATTTAAAAATCAGCTTCTTTTCTTGAGGTGACTTTAAAAATAAGCGAAAATGGTCATATTGTACGACAAAAATGATGCATTTTTTGAAATGCTCCATAATTTTTAAAATCCCCTCATGTACAAATTTGCAAATATCCAGCTTTAAAAATATAGTTTTACTTTTCGCATATGAAAATTTATTCTAGATATGTGAATTTTTTCCAAATATGTAACTATTTTTTGCAAAATAGTTTATATTATTATATCTATATCTCTCTCTGATACGATGTCAAAAAATTGTATTTTTTATAGTCATTAAAAAGTTGAGACAAAAACCTATGACTTTTTTGTTTTGAGTCAGAACCAAAAACCCTCTAAGGTTTATATTTTTGAGTTTCAAAAATAGAATAAAAACATACTCTACAAACTCGAATAACTCAACAATATATCTTTTAGAGGATGTTTCAACCTAAAAAATAAAGGATTTGAAAAAAATACCAAAAAGAACAAAGAAATTAAATAAAAATACTTTTCCAACGACATTTGATTGGCTAGAAATTGATGAATGGGCACTAAGATATAACCTTAATAATATTCTTAAAACAAAAGATGAACAGGCACGGATGCGCCTTTTTCATCTAATTTATGTTATTTTTCAATCAACTGCATCAAAAATTCAAAAAAAAATAGCAAAAATGACAGACAAATCGGGACATTAGCTTTTCAATGCCACCAAAATCACCTTGATTTGATAGGCGATTGAAAAGAAATGTCCTTTGAAAGATAGATTGTTCGATTGTTTTAGTCTGTAGATCATATTTCTATTCTGGTTTTGGAACTAAAAAATGAGAACCCTAAAAGGGTCATCGGTTCTTATTTAAAATATAAAAGTTACAGGACTATGTCTAAAATTTTCAATAACTAAAAAAACTTAAATCGGATCAGAGAGATACATGTTTGAGAATAAAGACTATTATATAGAAAATATACGAATATGTAAATTATTTCTTAAATATATGTAATTTTTCTCCTATATATGATTTTCACTCAAATATGTGAATTTTCTCTTAAATATATATTATTTTTCTTCTATATATATATATATGATTTTTCTCCTAAATATGCAACTATGTAAATTTTCATTTAAATATATGCAAATTTTCTCTTGTATATATGATTTTCTATTCAATTATGCAAATTTTTGTCTAAATGTATATATTTTTTCTTTTAAATTTGTGAATATCTAATTTTTTCTAAAATATGCACATTTTTTTCCAAATATATGTGAATTTTCTTCTAAATATATGTGATAATTTCCTCCTATATAAGCGATTTTTCTCCTAGATATGAGAATTTTATCTCAAATAAGCATATTTCCTCCCAAATGTGTATATTCACATATTTATGAATAAATTCACATATTTAAGAGAAAATTTTCATATATTTAAGCAAAAATTCACATATATAGAAGGAAAATCATATATATTTAAGAGAAAATTCATATATTCACATATTTTTTACATAATAATTTTTGTTTTTAGATTTTTATCTCGCTTATCCAATGTCATAAACCTGCATTTTTATAGTCATTAAAACTGAGACACGTGCATTTAACTTTCTTGTTTTGAGTTAGAACCGAAAACCCTTCTAAGGTTTTCATTTTTTAGTTTCAAAACGGAAATAGAAACATGCTCTATAAACTAGAATGACTGAACAATTTATCTTTCAAAAGATATTTCTCTCAAATCGATCATTAGATCAAGTTATTTTGGTGGCGTTCAAAAGCTAACTTCTCAGGATGTCTATGTTCTTTTTGTAGTTTTTTTGAATTTTTAGTACAGGTGGTCAAAAAATAGCATAAAAGAGATGAAAAAGATGCAACTGCATATGTTCATCTTCTATCTCATAAATACTATTGAGGTTGTATCCTAGCACACGTTCATTGTTTTTTAGCTAATAAGGTATCATTGGAATGATATATCCATCTAGTTTTTTATTTTTTTATTTTTTTATTTTTTATTTTTTTTAGATCGAAATATCCTCTAAAAGATAGACCGTTCGATTGCTTCAGTATGTAGAGCGTGTTTTTATTTTGAAATTTAGAAATGATAACCCTAAAGTGGTTTTCGATTTTAAATTAAAACAAAAAATTTATAGGTTTGTGTCTCAACTTTTCAATGATTATAAAAATATAAATTTTTGATGTCAGATCAGAGGGATAGATCTAAAAACATAAATTGTTCTTTAAAAAATAGTCACATATTTAGAAGAAAATTTAAATGTGCAAAAGGTAAAAAGGCTTTTTTAAAGCTAGATATTTGCCAATTTGGACATAAGGGGATTTTGAAAATTCTGGAACATTTCTGATAACACATCATTTTTGTTGTAGAGTCATTTTTAAAAAAAATAAATTTATAATACATGATCTAAAAACTGATAACACATCATTTTTGTTGTAGAGTCATTTTTAAAAAAAATAAATTTATAATACATGATCTAAAAAACTATTTTTCACTAAACAGCACCATGTTGATCGTGTGTTGGGTTGGATATATAAATAATTTGGAAAAAAAATGTAAGCAAAAATGATATTTTCTACTTAGACTGCATAACACTCATAAAGTGCAGCGAGCCTGTATCCCTCCAACTGTGCTCATTGACATGGGAAACTGTTTTCTCCTCCAATCTTTGAACAACGAATCATCACTTGGTAGTCTCACTTTTTTTTTTGAGGGAGAAGTAAAATTTAATTGATTAATTAAAGAGTGACGAGTCATCACCCTTAAGAGAGTGGAACATAGCAAAGGAGAGAGAGGGAACATCCAGTACGACAGACATGATGTGTGATTCTGTGTCCAGAGCAGAACACTCATAAAGTGCTCGACCCTTTTAATGGGGGACAGTACACTTGGGCTCCCTCTTTAATACGGTTGCTCCCTTTTTCTTATAAGAGGACAGCTAGTACGTGGCTCCCCTTAGTTGGGCAGATCACTTATATATAATTGTTCTGACTGGAACACTAGATCTGTTCTGGGAGAGACATACAACCCAGTCATAGAACAAACACTCCCGTGCTATTATCAAAAGGTCGACCCAGCCTACTCACACCAACCCAAGATATGTCGTCCTGACTCCTGAGGCCACTTTATATCAGCAAGCGCCCTGATGTCCCTCTGAGTATAAGAGGCCATGCTCGAGAGGTGAATATGGGAGGCCATGCTCGACAAAAGCATGTTGTTCAGTTTGTGTCATAGACCCCACCAGGCAGAGAAAAGCCACCATCTCCACACACACACACACACACACACAACGCCATTTTTATCAACTCTGAGCGTGGATGGACCAAGAAGAAGAGATCCGATCTGATTCGCAGAGGTAAAGTCCAACTAAAGATCAAAGAAAGTGAACACTTGCCCATCTCACTTTCTTTTTTGTTGATCACATCTATAATTTTGCACCTTCTAGGCCTCTCTCAACCTTTCATGTTGGGAATTTTCCACGAGAAAGCATTTCCTAAGTTTGATGAGGTTGGAATATTTGGTGGGGTTGCGCACATATACGACCTGTAATGCATCAAAGTTGGGTGCCTTTACAAACTTTGGTATTAAGTGCAGATACATTACCATTGGCCAATAATCATGCATTCATCAAGGTCTTTTTTTATATTTACGTGGAGAAACCGCCATCAGGATCAGAGACCTAGCTGTGTTGGCTTTGCTTGCCGTACTTACAATCACTGTCCTCGCAGCGTAAAACTCTGTGGGCTTAACCCCTTGCCACCAGACTATAATTTCTGCCTTTTTAGCATCAACATGACCGTTAAGGTTAAATTTTAAATCATGTTCAAGTTAATGAACAGCCCCGTTGCCTACAAGGGCTTTGCCTTCCTTCTTAAGAGTGACCATCACCCTACCAATGGGGCTCCGATTGTCCGGTAGAAGCAGTTGGTGCACATCACCTTGTGTTGGGAGGTTTTAAGTTCCAACTCCAAATGATGCGGTTGTATAACTGGTAGGGGTCTGCCTAACCCCAGCTTTCTCTGTAGAAAAAAAGAGTGACCATCACCCTGAAATGGGATAACCATGGTTCAAAGCCCACAGTAGGCATCCTTTGCCCCAAGGTCGAAGCTGGCTATGAACTTTATCAACCGGAGGCCTGCCAATGTGCCAGTGATGGGCAGGACCCCATGACCACCATGCTTTATATGGCCCACCTCTAAAAGCTATAGACACACGCCTGTGCAAACAGGGTTGAATTCTGCGCCTTCATCTATGTGATAACTTAACATATTCTGCCCATAGTTACTCGCATCATTCTTTACTAGAATTCCTGTACGTATAGTAATTTGTATATGGTAAACAATAAATCATAACCGTAGCATTTGGTATTGGATTTGGTAGAACCTTGGCATTTGGTATTGGATTTGGTAGAACCTTGGCGCATTTGATTGAGAAAACCACTCCTCGAGATCCTTCCACACCTCTGCTGCAGTTAGAGTGTATATCACGCTCTTTGATAGGTCCTTGTGGATGGTGTTTAGAATCCATGGCAGAACCATATTGTTGCATATTTCTCATTCCACAACCATCTTTGGTGGATCTGTAGGATTTGTGATGGTTCCATTGATGAAGCCCATCGTGTTCTTCGCACTAGTTGCCATAGATATAGTATGTTTTCACATCGAATAGTTCTCTCGGGTGATAACTTGTGACACAAGTAGAGCACCTGAGTTTTTTTAATGATAAATGTAGAACATGTTTGAATCAATCATATCATCACCCTTCGGGGTTTGGTTACCATAGTTGTCATTGGAAGCCATGAAAGCTAGGCCTTAGAAGCCTGATTTGATACCATGAAACAAATTGAGAAAGCAGATGACACTATGTAAATGTGTTTTCATTCTACATTCATTTTTGTACATACATCAGTTTTCATATATACATTTACATGGCAAAGATGATTTGATTAGATCGTGATTTAATCCTAACAGCACAGCTCACAACCTACCTACCAAAACAGTGAAACCAGAGATAAGTCAATGGGTTGTATATCAGCCAGGTAAAATAAAACAGTTTACATGCATGACTATGTGGCCATAAGGTGACTGTTGGGGGCTATTCCAATCGTCATAATGCTCAAATGCAAGGAGATGTAGGAATTTCTGCCAAGGATATGTCCCAAACTTGAACTATTTACACAACTATAAATGCAGTGAAAGAGTATGGTACACATAAGAAGTCATACCAGAGTCATACACAAACATTCACAGAAGAGTAACGATTAAAGTTACTAAAAGGCATTCTAATTGTGAAAGGGATGAGAGTGTGGAGCTCTCTAGAAATTTTGATCATAACAATGACTTTTTCACCTCTGCTGCAATTTTGCATCCGAGAATACAAGTTCCTACATTGGTATCAGAGTGGGTTTGACAGATCCCTGATGGTGGTGAAAGTTGCCTATGTGTGCAGATGTATTGACGCAAGAATCAAACACCAATAATGCCAAACCGGAACACCCCTTTCATGGCAGGGACTCATCACCGAAAAAGGGGCACATAAAAAAAACAAAAAAAAAACAAAAAGGTTAGTTTATTTTCTGTTTTAGGCAAATCGGTGAACCAAGGGTTCCTGATTTGCAAAAACTCAATAAAAAAGGCGAAAGGGTTCGACCCTCTTCATTTTTTATTTTTTATTTTGGGTAGAGAAAAAGAAAAAATCACCATCGATGGTAGCTCAGTCATTCTGACCCTCTCTCTATACATCGAACCACTCGATTTCTCGACAATCGCAGTGTCAAAAGGAAAAAAATATGAGAGAAAGAGGGTTCAACTCTCTCTTTCCTCTTTCTCTATTGATCTATTAAGGGAAGGGGCTCGACCCACCAAAAAATGTCTGAATCAGCCATAGGAGGCATCGACTGAGCCATTGAAACAAAAAAGGAAAAACAAAAATGAAAAAAAAGAGAGCCACAGAATCGTGTCGAATTCACCGTCAGAGGTGCTGTAGAGGCACCGTTTCTAGGAAAGGTTGGCCAGATTTTTTCCAACCCTCAAAACCTCGCCGATGGGTGCATCAAAACCAGAGGTCATGCGGTGACCGCCGATCACCTTGTATGGTGCGGTATGCTGCTGTTGGACCAGTCACCAAGTTTTTGCCTGCAGCGGCCAACGAACAAATAAAAAAAAAAGAAAAAAAAAAAGGAAAAAGAAGAAAGGGGGAAATGGTTTTTATTTTACCTTGCTTGGGTGTTGCCGGACAAGCCAGAGGAGGTGGCTGATCCCTTGCCAGAAAACCTCACCACTTCAGCTGCCAATTTTTTTCTAATCAGGCTTCCCTTTCATTTTTGCGTATAAGCTTTCTTTACATAAAAAAAAATCAGTTTGAAACTAAAATTTCTGGAAAATTCTGAAAAGGGTTTTTGTTAATTTGATTTTTTTCTGAAAAACAAAAAATCAGCATACCAACTTTTTTGAAATTATAGAAAAGTGGTTCCTTTCTTTTCTGTTAAACTCAAGAAATTCCATATACATATATAGCTTGTTGGATAATTATGAAAAGGCTACTGATCTTTTCTAAAATTACAGAAAGAGGGTGTATATTTCTGTTTAACTCATAAAATTTTCTTTTTAAAGTTTCAGTTTTCGTTTTTGCTTAAAAAAATGCTTCTTCCTTTCTGAAAATTGCAGAAAGGTTGTTGATCTTTTCTGATAAACTTAGAAATTTTAGAAAGTGTTCTACTTTATTGAATTTTTGCAGAACAAGGCCTCTGATCTTTTCTGATATTACAAAAAGAGAGTCTGAACTTTCTGTTTAACTCAAAAAGTTGCAAAAATAGGTTTTTATAATTTTTGTTTACACAAAACCACTTATTTTATTTTTTGAAATTGCAGAAAATGATCTTGAGTTTATGAAAACCACCTACTACTTATTTTTGTCAAATAATACTTTCTATTTAACAATTTTGGTAAATTTCTTGTGTACTTAAAGACCATATTGCATGCTAAACTAGTTTAGAATGATCAAAACTAATTACATTTACAAATATTAGTTGGAATATGCTTTATTAATTTTGATATTTGTTTATAATGATGAATATGGTAAATTGAATAGTCATGTATGAGTTGTCTAAAATCGAAAAACTCAATAGGATGAATTTTGGAATGTGGAGAAGGAATATGAAATATCTATTAACACATGACAAGACTCTACACATATTGAATAATGTAAAATCTTCACTAATTGACAAATCGAGTGAAGAAGAGAAGAAATCTTATAATAAGTTTATCGAAGATGATAAACTTACTCGAGCAAGTCTTCTAACATTGATGCAAAATGATCTCAGAGTGTTTAAAGACTAACATTGCAGAGAGGATGATGGAAGAAGTCATAAAGTAGTATGATATGACTTCAGAAACTCACATTCAACTTGTTTTGAAGCAATATAACTCATGTAGGATGAAAGAGTCAGACAACGTAGTCGATCATGTGAATCAAATGTTGGTAATGGCTAAAGACTTAGTCATAGCTGAAAATGATATTCCTGAGCGAATGCAAATCTCTACCATACTAAACAGTCTTCCTTCAACTTGGAAGATGGTGTTAATTGACATGAGATTAAACTAGAAAAGCCTTACTCTAACTAAGCACCCTCTACAATTAGCCCTTGAGTAAGAGCACATGTCAAAAGACAGGAAGGGAGAAGTTATGAATACCCAAGAATCCTCCCCAGCAACCTTTCACAAGTGTAAGCCTAAAGGCACATTCTTTAAAAAAATTAAGAAGAATAAATTCAACAAGTGTCTAAGGCAAACTAAAAACACCAAGACTGCAACCAGGGAAACATATTTTTTTTAAGGAAAAATTAGGCATTTTAAGAATAATTGCCCAAATAGAACCAAGAAAGAGAATCCAAGAAAGCAAGTAATAGAGAACAAAAATTAGTGTGTACTATATCTAAATCATTGATCGCAGATAATGATCTCCCAAGGTGGTGGATTGATTCAGAGGTGACGTGACATGTGTATAAGTCAAATGAAGAACTTGTGAAGATGAAAGAGTTAAGGCCTGGAGATCATAAAGTGTATATGAAAAATAATACTTATAGTGATGTGGTTGGGATAAAGACCTACAAGTTTCAAGTAGAAGGGACCAGTCTTCTATTAACAAATATACTTTATATACCTTTCATGAGAAGAAATCTTTTAGCAGTGGGAGATTTTGTTAAAAAGGGCTTCAAAATTTGCTTATGGAGTGACAAGGTCACTATTGGAAAAGATAAAAAAGTGAAGCTCATGAGTCGCTATGATGTCGACCATGGTCTCTTTCATCTAAATATAACTTCTTTTATAAATAATATACTGAATATTTCTGGTTATATTGATTGTGCATTTAATATCGATACATATCTATAGCATTTAAGGTTAGGGTATGTAAATGTCAATAAAATAAAAAAATAATTCACATGGGATTATTACCTTATCTTAAAAATGTAGAATTTGAAAAATGTGAACCATGCATATTAAGTAAAATGATTAGAAAACCTTTTCCTAAGGAAAGTAGATAATGTAACTTACTAGTTTTAGTACACATAGATATATATGGACCCTTAACAATAGAAACACGTAAAAAAAATCATATTTCATCACATTTATAGATGACTACTCAATGTATGGATGCATATACCTAATCTTTAAGAAATCTAAAGTTTTAGAAAAGTTTAAGGCATATAAACATAAAATTGAAGGATTACTAGGAAGAAAAATCCAAGTCATTAGATCTGATAGATGAGGTGAATATAACTCTAATGAGTTTAAGACCTTCTGCAATGATAATAATATAATTTCTCATACAATTATGCATTAAACATCACAACATAATGGTGTAGCAGAACGAAAGAATAAAACCTTAATGGATATGACAAAATTCATGTTGGCACATTCAAATCTTCTTAAGAATTTTTAGAAAAAAATAATATGCACTGTCATCTATATCCTAAATAAGGTTCCTTCTAAGGTTGTAGAGCTTACACCCCATGAATTGTGGATTGGTAGGAAGCCAGACTTGAGTCATTTATGAATGTGGGAGTCGCCTGCTCATGTGTTGATTCCTAGTCAAATGAGAGATAAGTTAGATAGCAAAACTATCAAATACATCTTCATGGGATACCCAAATGGATCAAAAGGATATTGTCTATGTAATCCTTAAAAGGGATTTATAGAGAGTAGAGAGGTAGAATTCCTAAAAACTCAAGAAAGCAATTTTGATCCTAAAGATGATGATGTCTTTCTGGATGTCATAAATGATCCTTTGGTACCAAATCAAGAGTTAGAGCATAACGATTCAATTATGAATAATGAGCAAAATTCACTAGTAATTGAACAGAAAAGAATAATAATTCTTCTATCTTATTTGAATGATTATTATATATTCTTGAGTGAAGAATTATATTATTTCATGGATTTGGATGAAACTCTTGACAACTTGAGTTTTGAAGATGCAGTTGCTTCTAATGAGTTTAAACCATGGAAGGAAGCAATCAAAGATAGTTGACCTCTATAGAAAAGAATGAAGTTTGAGAACTAGCCACTTTGCCTAGTGGATATAGGGCAATTGGTAGTAAGTGGGTTCTCAAGAAAAAACTCAAGGCAGATGGATCTATTGATAGATTCGAGAAAAGATTAGTAGCAAAAGGTTATTCTCAATGAAAAGGGATTGATTATGAAGAAACTTACTCTCCTCTAACCAAACTGGCATCTATTCGTATTATTTTGGCATTGGTAACTTATTTTAATCGTGACCCATATCAAATGGATGTGAAAATGACTTTCTTAAATGGTGAACTAAATGAAATTATTTTCATGTAGCAACCAGAAAGTTTTAAAATTGAAGGTCAAGAGGATAAGGTATACAAGTTAAATAAATCCTTATATGGACTTAAGCAGTCACCAAGACAGTGGTATTTGAGTTTTCATAATGCTATAACCAAATTGGATTATAAGGCAAATAGTCTGAACCACTGTGTATATGCCAAAAATAGTGAGAGCAAGTTTATTATAGTATCCCTCTATGTGGATGATATCTTAATTGCAGGAAATGATATAGACACGATAAATATGACTAAATCATGGTTAAGTTCTTGATTTGAAATGAAAGATATGAGTGAAGCTTTATACATCCTTTGAATTAAAATAAAAAGAGATAAAAAATCAAGATTGTTATGTCTAAGTCAAGAAAAATATCTTGACCATTTTTTAAAGAAATTTAGAATGGAAAGTACTAAGGCAAAGGGTACTCCTATAGTAAAAGGCCAAAAAATAAGTAAGAATGATTGTCCAAAAGATTGACAAGAAAAGTTGAATGTTATCTATGCTCAGGCAATTGAAAGTTAGATGTATGCAATGCTTTGCTCTAGACCTGATTCAAGTTTTTTTGTAAGTCTAGTGAGTAAATATCAATGTAATCCTGGGTTCTATCACTGGGTGAAGATAATTTTTTGATATCTAAAGGGAACTAAGAAACTCAAGCTATGCTATCAGTCAAATAGTTTAAAGCTTGTAGGCTACTCAAATGCTGACTTTGTTGGTGAAAAAGATGAAGCAAAATTCACCTCTGGTTATGTATTTATGTTAGAAAGTGGGGCCATTGCATGGTCATGCAAGAAACAAGGGTGTGTGGCACAGCATAACCAGGAAGCTGAGTATATTCTATGTAACATGGTAGACACATTTGGTATGTGAATAAATTATTTCCTAAATGAGTTGAAAATGAACATTCCAAAAGATTCAATTCAACTTTATTGTGACAATAAAGTTGTTATAAGACTAATACAAATATGAGCTAATAACTCTAAAAGTAAGCATATTGAAGTTAAATATCAATATATTCATGATATGCTTATGAAAAATGAAATAGTAGTGGATGCAAGGACAGTAGAATTCTTGTTCTTTTTGAGCTCTTTTTTACCCCATTCAAACATATATATCTCCATTCTTAAGATTTCATTTCAATTCTAAACGTGTTGTGTTTCTAGTCTTTTTTTTATTGGAAGTAAAATGAGCCGAGAGAGAGGATGGTTGCTCTGAGGTTTGTAGCATATTTGCCATAGGTGGTTGAATCCTTGCACAAGATTTGGATGTAGCTCTAAAGTTTTTAATTAGGGTCATCCCATTTCACCTAGTGAGTTCAAGGCAGGTGCTCTGAAGGTCATCTTCTTGGAAGAACTTCAAGGGTGTATGGGGGGCTATGGACACTTTGGGTGTGTTTGCATGCCACATAAACACTGGGGTTTCCACAAAAACTATTGAATCACAAAGCGTTTCTTCGGGCCCCACCACCCCATTTTTCGTGGCGTGCAGGGTCCTTTCGCAGTACACAGACACACCCTTTACATAGCAAGCAACGATTGATGCTTTTTGGTCACAAATTTTGGGGGGCATCCATAGGACAATTTGTCTTGGTCCTTAAGCAGCTAGTGATGTTGGTCTTATCATAATTGTTGGGTTTTACCTAGGGCTGTCAATGGGCCTGATTTACCCAGACCCGACCCAGACCAAACCCTATACGGTTCGGGTATGGTGACAAATAAGAAAACTTGATTAAGACTCGGGTCCAGACCCAATTAATACATGGACTCGGGTATAATTTGTGAAATTTTATACCAAACCTAGACCTTACCTGAGTTCGGATTAAGACCCACAATTTTTCAATGTAAAAATGATAAACAATAATATTTTATCGGGTTTGGTTCATGTAGTTCTTATCGGATTTGAGTATGGTTTCTCTTATAGTAGACTGATTGGACCCAGGTTTGGACCTGATACCATACCCGGAAAACTGATCTAAGTCTGGTTCCACTAGGTCTGAACCAAACCCGATCGTTGACACCCCTAGTTTTTCTTGATTCGTTATCTATTTATAAGACATAATAAGCAACCATTTTGTGCTATCTACATTATTTGGTTACCAAATTATATATATAGAATTTAGTAATACTCTTCCTCTAATCGCATCTAGTGGATCATCTTAGTGCAACAGTCACAAATATTCAGGGCGTGTTTAAATTAACCTTGTATTTCATAATAAGTATATTGAATTTTGAGCAAAGTCCACGCAGAAATCTGAGGTAAAATAAGCATTGAATCTCATTTCAACCCCGAAATAAGAATTTTGTTGGAGTAAACTGGAACTTAAAAACCAAAACCACATACGGGTAGCCGTCATTGACAAAAGTGAGCAAAGAGAGCATTGATGCAGGTGTGCTCGGCGTTCTCTTTGTCTCACAATGATCCCAGGCCGTAAAGTCAACGGTGAGCAAGAACCTTAACCTAAATGAGAGAAAAAGAGCACCTTGGTTGCACTCATCAAGCAACGATACCTAAATTTATTGTGGGAGGAGAGTGTTGGGATTACATACATGGCATGTGAACCCTTAATATGCCATATTGAATGTAACCCCCTCCCCACTAACTCTCCTACTAATGACTTCATTAGTGCTTTGTGTCAAACCAGGTTACTCAGGGTTGGACCCGATCTAAAATGTCCAGCAAATTTGAGATTCATTTTTTAACAGAAATTCATGAATCTCTAGTTGGATGAGGGATGAAGAAGGGTCGGGCCAAAGATACACTTTGAGATCCGAGTATTCAAATGCACCTTCAGGAAATTGATCATAGTTAGCAAAGAAGTGAGTGCAAAAAGCGATGAATGAAGGATGAAGCGAGAAGTGTTTAAAAATGTGTTAACCTGTGCAACGATAAATATGTTTAGAAAGCACAAGAGCAAGACAATAAAAATCAATAATAGATGCAACTATGAACTGATATAAAGAAAAAGAGTAGAGAAATCCCTTGTTTTTAATCACATTTTCCTTGAAGCCTTTTGCCTCAAAAACACCTATATATGTACCCCTTGCGCAAGCCGAATCAAGCATAGGCCCTAGGGTTGAGGGTACTAGCTTTTTACAGTCGAGTAAGAAAATCCTGCACACTGGGATCACACATGTATTTGATCAAAACAACTCACAACAGTAAGATCCCAAGATAGGGTTCGGTTACATTCATCCCTATCATTGGGATTTCATTGATGCAAGTTGTTTTTTATCAAATAGGACTCCATAGATCTGATATTTGTGACTCATTCAGTGAAGACTGACATTTAAATCACCGAAATTAGATTTGTATTCCAGAGCATTTTAGCGATTAAAAAATCATCGGTTGACAAAACACAAAATTTTGTGATTTAATAAATCATATTTTCAACAAAAAAGTATGATAAAGGATTGATTTTTATTAAATTGATCATATTGAATCCATCTATAAGGTCAGATTTGATCAAAACAACTTGGATTATAGGATTTAGGAGGGGTGTGAAGATGGGGGATAGAGGGGATGAGTGGAACTAGGGGATGAGACGAACCAAATTGAAAATAGTGAGATAATCTATGGTTGATTCGACGTGGTTGGTTGGGCGAATAGTTTCATTATTGTTATTATTATTATTTTCTACTAAGAGAAACCACTTCATGATTATAGACTTAGTAACGGTAGCTCTACCTATCGTACTTACAGTCATTGTCCTTGCCGCGTAAAACTCCGAGAGCTGGGCCAAAGTCAGCAGATAGTGTCATCATTTCAAATTGGATTTTTTTCTTAACATCAAATCAGTGTCCTCTCTTTTTCTTGGAAAACCATGGCCACTTGTATAAATTAAAGGTGCTTTAGCTTCAAGCGCTTGACTTCTTGTTACTTTCACAACCATGGTACGAGCGAGTACACAACCTAAAATGCTGATAGAGAGTATGAAACTAGGAAAAGCATCTTCTTTTTGTAGCGATACAGTGGAATTCCCAGTCAAAAGATGGGAAAGCCTGCAAGATAGGGACACTAATCCATGAAAAGGAGAAGACAACAAAAAAGCTGATATTGGTCACCATGGCCGACGATTTTGAAACTTTAGGAAACTCAATTAGCATTTTAACTTTCTAGAGGCACATCAAATGATCCATCAATGGGACCCACCAAGCATTCTGAAACACCAATATTCATTTGTCAAAGCGTGGTGTTGTATTTATTATATTTATAAAAAAATGCATTGTTTTAGAGGTCAGTGTTACTGTCACAGGACCATAAAAAAATAAACAAATTTTTCATAAATAAAATAAAGAAATTTGGTTAAACCTGAATTATACTACTTCTTTCTTCCCTTTTCTCTAGACATGCTCTCCTTGAGAAAAATGAAAAAAATGATAAGTTGGTTAGCATTTCCTTCGTCGTTGTGTTTAGTGCCCTACCACCAAAATTGAGATTTCATCAATATTTTTTGGGTGCAGAATAACGTAAAAATAGTTCAATTTTAGTATTTTGGCCCGTTAGCATCATAAACAAGGGGTTCCTAGGGATAGATGTCATTGTGGTCAGAAGAAAAAGGAAAATGGCACATAGGATTTTAATCTTTTGAACTCTAGCTCGCTTTTTTGAATTTATAACTGGAAGAAACTGTTTTCAGGCTGCGCTGGCTCAGCCTCCCTTAATTAACTACGATCATCATGCCGACAACGTAAAACTCCGAGGCTAGGACCCCTGCCCCCAGGGCCTATGCTGCACTTTGGCTTGGTCAGAAGGGCGATGCCCATGAGAATCAAACCTTTACTGCCTGTCTAGCAGCTAAGATCCCACCCCACTACCCCAACCCCCCTTGGGGCGAACTCTAGCTTGAAAAGAAAGAAAAGTGAAGGAAAGAGAAAACAAGAAGATAAGTGAATGTTGTTGCCTCAACTCCTCCATTGCTCTACAATTTGCTTTTTCTTCCTTTTATGTTACCCTTCTATTAAACAACAGATTCAATGTGGAATGTGATAGTTGGATGGTTAGGTCGCACTATCATAATTGAGGGGTCTTGAGTTTGAATTCCATTGAGGCTACTTTCCACACATGTGTGTATGCGTGCACGCACGGTTTTGAATTCTCTGTCACAAGAGCTTAAAGACAAGCTAATGGAAAAGACATATCTGTTATTCCACTGAGAACTAGACAAGGCCTAGAGCTAGGAATGCATTAGGATAAGCTTGCAAAGATCCCACTATCTTTTGTTTAGAAGGATTAGAATTTTTTCTGCTGGAAAAGTGTAGAAAAGCTAGATTTTGAGCCGCTAATTACTGTTGCCTGTGTAACAACTATTCTGAGAAGCAATACTTGTGTAGGCCACCTTATCCCATCTCTTCCTCCACTTGGTATATTTAAAGGAAATATGGCTCAAAAAGTTGCACCAACTAAATGTGGTGGTATGGTGGCCTGTCTAGTTGGTTTCCTTTTTCCTTAAGTATCTGTGGGACAGGTAAAAAAAATGAGGTTTGTCTGGTGGAAAATTAGTACTTTAGGAGGAGTTTTCTTGGGGGAATGTTTGAGATTTCCATGAAAATGTAACCAAGTGCTTCCGCAAACTCTGCCATAACAACACAAACATGGTACCAACTTTCCTTGTGAAAAGAGGGCTAAGAATTCAAGGAGATCGCCATTCTTCCTCATTTTCCCCTTCTCCCCTCTTGGTGAAGGCGTGCAATGGGGGTGGGGGTGTCAACCTTGGTTACTACGAAAGGAAGCCTACTTTTTATACAACACAATAAAATTTCTTGCTTGATTTTATTGCGAGATTTTCAAAAGCCAATACTACGATCCCCCCAAAACACGATATTTTTAAAATATCATGTTTTAATTCCGATATTATCATGTAATTAATGTGATATTTATATTTACATGTCTTTATATTTTTTAAAATTTTAAATATACGAATATTTTTCCTTCGATTTTCTTGAAAACAATTTTTTTAATCTTATAACATGATTTTCATTTGCTAAGAAAATTCCGATAACATGATTTATAGCTATGGTTGGAGTGAGGGTTGTCAACCTTGTTTATTACAATGAAAGTGTTTCATGCAACACAAGCGCATGAGGGAGAATCAGGTGCAATGTGATTGCATACAATTTGAGTGTACTATTGCACCTGATCACCTACCATCTTTGGGATGCAGCCTGTCAGTTGTAGGGCCAACATCAGATGGTAGGTGAGGAGGTGCGGCAGCAAACTTAAAGTGTGAAATCACATTGCACCTGATCTCAATTCAAAACTCAATTTTAATTAAAATGAAGCCATACCCACTTATACTACCACAGTGGAAGCTAAAGGCAGTGGGAAGATCACATTTTTTTTTTACCAACAGGAGCTCAGCTTGTTTGGTTGGAGCTGTTAGTGCAAGTAACCTTGTTTTGGGAGGTTGCAAGTTCAAAACCCAGTGGTATGTTGTATAACTTGTGAGGGTCTGTCTAACCCCAACTTGCCTGTAAAAAAAATTAGATTTCTTATTGTCGATAAGGCTAGAAAAGGCAATGCTACTGAACTTACTATTGAAGACGAGTTTTGCCATTTGATTGCAAGAGATTGAAGTCCTATCTCCTCTACAGACCAAGTTACTAGTTTTCCGGACGGGACAAATGTCCCTAGTACCTTAGTACTACACCGTTCTAATGTTACACATTAAGCTGGAGTGTGACCAGGTGCAGCAGCACACTATATCAGAGGATCTGAGAACCAAGAAATTCAAACGCCCATCTAAGTTTGATAGGCTTTTTATAACAAACTTTCGAACTTCTCCATGTCTTACTCTATGCTTTAGATCGCTTTTGATGATGCGAACGATAGTCAAGTGACACTTTATGAGTTGGGGAAACGCGGGAAAAAATAGTCCCTGGCTTGCAGAAAAAACGCGGAAAAGCTCTTCCGTGTTTGATCGTGAGTTGGGCGGGAACCATAAAACGGAGATAAATAGTCTCAGGGGACTACTATTGGACGCCATCAAATGCGCCCTTAAAAGGCAAAAGCCGGGAAACTCTAACTCGATTTCATTCATTAAGTTGAGACAAATTGTGGTTTTCGTTGAGTTCCCCAATTGTCTTTTTTATTTTTGAGTCTACGCATCTCTATTGGCAGCTTACCTGATTGGTTTAACAAAAGAAAATCATAAAAATCGCCCAAGGAAAAAAACTTGTACACGAAGAAATTAGGATAGGTTGGAAATAGGTACCGTGGAAACTTGTGAATATAACATTTGTTGAACTGGGAATAGTTCAAACGAGTCATAGGCCAAATCTTCGTCTGAATTTTGAAGTCCAAATCATAGATCACTCACCTATCCAACTGGTGATTTCCTCCAACATTAACATTCCACACCAAGATACCAAAGGAGCAGATTCAGTGTTCGGCCCAAGAAGCTGGCACGGCTCAAGGGTTTCTGCAGAATCTTCTTCCGATCAAACAGAACCCCTACCCCCAGACTGGAAAGTTTTCCGCGGAAAGGTGGGATCACTTTGAAAATGGCCCTCTTTGCGGAGAAACTGGGGGTAGTTGTTCATCCACAGTGGGGCCACATAAATGCTTCGTGCTGCGTGTGTTTTAGCAAAAATCATCCTGTTTTTGTGTGGCACCAGTGGCTGCCCTCCTATTAAAATGAAGGGACCTATACCTGCCCCCTTATGAAAAAGGAAGTGTGTATCTGGTCAGAGCAGCATCTGGCGGGTTACCATCAAATGTCACCCGGATGCCGTTCATCCATGCGATCAACGGCATCCAAAACACCATAGTTGCACTCAGCATCTCGTAGATGGGTCCCACTTTTTTTTTCAGAGCCATTGATGCCTTAGATGAACGGCTGAAAACAGATTACAACCGTGGTGTTTCAGTTGCCCTTTATCCCATGGATGATGGGCATCAGGGTGACATCTCACTGTAACAAGTCAGATGCTGCTCTGACTTTATACACGCTCTTAAAAGAGGCGAAGACTTTTGAAGTATTTGCTCCGAACACTGGATCACGCCTCAGATACCAATGCTTCTTTGGTAACGGTAGATTAAAGAATGGCGTTAAGTACCATTTTGGTTGTGTATTAGCGTAAGCACTATCATCTGCCTTTTAGCTCTCTCTCTCTCTCTCTCTATATATATATATATATAACCGTATATGAGTTTTGATTCCATTGTTTTCAAAAGAGGGATGCATGTAAAGGTGAAAGAAAAGTTGGGAAAGAGTGAACTGTTAAGCGATGTAATACTGTAGAAGCAGGAAAAGGAAATGGAGTTACTGAACATGTGTTTCTCGTAAATATATCAAAGAAGGTACAGAGAGAGAGAGAGGGAGGGTATGATATGATCACATGAGAGATTCATGTATGGATAGGTAAAATTAAATTAACCTCAAAGAGTAGTTGCATCGGTAACATTTAAAATCTCTAGGCAAAATATCTCCTTGGAAATATCTTCCATGGTTTTGGGGTATTACTCTTTGTTCTTTATAGAGATGTCGACGAAATCCTTTACATTCCATGCAACTTATTATGTTTTTTTCATTTCCAATAAAAAGAAAATAATAGCAACACGACAATATATGATCTGCTATTGCCACTTCGGCCTAATGATTTTGACGACATGCAGTTTTGTTCAGTAACAGAACAAGTATTTGGCTTCAAAGCCAACAGGATAATTTTTTTCATTAAAAAAAAAAATGTCCTTCAGTTACCATGATTTTAACTTTAAAATTAGCATACTTGAATCTTTATCCAAATGCAAACGCAGAGCAAACGCTGCTTTTCCTAGTGGAGCTTACATCATTACATGAGGCAGTTTCGTCATTTTCTTGGACATTGCAATGATGGATTTGGTGACCACCTACAAAAGGGAGTCATACCTAACAACCCCAACTAGTACGATATATAACTTTTTCCTTCTATGTTACACTTTAAAAGTGATAAAATTAGGGTTTTGATTAATGGAACAAAGCAGCCCTTGATAGCATTGTTTGGGCTTCAAAATTGTTGAAATGTGCTTGTTGGTTGCTTCAAGCTGAAGATCCAACGCAGACTCCTATTATTTACCTTGTAGCCAGATATTGTGACTTGTGGCTGACAAAATTACCTGTTAAGGTTTAAATTTTAAAGACAAAGAGGAGTCCCCTTGGCTCAGCATTAGCGGCGCTACTACAACACGCCCCCGCTACGAAAACGGATGCTTTGCTAACACAATGCGTTGTCAGCTTTGCTACTGACGCTTCCTTATTATAGTGCTTCCCTATCAAAGCATTGCATAAAAGAAAGTCAGCTCCAACACTTTGTTCTGCTAATGCGAAGAAGTGAAAGGAGGGTGTTAGCTCAGCTAGGTGACTGAAAAGATCAGGTGAAATATGATTGCACAAATATTTGTGCATTAAGCACCTCATCACCCTCATCTGAAGAAAGGTCCTGTCAGTTGTGGGGCCCAAGGCCTGATGGAGGGCAATGAGGTGCTTAATGCACAGATTTTGTGCCATGTGATTGCACTTGATCCGTCTCCGACGGTGAGAGGTGAGTGAAAAGATCAGGTACAATATGATTGTACAAATATTTGTGCATTACGCACCCGACCACCTTTCATCTTGTCTTCTGTCAGTTGTGTTGTGGGGCCCAAGACTGATGGAGGGCGATCGGGTGTTTAATGCACAATTTTTGTGTCATGTGATTGCACCCGGCCGGACTCATTTTATGACACCGAAGAAGAGACTGTATCTTTGGCAGGCATAAGTTCAGCACGGCCTGGTCTCTTACCCCAGGGTGGTTTCTCCTTTTCATGGAAAAAACTGAGCTGATCAAGAGCTACCTATCATCAGCTTATGCAATTCTGCATCCAAATAAGGCTTAGATCTTGGCTCGATGTCATAACGATCTCACATCCCATGATTTCCAATTGGATTTGAAATCTAATGTTTGATGTGTCACGTGTATATGAGAGAGAGAGAACATATCTGTGCAGCCTGGCCATCTCCCACAGACCAAATATTTATGAATCTAGAGTTACTTTTGAATATTAGATATGATGATTTGAGGTATGTATATGAATCTAAGAGTTACATTTGAATATTAGATATGATGATTTGAGATCTCATATTCGGAAAAAAACCATGGATTTAGCGTTTAAGATCCGGAGCAGGTTTATAACAGACAATTTCACTATCAACTACCAAAAGCTGAGTATAAAGCGGCATAAAAGGGCTGCGATTCTCTTGGATTTAAGATATTACTTTTTTCATATACACAATGACAAAAACATGATCTTCTTGCAATTCCTCCAACAATGAATCTCCAAGAAACCGAAAAGAGAAAAGAAAATCAAATCCACTGTCAAATAAAGGAAGCCGGAAGCCGCAACTACACCGGCGGCATCTCCGGCGTGGTAATCTTTTCGCATGGCCACGCCACGAACTTGGGAAACTTATCTCCTGGCATCAGAACCGGCAAAGTATCGCTCCGATGCTTCTTGGGTAGCTGCAGAAAGAAAACAGAAGGAAAGAACGTCAATTAACATCTCGTTGGACCAACATAGGCCCTGGGGCCGGGGCCCTAGCCTCTGAGTTTTACGCTGCCAGAGGTATGACAGTCAGTATGATGAGGTTTTCGTGCCGTGCGGTTTAGAAAATAAAAAAATATATCTCATTGGAAAACTTTCAGATACAGCGAGGGCTGTGAATATAAACCTGATGGGTGGGCGTGCTTTTGGTGGTGGTGGTGGTGGTGGTGGTGGCGTGTTGAGATTCGTCGGAGGAGGTGGTGGCGGAGCGTCGGAGCGAGCGGATCCTGTTCCAGTGGTAGCAGCAGGAGAAGGCGGCGCTGAAGCAGAGGATGACGAGCAGGAGAAGGGCTGTGCCAAGTGGGAACCCCAATATGGGACGGGTGGATTCCAGTCGCCGGTGGATATTGGCGGTGGTGGTGTTCATGACGACGTCGGAGATGGCCAGTTCTCATAATAAAACCAGCACCGCTTGTTGTTGCAGGATCGGCGGTGGAGGAAGAGGACGATTACTAATGCCTCCGCTCGCTCTCTCTCTGGCTTTATCCCGCTTTGTTTGTTTATAGATGGGAAAATTTGTCCGTATGGGACGGCCGTACAAAACTCATGGTCCACCGCACGGCAATGGTACACTCACCCATACGTGAGGATGACGATTATGTGATTGATTTCCGAATTCACTGTTCAGTGACAGGAGCATGAGAATGAACTTAGCCCGGGTTTAAAACAACTCCTTTGTATTTATAGAATTTATACTTTAATTACAATATATATATATAACTAATATTTTTTAGCATCCCAAATTTTTAAACTCCTAAATTTTTAAAAAAAAAATTAAATTTTTTTTATCAATCTTTTTTCAAAAATTAAAATAATAATTCAACATAAAACAATGTTTGAAAGAACAAGTCAACGAACGTTAAGCGCATTACAAGTGAACCTTACCTTTGCAAAGAGATTTTGGATCTTCATATAATCATTGAAATCACGTAGCTTTAAAGAAATGTTTTGATAAATAAAATTTATACAAAAGAGGTGTTACAAAAGAACCCTGGTACAAAATTATAAAAAAAGATGTGTTTAAGAGCGAAACAGTAGACAAACACCAGATCTTTGATATCATCGCGTTATCGCCTGTGACATCAACTTAATCATCACCTGTAACTCATAAAATGAGTCAGACTTATGAAAGCCTGATAAGTGCATATAATACCAAAAAAAAATGGCAGTTATTTAAATAAATAAAGAACAAAGTTTCATGTCAATTACGAATTTCTAGATACCCAAATGTGCATTTGGATTAGAATTCCTTATGTTTACTAACTTAGAAATAAATCTCAAGTGAATTGAATTTTTAACTAAAAGTTAAAATAAAATTTGAATTTAATTTAAGGATAATTTCATGTAAATTAGGACAAAAATAAAATTTAAATGAAATGTAGATGAATTTGATGTAGATTTAAATTTTAAATTTGGGTTTGATTTGCATTTAGATTTAATTTAAAATTTTAAAACCCTAAAGGGATGATTTAAGGTTTTTAAAAATTAATTAATTAATTAAATTATTTAATTGAGAAGTAAGGGGTGGGACACACCCTTGCTGGACATGCTTTCTATAAAGCAAGTCTAAGTCAAAATAAGAAGAAAAAAACTTAAAAGAAATTTTGAAAAAAAATTGGCTAAGTCAAAACTTACCAAAAATGATTAGCCATGACTTGGCCCAAGCCAAGAGTCAAGGGACTTTAGCCAGCAAAGCTAGGGCTAGGATGAAACCACATGGGGTGTCCCTACTCATGGCCCAAGCTAGAAAATATATAGAAAGAACTAAGAAAAGTAAAACAAAAAAAAAAGAAACAAGGAAAAGACAAGTTTTGTTTGCCTTGTATTTTGGGAAAATTAAGGAAAGAAGGAGGGGGCACGACCCACCTTCCTTCCTCCTTATTTTCCAGACCTAAGCAAGGGTTTTAGAAACCCTTGCTCGGCCATTATGAGATAAAAGGATATTGTGAGAAGGAGAGACTTTGTGAGAGAGAGATTTTGAAAAAAAAAGGAGAGATTTTGAAAAAGAGAGAGAGAGAACCAAGGAGTCGTCCAACCCCTCTCCTCTTCATCTCCTTCTTCTTTTTCATAGAGTCCGGTCCAGCATCCAGTGAAGTTGCAGTCAAGCTTGAGGACATTGGTTAGCAAATCCAAGACGGGAGATGAAGGTTTTTATCGAATCAAAAACCCGAAAGTGGTAGGTTTACCTATCACATAGACGTTAATTGATTCCATCACATGGAATGTGCGTAGAACCAATTTTCAGATCTGATACAAGGTAGATCATACCTTAGAATGGTTGAAAATTTGGTTTTACGTAAGTTTTAGAAAATGTTTTGGGTGAACCTATATCACCAAAGTATAATTTATGCAAAACCGATTTTAAAAAAGAGGTTTTAACAAAATCGATTTAGGGGATTGAATATGGGTTTTGATTCATATAAAAAGAGCATGTTTAGGTTGTTTAAATAAGTAAATTTATGTTAAAAATCATGTTAGTATGTGAATAGTGGTTGTTTGATTGTATGATTAGTTTGATTAGGATTTTGTTAAGAAGCATGCCTAAATCATTTTTTTTGTTATTTTCATGAATCATGAATGAGTAGTGTTCAAAATCATATACTTTAGTATAGAAAATTTATGATTAATGGTTGTATTATACTATGATTATGTTAGTTTAAGTAATAAGCAAGTTAGATTAATATTTGTATCACTTAAAATTGATTGATGAAGGATTTGTATAATTAAATTTTTTTATTGTTGTTCACGTTTTGAACCTAACATATTTTGAAAAAATTTTGATAATTCGATGAATAAGAGTTCAAAAAATATAAATAAGGACACTATTATATTCTACACATATGGCGCTTGATTTTACAGCCCTTATTTATTTTATCTAAATAATTTTTTATGGCAAAATGACCTCTGCAACAAGGCACAAGTTTTCTGCCCTGACAGCAGGACTGATTGTGAAATTGTTCTGTCTTTAACTTGACAAGTTTTAGAAAAAAATCTATATCTCGTAGAATATGAATCCAAAAACAAAAAACAAATAGTGAGATATTATACACATCCGAGGCTTGACTTTGGCCTCTTAATTTGTCCTGATTGAGTATGTTTTGAGAGAGTTATACCCTTTAAAATAGAGCACTATTTTTTGCCTCTGGTTATAATGTTGTTTTGACTAATTATTTTAATAGTAAAAAAAAATAAATCAAAGCTATTTATTTAATTCTGTGAAAAATCTGGGTGAGAGTCTATAGGAAGACTCAGTAAAATGGGTTTTTTAAAAAGAGTTAACATTAGGTCCCAATAAATTCTCAAAGTTAGAGGATTTTTTGCAGAAAACAGAAACTGCTTTATAAAATTTTCTCAACAAAGTTCAGTCTCAGAATTTTCTTGATTTTATTAAAATTAATTTTAATGTTTTGTTTCTTGGGTTGTGTCCTTGACATGTTGGGGCAACCCTAGTTAAATTTTGAGAGCTAAACAAGATCCTTGCGAGTCTTAGTGGGTTTTACAAAATCAGGTTGACAATGACCCAAATTATATAATTATCATGTATTAATATTGAGTTGTTTTCTATATTATTAGAGCATGTTTATGTATTCTTAATCTTGATTATGGGCTAATAAGCATGTTCATTGAATTTATTCCATGATTCAATCATGATTGATAACCATGTATATATTAACTACGTTAATGAGCACAATGCATTGTAAAGCATAAACTGTGAAAAAATAAATGGATGCAAATATTGTTTGTTTATTGGGCATGATCAAGATTGAATGGTTTATGCAGCATTTGTGTAGGCATGTGAGCATATGATAGGATGTGCACTTGATATTAAAGAATGTGTGGTATTAGCATGAACGTGGCTTATGAGTGAGCCTAAGATCGATGGAACCCATGGATGCCTGCGAAGCACCAAGGACATAAAAGTCTGGACAACCATACATATAATCACATAATTGCCTCAAGGAGGTCATGCTCAAAGTCACCCAGAGATGAGGATTGAACTTTGACTACTTAAATGGGTTAAAAAAGCCTTGTGTTATATAATTTCCTCGAGTGAAGATTGGGCTAGCACGCCCGTGTGCTGAGAACACTTGAACATAATTAATGAACTTAATAATTAAATAACACTTTATATTAAAGAATGTGTTGTATGAGCATAAACATGGCTCATGAGTGAGCCTGGGTTCGATGAAACCCATAGGTGCCTACGAAGCACCAAGGACATAAAGGACTGGACAACCATGCACATAATCACATAATTGACTCAAGGAGGTTGTGCTCAAAGTCACCTAGAGATGGGGTTTGAACTTCGAGTTGTTTGAATGTGTTAAGATAGTCTTGTGTTATATAATCTCCTCGAATGGAGATTGGGCTAACAAGCTCGTATGTTGAGAGCACTTGAAATTAATTCATGAGCCTAATAATTAAATAACACCCATAACCCATTCAAACCTGGGACCGCTTTGGAGAGAGTGGTGCTACACACAACCGGTTGATCGTTGTCGCTTTGAAGAGTTAGGCATTTTCGTTGGTCCCTAGTCTTGGGTCATAGGGATCCAGACTACCGTGTGGCCTAGGTGGTATGTCTTGAATGTTGGTAGAGTAGGAATTAATTCTGTATGGACCACTAAGAGATTCTCTTGAACACAAACCGTTCCAGTAAAAACTTTGAAGAGAGTTTATAGATTTTTCTAATCGATGAGGCTAATAAAATACATGGCATAACAAAAACCTCATTAGATTGGTTGAATTGGAGTTAGGAACCTTGAGGGCTAGAAAAGATAAACAAATCATTAAGTGTAGAATCATTGGTTTTGAAACAATTTGTGCATGGGTTTATTGGTTTATTTTAGATTTGTGCATTGTAGCTTACATGTTTTGAAATTAACTGCAATCACGATTGATTGTGATAATGTATTTATGTTTGTCCTCATATATTATGTTACATGCTTTAATTAATATCTGCAATAGTGTCAATTTCTATTTCTTGCTTTGAGAGATATTTGTGTTTTGTGTTGTTGGTGCTACCTACTAAGGTTGTGGTTTGACACCCCTATTTTAACATTTTACAGGTAACACTTAGGGTGGGGTGATAGAGGATTGATCGACGGTGTCGGGTGGACGATCACATTCTTCTTTTCCAAGAAATCCAACATCAATTTTAGATTGCTTTGTTTTTTTATTATTGAAGTGTAAACTCTAAATTATTTAAACATGAAATGGCATTTAATTGAAAAGTTAATGCTTAGTTTTGGTGTATGTATAATTGAGTTATTGTAACCCGCCCAAATTTGCATCAATTTTTCAAAGATTTTATTCTGATGTGTTATTGGTGTTTAAAAAAAAATCTTAAAAGTTATATAATAATTTTGGGACGTTACAACTTTGGTTTCAGAGCCTGAGAAAATAACTTGATGATTCTCGATGCGTCTAGCATTCTGATATCATTGTAAGTATATTTTAGTTTTAAAATTTTAAATTTCTGAATTGATTATAAAACCCTATATGTGATTGAGAACCTAAAAACTTGCTAGAGACACTACTTGATGGGTTTGGTAAAAAACTCACCCTAATTTTTTTTTATTTCATTTAGATGGCTTGGGCTAATAGGGGCAGTGACATCATGAACACCTTGAATAATCTCGCTGGGATTGTGGGTCAATAGGCCATGGGAGCTAACCGACAACAGGTGGCTCAAGATAGGTCGGTCCTTGGGGTTGTTGTAATGTCCTACAAGAAATTTATGAACATGGCCTCAACAACTTTCTTAGGGAAGATGAATCCTGAGGCGGCTAAGAACTATATTCGGGAGATCGAAAGGATCTTTCATGTCCTTAAGTTCCCAGATGACCGAAAGGTGGACTTTGGGACTTACAGATCATGCGGGTCGGTGGTGGGAGACCACTCACATGGTCCGATTCTAGGACGGACTCGTGACATGAGTATGGTTTCAGAAAATATTTAATGTTGCATACTTTAGAAAGCATGTGAGAGACAATAAGATGCAGAAGTTTATCAATCTTAAGCAAACTGGTACTCTGGCGAAGCACATCACGAGATTCCATATTTTAGAGTGATTATGCCTCAATATGTACACTAAGGACCAAGATCGAGAAATAAAGTTTGCTCGTGGTCTAAAATCAGGTTTGAGGACTAAGGTCTACACACGTGAACTAAGGTCACTGAACGAGGCCATTGAAGTGGCCACTCTGCTAGACGATAACTGGACAGAGGGATAGAAGGCACAGGGAAAGTAGTTTGGGTAACACATTGGTGGCGACCAAAAGAAGAGGTTCGGTGGAAAGAGATTTACACCACCTGCCAAGAAGGGTAGGCAACAACATCGTTCCTATAGTGCAGGCAAATGAGTCAATTTGCTAGGGAGTGTCCCCAACGGATGACCAATGGTGAGAGACAGGTAGTAGGAGGGGCAAAAGAAGGCTATCGGTCAAGTCTATGCCACCACAACAGCTGAGTTGGAGCAGGATGTTGATGTCATTAAAGGTACCATTTCTATTATCAGCTAGAGTGCTAGAGTGTTATTGTTCGATACATGAGCAACACATTCTTTTGTTGCTACATATTTTACTTTCTTGTTAAATCTATCATCTATTACTCTAGGCAATATTTTTGAGATAGTTACACCTTTGAGCGGTAGGGCCATCGCTCGTGAGTACTTATCTGAGGTAGAAGTGTTAATTTTGAGTCAGAACCGATCTGCCAACCTGATCATTCTAGATATGATCATTTATGATGCGATTTTGAGGATGGATTGGTTGCATGAGCATTACGCTTGTATGGAGTGCTATGAAAGGTGGTTACATTTTGTTTGCCTGAACCAACCCGTCTTCAAATAAAAAGTGGGTAAACCAATGGAGAAGGCAAAGTTGCTCTCAACAATAAAGGTCCAACGCTTAGTTGGGTGTAGTTGCGAGGCCTTCCTTGCTAGCTTATCTTTGGTCAAGCCTAAATTATCCTCGTTAGAAGAGCTGGAGATCCTGAAAGAGTTTGTAGATATTTTCCCATGGATCTACCTGGATTACCCCTAAGCGAGAAGTGAACTTTGCGATAAAGTTGGAGCTTGGCATGACCCCAATCTCAAAAGCTCCATATAGGATGGTATCAGTTGAGCTCAAGAAGCTCAAAAAGTAGTTGCAAAAATTGACAGACAAGGGCTTCATTCGACCAAGTGTGTCTCCATGGGAAGCACTTGTGTTGTTTGTCAAGAAGAGTGATGGTTTTATGTGGTTATGCATCGACTACAAGATGTTGAACCAAGCAATGATCAAGAATAAATACCCTTTGTCGTGGATCGAAGATTTATTTGATAAACTCTAAAAGGTTAAGGTAAATCCTTATTTGATTTTCTGAACTTATACCTTGAAGGAGCGAAAGACCGCTAAGATAAAGTTTTTAACATGATGTGTTAATTGGTTGTAGGGTTTTTTCAATATTGATATGAGATCAGGTTATCACCAGCTCAAGATTAGAGATGAGGATATCCCCAAGATGGCTTTCAGGACCCGATACGGGCATTACGAGTTTGTGGTTATGCCCTTTGTTCTCATAAATGCCCCAGCAACATTCATGGATCTCATGAATATAATATTTAAACTGCATTTATACATGTTTGTTATTGTCTCTATCGATGACATCTTTATCTATTCTGAGAATGAGTTGGAGCACAATGAGCACTTGAGGATCATTTTGGGAATCCTGAGAGAATATCAGTTGTATGTGAAGTTCTCTAAGTATGAGTTTTGGCTCAATCAAGTAATGTTTTTGGGTTATGTCATCTCAAATGATGGAGTTTCAATGGATCTTTCCAAGGTGTGTGATTTTTTCTATGAATCTTAGGATAAATTTTTGAAAAATTCAGGACTATAATAGATAAACTCTTGGTGTTCTAATAGGTGAACGCAGTATTAAAGTGAGAGCAACCTAAAAATATCAGTGATATTAGGAGTTTCCTCGAATTGACGAGATACTATAGATACTTCATTCAAGATTTTTCTCGGATCGAGCTATTGTTGATGAAGCTTCTTCGTAAAGGAGTGAAGTTTATATGGGATGCCAAGAGCAATGAGAGCTTTCAAACTTTGAAAGAAAAGCTTACGACTGCTCCAGTGTTGACTTTGCCGTCAGGGCAAGATAGCTTTGTCATGTATACAAATGCCATGGGTATTGGTCTAGGGTGTGTTTTGATGGAACACGAGAAAGTCATTGCCTATACGTCTCGTCAGCTGAAGGTTCATGAGAGAAATTACCCCACTCATGATCTGAAATTTGCAGCAATGATGTTTGCCTGTACGGTGAGCAATTTGAAGTTTATATAGATCATAAGAGTCTTAAATATCTTTGTGTGCAGAAAGAATCGAACATGAGGCTAAGAAGGTGACTTAAATTCATAAAAGATTATGAGTTCATGGTTGCTTATCACCCAGGTACCCTTAGCGACAAGGCATAAGGAGTTTTAGTAGGTCTGTGAAATTTGGCACAAGATCTTATCGAGTGAAGACCTTTTGGATATGATGATGGTAAGATCAGAATCGCCATCATGAAGCGGATCATAGAAAAGCAAAAGGATAATCTGAAGTTTACTTAGATTATAGTTGTATGAAAGAACGATGAGTCAACCATACACCTCCAAGATAATGAGAGTATCTAGTATGGGTAAAGATTATGGGTACCAAACGATCCTCAGATTAGGGAAGAAGTACTTAGTGAAACTTATAAGAGCAAGTTTACCATGCACTCTAGTAGAACGAAGATGTATAAAGATTTGCAAAGGAGCTACTGCTAGAGCGGAATGAAGCGAGACACAATAGAGTATATTTCAAAATGCTTAACCTGCCAGCAAGTAAATATAGAACATCAGAGGCCTGGCAGATTACTGTAGCAGATTGAGATTCCGCAGTGGAAATAGAAAGGAATCACTATGGATTTTGTAGTCGGCTTACTCAGGACTCACAGAGGTAATGATGTCATATTGGTGATTGTGGATAGACTTACCAAGTTGGCACACTTTTTAATGATCAGATTTAGTTGATTGTTGGAGAGTCTAGCGGATTTGTACATCAAGGAGATTGTGCGACTACATGGAGTACCTCTATCGATCATCTCTTATCGAGATCTATGGTTTACATCAAAGTTTTAGGGTCAATTGCAGAAAGCTTTGGGGACTCAGCTGAAGTTCAGTACAACTTTTCATCCTTAAACAAATTGTCAGTCTGAGAAGACAATTCAGACCTTAGAGGATATGCTTAGAGCATATATCCTAGACTGGAAGGTGAGTGGTATAAACATGTTGTATTGGTAGAGTTCGCTTACAACAACAGTTATCATCCAAGTATTGGCATGACACCTTATGAAGCCTCATATGGATGACCATGCAGATCACCGGTCTATTGGGATGAGGTTGGTGCACAATGTCTAGACACACCACTTGTGTTAGAGCACTACACTGAGTATATGCGCAAGATTCATGATAGATTATTGATGGCTTAGATTTGACAGAAGAGTTATGTGGACCAACAAAGGCAAGAGCTTACTTTTGAGGTCAATAGTTTTGTGTTTGTGCAAGTTTCTCCTACTAAGAGTGTATTCGGGTTTGGCAAGAAAGGAAACTCAGTCCCCGATATGTTGGACCTTTCAAAGTTTTGGACAAGAAAGGTGGAACAACTTATTGAGTGAAATTACCACCTCAGTATGAAAAAATTCATGATGTGTTTCATGTGTCAATGCTGAGAAAGTATGTACCTTATCCATCACATGTTATTCAGTACAAGGATGTCGAGATACGAGAGGATTTGACAACAAAAAAGCACTCGGTCGAGATTATGAAGCGAAAGGAAAAGGTATTGAAAACGAAGACCATTCCCTTAGTGAAAGTACGTTGGCAACATCACAACATAGAGGAGTGTACTTGGGAACTAGAAGCTACAACAAGAGAGAAGTACCCCCATTTTTTCTAGTAGCGGTATCAAATTTCACATATGAAATTCTTTTTTAAGGGAGAGAGGATGTAATACCCAAAAAAATTTGGCAGTTATTTTAATAAATAAAGAATGAAGTTTCATATCAATTACGAATTTCTAGATACCCAAATATGCATTTAGAATAGAATTCCTTATGTTTACTGACTCAGAAATCAATCTCAAGTGAATTGGAATTTTAACTAAAAGTTAAAATAAAATTCAAATTTATATCAAGGATAATTTCATGTAAATTAGGACAAAAATGAAATTTAAATGAAATGTAGATGAATTTGATGTGGATTTGAATTTCAAACAAATTTGAATTTCAAATTTGGGTTTGATTTGCATTTGGACTTAATTTGAAATTTTAAAACCCCAAAAGTGATGATCAAGGGACTATAGCCAGCTAAGCTTGGGCTGGGATGAAACCACATGAGGCATCCCTACTCCTGGCCCAAGCTAGAAAAGTTGTAGAAAGAACTAAGGAAAGTATAAAAAAAAGGAAGAAACAAGGAAAAAGGCAAGTTTTGCTTGCCTTGTATTTTGGGAAAATTAAGGAAAGAAGGAGGGGCACAACCCAACTTCATTCCTCCTTATTTTTCAGACCTAAGCAAGGGTTTTAAAAACCCTTGCTCGACCATTGTGAGAGAAAAAGAGATTGAGAGAAGGAGAGACTTTGTGAGAGAGAGATTTTGAAAAAAAGAAGAGATTTTGATAGAAAGATAAAGAGAACCAAGGAGCCGTCCAACCCCTCCCCTCTTCATCTCCTCCTTCTACTTGGTGGAGGCTGATCCAGTGACTATTGGAATTGCAGTCAAGCTTGAGGACATTGGTTGGCGAATCCAAGACAGAAGACAAAGATTTTTACTGATTTGAAAACCCAAAAGAGGTAGGCTCACCTATATTGCATAGACGTAAATTGATCCCATCACATGGAATATGCATAGAACCAATTTTCATATATGATCCAAGGTGGATCAGACCTTAGAGTGGTTGAAAAATTGGTTTTACGTAAGTTTTAGAAAACGTTTTGAGTGAAACTACATCAAGGTATATTTTATGCAAAATTGGTTGTAAAAAAAAAGTTTTAACAAAATTGGTTTAGGGGATTGAATGTGGGTTTTGATTCATGTAAAAAAAGCATGTTTAGGTTGTTTAGATCTATAAATTCGTGTTACAAATCATGTTAGTATGTAAATAGTGGTTATTTGATTTGATGATTAGTTTGATTAGGATTTTGTTAAGAAGTATGCCTAAATCAAGTTTTTGTGTTATTTTCATGAATCATGAATGAGTAGTGCTCAAAATCATGTAGTTTAACATAAAAATTTTATGATTAATGGTTGTGGTGTACTGTGATCATGTTAGTTTAAGTAATACGCATGTTAGATTAATTTGTGTGCCACTTAATATTGATTAATGAAGGATTTGTATATTTAAATTTTTGATATTTTATTCACATTTTAAAACTGACATGTTTTGGAAAAAAAATCGATAACTCAATCAATATGAGTCCCAAAAATATAAATAAGGGCACTATCATATTCTACACATCCGCTGCTTGATTTTAGAGCCCATATTTATTTTATTTGAATAAGTTTTGATGCCAAAACAACCTCCACAATAGAGCATAAGTTTTCTGCCCTCCACAACAGGACTGACTGTAAAACTGTCTTGTTTTTAACCTAACAAGTTTTAGAAAAAATCAATATCTTCTAGAATACTAATCCAAAAAAGAAAATAAAAATAGTGAAATGTTCTACATATTTGAGGCTTGACCTTAGCCTTTTAATTTGTCTTGATTGAGTCTATTTTGAGAGAGTTATGCCATTCGTAATAGAGTATGGCGTAATAATCCGATGATGTACAAAGTACTTACTGAGTAAGGAAGCAACATGCATATTCTTGAAGTGCTTACTTCTATCACTAATCATAGCTCTCGGGATACCAAACATACTAAAAATGTTGTGCTTGATAAATCTAAGTACTTTTTTGTGATCATTGGTTCGTGTGGCCACGACCTCGACCAACTTGGATAAATAATCAACAACCACTAAGATATAGACATAACTGAATGAAGGCAGGAAGGGACCTATAAAGTCGATGCCCCAAATATAAAAAATCTCTACGATAAGAATGGTGAGAAAAGGCATCATATCATGCTTGAAAATACTCCATGTCTGTTGACACTGTAAGTATCTCCTACAGAACTCATGAGCATCATGATGTTGCATCGACCACCAAAATCCAGACTCGAGGACCTTCACAGCGGTCTTCCGGCTAGAAAATTGGCCTCCCCGGCAACAACACCAAAAATTTGGTGTAAGTTTTATGAAATAGATTTTTAAAAGATATCTTTAGTAAAAACAGTTTTGTGAAAGCCAAACACTAAATAATAAAAATCGGCTCACACTAAGGTCAGATCCGGGTCAAACTCAAGGAATGAGAGAAAACTTTGTATTCCATAGAATGACAAGCTTTATTGCTTTTAAAAAAATAAAAATAACTAACTATTACAATGTGTTACCTTCTTATAGAGGGCTCAAAAAGAATAATAAATGATCTTATACAAACCCCAATTAATGAATTAAATAAACATAATCTAAAAGAAAAGAAAAAGGGGTCTTCAGTTGTTTGAGCTTTAGTCCCTTTATATGTATTGCTTCTCTTTAAACCTTAGAGTACTATCATGTAATCTTTAAGCTCCTTTACTCTTTGCTCACTTAATAAAACATTCATTGAGGGGCCCTTTGAGGGCTCGAAGAGCCTTTTGAGGAGACCTTTTGGGGACCTCAAAGGGCTCTTCAGGGGTACTTTTGAGGGCCTACCACACATTCAACCGCTTCCCTAAAAATTAAAAATATAAAACAAGCATAATAACGCAAAGAAACAATACCAAAATCTAATATTTCAAACAAAAAAATCAAGAACTAATCTAACAAACTAACTAATAAACTTATAACAAATAACTAACATGTAACAAATTGTGTAACTGACATGTAACAACTAAACTAACTAAATAACAAACTAATTAACAAACTACGTAATCTTGAAACTAATTAACAAAAAAAATTCAAGAAATCAAACTAACCGAAATCAAGAATTGACTAAACTAACCTACCAGCTAAATGACAAAATAAATAACAAACTACACTAGTCTAATAACTAACAATTACACCCATGGTGTACGGATATAACTAATTAAATCTGAAACATAATAAAATAAACTACCTGACTATCTAACCTAATAAATTAATAATGAATAACATGAACAAAATGAAATTAAACTAACAATGAATCTATGTTATATTAAAATTCTAAGTCTGGACTAAAATTATGTGAATCAAAGAAGATAAACTAACTCATAAAGTAAGCTAATCTAATATGTAGCTAAATCATAAAATCTAGAAATAAAGAATAAAAACTACATTAAATAACATTAACTAACGAATAGTTAAAGAAAAGCTAACTGACTAACAAGAATCAAAATAACTAATCTAAAAAGTTAATAACTACTATGTTGTATAGAATTTTAAAACAAGAAATTAATAAAAATCTGAAACAATAAAATAAATAAATAATCTAAGCTATCTACCTCACTAACAACAAATTGAAATAAAAGACACTACAAGAAAAATGCTAATTAGCGACGGAAATTTGCGACAGATTTTTTCCGTCGCAAATTTGCGACGGATCAGCAAGCGAAAACTATTGGTTGCTAACATTTGAAAATTTTGCAAAATTAGCGACGGAAATATATATGTCGCTAAATCCGTCGCTAATTAGCGACGGATTAGCGACAATGTTTTTTTGTCGCCAAAACACTACAAAAAGTGGTAATTAGCGAGGGAATTTTTCCGTCCCTAATCCGTCGCTAATTAGCGACGGATTAGGGATAGAAAAATTCCCTCGCTAATTTTCGATTTAAACCCGTCTCGCCTGAGGCGCGAAATTTTCCCTCCCCCCCCCCGTTCAAAAATTTTCTTCCATCTGTTTTTCCCTCCTCCCGTTCGATTTAAACCATCCCCACCTTCCTCTAACGATGCGCAACAACCTCTCAAACCACGGAGTTCGTCCTTCTTAGGCACCTCTCGCACCACGCGCAGCTTCTGCAACCGCTCTGCAGCGATCCCTCCGTCCTCGTCTCATCGTCCAGCTCGACGGCACCTCTCGCACCACGCGCAACTTCTGCAGCCGCTCTGCAGCGATCCCTTTGTCGCCGTCTCATCGTCTAGCCCGACGGCACCTCCATCCTCCATTCTCAGGCACCTCTCGGTGGAGACTGCTCGGGCACCAATGGCACCTCCATCCTTCCCGTCGTCGTCCAGCCCGATGTCTCCTGCAAGTTCTCCCCCGTGAACTCTGGCTACCCCGCCTGCCTTGACCGCTCCTCCCGGCGGTGCCCCTCGGCAGTCTCCACCGCCTGTTCCGCCTCTCCCTCGCCGGATCCCATCTCCACTACGACCCTCGTCGTCTCCCGTCTCCCTCGTCGGATCCCGTCTCCAGCCGTGATTGGCTCGTTGCGGAAGAGCGTCCCGACGCCGGTTCTGTACAAAAAAAATTGCTCCCTACCGGAGAACGCGCCGGCAACGAGCATTTTTTTTTATTTTTTTTAAAAAAATTTAACGACGGATTAGCGACGGATATTATCCATCGCTAATTTAAAATAGCGAAGGACTAGCGATGGATCATATTCGTCGCTAATCTGTCGCAAATTAGCAACGGAATTAGCGGCGGATAAGTTGTGGCACTACTTAGCGTTGAAAAATTCGCGATGAAAGTTATCCGACGCTAATCCATCGCTAAACAGTTTAGCGACTGATTAGCGTCAGATTAGCGACGGATTTAGGTTGTCGCTAATCCACAGGTTTCTTGTAGTGAGAGAAATCGGTAACTACTATTAACTAACTAATCTAGACAATTTTTAAGCTTGCATTATAACTAACTAACGAATTAAATAATGTGATTCAAAAGTAATCTAACAAAAAAATAAAACTAATATGAAGCTTCAGCCAAACACGATGCATACAAATAATATTAACTACTAAGCAAACCGATAATTGTGAAAAGATGGAAATTGGCTAAAATAACTTTAATTCTAATATAATCTAATTAAATTTAATTGAACTAATCTAACTAATCTCATTAAACTAACACTACACTAATCTAATTACTATAAAAGTGAAATCTAACGTGAATTAAAAACTATAATTAAAAATACAATACAACTATCTAATCGACTAACAATTAATGATTTCATTAAAATGATAATTAATAAATAAATATTAAATATTTAACTAAGCATTGAAATTAAAAATTCTGAGATTAAATTAACATCGACTACTGATAAGTAATAGAAAAATAAAACTAAGCTACTCAACTGGAAAAAAAAACTAACAATTTATTTTATCGATTAATCTATTCTACTATTAATTGAATAAAAACTAATCCAGGCAATTAAAATAATCAAGAACATGAATTAAATACTGAATAAACTAACCTAATACTAAAAATAAACAAAAAAGAATCATATCTAATTGACACAAATTAAAAAGATTACAAAAACCTTAATTGGCTATTTTATTTTAATCTAAATAATTAATCTAATAAATATTAAAAATAAAGAACCTATTCTAAATTAATTCTACACTAAATCTGAACCTAAACTAAATAAAATATAAAGTGAATAAGGGAAAATATCTAACTATATGCATCGATCCACTTAAAATAATATTATTGGGCACAAAATTTGAGGAAATCGGCTAAAACTAAATTAATCTATTTTATTTTTTCTTTTCTTTTTTAGTTTATAAAAACAAAACTCCTATAAACTATATGCAATGATTAAACTATGCTATATGCAATGATAAAATATTATTCATGTATTCTACAAAAAAAAAAACTAATCTAAATAATAAACTATGGAGAGACGGGGGAGAAGAAACAAACATCACGATTCGCCTCCGATAGAGGGGTTGAGAAGAAGACATGATCTTTCCTCTAAGCTACACGTACCTCCAACGATGGGGACAAGAAGAACCAACACGAGAAGATATTAGAAGCAAGAAAAGAATGAGAGAGAAAGATGAAGAGCAAAAAAGGAGAACCGGTTGGGAACGAAAAGGAGGAAGAGAAGAGAGGGAGGAAGAAACATGCACACATTTTTCTCAATAGGGAGATGCCCCCTATGGCTGAAAATTGAGTTTTTATACTAAAAAATTAGGTCACATATTTTTTCAGAAAACTCAAAATAATTTTTGAAAATTTTAAAAGAGCACTTATAAAAAAACATATTTTAGAAAGAGGACACTTCTAAACCAAATCAAATATTAGTTGACAATTCCTAAACTAATTAAACTATAAATTGAAACGTCCTAAACTAATTAAAACACTGAAAAATGCAGGAAAAGATCTAAAAATGTCATTTTGCCTTTATTTTTAATTCTGAAGCAATTTCTCAAAAATACCGATAAGAATGAGTTTTTAATGCAATTTTTTGATGAATCATGCATAGAATTGTATGAATAAAATGCAAAAATTATGCATGATCACATTGTATGATTTAATCATGATTGATAACTATGTATATGTTAACTATGTTGCATAAACTGTGGATAAATAAATTAATGTAAATATTGTTTGTTTATTGGGCATGATCAAGATTGAATGGTTTATGCATCATTTGTATAGGCATGTGAGTATATGATATGGTGTACACTTGATATTAATGAATGTGTAGTATGAGCATGAACACGACTCATGAGTCAGCTTGGGTTCGATGGAACTCTTAGGTGCCAGCGAAGTACCAAGGACATAAAAGACTGGACAACCATACACATAATCACATCATTGCCTCAAAGAGGTTGTGCTCAAAGTCACCCAGAGATGGGGTTTGAACTTTGAGTTGTTTGAATGGGTTAAAACAACCTTGTGTTGTACAATTTCTATGAGTGAAGATTGTGCTAACGAGCCCATGTACTAAAAGCACTTAAAATTAATTTATGAGCCTAATAATTAAATAAGATCCATAACCCATTCAAACTTGAGACCACTTTGGAGAGAGTGGTGATACACACAATCAATTGACCATTTTTCACTTTGAATAGCTAGGCATCATTGTTGGTCTCTAGTCTTCGATCGTAGGAGGTCGAACTACCTTGTGGCCTAGGTGGTATATCCTTAATCTCTGCAGAGTAAGAATCGATTTTCTATGGACCACTGAAAGATTATCTCGGTTATGGACCACTCAAGTGGAAACTTCGAAGGGAGTTCATAAATTTTTCTAATCGATGAGGCTAATAAAATACATGGCACAACAAACACCTCATTCGATTGGTTGAATCAGAATTAAGAACCTAAGAGTGTACTTTCAAGGTTAGAAAAGAGAAATAAATCTTTAAGTTTAGAATCGCTAGTTTTGAGACATTCTATGTATGAATTTATATTGGTTTATTTTGGATTTATGCATTGTAGCTTACATGTTTTGAAATTAATTGAAAGCATGATTGATTGTGCTAATGCATTTATGCTTGTCCTCATATGTTGTGTTGCATGCTTTATTGATATATGCAACCGTGACAATGCCTATTTCTTGCTTAGAGAGATATTTGTATTTTATGTGGTTAGTGCGACCTACTAGGATTGTGGTTTTATGTCCCTACTTAAACATTTTACAGGTAGCACTTAAGCTGGGATGATGGAGCATTGCTCGGTGGTGTCAGGAGGAAGATCACATTTTTCTTTTTCGTTAAATCCAACATTAATTTTGAATTGCTTTGTTTTTTTATTATTAAAATATAAACTCTGAATTATTTAAACATAAAATAATATTTAATTGAAAAGTTAATGCCTAGTTTTGGTGTACGTGGAGTTGAGTTATTGTAACCCGTTCAAAATTGCATTGGATTTCCAAAGATTTTATTTCGTTGTAATATTGGTGTTTAAAAAAAATAATCCTAAAAATTTTAACATCATTTTGGGGCATTATAGTGCGATGACAAAGTAAGTGATGTGATTTAAAATGGACAAAAACACGAAAAACGGCATCATTGAGTTAAAAACATATATATATATATATATATCGCTATAGCAAGGTCCAATCAACACTATAAATCGTTGTGGGTCTCGTTAGAGACCCGAAAACACTATAAATCATAGTTAAAAGACCGAAAAACACTACAAATCGTTGTGGGGCTCGTTGGAGACCCCAAAGCACTATAAATCATAGTTAAAAGATCGAACAACACTATAAATCATTGTGAGGCTCGTTGGAGACCTAAAAATACTACAAATCGCTATAGCAAGGTCCAACAACACTATAAATAGCTGTGGGTCTCGTTAGAGACCCGAAAACACTATAAATCATAGTTAAAAGACCGAAAAACACTACAAATCGTTGTGGGGCTCGTTGGAGACCCCAAAGCACTATAAATCATAGTTAAAAGATCGAACAACACTATAAATCATTGTGAGGCTCGTTGGAGACCTAAAAATACTACAAATCATAGTAGAGACTCATTAGAGACTCAAAAAAATCATAACAATAATTTGCTGAAGAATATTGCCAATCAAATAACGATTTGTTGAAGAAGTGCTACAAGAGTCATGATATGGGGGCCAAAATCAGAACATTTATAAAATCTGGATACAAGGTTCTGGTATTTAATCAAAATAAAATAGTAATTGATCATGAAAAATTCTGAAAATTTACAGGGATAAACTAGACATATAAACAAAGAGAACCCATTTTACAGAATTGAAAAATGATCTTCCATTAGGAAAATAAAATTCAAACAAAATGGATCAAAATCTGAGCCGTTAAAATGACACAGGGTGACAGGGTTATGGTTTTTGACCCGAAACTGGTACGAAAACACCATAGAAATCACTGAAATTTGGTATAAACAAATTAGATTCAATTTAAAAAACAACCTATTTTACGGATCGAAAAAATCATCTTTGGTTAGGGAGAAATCACTTCCGCAAGTTGGTCCTGATTCTGCTAAAATCCTGACGGTGCAAAATAACAGGTTTTAAATCTCGATTTTTAAAGTGAGTCAAACAAACTTAAAATGATCTGATTTTTGATGGAGAGCATGAAGACATATGCATGAAGTTGCAGTAAAAAATTTAAGTTAAAATGAGCTCTGGTTACATACAAATCGATAGATCTAAAATGCACAAGAATTCAAAGTATAATCTAGAAAGCAACTCAATATGATGAAAGCAAACTGCACATGCGTGGATGTTCAAAAATGAAATCTAATGCCTTAAAATATGAATGAATAAAAACTTTGAATCAGACTCCACAACTCTTCAAGTTGAATGATGCTACCCACGCTAGGAGGAGCCCCCAAACCCCCCTCCTGTAAGGGCAAAAACTCTAAATCAGGTTCCACAACTCATCAAGTTGAACGATGCTACAGTTAGTGTGCAGGTCAGTCGGTGTTTGATGGAGAAATGTTGGATCGTTTGTTGGATGTGCACAGAAGTAGAGAGAGAAGGGAGAGAGAGTGAGATGAGGTTTTACCCCTCTCTTGTAAGGGTAAAAACTCTGAATCAGGATCTACAACTCATTTAGTTGAATGATGATACCCACGCTGGGAGGAGCCCCCAAACCCTCCTCCTGTAAGGGTAAAAACTCTGAATCAGGCTTCACAAGAGTCAATGTATAGGTCAGTCGGTGCTTGATGGAGCAATATATGATCTTCTAATGGATGTGCACAGAAGCAGAAATAGAAGGGAGAGAGAGAGTGAGAGGGTTGATGTTCATGGCCTCCTCCAGGGGAGATTTCTTTCTCGGATAATCCTGCAGTGCAGAGACTGGGTCTTAAATAATCATCTTCGGGGCACTTAAGTCTTTACAACCACTCCTTTTCAAGAACCATCATTTTTTTTTGCACCAATGGAGGAGAGGGTACTTAAGTCTTTGCAATCTTATCAAACTCCAACGCTAATTAATGCTGACAAACATGGGTATACAAGACGCACATGCTTACATACGTGGTGCTCTTTGGGACCCCCGATCATGAGATGTAGCTAACTGCCCTGTTCGGGGGGGGAACATATAACCTGCTTTGGAGAAACGAGGGTGGTGGTGCGTTCTTTTTAAAATGAAACCCCCCTAGGGGTTTAAATAGGGAGGAGAGAGGCAGGGGGTGTCAGACATCTCCTGATTGGATCCAACCTAAATTCGACCCATTTAATTTGCTAAAGGAAGGGAGGGTGAAGCAGGTTATATGTCCCCCCCTAAACAGGGCAGTTAGCTACATCTCATGTTTGGGGGTCTCAAAGAGCACCACGTATGTAAGCATGTACGTCTCGTATCCCCATGTTTGTCAGCATTAATTAGCGTTGGAGTTTGATGCGATTGCAAAGACTTAAGTACCCTCTCCTTCATTGGTGCCAAAAAAATGACGATTCTTGAAAAAGAGTGGTTGTAAAGACTTAAGTGCCCCGAAGATGATTATTTAAGACCCAGTCTCTGCACTGCAGGATTATCTGAGAAAGAAATCTCCCATGTAGGAGGCCATGAACATCAACTCTCTCACTCTCTCTCTCTTTTCTATTTCTGCTTCTATGCACATCCAACATAAGATCTTACATTGCGTCATCAAGCACTGGCTGACCTGCACATTGACTGTTGTGGAGCCTGATTCAGAGTTTTTACCCTTACAGGAGGAGGGTTTGGGGGCTCATCCCAGCGTGGGTAGCATCATTCAACTAAATGAGTTGTAGAGTTTTTACCCTTACAGGAGAAAGGTCTTGGGGCTCCTCCCAACGTGGGTAGCATCATTCAACTTGAAGAGTTGTGGAGTCTGATTCAAAGTTTTTACCCGTACAGAAAATGGGGGGCTGAGGGCTCCTCCCAGCGTGGGTAGCATCATTCAACTTGAAGAGTTGTGGAGTCTGATTCAGAGTTTTTACCCTTACAGAAGGGGGGTCTGAGGGCTCCTCCCAACGTGGGTAGCATCATTCAACTTGATGAGTTGTGGAGTCTGATTCAGAGTTTTTACCCTTATAGGAGGAGGGTTTGGGGGCTCCTCCCAACGTGGATAGCATCGTTCAACTTAATTCATTGTGGAGTCTGATTTAGAGTTTTTGCCCTTACAGGAGGGGGGTCAGGGGGCTCCCTCCCGACACGGGTCCCGGGTGTCGTGGTCAAAAAATGCACAGGGTGTCATGATGAGAAAGACATATGTTTGTTCCAAGCAAAGTTAGAAGAAATCAATGAAAAATTCAACAGGGAGCATGTCAGAATCAAGATGTGGATGTCAAGCGATAATGATGTTGTGCAACTCAAATAACACAAAATAATAAAGGTCTGGTTTTTAGTTAAAATGGAGAATAAAATGACAATAGAAATTACTTAAAATTTACAAGAATAAACTAGACTCAATAACGAAGACACCATTTTTTACGGATTTGGAATATGACCTCCGGTTAAGGAGATATGGCCCTAACAAGTTGGTCCTAATTCGGGTAGCGATTTACAGCGATTTGCTTACTGAATAACACTATAAATCGCTATAGCGATTTGCGGAAGACACTACAAATCGCTATAGTGAGATTCAAAAACACTATAAATCGCTATAACGATTTGCGGAAGACACTACAAATCGCTATAGTGAGATTCAAAAACACTATAAATCGCTATAGTGATTTGCGGAAGACACTACAAATCGCTATAGTGAGATCCAAACACACTATAAATCGCTATAGCGATTGGCGAAAGACACTACAAATCGCTGTTGAAAAGCCGAATAACACTATAAATCGTTGTGGGGCTCGTTGGAGACCCGAAAATACTACAAATCACTGTAGGAAAGCCCGATAACACTACAAATCGCTGTTGGAAGGCCCAAAAAAAATGGTCTGAAGGGTGCTACCCCCGCCAGGGGCGGCCCCCCTTGGACCCCCCGCCCGCTGACCGCGCAGCGGAATCCGCGTCGGGGGGAGCCTCCGGACCCCTCTCCTGTAAGGGCAAAAACTCTAAATCAGACTCCACAACGAATCAAGTTGAACGATGCTACCCACGCTGGGAGGAGCTCCCAAACCCTTCTCCTGTAAGGGCAAAAACTCTGAATCAGACTCAACAACCGTTCAAGTTAAACGATGCTACAGTCAGTGTGCAAGGTCAATCGGTGTTTGATGGAGCAATGTAGGATCGTCTGTTGGATGTGCACAGAAGTAGAGAGAGAAGGGAGAGAGAGTGAGAGGGTAGATGTTCATGGCCTTCTCCAGGGAGAATTCTTTGCCTCCCTTGATTTCTTCTCTAGAGAGAGAGATGGGGTTTTACAGTGTTTTACAGAGAAACAAGAAGAAGACTTTGAAGAGTCAACATCATCCTCGACTTTCTAGATGGAGGACATGTTTGTCCTTTTTTTGAACGGAGAAAGAAGAAGACTTTGAAGAGTCAACATCATCCTCGACTTTCTGGATGGAGGACATGTTTGTCCTTTTTTTGAACTGTTTGTTTTTTCTTTTTTGAATGAAGGACATTTTTGTTATTTTCTCAAACCATCACTTTATGAGAAGAATATCAAGAAAGGGTACTTAAGTCTTTGCAACAACACCTGAGTCCGATGCAAAGTTATGTCAACATACACGGGAATACGAGCCCCATGTGCTTGTATACATGGTGCTCATTCAAAGTCCCGAACACAGACGTGGGGTTCAGTGAATCATCCGGGGGGAACATACACCACCCTTGTTGGGTTCGTCTAAATCAATAATATATATATATATATATATATATATATATATATATATATATATATATATATGAATGCGTTTTTGGATTTTGATCACAGAAGTCCAAATTCTCACAAAGACCTTATTTTAAGTTAGATTGCAAGGGTTAAGGAATGGATTAGACCCAATTGTAGATCCACTTTTAGTCTTAATGCAATTTGGTTGAGTTCTTGGTTGGGTTGGGTCAGAATAGACCCAAACCCCTAGTTATCCTTGATTGGATCTCCTATTTGGATCCAAATTCTGATGGTGTTGTCTAAGCGATGAAACCTAGCAAACATAAAAAAGTTTATCAATCCAAACCCGATCATAGTGACAAACATTTTTATCGGCAATTTCTTGTTTTTCAAAAACTCGCAAGAATTTGAAAAAATTCTATAAATCTTGCATTTTTGGCAAAATCTCGATAATAAAAAATTAATTAAAAAAATATAAAAATAACTTTATAAGAAAATATTTTTATAAGAAAATATTAATAAAAATACATGATTTTTTTTCGTGATAAATAACCGTTTAAAACGTAAATATCGCATTTAAATCATGGTATTTATGTTTTTTCATAAATCTCACGATATTTTGTAAATCTCGCAAGAAATTGCTGTTTTAAACTTTCAGGCAATTTCTCACGGTATTATCGCAAGATTTTCATAAATCTCGTGATATTTGTCACATTGAATCCGGTCAATGAGTTTCTCAAAAACAGTAACAGGAATAATCTCATATATTTTTCTAAAAAACTAGAAAATTTGCATACTTTACATTTTTAATAAGAAACTCATAATTCATGATTAGTAAAAAAAAAACTTTTTAACTATGCCTTTATGTAAATTCCTACAACTTCCTTCGACACTTCATTCTAGCTTTAACACATATAGGGCAAGTTTGCTTCTACCTCTATCAAAACCATTCTTTCAAGTTTTTCTCAAGGCATTGCAACATAAGAGAATTGTGCCGTGAGAAAGTAGAGCCGTACAGGGCATTTTGCTGAGAAAGCGAGTCACAAGTCTGACTTTGTGAATACCATTTTTCAAGGGTTTCTCAGCTTCAAGGTTGAGAAACACACATAAGTTCATTTTGTTCGCTAATGAGGAGGTTTATACTAATTTTAATTAGTAAGTTTTTTAGATTTTTTTTGAATATTAGGGATTGTTACTAAGAGTGTGCAAACAGGTCAAGTACCTGATGGGGCTGTAGTAGGACTGTCAACAGGTCGGGTCAGGGTCGACCCAGACCCGGACCTGATCATATAATTAATTAAAAGGTTTGGGTTTTCTGAAAATGAAATTCAAATGTTTTTTATTAAAAAATATATAAAATACGAGTCAGGTACCTGGCAAAAAAGCAGAGTAGAGTCTAGGGTCAGGTACCTGATAATAATCATGCCCCAAACCCGGCCTACATTTTGCTCGGGTCAGGTTCGGTTAACATTTTGCATGCCCGTACCCAAGAATTCAGGTTCAGGTCAGGTTGGGTACCCAGCCGGCAATGTGATGGTTTTGGCTGCCATGTGTGGCTGAAGCCCCAAAAGAACCGGGCGTGACTTGGTCCATCTAGGAAGCGGGCTGGGCTCAAGTACGACCAAAATAGGATTTCAATGGAGCCAGCCCGATCCACCTAGACATGGCTCGATAATGTTCAAGCTCGGGTCGCCTGGGTCTGGGCCGAGCCTTGGTTTCGTTCTATCCTGATGCCCATCCATACTACTTGTTACCAACTTAAGTAGGGAGGTGTACTGTTTGATTCGGGCCGGATGTGGCCAATACTTAATTGGACGTTGGCTAAGTGGAATTGGATTCGGGTTCACATTCATATGATAAAAAAGCTCATACAATATCCGATTTTATTCATGTAATCACATTCGGATATGCATCAAATCCAGGCACTTTGTTGGATTCGGTAGCAAAAAAACCAAAACCATATCGGCATCCAATTAAAATCAGATATGAATCTGGCTTACCAAATCTGACTAAACGGAGTCGGTTTCTGTAAAAAATCTATCTGATCCAGTGACATCCATGATGCACAAGAACCGATCATTCCGATTTATCGTATCGCCCGAGAAAAAAACCCGATTCGAATATCCTACAAGAACAAAAAATCGCACCCATTTTCGAACGCGATGGTTCCCTCCCTCTCCGACTGCAACCAATCGAGGAGAGGTGAGCCCAAATCCATCATGGCCTGAAGCAGAGGACGCGCGCATGGCGGAACGGAGAAGAGGAGAGACTGAGAGGGGTCTCACTGCCCACCAATCCACCCGCAGCAGATCCCCTAGATCGGAGAGTGCCCCCCATCCAAGCAACGCCTCCGGCAAAGAAGTCGAATCCTTCACCCCTTCGACCTCCGGCGATACCAACAAAAGACGACCGTCAAGATCCGTGAATGCGCTCCGCGAGAGGAACACCAAACGCGAGGAGAACACGAACAGGAACGAGCTCGATGTCGGGAAACCGACGAGGAAACCGCTCAGAAGATCTCCCAGATTAGCTCTTCCGGGTGAAACCCAGATGCCCAATTGCAGAAATTCCGACAGTTCTCAAAGAAGAAGGTCTCCGAGGTTCGGCCCCGTGATTGCCCGGGAGGAAAACGAGGACGAAGGGAATGCAGTTGTTGCCGGCGTGGTGGTGTCTAGCGATGTGGGGGAAGAGAATCAGCTCCTCAGAAGATCTTCGACGTTCGCTCTTCTGGGAGAAACCCAAATGCCCAATTGCAGAAATTCCGAGAGTTCGCGAAGAAGAATGTCTCTGAGGTTCGACCCCGTGATTGCCCGGGAAGAAATCAAGGAGAACGAGGGGAATGCCGTAGATGGTGGCACAGTGGTGGCTAGCAATGTAGGGAAAGAGAAGGATGGGAAGATGGACGGGAGAGGTGCAAAGGGTATTTGTGACGGAACCAACCAAATATTTCTCAGAAGTTCTCCAAGGTTTGCTCATCAGGACAAAATTGAAAGACCCATTTGGGGAATTTCGGAGAATATGCCGAAGAGAAGGTCTGCGAGGTTCGTCCATGGTGTTTCTGATGAAGACAACAAGGAGAATGAGGTTAAAGGCATGGTGGGGTCTGGGAATGTCAAGGAAGACAAGGAGAAGAACAAGATGAGAGAGACGACTGGTATTCGTTCGGATTTTTCCGCCACTAAAGGCGCAGGAGGAGTGAGAGGGAAGATGAAAGAAATGGACGAGAACAATGAATTCAAGTGTTCCCGTTGGCGAGCTCCAGACAAGGAACACGCCGAAAATGCAAATGTGATTGCAGAGGAGTCTAGGCATCAAGGAAGAGGAACGGAGTGGAGGAGGGAAGAAGAAATCAATGCTTCTTCAGATCTTTCCAAGGCCCGAGGAGGACGAAAGAAGAGACTGAGGGAAGAGAATGTTGAAGGTTCTAAGAGAGAAGCATCTGAGGAAGATATAAGCGTTGAAGGGTTTGTTAAGAGAAAATGTGGGACTCTTTTGGGTGGTTGCAGTTTTCTTGGATGGTCAAAGGATCAAGAAGAGGCATTGGAGAGAGCTTACTGGATAACCAAACCTTCTCCTCATTTTTGGAAGGAGGTTGCTAAGACGGTGAGTTTTCTGTTTCATACAATTTTCTAGTTGGAAAGTGTTGATTCTACTGTGTGTGTGTGTGTGTGTGTGTGTGTGTGTGTGTGTGTGTGTGTGTGTGTGTGTGTGTGTGTGTGTGTTTATTTTAATTTTCTTTCGTACTGCGTAATCATTTGTTATTTTGAATTCATTTGTTTTCTGTTTTAATAGCTGAGCTTGTTTTCTTAATGTTAAATCTGTTGGATAAGGCACTGCTCACTCCTACCTAATGGGAACGTAAGATCTTCTCTGGAGATTTCACCGTTTCTGCAGATAAGGGCTCGGCTGTTGGGATAAGGATCAACCGGTGGTGAGGCTATAGGGTTATCCCAATCCCTATCGCCTTTGTCTTTCTCTCTTATGTATATATTGGTGTAACCCCATATACTGCGTATCACTTGTGGAATGGAGATTGGATGCATGCCTTCCGTGGACCTAGGCTCTTAGGGCCGAACCACGTAACTTTCTCTCACTCTATCTCTCCCTTGGAGGGTGGTGCGTGTTCTCCCCGAAACACAAATTCGCGTGTTCCGGTGTGTACAGAGGAATATCTTGGGACCCACGATAATTCATATGCCAATGTTGCCCACGATGACTTTATAATAAAATAACATATAAAAAAGGTAGATATGCTTTTGACGAAAATGTCCTCCGATAAGATAGATATGCGTTGGATGAAAATGTCCTCTCGCTCCTCATAAATAGATTTGCACGTTTCGCCTTTGTTTTTAGCTTGTGTTACAACACATGGCCGCCTTCTCGTTCCTACCCGATGAGTTGTGGAGCCTGATTCAAAGTTTTTGCCCTTGCAGGAAGGAGGGTCCGGGGGATCCCCCGGCGCGGGTCCTACTGCGCGGTCAACGGGCAGGGGTCCAAGGGGGCGGCGCCCCCCGAAAGAAAATTTTTTTGGGCTTATGTTTGACACTCAGTTTCTTATGGATCAGACCCAACTTGTTTAGGTTTAGGGTTGTCGCCCTTGCCTTGTATAAATTCTTTCTTTTCTTTCTCTCTTGTAACTGTTGAAAAGAACAATAAGATTTTTCTCTAAGCGGTCGTGGTTTTTTTTATTCTCTCTCTGTTGAAAAAAGCGATTTACATGAGAAATCAAATTAAAGAGTAGCGATTTACAGTAGAAATCAAATCAGAGAGTAGCGATTTACAGTAAAAATCAGATATTAGAGTAGCGATTTACAATAAAAATCAGATAAGAGAATAGCGATTTACAATAGAAATCAGATCAGAGAATTGCGATTTACAGTAGAAATCAAATCAAAGAGTAGCGATTTGTAGTAGAAATCAAATCAGAGAGTAGCTGTAATAACCCTGATTTTTATCAACTAAATAAATGTAGACTTTAAGTCATTAAGGTAATACACGAATATTTTATGCTTTTAATTATTTATTCGTAATTGGATCTTAGATAACCTATTTGGATCCTTGAAGTAAATCGGATTTTTATGAGACAATTTCTATAACACTTTAGTGAGAATTGAGGCGATGTTCGGATCCATAATATTGCATTTGGATCTTCGATATCAGAACTTCAAATATTAATCTGGATCCTTGAATTGAAATCATAGAGATCAATGTACATTTAGCTGGATCCATAATAATTCATTTGGATCCGTAGTTCTAAATCAGAGTATGATCAAAACTTCAGATTTCTGGATCCGAATTTATTAAAAGGATTGACGAAGCACAGTGGATCTTGGATCCATATTAATTTATGTTAATTTTTGGATAACGTAAATGGATCTATATTAACCTATGAAAGATCCACAAGATCGTATTGAAGAATAAACCAAATGTATTAAGAATATAATACTTTACCGCCTAAGAAAGAGATCCAGATCCACGAACGGATCCGGATAAGTCGAATAAGGATCCATAAAGGAACCATATATAGGTATAATAGTATATATATGTATATATATATAAATAAACATATCGCGTGGATCCATAGTTGGATCTATTTGGATCCGACCTTCGGATCCACTCCGTAAAGTTGTCACGGATCCACATCGCTTGAGGGACATGGATCCAACACGTGGTTGGATCCCGGGTCTCGGATTTGGACCCCGGCCCGCACCCTGCATAATGGAAAAAAAAAAGAAAAGAAAAGAAGAAAAAGGCAACCCGATATGGGTTGCCCGATAAAACACAAAACAAAGAGAAAAAGGAAAGTTAGGGTTCAGTGTGAACCCTAACTGATATCGCATGGGAGGGGGTGGGCCGGAGAGCAGCCGCCGGGGGCGAGGGTAACGACCTCCCCCATTTTCGGGAGGCCACCCTTCTACTAAAGAGGGATCCAGGACTCCTCTTCCTCCCGTTTCCTGCTCTCATCTCCCTCTCTGTTTCACACCGCCCCGCGCAACAGCAAGCCGTCGGCGCCGGCGATCTGGTTCTTGCGACAACGGCCACCTCATGTGGTTTCTTACGCCGGTCAAGGTAGGACCTCTGTGCTTTTCTATTGGGTATTGAGAGTGTCGAGCATGTTGAAGTGGGTTACGGGGAAGCCCTAACTCGAGCGACTGGGGTCCCTCTGATTTTCGGTCGCCATGGAACCCTGGCTCATGGCTGACGGAAACCCCGAAGTCGGAGTTGGGGGTTTCGACAACTGCGAAACCCGATAGTTGGAAATTAGGGAATCCGAAATCCCAAACCCCTGATTTGGGAAATTTTGGATTTGTTCCACCATTAAAAGGTAATTGGCTTGTGTATTCTGCCAAGTATGGAAGGGGTTTTTCCTTGGATGAGTTCGATTTCTGAAGAGAGTAGATGACTTGAAGTCATGGAAACCGAGATTTTTCCGGTCTCCCTGAGTGGTGGTCTTCGGAGATAGTTTTGTTCGATAGGCCGAAGGGTAGACGAGCTACCTGGTGATTGCTGCGTGTGCTTTAATTTTTCCATGCACATTGTATCTCAACAAGTCGTTATTAGTGTCCTTGCCTCTAAGATTTATCTGTGATGGATAGCATGCTTCGGGAAATCCCAGTTAAAGTAGGACTCAGTATTTTTTTCATGGTTCAGTTGAGGCAGTTTTACCACGTTATCATTAGTAGTCTGTCAGGTTTCCTTTTTGTTCTCTCCTGTCATGGTGCTGAAATGAATTGTCTTTTACTTAAGGTACACTGATAAATAGGTTATTAGTAGGAATTGAATTGTTGTATGGATCCATGGCAAAATTGTGTTTCTAAGTTAAGTTCGGGGCCCAAGCTGTACGCCACACACTGTTCCGATTCCGGTCATTCGCTGTGATTTTCTGTACGTAGGGTAACAGGAATAACATGTATGTATAAGGTAGGTTAGGATTATGCGATGAACTTGGAAAAAAATGCGTATGCTTGGGTAAAGTGATGCATGGTTAAGTGCACTACAGATTCCTATACATGCTGAATTATTAGATGGAATCACTTGTGTTTTAATTAATTGTTAAATTGCTGCAAATGTACTAATGAAATACATATAAACACACACACACACACATATATATATATATATATATATGTATATTTTTGTGTTATCATAATGACAAGAATGTGGGTTTGCAGTTGGATCAGAACATGTGCATATTCCTTTTGATTTTCACATGAGTAATCAATGACAACTTAACTGCTTATTATAATGATTTTCGATTTCACATAAAGCTGCCTGTACTCCATAATTCCAAAGGTCATGTTAACTGCCTGTTATTATGATATTTTGTTTTATATGAAATTTCATATTTAATCTGATGTTACTGTCTAGTTAGCTGCCTATTATGATGAGATTCTGTATCATAGGAAGCTGCATATTTAATTGATGCCTGTGTAACTGTACACTAAGCAAGGGCTCAACCTCTCCTATTAGGTTGCATGTCAAGCTGATCCTTAATGTTCTTTTTTATGCATAATGAGGGGCTATTCGAGTTACTACTTAGCTGTATAGTGAAAGTCTGGATCTTATTGGAACAACCATGGGAGTGGTTGATATAGGTGTTTATTAGGTGGAATCAACATTTTTAGTTACCATATGGGGATTTGTGATTTTCTGTTCAGGATATTAAGCTGCATGCAAATTTGGTGTTCAACTGCATAAGTAACTTGTATATTCAGTTGATATTTAGTTGCATATTAAGTTACACAATTTATGATGTTAAATGGCATATTTCTTAAAAAGTTCCAATGCCCATTACATGTATATCATCTAGAAGGTGCAAGTGGCTGGTAAGATGCTTATTCTCCAATGTCCATATGCATGTTAAACTGTATATTTTTCTGAAGTACTATTGCCTAACACTACATACTTGTTGAAAGTATCAAATGCCAACTAAGTTGTATATCTTGTGGAATGTTCAAATGAGAATGTGTGGAGAAAAGTATTTAGTTATATTACCAAATCTCTAGGATTACACTGCATGCTCAATAAAGGACACCAACAATGTTTTTGCTTGTTGGCAGAGTTTTTAATACATGCCACCCTGTGTTGGGATGTCACAAGTCAAAACCTAATGGTACGTTGTGGCAATTTGCAATTGAAGAATAAATAAATAAATAATAATGATGAAGAATGATGATCTGGTAACCGAACCTATGGGTCGGTTTGTGGTGGGCATATGAATGTCAAGCCAGTGTATTGAGGGTCCTGCATAGACCATCGAAGTTATGATGTGAATCCACATGAAAATGAAAATATAATATTGTTGTCCGACTGGTTTAAAGGCACCGGAGCATTCGTGCTTGACTGGTTTAAAGACACCGGAGCACTTTGAGTGGGTTATGCAATCAATATGATAAAGGATTGGGACGGTTTTATACGCCTTGGTAAAATGACTAAGGTTGTGAATTCTACTGCTATGATAGTAGAAGGAAGTTGGGGAAATGCCCTATACTTCGGGAAAATAATTAAATGAAAAGATTAACCCACTCAGATTCGGGCTTACCTTGGAGAGGGTAGGTGGTACAAAACTCCGGGGACGTGTTTAACTGTTTCGAGCTAAAGTGACTCGTTGGTCCCCAGTCCTCGGAGTTAGGGGACCCAGACTACCAATATGTCCTAGGTGGTAGCTCTTTGTTCTTCTGCAGAAGTTAGGGATGCATCCTGTGTTTTGGTTTTGGCCTTTGAGAGGTTCTCTCGGTCACTGACCGCTCCCTTGGGATTTCAGTCTCAGTTAGAATGTTCGGGTTAATAAAATACCCTTGAATAATATACCCCCGAACGTTTTCTTCTGAGATGGTTGCCTTGGCCCGTGTGTACCCGCGGGATAAGAAAAGATAAACATCAATTAAAACAGTTAGGTAACACTGTGATGGAGTCATTAAAGAGACATTTGCATATTTTTCAGCATGCTTTATATTCAGTGCTTGTGATGAAACGACATTCTAAAATGGGCAGATACGAGATACTTGAATACATATTGGGGATATTACATAGATGTTATGCATGTTCCTGATAGTGCTGTTACAGAATATGCTTTAATTGCTTAATACTTTACTTGCTTAACTGTTGTAGTTGCATAACATGCTTTTCTTGGTTATTTATAATTGTTGCATAACCCACTTCTCTACTTAGTTATATGTCTGTTATTGCTATTGCATCGCCTTCTATATGTGCTTTTGTATTGGCTGAAAATCACCACGACACCCACATCACCTACTTGACACATGATATACCTGCAAGAAAAATTACAGTTTTTCCTACTTAGACGTGGTAGTCTAATTCCAATCAATTTACTATTTTTCAGGTGAAGAATAGGGTTTATGAGCGGCTGCGGGATGAGGCATCAGATCGAGATTTTTGGATTTATTGTTCCAGGGATAGTTTGCGTTCTTCTTATAATTTTAACTTTGATGATTTTCATTGATAAATGGAATGAAATAAATGTGTTGGGTTTTCTCTCCACCGTAATGTCTCGAAATACTTAACCCTATATTATTTCTTGTTTCCGCTGGTTAAAAAAAAAAAAAATTCCTCTTAAATTTGGGTTAAAATTTTGGGGCGTTACAGTAGAAATCAAATCAGAGAATAGCGATTTACAGTAAAAATCTGATTTGTATTGTACATCGCTATTCTCTGATTTGATATCTACTGTAAATCGCTACTCTTTGATCTGATTTATACTGTAAATCGCTACTCTCTGATTTGATTTCTACTGTAAATCACTACTCTCTTATCTGATTTCTACTGTAAATCGCTGCTCTCTGATTTGATTCATACTGTAAATCGCTACTCTCTGATTTGATTTTTACTGTAAATCGCTACTATCTGATTTGATTTCTACTGTAAATCGCTACTCTTTGATCTGATTTTTACTGTAAATCGCTACTCTCTGATTTGATTTCTACTGTAAATCGCTACTCTTTGATCTGATTTTTACTGTAAATCTCTTCTCTCTGATTTAATTTTTACTGTAAATCGCTACTCTCTTATCTGATTTCTACTATAAATCGCTACTCTCTTATCTGATTTCTATTGTAAATCGCTATTCTTTGATTTGATTTCTACTTTAAATTGCTACTCTTTTATCTGATTTCTACTGTAAATCGCTACTCTCTGATTTGATTTCTACTATAAATTGTTACTCTCTTATTTGATTTCTATTATAAATCGCTACTCTACTCAGTTTGACGTTGTCATCATTATCTCTGCTGTAAATTGCTATTCTCTGTCTACTCAGTTCGACGTTGCACCCTCGTATCATGATGAACAATAGACAGAATGTTGATTTTCGGCAGGGAAGGGGCCGAGCCCCTTCCTGTTTTCAGCAGGGGAGGGGCGGAGCCCCCCCTATCGCTCTCTTGTTGGGTCGACAAGGGAGGGGCTGAGCCCCCCCTGCTCCCTCTGTTTTCGGCTGGGGAGGGGCCGATCCCTCCCTGCTCCCTCTGTTTTCGGCAAGGGAGGGGTCGACCCCCCCCCCCCCCCCCCCCCTCTCTCTCTCTTGTTGGGTCGGCAGGGGAGGGGTTGAGCCCCCCCTACTCCCTCTGTTTTCGGTAGGGGAGGGGTCGAGCCCCCCCACCCTGCTCCCTTTGATTTCAAGGGAGGGGCCGAGCCCCCCCCTCTCGCTCTCTTGTTGGGTCGGCAGGGGAGGGGCCGAGCCCCTCCCTATTTTCGGCAGGGGAGGGGCCGAGCCCCCCCTCTCGCTCTCTTGTTGGGTCGGCAGGGGAGGGGCTGAGCCGCCCCTGCTCCCTCTGTTTTCAACAGGGGAGGGGGTCAAGCCCCCATCCCTGCTCCCTCTTATTTCAGGGGAGGGGCTAAGTCCCTCCCTGTTTTTGGCAGGGGAGGGGCAGATCCCCCCTCCTTGCTCCTGATTTTATTATATATAATATATATATATATATATATTATATATATATTTATATCAAGATATTGTCTGTATAATTGATTTGAAATTTTGAATGTATTTTTTTTGTGTTTTCAGGATAAAAATGATGGATAAAAGGAAATGACTTGCGTCATCCTCATCCCAACATGTGAGTTCTGCTGCTAGTTTTGCTGATAGTTGTAGTAGGATTGATGATGTGGGGCCACTATGGGTATATGTAGATAAACTTGCAAAAACTGGAGAAGGAGGTGGTGGAAACAAGAGATTTCAATGCAAGCTCTGCGAAAGAGATTTTGTTGGGTCTTACACAAGAGTGAAGGCTCATTTGTTGAAGATACCAGGACATGACATTTCAGGATGCAAAAAAGTTGATGTGGCAATGCGAAGAAAATACAAGAAGAATATGAGAAGAGAAAGACAATGACCGATTCTTGTGCATTTAGTGTGCCATTTGCAAGCCACCAAGAAGACGCTGAAAAGAAAAGAAAAGTCAATGTAGGAGGTAGAGGAACGATACAAGCAATATTCAATACATATGGAAGAGAAGAATTGGATAAAAAAGTTGGGAGATATTTTTATTGTAGTTCACTCCCATTTAATGTGGCTAGAAATCCTTATTGGAAGGATTTAGTAACATCCTTGACAAATTGTAATTTGAGTGACTATGTGCCTCGAAGTTCAGAAAAAAATACGAACCACACTTCTTGCAGAAGAGAGGGCAAATGTGAAGAGGTTGCTGGAGATTAAAAAATATTTATGGGAGCAAAATGGAGTTTCTATTGTGTCTGATGGATGGACAAATATTCAAAGACGTCCACTGATCAATTTCATTGCTTATTCGCTTAGTGACCCAATATTCTTGAAAGTAGTTGATGCATCTGGGGAATATAAAAATGCAGAGTATTTGAAGAGGTTGTTTATAGAAGTCATAAAAGAAGTGGGTGATCAGAAAGTGGTACAAATTATTACAGATAACACTCTAGTTTGTAAAAGTGCAACGTTGAGTTTGGAGAGTGAGTACCCTCATATTTTTTGGACTCCCTGTATAGCACACAACTTAAATCTGGCCCTAAAGAGCATCTGCAACCTCAAAGAAGAAGAAAATTTACAAGCATATGCTTTATGTTCATGGATTGAAGATTTAAAAAGAAATGTCAAAAGCATTAGGAATTTTGTTGTTAACCACCATCGTGCTAATGCTATATTTAATAGGCATTCTGACATGAAATTGTTGAAGGTCGCTGAAACACATTTTGCGTCAATCATTGTGATGATGAAGATGATTAAAAGAGTGAAGAATGCTTTGGTTAACATGGTGACTGATGAAAATTGGACATTCTATCATGCTGATGATGATATCAAGGCTCAAGAAATTAAAAAATTCATTCTTGATGATGAGTTTTGATACAGAGTGATATACTTCCTTCAATTTACGCAACCTATTTGGGAAATGTTAAGAGAAGTTGATAAGGATGAGCCCATGCTTCACAGAGTTTATGAAATGTGGGATAATATGATTGAAAAAATACAAGCTATAGTTTTCAAGCATGAAGAAAAAAATCCTACATTGGATGATTAAGAATTTTTTAATCATATTCATTCAATTTTAGTCAGAAGATGAGATAAGAGCAATACTCTTTTACATTGCATGATACATTCTCTTAATCCAAAATATTATGCAAATAAGTGACGGGCTGATGGTATTGGTCGTGTCCCTCCAAATTTATACCCAAAGCTATCAAGACATAGAAATATGTGTATGACAAGACTTTTTCCAGAAGCATATCTTCTACATCAAGTCACACAAGAGTTTGAAAAATTTTCATCTTCGAGATTATATAGACCGACATTATTCGCGAGAGAAGAGGATAATATACATCCTATCACATGGTGGTCAACATTTGGATCAGAAACACCTATTCTCCAACGTCTTGCATTAAGATTGCTATCGCAGCCTGCTAGTTCATCTTGTTGTGAAAGAAATTGGAGCACATATTCTCAAATCCACAACATGAAGAGAAACAAACTCACCAGCAAGCGTGCAGAGGATTTAGTATATGTTCATTCAAATCTTCGATTACTTTCGCGAACCAATGATGAATACATATACTAATTTGCTCTCTTAGTTATTTGATTATTTTTTAGTTTTTCATTTAAATATACTTGTATTGTATTTAACATTTTCAAATTGAGTTTATAACACAGACAAGGAACATCTAAATTTTGGGATGTAAACCCAGAAGAGTGTGACTTCGAGGGAGAGCATGATTTCAACATAATAAAATGGATTTAGCTGAGCCCAGTATTCCTTTTAATGATGCATTTGATGATGAAGAAAAAAATTATTAAGATCCATTATTTCATCAGGATATACTTTGGTATTTAATTAAGTTCTTTTTTGCTTTATTTTTTTATTGATATTTAGGTTGATTTATGTAATTGATTTACTTATTTGATTGATATTTAGGTTGATATATTGCATGCATGATGAATGATATTATGACAATGTTAATTGTTAAAACTTCAAAATATATATATATTTACATTTTGGCCCTGCCGCACCCCCGCACCCAAGGTTTTTGAAAGTGCCGCACCCACACCCGCACCCGCACCCGCACCCATGTGACATAGGCGACCACTGACTGATATTTCTTTTCCCAGTTGAGATATTCTGCATTTTTGACATATACAATTGAGATTGTCCCCTTTATCATCCTTCTCTTCTCGTGCAACAAATTCCAGTGGAGCTAAAGCGGTTCCATCTAGATGACCTAAGAGACCTTGGCTCTTTATAAAAGGAATGATCTGTCTTTTCCAAATCAAGAAGTTTGAGGTGGTCAACTTTTCAGAAACAAGCTGATTGAGAAAACTCGAAGAGAGACCAGATTGGGAAGAATGGGAGGAGTCCATAGCTTAAAGTTAACAAGGTGTTCACGAGATGCACAGTCCACTGCTTGAGAAACTTGCTGGTCGTCCCTTCCAGCCTTTTTTTTGCTATGATAAATGCAGGAAAAAGGGAGCAGAACAGCTCACACTGAACAAACTTTAATAAATCGCAGATGGGAACTATGCTGGTTCAAGAACAAAGGGTTTCGTGAATATGAAATTTGACATCAGGTGTATTTCATGCACAACAATTTGCATACATAACGATTTACAGGCACAACGATTTATAGGCACAACAATTTGTGGACACAACGATTTGTAGGCATAACGATTTGTAGGCACAACGATTTGTAAACACAACGATTTGTAGGCACAACGATTTGTAGGCACAACGATTTGTTGGCACAACGATTGTAGGCACAACGATTTGTGTGATTCAACAATAAAGAAATATGGTATTCCAGATCTGATATTGATGGATGATCAGATCCGATGATTTCAGACAAGGTTTGGCAGAAATAGGAATTGCGAGACTAAGAATATTCACGATCAGATCTGAGTATTTCAGATCTGACAGAATGAGGAAGTGTGAGACAGAGAATATGCACAATCAAGAAAATTTGGGATCTGACGCAAGGATTGAATATTTCAGGTCTGACGCATGTACACGATCAGATCTGAATATTCAATACGAATCGTGAGACGAATAGAAATAAGAACCAAAGTCTTTTAGGTCTAATGCAGATTCACATCAAATCTGAATATTCAGGCACAAAGAATAGTAGAGAAGGAGTAAATGAAAGAAAGAAGAAAAAGATGGAAGAAAAGTGTGGAAGAAGAAAACCTCTTGATTGGATGCAGGTCGATCTCTCAGGTCAGACCTTCTTGAAGCAGCTTCGAAGTCCTAGATGGATCTCTGCTCTGATACCATGTTAGATTTCACTAGGATCTGTCACACGTGAAAGAGAGATGAAAGAGAAAGGAGTTGCGGCTGAAATCGTGACCTGAAACATGTATATATATCCTTCGTTTACAGTATGGGTTGGGTCTGATATATTATCCAGACCCGGAATACAAAATAACAAATACAAGTAAAGAATACATAGACAAATAGACTTTTTCAAATTTTTCATGAGGACGAAACACATCGAGCTCGACTGTCACTACATCAGGGAAAAAGTCCAATATGACTTTGCACACAAATGTATCGTTCTTAATGGCTGCGTGAAATCTGCATCATCTTTTAACATCAGTTAGTTATTTTTTAATTGTCCATTCTGTTCTTAGCCATTTACCTCCATCAAGCCTATAAGTCTTCTGAAACGCTTGCATTACTGACATGGTTTGGGGTTTATGAAGTAAAGAAAGAATGGAAAGCATACCTATTCACTTGCTTGATTATAGATTAGGGAAATCATACCATAACATACACAGAAGAATGTGTGTATTGTTGGAGTTCTCTGGTCAAGAGACGTCAAAATAATTTTTTTCACAAACAGATCCATATGAAAATGATGCTTATGATGTAAATTTCTAAATGGTAAGAGTGTCCTTTCAAACTCTTTATAAGTTTTCCAATTCACTTGATCATCAAACTAGGAAAATTAACTGTTGCTTTACACATAAAAGAATGATTATATTAGATTGTTTTGCCAGAGTAGTCTCACCAAGGTATGTTCAATGGAAAAACTGAACTAGCTGGCAAGTAGGAAAATAGCACCTATGCTATAAATCTATACAAAAAATAAGAACCCCATCGAGCTATATATAAACCAACCAAATTATGTTGTTTATGGCACTCAATTATCTCATGGAAGTAACGTCATTACTGGAGAGAACAGTCTTTTGTTGACTTGCAGGAAGCCAACTGATATTTAGCACCACATTAGAAGTAAATCTCAATTTCTATTACAAAAAAATCTCAATTTCTTTATAAAACAGTTATCATGCTAGCAAGCTACATCAACTAATGTGGATTGCTCACATGCATAACAAGTATAACCCTAACCCTAGTTGCTGAATTTGAAAAACTTCAATGAATGTCTGCTTTAGAATGTGTTAAGCATATGTCAAGTTATGCATCAGAGGGATTTACTCTCATTCCCTCGTCCCTTCCTCCTAGATTGAAAGGTTCGACTTTGATCGGAAAGCATGCATGTGATTTCTACTATTTTTAACTCATGTACTTTCAGTAATGAAACTTTTTCCCTTGAGAATGGCTTAGAATGTGGTACCAAATTCTTTGCTTTGGGTTGCAGCATGTGGCCTACATCTTGATATTGGAGTCGAAGGCATTACTAGGCATCATGTATGTAATAAAACAAGGTACAATAGAACAATAGAGAAACAAACACAATGCCAACAAAGAGCTTTAATAAACTCACTTAAAGTTGGTCACTAATGGACCAAATACAATCTCAAAAGAGATAAAAATACCAAACAACACAAGAGGCATACAAGCCTATAAGATGAGAAAAAACTCTAGAGAAAACCCTCAAATGCTTCTAAAAGCATTGAGGAATAACAAGGGAGTGAGGCTCTATTTATAGAGCCTCACTCCAACACATGGGAGGCAGTCCAACTCTTTGGACTGCTTTCCAACAATCATTATTATGACTGTTGGGTGACAATCTGTTGTGCCTAAGCTGTATGACAGTTTATTTATTTATTATAATGTTAAATTACATTTCAGTCCCTAGTGGACTGTACTATATGATAAAAGATAAAAATACCCTTATTGGGTATTTGGATACAATTTTATCTTTAACACTCCTCCTCAAACTTATGGGGAAATCACCGAAAGTTTGCTAAGAAGATACAAAAATTGAGGTAGTGGAAGCGCTTTGGTGAAGAAGTCTGCAATCTGAAATTCGGACTGAACATATGGAAATGTAATGGCCCCCTTCAAATATTCTTCGCGAACATAGTGACAATCCATCTCAATGTGTTTTGTTCGCTCGTGAAATGTGTGATTGCTGGCTATATAGATGGCACTTTTATTATCACAGCATAGCTTTGAAGGTTTTGAGACATCAACACCCATATCGGAAAGTAGTGCTCTCATCCACACAACTTTAGTGGTTGTGGTAGCCATTGCCCTGTACTCAGCTTCCGTAGAGGACAAAGACACTTTCTGTTGTTTTTTGCATCGCCAAGAAATGAGAGAATCACCTAAAAATACACAAAAGCCAGTAGTTGAGTGACGGTTATTGGGATCTCCTCCCCAGTCAGAATCAGTGTAAGAAATAAGACTTAAAGATGAGGAAGAGGATAAAAATAGTCCTTTAGATATAGTTTTCTTGATATATCAAACTATTCTTAATACTGCACTCATGTGGACGGTTGTGGGCGCATGTTCAAATTGACTTGCAGAATGTACGACATGCGCAATATCTGGCCTTGTAATGGACAGGTACATCAACGATCCAATAAGTTGTCGATAAGGGGTTGGATCATCTAATAATACTCCATCTTCAGCTCGCATTTTCGCATTTATTACTTCAGGAGTATCAGCATATTTTGTGTCCGTGATTCCTGAACGCTCAACAATATCAGCTGCAAACTTGATTTGAGATAAAATATATCCTCTTGGTGAGTAGGCTACTTCAATTCCTAAAAAGTATCTCAAAAAACCAAGATCAGTCATATCAAAAGATTTTTTAAGCAAAATTTTAATATCTTCAATTTTCTTTTGATCATTCCCTGTGATGATCATATCATCAACATACAAAAGAAGAATGATCAATGAGGTACCTGTAGATCTCACAAAAAGAGTAGTGTCAGTGTAACAAGATTTAAATCCAAGTTTTAATATCGTACCACTGAACCGATCATACCATGCTTTAGGAGCTTGTTTAAGCCCGTATAGGACTTTTTGAAGACGAAGGACCATGCCTTTTTCAATAGACAGACCAGGGGGAGGATCCATATATACTTCTTCATTTAAGTTTCCATTCAAAAATGCATTTTTAACATCTAACTGATATATCGGTCATTTTCGAATGGATGCTATAGCAACTAGAGTTCTAACTGTAGTCATACGAGCTACTGGGGCAAAGGTTTCTTCATAATCTATACCATATTCTTGGGAATATCCTTTTGCAACAAGTCTTGCTTTATATCTCTCAAGAGACCCGTCACTTTTTGTTTTAATTTTAAACACCCATCTACACCCTATTGTCTTCTTTCCGATAGGAAGAGGTTAAATTGCCCAAGTGTGAGCCTTGTGTAATGCATCTAATTCAATTTTCATGGCTTCAACCCATTAGTTTATATTCTTGGCCTCGTTATAGTTGGATGGTTCATGATAGGAATGAATGACTAGAAGACATGCCCTGTAGTTTGGTAAGAAGGATTCATATAAGACAAACCTACTTGGAGGCCTATGTGTTCGTTCTGACCTTCTAACACTAGTTTCTTCAGTATTTGTTAATTGATTATATCTGTCAAGGGCACATGGATGCTCTCTAGTATTTCGTCTAGAGTATTGAAGAAGATCTTGAGATGGTTCACTACTTGAGTCATTAATAGACTCGAAGGTTTCAATATCATTACTAATACCTTTATTGGGTAACAAATCAAATAAGAAAGCATACTCGGATTCTTTCTTAGGAACTTCAAAATCAAATCCACTGTCATTTTCTAGAAAGATAACATTTCTAGAAACATAGAGTTTATCATTTATTTTATCATAACATCGATATCCTTTTTGATTATTAGCATAACCAAGAAAGACACATTTTATGGCTTTAGGAGAGAGTTTGCTATATTTTTCAAGAAGCACGAAGCATTTACAACCAAATACCCTTAGCCTTTTTAAATCAGGAGAAATTTTAAAGAGTTTTTCAATAGGAGACTTGTTTTCTAAAGTTTGAGAAGGCATTCTATTTATCAGATAGACTGCGGTTAGGGCAGCTTCAGCCCAAAATTGCTTTGGAATTTCTTTTGAAATAAGTAGGGTTCTAGTAGTTTCAATGATATGACGATGTTTTCTTTCAGAAATCCCATTTTGTTGAGGTGTCCTAGGGCATGATTTTTGATGCATAATTCCATGATTTTTTAGATATAATTGAAATTCATTTGAAAGAAACTCTACTCCAGAGTCGGAGCGGAAGACTTTAATATTTGTTTTAAATTGATTTTTAACTAGATTATGAAAGTTTTTAAAACATGAAAAAACTTCGGATTTGAGTTTTAGAAAGTAAATCCAAGTATGTCTACTAAAATCATCTATAAATGTAACATAGTACGAATAACCACCTTTTGACATAACAGGGGCGGGACCCCACACATCCGAATGCACTAATTCAAAAATTTTATGTGTCACAGAGGTTCTAGACCAAAAAGGTATCATTTGCATTTTTCCAAGTATACAATCTTCACATACAAAATTTTTATCTTTATAAATTTTTTTCAAAAATGGAAAAAGAGATAATTTGGATATACTTGGGTGTCCTAATCTTTTATGCCAAAGATCTATATTAATGTCTTTGACATGATTACAAAACGAGTATTTTGGTAAACACAGGAAATCCATGTAGTAAAGGTCTCCTCGTCTATGGCCTTGCCCAATCAGCTTCCCTGACTGAAGATCCTGCACCCAACACGCCTTAGATGAGAAGAATACTTTACAACCATAGTCAACAATTTGAGAGACCGAAAAAAGATTCAAATCTAGTTTGGGAATGACTCTCACTTTTGGAACAAAGATTTTTTTTGAAATATCATCAAGGTTTCCTAAGCTTTTGACTTTTAAAGAGGTACCATCGGCAGCTGACACACATGAAAAATATGAATTAGTGCAATCAGATAATAGAGACTCATTATGAGTCATGTGGAAAGAAGCACCTGAGTCTAGAATCCAAGAGGTCTTACCTGGAGGAGACGAGGAAGAGATGGCAGCTCCAGATGTAGAAGGTGCAGCCTTAAGAAGTTGTGAGACGGCTTCTGCTATTTGAGCAAGATTTAATTCATTGAAGCTGCCCCCTTTTTTTGATTCTTGAGGTTCTTCACTTAAGGCGGCCACCTTTTTAAATTTGGGACATTCCGGTCTTATATGTCCGGGTTCCTTACAATGATGACAAATAATTTTTCCTTTGTATCCTCCCTTGTATCCTCCTCCATTGTGTCCTTCTCCATTGAACTTCTTCTCAAAGTGAGGTGGTTTATATGTTTTCACAAAATTTCCGGGCCTTGCCATGGCAAGGACCTCATCATTAGACTTGTGCATTCCAAGTCTTGTCTCTTCTTGACAAATTTGAGCAAGGGCCTCACTTATAGAAGGAAAAGTGGTCCTATGAAGTAAGGAAGATCTTACTTGCTCAAATTCCGGTCGAAGGCCATAAAGAAAGGAGAAAAGATTTTCTCTTTCGATTTGGGTCCTCATATTAATAGCCGAACCTTCCCATTTTGGTTCCAACATGGCTAATTCATCTCAAATAGGAGATAAAATACCGTAAAAATCTCTTACACTTTTATCTCCTTGTTTTGAATTACATATCTTATATTGGAGATAATAAAGTCTAGCCATATCCTTTTGGATAAAAGTACTTCTTAGAAAGCTCCATGCGTCAAATGCCTTCTTGAATTTGATGATATTGGTGGCGATCTTGAACTCCATGGTATTCATAAACCATGAGAGTATTTGTGCATTGCTTGCCTCCCAATCTTCCAATTTATTTTGGAATTCTTACAAGGCTTTTTCTTTTTCTTCTTCGGACAAGGCTTTGACTTGATCTCCTTCTCTTCTAGTCAATTTGAGTTGTGGTTCACTAGTAGAACCACTAACAAAACCCCACAATTTTTTTCCTTTGATATGATTCTCCATAACCGTCGCCTACATCAAGTAGTTGTTTTCATTGAGTTTGTAGGTGATGACGGTGGCGAACTCTCTTTCTCCCATAATGAATACTTGAGTTTAGACTAGAGAAGATAGGGAATGATCAATGATCGAAGAACACTTCCTTCACGAGATTCTCCTTCTTTCAAGAACCTGACTCTGATACCATGTAATGAAACAAGGTACAATAGAACAATAGGGAAACAAACAAAATGCCAACAAAGGGATTTAATAAACTCACTTAAAGTTGGTCACTAATGGACCAAATACAATCTCAAAAGAGATAAAAATATCAAACAGCACAAGAGGCATACAAGCCTATAAGATGGGAAAAAACTCTAGAGAAAACCCTCAAATGCTTCTAAAAGCATTGAGGAATAACAAGGGAGTGAGGCTCTAAATAATGACTCATCTAGGTTTTCATTCTTGCTATACTAACACTACTCTTTTTGTCAAAAGTATAGGTTCTAAAGTTGTTATTCTTCTACTTTATGTAGATAATATAATAATCATTGGAAGTGACAAGCAGGGAGTTAGTGATATTAAGAATGTTTTAAAAGAAAATCTTGATATGTCTGACTTAGGCATTTTAAGATATTTCGTAGTCATTTAAGTTGCGTACTCTCCCAGAGGGTACATTCTTTCTCAAATGAAACTTGCTGCTGATATTTGTATTAAGTTTGGTATTTTAGATGACAAGAAGATAGAAACCCTTGAAGTGATTAATGCTAAATTAAGGCTGGAAGATGAGACTCTGCTCGAAGATCTTGCACCTCACTGCCAACTTGTTGGGTCTCTCACTTGTCTATCACTCGGCCAGATATAGCTCATGCATTTCACTCAGTCAGCCATTTTCAGCATGCTCCGTCCACTGTGCATATGAGTGTTGTATTAATAATTGTCAGATATATCAAGAGTACTATAACAAAGAGAATTTTCTTATCCTCATATTCTTCATTAGATTTACATGCTTATACTGATACTGATTGGAGAGGAAATCCCAATGATAGAGTCTCAACTATCATTTATTGTGTATTTTTAGGAGACTCTTTGATTTTCTGGAGATGCAAGAAACATAAAAAAATATCATTATCCTCAACTGAAATTGAATATCGTGCAATTATTACGACAACAATGAAGCTTGTGTGGCTAAAAAGTCTTCTCAATGATATGAGAGTCATCATCTAAATACCATCAATAATGTACTGCAATATTAAGAGTTCAATCTACATTGTAAGCAACCACACCTTCCATGAACGAACCAAACATATTGAGATAGATTATTATTATGTTCGTGATGAGTATCTGAAAGGAACTATTATGTTGTCGTATATCACATCAGAGTATCAACTTGCAGATTTCTTTACAAAAGTTCTTCTTGCTTCTCGTTTTATTTCTCCTTAGCAAACTTTCAGTCATTTCATAGTAAGTTTGAGGACGGGTGTTAAAATATACTCATGTATATATACACGTATTCATATATTTTATATGTTCTTAGCTTTGTAATAGTTAAATGCCCGATAGGGGCATTTTTGTCTTTTCACTTGTAATAATAATAACTATTTGTTAGAAACAGTTATTGTTTTATTTTTCTTTATTTTTATTTTGTTTTGTACATAGCCATTGGGGCTCCCACCCATAGAGTCGAAGCTCCCCAACTACTCTATGTGGGGAGCTCCCAATGGCTTCCCCTCTTTGTGTTGTGTATATAAATAGGGGATGTGCTTCCCCCTATTCTTCAATGCTTTTTCAAGCATATTATCTATGTCACAGGGATTCGGTAACCAGGTGCTGCACCTGCGTCGACGCGATGCGATGCAGGTGCGCGTGCGGTCAACCCGACCCTGGGTGCGTGACCGCACCTAGGGTCATTTATGTAAAAAAAAAAAAGAAAACCCCATCGAAGGAGGCTCGCCTGGAGAAGAAGACAACGAGGAAAGAGAGAGGCGAGAGGGAGCTCACCTGAAAGGGGGTCGGAGGTCGCATCACTGGCACAGGAAGGACCAACGTCGGGTGGCCGGACGTGGGGCTTGCCGGTGTCAGGTGGCCAGAAAACGAACGGGAGAGAGGGAGCTTGCGACGGGGGGAGAAGGCGAGCGAGGAGAGAGAGTGAGAAGCGTGGGTAGGGTTTCTTCGAGAAATCCTACCCTACGTGCTTTAAATAAGCACGCAGGGTATATTTTATCGGGTTTGGATCCGGGTCGGATCCGAATCCGACCCGGATTTTTTTTTTTGCCGCACCTCCGCACCCCCACACCTATGCTTTTTTAAAGTGACACATCCCCGCACCCGCACCCGCACCTGCACCCGCACCCATGTGACATAGCATATTATCAATAAATCTCTTATTCTTTTACTTGCTTATGTTGGCTCTTTGTATTGTCCCTTAGTGGACTTGTGCTTATGCACTTTGGTGCTTGTATTGTGCCTTTGTATTGTCCACTCTTGGACTTGTATGTAGTATTGAACTTTGGTCTTGTAATTCTGCTTACTTCATTACACAAGCTAAGTCACTCAAATTGGAAAAAACTAGCTTAGCTTACAGAAAGAAAGAAACTAAAAACAACCTAGTGGACTTTGGCAATATAGATAACTGGTAAGGCCTCTGTGTGGTTCCTGTTGGATTCTTTGACCATAAATCCAGAACTTGCATTTTTCATCCTCTTAAACGGGAGTAAATAATTTCATGAATTATCCAAATGAATCACCTGAGTCCAATGTGATTATCACTAATAGACAAACATAACATTGCACAATATTATGTTGACGTACTAAATCTTTTGGAAATAAAAGCATGTCGCAGTTTATAAGTATATTGTGTATTTTTAAAATGAGTTGATATTGTTTAAGTATTTAGATCTCTAAGCATATATTGAATAATCCTGCCATTTCATTTTCTCTTTTGATGTGAATGATTCATATTGTATGATGTCATATTCATGAATTACTAATTATACCTTTTCTTAGGCCAATAAGTATTCTTTAAGCATTATTGCCATACTATTAGAAGTAGTTGGGCACTTAGGTTTTAAAGTTTTGGAAATTGCCAAAGAGAGAACTGAAATTGAGAAGCGATGTGGGAATAGTAACAAACAATGGGCAATTTACACATATATGTGAATTGGGAAGTGGAAAGTGACTAAGAAGCATTATAGAAATGAATTAAGAAATTATTTAGAATGCATAAATAAAGAGTCATGGTTATTATAGTATATAATGTTAGAAAGTGGCTTTGAATACATTAGGTTCAATAATGAACCCATACACATGCACATGAAGTGCGAATAAACCCATTAAAGGGAACAACACAAGCACATAATGTAACGTCCCAAAATCGTGGACTTGAAACCTTTTATGAAAAATGTTGAAAGCTTTGAAATCAATCATTTATCAGAGTTTAAAACAGAAGTTCAACGGAAGATCAGGTTCAAAACAACAAGTCCCTAGACCTTGGGCACATTACAACCAAAAGCAGATTCCCCCTTACAAACCGATTTGCAGTTTAAATATATATTTTATTGAAATGAAAAGAAGAACCACATTTTGGTAATACAGTTTTAGAAATGCAGAGTTATAATCAAAAGAGATGCTTTCAAAGAAACCTTATACCGCATCTATCAAAAGTATCCCCAGGAGCGCAACGTCAGGAAAGGGCATTGCCTTGAGTGCATCGCGTCATCATGCCATCGCAAGCTGTCTCAACCTGTTCACCACCTGCCCATGAAAATGGGTCAGTCACACAACAGACTAGTAGGGGTGCAAAGGACAAGAAAGAGCAGAAGCTGCAATAAGTAAGATAAACGCTAGCTCAAGCAGGAACAAGCAAGACTAGCAGATCTAGCCAAATGTGCTGTGGAGTAAGCAAAGCTCTAGTAAAACAGACAGCTACGTAAAGGAGCAGGAAGGATCAGAGTGCTTGAACAGACCACTATAGCAATTTCACAAATATAATAGGTGAAGAGTAACTAACTCTATCCACCAGCCAAGCAAAGCAATTCCATAAGACAGGTATTCATAACAACACTCGTAATACATACAAGTACCATAGGATGGCTCAGTCCATCGACAAGTGATTACATTAATTGTGAGGCACAAGTTATTGCATCACAAGCAATTCATAAGCAATACAAGATAAGCAATCAACTAGTATGAGAAGCTAGTTATTACCAAGCAAGGAACTGCATAAGCAGTTTAACCAACAAGAGTAACGCCTCGACGAGCGTACCTGGCTCAACGAATAGCATACCGAACTACCGAGCTAACAAGCAAACAAACAAAGCACGTCACAACATGCGTATCTCACGATCATGTGTATAAGTTATATCTTGTCTCATTACTGAGCAGGCCGTTGTGGGTACGCACAAGGCAAAACGTAGAAACAGCCGAGATCGATTCGGGGGTCCATTATGCTATGTATTTTATTATACCCCGAATGACTGACTGAGTCTGCTTCCTAAGGGGACGGTCTGTGACCAAGAGAGTAAATCCCCAAAGGCAAACAAAGGCCCAATGGATGCGCATCCGTACTTCTGCAGAAGTGGCCCAAAGGATTTCCCCTAACCTCCGATGACTGGGGAAGGTCGGATCTTTGCCCGAGATTGTCATATATGACTGTCCATCGGAGTTTTGTACCATCCATCCTCTCTCTTGATGAACCGTTCCGAATAAGCACGATGGAGGGTTTCTTAACCGCCGTCCCATTCTCATGCTCTGGTCTTTCAACCCATTCGAGCATCTTGCCTGTGAAGGCGCATGATTATTATTTAAGTGAGTTATACGCGCCATTGCGCGTTCGGGGCAACCACACATTCACATCTTACTCATAGAAGTACGCATCGTAACTATTCACATATACAATCACGATGAAAAAAGGGGGTCAATCCTCAGTGAGGGTAGAAACATCACTCTTGTGATCTCAAACACATGCCATTGCATGTTCGAGGCAGACATAGGCCTCTCATCCTACTCATCGTAGTACGCAACGTACCTGTTCAAAAGTACAACCACGATAAGAGGGGTATGGATCTCTCGCAGGAAATCCCAAAGCTTCTACTTTATAGAAACCCGCAGTGAACTCATTCCAGTTCCAATTGATCGTGCTCGGGTCCTTTAGATAATTGCGAGCAACCCGCCTATTAGGCGAAAGCAACATAACAAGATTAGCTTAATGTGTCAATACACGCTTAGAGGTTACTGTAGACCTCTCGTTCTGCTCTCGTAGTCCAAACATATCGTATGTGACTAAGGGTACAACTACAAGAGGAAGAACATGGATCCTTCGTAAGAGATCCAACAATACCTTCACAAAGGAAGGCATTACAATCTCGGTTGAACCAGAAAGGCCTAGAAACTAGGTCTTGTATCAGAGGTGAGGTAACGCCGATCTAGTGATGGCGCAAGTACCTTGCTAGGATTCTCGCCCCTACTCGTGCACAGGCTTCTAAACCAGGCTATCTGAGTCATATCGAATAGGTGAACTAAGGTTGTAACACACCTATCCCGAATGCATCGGTTTGGGAGATCTGGCCGCTATCACTTTACAAGCTATATATTCCTGAAAATAGGATCGCACCTAAGACGATGTCTTTTGAGAACTGAAGTGCATAAGCGCGTGTCGTGGCTTGTAAGCCAAGTGAAACGATATACACTATACATTCGAAGTTGCACGCAGGGAGTGCAAGCTGACAAGAGGCAAACGCATGCACATACTAATACAAAGGCAAAACGAGGGACAAGACTCAGTGGGCGAAACCGTACCGCGAGGGTAGAACGCTAAAGCTCCACACGAGGTATGAGATCATACCTCGATCATCGTAACGCACAAGCAGGCAAACACGTAAGCAACTCGTGAGGTAAGAGATCCTATACTGACCACGCGAGTGTAAAGGACGACTCACGAGGCATGGGGGTTCACCTCGATAGATCAATAAGCGCAAGTAGGAAAAGGAGCATGCGACAAAGTTATGATACATGCACGAACAAGGCATATGCACGAAGCGTAGCAACAAAGTAAGGACGAATACATACAAAAGGTAAGTGCAAGAGCAAGCACGGCAGCACAGGAAAATAAAATACGAAGAGTAAAGCAGAAGCAAAGCCATGGCGCATAAAGCGCGAGGCAACAAGTAAATACAAGAAGTAAAGTGCAAGAACGTAAAGGAGGACCAAGCATCCTGGAGAACAAGGCAAACATAAGCAAGTAAATGCCAAGGCGCAAAGCGCGGGGCAGCAGGAAAGTAAAGTGCGAGAAAGTAGGGAGGACAAGGATCGCGAAATCGCATCCTTGAGTTAAGAGACATGAAATGTAAAGACAGGAATGAAAAGCCTAGGCACATATAGCGCGGCGGCGACAGAAAGGAAAGTGCAAGAAAGTAAAGAGGACAAGGATCGCGAAACCGCGTCCTTGAAGGTAAAGACATACGTATATATATTATACGTATACATATATCATCATTTTTTAGTTATCTTTCTTATTTTAGCATTTATCAGTTCATTGTCCTTTCACGCAAGAATCCCCTACCTTAAGGGGTTGCGGGTCCTCGTACGCATGCAGCGTAGGCAAGCAAGAGCTCGAGCCACAGAGGGCGAGCTGGATCCACCGTTCAACCTGGAGATCTCAGAACATTAGCATATGCCGAAGGTAAACAAGAAGCAACAAGACAACCAGGCCTCTTGCCTGCAGGAGGCAGAGGCAGGAGCTCTGCATCCTGCAGACAAGGTGCCAGAGGCAGGGGCCTCAGCCCTGCTTGGCAACAACAGCAGAGGCAGGGAGCAGGAGCTCCCTGTCTACTAGCACAAGGAAAAGCAGGGGAGGGAGCAGAAGCTCCCTGCCACACCTGCCACAACAAGGCAGGGGGGAAGCACCCCCTGTCAGAACATGAGACAGGGGCGCAGCCCCCTGCCGGCAGCAAGAACAAGGCAAGGGGGCAGAGCCCCTTGCCAGAGAACACGGAGATGCAGGGGGCATGCCCCTGCTCGAAAACCAGAAAGCAGGGGGGGCTTCGCCCCCTGCTGGCAAACCGCAGGAGGCAGGGGAGGCCCCGCCCCCTGCCGGCATAATGCAAGAGGCAGGGGGGGGGGGACAGAACCCCCTGCCGAGGAGCAGCAGAAGAGCAGGGGGGCTCCGCCCCCTGCAGGGGAAACAAACAGAAGGCAGGGCCCCCCTGCCCCCCCTGCCGGCAACAAAAGACAGGGGGCAAAGCCCCCTGCCGAGAGGCACCAAAAGAGCAGGGGGACTCAGTCCCCCTACCGACCCACTGCAAAAAGGCAGGGGGGTAACCCCCTGCCGACAAGAGGCGACAGGGGGCTCAGCCCCCCCCGTCAACCAAGAGCAAAAGGCAGGGGGGTAACCCCCTGCCAAAACAAGAAGCGACAGGGGGCTCAGCCCCCCTGTCGTCCAACAACAAAAAGAAAAGGGTGGCAGGAGGCGGAACCCCCTGCCAAGAAGAGCCAACGACAGGGGCTCAGCCCCCTGTCGACCAAGAACAAAGGGAGGCAGTGGGGGGTTTAGCCCCCCCTGCCAACAAGTGGTGATGACAGGGGGCTCAGCCCCCCTGTCGATCCACCCTGCACACAGACGAAAAGAAGCAACGAAGAGGGGAGGGTTTTATACCTCAGAAGACCGTAGCAACGGGACCGCCTGAGGAGAGTCGTGACTGTCGGGGCTGGAAGGTCGACAACACAGGCTCCAAGGAGAACGAGGAAGGCGGTGGCGATGAACGGTGGCGGCTGCAGCACCCCGAACGGAAGCAGAGGCTGACGGCACGCTCGGGGTCCTCTGACGAAGGGGGAGTAGAGAGGGGCGGCCGATGGCAAGGAACCCTCGCTCGAAGGGTGAGAGGCGAAGAGGAGACAACAAGGGGAAGAGGGGTGGTCGGCAAGGCTCGAAGGTCGCCGGCGATTCGTCGGTGCTTGAGGTCGCTGGGGATGCAAGCGACGAAAAGCTCCGACGACGGGGGCTCCCGCGCAGTCGACTGGGTCACGGGTGGCCACCGAGGAAACCAAGGTCGCAGGCGGCGGCGTCGAGGACTGGGAGTCGTCGACGCCCAGGGATCGTCGATCGTCAGGGAGGCCGGCCGGCCAGAATCACTCGCCGGCGTCTCCGATCGCCGGCGGCAGCGTGAGGGGCGGGAGATCGGAGCAGAGGAGAGAGAGAAGGGGCGAGGGTTTTACCCCTCGCCCGAGACACCTGCGTCTTTTTAAAAGACGCAGGTTCTCGAGAGTTCGAGAACCCGGGTCCGGGTTCGGGTCCAACTCGGATCCGGGCCCGATAAAGCGGCCCAGACCGCGACACGTGCAGGGCACGTGTCTGACACGAGTCGGACACGATTTGATTTGATTTTTTTTTCAGGGGCTTTACACATAATGTGCTAACACATAAACCCACACAAGGGGCAAAAATATGACATAAAGTCATAAGTTGAATATTATTGAAGAAGAGGAAGAAGAGGGTAAAAACCCCTTACGATGGAGCAAGAGCTCCTCCAAATCTTAGGAAATACAAAGGAGAAATCCCCTATTTATAAGCACAAAAAGGAGCCACCTTGGGGGCTCCCAAAGGAGACGTTGGAATGTGACCGTTGGGGGCTCCCAACGTCTCTATTGGGAGACCCCCAATGGTTTATAAAAACAAAAAAATAAAAAATAAAAACAGAAAATTTAAAGGGAAAATTACAATGCATATTCCAATTGGAATATGCGTAAAATGTCAAATTACAAGAATACCCTTGAGGGTATTTTAGGAAGATAAAATATATATATTTATATATATATAAATAGAGATACGTATACATATATATATATATATATATATGTATACGTATCTTTATATATATATATAAATATATATATATGTACATTTAAAGATTATATTTTAAAATATATGTGTACGAGTACACATATTTTAACACCCCCCTCAATCTTTGCGGGGAAACGAAAAGATTGAAAAAAGGGGAAGACTCAAAGAGGCTTCGGCAAGGATGCAATTGAAACTTGAAAATGCCTTCCTTCAATTGTCTTCTAAAGGGTGTAATGAAATGGTGGTCTTCAACAAATGTACAAATAACTCACAAACAAGTGTCTATTGGAGACACTACAAGCATGACCCTTGAAAGGGTATAAAAGGAAGAACACTTGAAAAATAAATAATACTTTATTCATGAACAAAATGCTTAAGAAGCATGGTTATTTACATTGAAGGGGTTCACCCCTATATATACAAAAAAGTGGGAGAGAGGAGAGCTCATTTTGAACTCTCCAAAAGAGACGTTAGATTCCAATGTCTCTTAATATAGCTGTTGGACTACAGTCCAACAACATTTATTATTATAGCTGTTGGACTATAGTCCAACAGCATTTATTATAGCTGTTGGACTACAGTCCAACAACTATTTGCACAATCAAGTTCCAACAGGAACTTGACTGGATCAAATATCTAGTTTCTATTGAACTAGATGCTAAAAAAGAAAATAAAGAAAAATAGAAAAAGAAAATAATAAAAGAAAATATAATAATATTAAATAATATATATATATATATATATATTACAATTTACATTTTAACACTTCCCCTCAAACTTACGGTACAATAAGCGAAAGTTTGTCTAAGAGGAAGTGAAATCTGGGAGCAGCGAGAGGCTTGGTGAAGAAGTCTGCTAATTGATATTCTGATGTAACATATGGCAGATCAATTGTTCCATGTAAGTATTCCTCTCTGACATAGTGACAGTCCATCTCAATGTGTTTAGTGCGCTCATGGAATGTCCGGTTGCTTGCAATGTAGATCGCACTTTTGTTGTCACAACACATCTTTGAAGCTTGCATTGCTTTAGCTCCCATATCTGCTAGCAATCGTCTGAGCCAAACAACCTCCATAGTGGTGGTTGCCATGGCTCTGTATTCAGCTTCGGTGGAGGAAAGAGAGACTTTCTGCTGCTTCTTGCACCTCCACGAAATTAAGGTTTCACCTAGGAACACGCAAAAACCAGTAGTTGAGTGTCTATTATTGGGATCACCTCCCCAGTCAGCATCAGTATATGCAATTAAATTTAATGAAGATGAAGCAGACAAGAAGAGTCCTCGTGAAAGAGAGGATTTTAAGTATCTAATAATACGCAAAATCGCTCCTATGTGCACGGAGGTGGGAGCATGCTGAAACTGACTGACTGTATGAACCGCATGAGTTATATCTGGCCTAGTAATGGAAAGATAAGAAAGAGCTCCAACAAGCTGTCTATAAGGAGTAGGATCATCAAGAAGTTCTCCATCATCAATTTTCATTTTAACATTGACAACTTCTGGAGTGTCTACTTTCTTATCATCTGTAATTCCAGACCTGGAAACGATATCAAGAGCAAATTTAGATTGAGATATCAAATACCCCCGAGGGGAATAAGCAACTTCAATGCCTAAAAAATATCTTAATAAACCTAAGTCAGTCATTTCAAAGTGAGTTTTAAGAAGAGATTTGTTATTTGCAACTCCCTGTTTGTCGCCTCCGGTGATGATCATATCGTCCACATAGAGAAGAAGAATAATGATGCCTGCATCAGATTTCTTAACAAACAAAGCAGTGTCAGTTAAACAAGGTTGAAAACCAATATCAAGCATAACATGACTAAATCGGTCATACCAGGCTTCTGGAGCCTGTTTAAGACCATAAAGAGCTTTCTCTAGACGAAGAGCTTTACCCTTAGGGATACTAATACCAGGTGGGGCTTCCGTGTATACTTCTTCAACGAGATTCCCATTCAGGAAAACATTTTTGACATCTAATTGAAAGATAGGCCATGTTCTAATGGAGGCCAAGGCTATTAAAGTTCTAACAGTGGTAATACGGGCCACAGGAGCAAATGTTTCTTCATAATCGATGCCATACTCTTGGGCATATTCTTTTGCTACTAAACGGGCCTTATATCTTTCCAGGGTCCCATCACTTTTGGTTTTGACTTTGTATACCCACCTACAACCTATAGGTTTCTTACCCGGAGGAATATCTTGTATCGTCCAAGTATTGACCTTTTCTAGTGCATCCAATTCTATTTTCATGGCTTCTATCCATTCTATATGATTTTTTGCTTGAGAATAGGATGATGGTTCAACATATGATTGTATTAATGTAATGGCGGCTCTATACGTGGGTGAAAAAGATTCATAAGACAATTTTTTCTGGAGGTTTAGAGATTCTAGACGTTCTTCTAGGTGAGACTTCATAGTATTTTTGTAATGCACATGGAAGATTTTGCTCTCTACGTCTTGAATATTGTAGACTAACATCCCTATGGATTTGCTCTTCATTATCATCATTTTCAACAACAATAGGACTTTGATCATTGTCAAGGTCACATCCAACATCACATTCATTGGATTTTAAAGTTGGATCAATTAAAAACGAGTATTCAGTGACATCCTTGGATTTTTCAAATTCAAAGAAGCTTTCTTTTTCCAAAAAAGATACATTTCTTGACACATAATTTGTCATTTTGAAAATCGAAACACCTGTAGCCTTTTTGATTATCAGCATATCCTAAAAAGGCACATGGGATTGCACGAGGAGAGAGTTTGTCATTTCTGTTGGTGAAAACAAAACATTTGCATCCAAAGACTCTTAATCTAGAATAATCTGGAGTTAAATTAACAAGTTTTTCTATTGGAGTTGGCATCCTATTAATGAGGAAGATGGCATCCTATTAATGAGGTAGGTGGCAGTTAGGACCGCTTCAGCCCAAAAACTTTTTGGAACTTGATTTGCAATTAGCAATGTCCTAGTAGTTTCCATAATGTGCCGATGTTTGCGTTCGGCTAGGCCATTCTGTTGTGGAGTGTGTGGACATGATCTTTGATGTGTAATACCATGTAAATTGAGATAGTCTTTGAATTCGTTGGACATAAATTCTCCCCCTGAATCAGTGCGAAAAACAGAAATATCATTTTGAAACTTATTTTTTAACCATTTTGTGAAATATTTGGAAGTTAGCAAAGACATCAGATTTATGTTTAAGAAAATAAATCCAAGTATGTCTAGAAAAGTCATCAACAAAAATGACATAATATGTATAACCACCTTTGGAAATAACTGGTGCGGGGCCCCAAACATCCGAATGTATTAACTCAAGTGGTCGTGAGGAAACAAAAGTTCTACTAAGAAATGGTAACCTTTTCATTTTGCCAAGAATGCAGTCTTTACAAGAAAAATTTTCAGAATTACAAAATTTTTCCAAACTTGGAAAATATTGAATTTTAGACATATGAGGATGGCCAAGCCTTTTGTGCCATAAATCCAATTCTAATTTTTGAATATTATAACAAAATGCATTCTTGGGTAATTCCAAAAAGTCCATGTAATAAAGTCCTCCTTTTCTATGGCCTTCCCCAATCAGCTTCCCTGACTGGCGATCCTGTACCCAACAACCATGAAAAGAGAATGAGATATTACATCCATAATCAGATATTTGCGAGACAGATAAGATATTCAAATTAAGTTTAGGGACATATCTCACTTCTGGGATAAAAAATCTTTTGGATTTTTGAAGATTTTCAAAACATCCTATTCCTTTTACTTCGAGAGATGTGCCATCGGCTGTAAAAACCTTTGACACACTTGAGTTATTTTTAAGACATTCGGATAGATTATTAACATTTGGGGTCATATGAAAAGAAGCACCAGAATCTAAAAGCCAAGGAAAGTTACCTGGACCGGAGAAAGATGCAACTGCCGCTCCAGTTGAGGCTTCAGTTGAGGAGGATACCCCTTTGAGAAGAGGTTGAAGGATTTCCATCAGTTGAGCCATAGACACAGGTGCATCTTGATCTTTTGACTCAAATTCAACAGATGCAACTCTTTTTTCTTCTCTTCTTTTTAACTTTGGACATTGAGGCCTATAGTGCCCCGGTTCATGACAATGATGACAAATAACTTTTCTTTTATCAAAGTCGCCGTTTTGCCTTCCAAAATGAGGCGGCTTGTAAGTACGAGTATGATTCCCCGGTCTAGATACAACTAAAACAGAGCATCATCAACTTTTGGAGTACTTTTTCTAAGTCTATTTTCCTCCATAGTGAGCTCTTCTATAGTATCAACAATAGAAGGAATTTTTCCACGATGTAAAAGGGCCGATTTGGTGGATTCAAACTCCGGCCTTAGACCATTCACAAATTGATAGAAATGTTCCATATCGAGTTGCTTTTGGCGAAGCTCGATGTCTTCGGCACAATGCCATTTGGGCTCAAGAAGAGCCAACTCTTCCCAAAGTTCGGACAACTCATTATAATATTCTCGAATAGTTTTATCTTTTTGAGTCATTGTCGAACTTTATCTTGTAAATTGCATACATGTGCAATATCTTTAAGGGAATACATGTTTTTGAGGTATTCCCAAGCCTTATCGACATGCTCAAACTTAGCTAGACAAGAGCATTTTTTAATGTCTATGCTATTGATGAGCCATGACATAATTTTTGCATGCCCTATCCTCCATTCTTTCCATTTCTTTTCATAAGTGGCTAACGCCTTACTCTTCTCTTCTTCCGTTAGAGGAACCTCTTTATCACCCTCTTTCTTGGTAAGAGATAGTTTAGGTTCCAAATCGGAACCATCCACTATACCCCATAAACCTTTTCCCCAAATGTGGTGCTTCATAATCGAAGCCCACATTACATAGTTAGTATCATTTAGCTTCATAGGAATGATGGTGATCTTATCATTGTCATCCATCTTTTACAAGGGTAAGAGAGGAATAAATAGGAGGAGAGAGAGAGAAAAAAATAAAAAGAAAAGAAAAAGAGTAGACAAAGGAATAAGAGAGGATACAAAACCAAAATTTTTTGTAGCACAAGTTCGCCTTTCTTCAAACAAATCTTCTTGAGCCAAGAACAAGGTGATGAAACACCTTTTGTAAATGTGGCACGGAAATCGAGGCGGAAGCACTTCAAGATCTAAGGATTTCGTAGCTCTGATACCATGTAATGAAATGGTGGTCTTCAACAAATGCACAAATAACTCACAAACAAGTGTCTATTGGAGACACTACAAGCATGACCCTTGAAAGGGTATAAAAGGAAGAACACTTGAAAAATAAATAATACTTTATTCATGAACAAAATGCTTAAGAAGCATGGTTATTTACATTGAAGGGGTTCACCCCTATATATACAAAAAAGTGGGAGAGTGGAGAGCTCATTTTGAGCTCTCCAAAAGAGACGTTGGATTCCAACGTCTCTTAATATAGCTGTTGGACTAGAGTCCATCAGCATTTATTATTATAGCTGTTGGACTATAGTCCAACCAAGGGAACACATTTCCCGAACCATCCAGGGTACTTCTCTTTGTCCTATCTCCAAGATCCTGTGGAATAACAACAAAGAACAAGTAAAAAATATCTTTGCACTTTACTAAAATGGAACATTCCTAACAAGGTGCAAAATTTATGCATAATAGAATAATTACTCTAGAAAAGAAAACCAAAAATTAAAAAGAAACAAATATTATGTTAAAGAGTGAGCGGAGACGAATTGCAAGAATGCATAATGCATTCATAAGGTCCAACATTGGACACACACAACCCCATAATGAGGAATAACAAAAAAGTCCACTAAGGGACACCACAATAAGCCTACGAAGAAGCATAAGCTACATATGCTTTTTTGAATGAGGGCCCAAAAGGCCATAATGAGCATATGCATATACTATCAAAATGAATTAACGCTTAAGAAATCATCAATGAACATGATCCAAACATACTTTAGTCAAAATGAACACAAGAGTCCAAAAAGTTTTAAATGAACATGGATACTAATGTCCAAAGGCATGTCGAATATTTTCTTCAATAAGAGAGGCTTTATAAAGGTATATTTAACATGCATAGATATAGAGTTTTTCACATCTTTAGGAAGAAGATCTATGTCAAACAAATGTCATAAATATGAAGCATGATTTGACTAAATATGTTAAGCATCCACCCAAGATTCAAAAAAGAATATCATTTGAGACAAAAGACTTATTTTGCATATCAAATACAAAAGTCGTCGAAGAACTGTAAGCATTTAATATATAGATTAAATGCTAAAATATCAATTTTAAAAACATATCATAGATATGATTCACTTGTATAAAAAAAACACAATAAATTTTGTAATTTTCAAAAATAATTTATCCACTACAAGCAACTACCTCATTAGTCCTCCAAAACTCGTAAATCAAGTGTATAAGCTACTAGATCAAGAATATAAATATAATGCCATTAAAGGCCAAATGACACACACTAAGGTGTGTAAAAATACCTCTTGTCTACATATAATAATACTTGAAATGAGTGCATCGACGACAAGAACAAGAGAATACACGCCAACATGGACAAAAAACATCTCTTGTCTACGTAAAAATACACTCAAGATCAAGTATGTTCAGCTACTAGAACAAGAGTATTAAGCCAACCATGGGCTAAAAACACAATACATCTCTTGTCTACATAAAATGATACTTGAATTGAGTGAAAGAAGCCAACCATGGGCATATAACTCAGCGACTAGAACAAGGACACAAATGCCAACATGGACTAAAGATCACACACCATGGTGTGAATCAATGTGCCTTGTCTACATATGATAACACTCAAGACAAGTGTGTTTAGCTACCAGAACAAGATAAACAAAGCCAACAAAGGGCTATCAACACACAAAGGTGTAATAAAATTCTTATCTACATATGATGACACTTAGATAAGAGTTATAAAAAGAGAAGACTTTTGAGGTAATAAAACTTGTAATGACAAACATATATATAAATCAAACCTTGAATCAATAGAACAATATTCTTAAAAAAGAATACCCATAAAAATAACATTTTGGAATAAACTATGTAAAAGTATCTTCAACAAGATACAACAACCGATAAAACAATATTCTTGAAAATAAATGTGTGAACATACGCACACCAAGAACATATGGAACACTTGTGCACAAATGCACGAAATCACAAATGTGCAAATGCACTCATAATTTTTCATAAACAATAAAAGGTTAGGCAATAATCCCTAAAACCTTGATTTTAATATACCTTAAAACATTTTAAGGTTTCAAACATCATATATCCATCACATTTATATATAGATAAGAGCATCCATAAGATCAATGGCCAACATCAAACTAGTGACACACTCATATACCAAATCATTCTAGAGTCCCAAGGTGCCCATAACTCACCTCAACCACCATCTATAATATGGCAAATGGACAATCTAAAATGATATAACACAAGGTGCCCATAACTCACCTCAAATATCTCTAATATAACAATAGGGCCATAAAAGAATTGATGCATCATATAACTTGTAATGGATAAGATAAGTACCATAAAAAAACTTTTTTAAAGAACATAATGACATAAAGAAATCATCTTGGGATAATCAAGAGAAGAAAATCAAGCTTTTAACAAAGAAATCACAAGAACCGTAATGATTCGCAAGGAGAGCTTTAACACAATACCCAAGAAAAGATATTAAAAAATACTTGAAAATTTATAGAATTGGGATTAAATCCCATACAACAAGTTTTAATATTCTTTGATTGAGATATGCGGAAACGTACAAAGTGCTATAAGCACTTACAATGTTTTATAATGATTCAACAAAAGAATCAATATCTAAATTCATTACACTTTCACCAAAAGAAATGTGCACAAAAGCTCCACAATGTAAAAATGTCTACGAAGAGACAATACGTATGAGTACAAATACTTTAAAAAAGATGTGCACGAAGGCACTCTCACAACACTTGAACAAAGAATACGCAAAAAGCGTAATAATATCAAACATGCATGTATTTCATAAAAGATGCAAATGCTTGAGACTCTCAAGCTTCAATTATGCAATTTTATGCTTGATAAATGCAATTTAAAAGAAGACCATATTATGGCCAATGTAGGCATCCTTAGAGATACAATCAAGAGGTTTTGAAATCTTATGTGAAAAATACAAACCAACAAGTTTGTAAAGTTGCATTAATAAATTTAATGAAATCTTTTATACCAAAAAGATGTAATAGATACACTATGCATTCTATATAGTGTGAGAAATTCTTTTAAAAGATCTTTTACAATGGTTCGAACAACCTATTTATCACAAACAATTTTTCAAAAAACCTTTAAATAAACCAAAATCATTGAAACATCTTTAGGAGTTCTCATAAATAGTTATCATTAACGAGAACTACTTAGGATTCATAACAAGGATTTAGATGTGAGAGATTCTTATACAAGAATTATATCAAGATTTTTCCAAAAAATGCACTAAAATCCATAAACAAGAGAGGAACTCAAAACAAATTAGACTTTATATGAGATTAAAAAGTTTTTAAACAAAGATCATTAATCTAGCAAGAAATTGTATTTAAAAAATTAACTTATAGGTTAATCACGAAATTCTTATGAAAAATCATAAATCTCACATAATTGAAAAACAATTTTGCAAAACATAAATTACTATTATATGTGATGAGAAATCGATAACTATATAACCAAGAATTATATATTTGAACAATAAACAAACTTACCAAATTTAAAAGTAGATATTTTAAAATATACGAACACGCGAAATGTGAAAGGAAATGATTCAACTATCAAAAACACTAAATGTGCAAGAAAAATAGTTTCATAATGCATAATATGTTAAGAAAAGAGATACATACCGAAAGCTTCTAAAAAAAAAGAGTAACAACGAATACATCACCATTTCTTGAGCACCACGCTTTCCGTTGCGCCAAGAGACAACCCCATCGTAACCGTGCTCTGATACCATGTTAGAAAGTGGCTTTGAATACATTAGGTTCAATAATGAACCCATACACATGCACATGAAGTGCGAATAAACCCATTAAAGGGAACAACACAAGCACATAATGTGCTAACACATAAACCCACACAAGGGGCAAAAATATGACATAAAGTCATAAGTTGAATATTATTGAAGAAGAGGAAGAAGAGGGTAAAAACCCCTTACAATGGAGCAAGAGCTCCTCCAAATCTTAGGAAATACAAAGGGGAAATCCCCTATTTATAAGCACAAAAAGGAGCCACCTTGGGGGCTCCCAAAGGAGACGTTGGAGAGTCCCCAACGGTCACATTTGTGACTGTTGGGGGCTCCCAACGTCTCTATTGGGAGACCCCCAATGGTTTATAAAAACAAAAAATAAAAAAATAAAAAAATAAAATTTAAAGGGAAAATTACAATGCATATTCCAATTGGAATATGCGTAAAATGTCAAATTACAAGAATACCCTTGAGGGTATTTTAGGAAGATAAAATATATATATTTATATATATACAAATAGAGATATGTATACATATATATATATACGTATCTTTATATATATATAAATATATATATGTACATTTAAGGATTATATTTCAAAATATATGTGTACGAGTACACATATTTTAACATATAATACTGCTAATTCATGTACCATGTTTCTGAGGCTTATTTGGCCCCATATGTAGACTGGTTAAGCTTGCATATGCATTTCTTTGGATTAACAGTATAAAGACTAATTGGTTGTCCTATGTAAATTTCTTTAGATCCACATGCAAGAAGGCATTTTTGACATCCAATTAACGTAAAAATCTAGTCAAAGAATAGTGTAATGAATAGTATTGTTTTGAGTCTCTAACAATTCGGTTAAACGTTTCTCATAATCTCGTGCTGTTAATTGTAGTCTTTTGCCACAATACGTGCTTTAAACCTTTTTACACATTCATCTGATTTATATTTCACCTTGTATACCCCCTTTCAACCAACATTTTTTATCAATTGGTCTTTTCACAATACTCTAAGTGTTGCTATAGTGCATGGTTTTGATTTCTTCTCCCATGGCCTTAATCCATTTCTGACTTTTAGTTGCTTGAAAGTAAGTTCCTAGCTCCTTTATTTTGAAGGCTTTACTAAATAAAACTTGAAATCCTGACGTAAATTTCCGTATGACACTAGTCTTTTTGTGTGATATCATATCCTTGAGGACCATCTAAATCCATTGGCTGGTTCTTCATTTTTAAGTAGTTCCGATTTGCCTTACAACTAGTGCATTGTTAATTTCATGTAACTAGTTCAAACTACAAGCATAATGAAGGTTCTTTGATATTCAATAACATCCTGGTCATGATTAGCTCATTCATTTTGATCATCTGGCATCTTTTGTGAAGAATCTAATTGCTGGTATCTTCCATCTTCTTCACTATCCAGACGCTTATAAATTCTTCACCAGGATTGCTTAGTTTTTGTATCATTGTTTTAGCTTGCTGGTTAAAACTTGAACTGCTTATAAAGAGATGTTCATGATCATCATATATGCCTTTTCAACTTCACTTGCATTGCCACTTTTCAGAAATATGTAATGTTTTGATTCATCAAATCTCACATGCCTTGACATAAATATCCTTTATTTCCTTGTTGAACAACATCGATACCCTTTATTAGAATAGCCGACTGAAACATACATTGTATTCAGAGTCTAGCTTCTTTCTTTGCAGTCCATTAAGCATAAATATAACAAATACAACCAAATTCTTCAAATAAAAATAATTTTATTGTGATCTCAAGGGCATCTTGAAGGTTAAAAGATAGGGGAGTTGCATTTCAAGGAATATTCTATCTGAGGTTGTTAGGCGTATCCTTTTAAGAATCTCCCATGCATGATGGAACATTCAAAATCTTGGTTTGTCAAAGGTGCTCTACATGATATAGAGGTGGCACATTTGGGAAATCTTATCACTGCTACTCGGTGGGAGGAAGTTGCAAAAACTATTTCTGCGAAGTCTGTACCAACAGTTCCCAAACTGAGACATGTATTGACAACTGGCTATGACTAATCACTCCATGCTTATGCTTTGCCATGCCAACACGTGAAGCAAGTCCTTGCACGGGGAAACTTTTTCATTTGTTCTTAGCCAAGTCCTCTCCCTAATAAAGCTCATGCTCTATGTTTGACCTGATTGACCCACTCAGCCTCATTAATCTCTTCTGCAGTTCATTATCCTCAAGTTATTTCAGTCCACATACTGTAAAGCATTTTTTTTTTGTTCTTAGCCAATATCTCCCACTAAGCCTCATGATACCCTTTTTACACATCATCATCAAGTGATTCTAGTTGGCACTTATGCCTAGGCTGTCAATGGATCAGGCTTGTGTCAGGTACCTGTCTGACCTGAATCCAAACACTAGGGTATGGACATAAAAATGATGACTAATATTATTTGGGCTGACCTGAATAATATGTGGGTCAGGTTTGAGTTATGATTTTTGTTAAATATCTGGCCTGACCTGGTTATTTTGTATGCACTTTTTTAAGTAAAAGTGCATGTCTTAGGACACTCTTTATATTACGTGGGTCGAATTTGGGATTCTATTTTCTTCATCCTACATAACCTGAACCTGACTAGTGTGTTGGGGTGCACTGTTTGTTAAAATCTCTCTCTCTCTCTCTCTCTCTCTCTGTATATATATATATATATATATATTTCTGTGTATGTAAACTGAAATACTCATCAGGGGTATTTCAGTAATTTCACATTGTAATAGGGGTCAACCTAGTAGGGGCTGATTTTCTTTTTTTTTTTCCTTTTGCTATTTTGTTTTTTATTATCTTTTGTAATATGGCTGTTGGGGCACCCCAACCAGTCGTTGGCTGCTCCCAACGTTCATAAATATAACCGATGGGGGCTAGCCCAATGACTAGTTGGGCTGCCCCCACTCTCTCTTTTGTGTGGTTATAAATAGGAGTTTTCCCCTTGTATTTATTAATGTTTTTCTAAGCATTTTTATGATTTAATACACATTATTTTTACATTGTGTTTTCTTTGTGATTTGTGTTTGGTGATTATCTCCTTTGTGAGATTGTAATTGATCCATTTGTGGCCCTTTTGTGTTTGTGCACTTTTGTAGGCCTTTAGTGGCATTGTGTTTGTGCACACCTTGTTTTATTTCATTGTTATGGGTCAAATGCCTGGTCTATTAACAGCCTGTTGCACCCAATCACTCAGCAGGAAGGTAAAAACTGATATGCAATGAAAAGACATCTTTTGTCCTTGTATTTTCGTGTCAACGTGGTTCGCTGAGATGATTTGTCATACCGAAGTCATTTCATACATTGTCAAAGAGGGTTGTTCCATAGGTGGGAAGCTTGGTAGAAGAATCACTTACCTTGACTTTTTTTTTGTTGGAGAGGGGTTATGGCCATGCTAACAAATGAGCATAATGGTGTCAAAATCACTGTAGAAAGAAAAGCTTGCTGACGAAACAGACTAATGCATCTTGACTAAGGAATGAACAACCAATGATTTTGCTGACATCTGCAAGATCCTACTCATGCTATTTTAGTTTTGGCAAGCATATTGGTAAGCCTTGTTGATGGCAGGGTCCAACCTGAATATATTTTAAAGGACTGCTCTTCACATTTACGTTGTTCACTCTTTTCTTAGTCATATATTTTAGGAGTACTAACACCTCTTCGCCTATCTTTTCCACTCTTTTCTCTTTCTTGGTTGTTCACTCTAGCTTAAGCTCACCTTTGCTAAGCCAAAGCAAGAGAAATCCCATCCCTGGAGTGAGGAAATCCTCCATGCTCAAGTGGCTTTTTCCTAGTCTCGGGCCCAAATGGATTCAAGTGGACTCTAAAGAAATTGGGTCACCTATAGGTTTTTTTCTCACTTGGCAGTCTATTTATCAAATGACTGTATAAAAGGCTTCTGAAGAAAGCATTTTATGCACACCACTTGTAAAGACTAACGACAACCTCATTTCAATAATGTGATGATGTTTTTTCTCTGCCACTCCATTCTGTTGTTGGTGTTCAGACATAAAAGTTGATGCCCAGTTCCTTGAGTTTTCCACTTCTTTGTCATACCTACGAGGGAATGCTTCGAATTTTGACCTTTCTATCATTGCTACATGAATATTTCTTGTGTAGATGTAAATGGCAATTGTACCCTAATAAAATTAGTGTCTTCTTTTTTCTCTCATCATACTACTCGTTCTCTGTTTTATATCTAGTACAAACTAACAAGGTATCGGGGATGAAACATTAAGAGGGACCCATCTAGGTTCTTCATCACCTTGCTGATATCACCCAAATTCAGTTCTGCTATGAGGTACATTGCTGATACTTTTTTTCAGCTGAAACTGAAGCTTATTATTTATGTCTACATAGATATTCTAACTGAAAATGCTTTATTACACCCTTGATGATCCAGCAGGATGCACACACACTCTCATTCACGTACATGTGTATGTGCATGTCCTCTAGCTTTGTTATTTGTATAAAGTCAGTTCCATTGACTATTTTAGAATGGCCACAATAATGGTTATATAAATATCTGAAGAAGGTATATTAGTTTCCATTTAGAGAAGGCTGCAAAGTGGATGTTTTCCATCTTAAGTTTTTGAGGTTCTAAGTTTGATGAATCAACAAATTATCTGTCGTGCAGGTCCCTGGAAAATCAGCAAAAGAATGCTTTGACCGAATCCATTCAATCATACCAACGCCACCAATACAGCAGCCTCGTTCTAGGGCAAAAAGGAAAATTTCTCCCTTGGCACAGCTCAAACTTTCTGGAAATGAACCTCTTGAACCTGCTCAATTTGGTCTTAAAGGGCGAATTAGTGCCCAAAGGAAAAGCCTTCTTGCTCATAGAGTTGTAAGGCATATACTAAGAAAGCATAGTCTTGCTGATCAGAGCAAGGAGGTTGGTCTTTCCTTAGTCCTTGAAGGATCCTGTTTGACAGACAAGGGTCTCCCACGGATGGGAACACCTACTGGCCCAAATTGTATGTTGAAATCTCCTTGTTCTGAAATGAGTGGTGAGTCGCTGCCATCAAACAACAAAAAGGAGCAGACAGATATCATTGACCGGCAAGCACTTGTAAGTCCTGAGATTTTGAAGAAGGTTAAGAATTTGGACTTGCATGAGAAGTATATTGACCGACTTCATATCAGGGAGCAAACACGGAGCAAAAAGCCAGCAATGAAGAGAACAGACTTGGCAATTGATGAAACAAAAGGTGCCATATTGGATAAAACAGAGACTCTTAAGTCTGCAAAGTTGGCTCTAGTTTCTGATGCAAGGGTTGTTCTTAAGCAAATCCAACAGGAGGCCCATGAAACAGAAACAGTTTCAGAATATGACAATGAGAACAATGATGATGAGAGCGATTCTGGGACTTGTTAAATTCCTTCAACCACACATCATCAACTGTTTTCCATCAGGTAGTGACGTCAATTTTTTTAGATGTATGAATTGGTCCAAGTCCTTGACACCAGCATCCCAGATGACTACTACACTAGCTTGGCCCTGGTTTTTGATGCAAGGGACGTTCTGCGGTTCCAACACAAGGTGGCCCACTATATCAAGAGCTGATTTTGATGACGAAGATATGGTTTGAGTGACCATCAAACTTGAACGTTGTCGCACTCCCACACTAATTTCCATCATTGAGCAGCATTGTCATTTTTCGGGCATATTTGTTCTATGTTCTTTACCTGAATATTTCAGTTTTTTACCTCTTATGCAAACCTCTCTCTCTCTCTCTCTCTCTCTCTCACACACACACACACACACACACACACACACACACACACACATCCTTTAGACCTGCTGCAACAAATTTCACGGAGACCTTGTCAGATTGTTACTCAAATTATCAACTGGATTATTCTCAAGTTGAATTAACCCCTAAGTTTTTTTTTTTATCTTTTACATATCTACTGTTTTTCATGTTTATCTGTAACTGATTGGATTTCCGTAGCATGTTATGTCTCTATACACTTCCAACAATTCCGTAAAGAAGCTTACTGATACACGTAATATGGCAATTCTTTTGCCAAATTGCAACTAGGTAAATTTGCAGTTTTTTTTCATGTTTCTGCTGTTTGTGATATTCTGAAGTTCATATGAAACCGCTTGGACTTCTATATAACATTTTATTGTCTAAATGTCTCGCAGTCCTGTTAAGAAGCTCACTGATGCATGTAATGCTCAGTTTATTTTGCCGAATACAGATAAATGACTAGAGAAACATTTTCCTGCAAGCTTACTGGCCCCACACTTTAGAACGACATGCATTATGTAAACTCTTGATTGAGGTCTTGCTTGAAAGAGCCATGCATGACTCCTCACACGAGAGAGAGAGAGAGAGAGAGAGAGAGAGAGTTTCACAACAAACGAAGCGCACGTGACCTCTCCACTAAATAGGGGAATCCACATTTGGAGAAAGAGGCACCCCTCATTTTATTTGCCTTGTGAAAGAGTATTACATAGGCCATGGCAGCCTACTTAAAAGGAGTTATTTATGCACACACAGTCACGATACCATAAATGCCTGAGAGTTCAAAGCTAAACGTTCTCCTCATTCAACAACAATATGATATCAAACTTTACTTCACAAATGCAAATGGTCCACTCGTAATGGTGATCACATCAAGGGCAAAAAAAGGGAAACAAGAGGCGCTTTCTGCTTCAGTTGCACCTTCCTCCATAACCTGCATTTCTCAATAGTGCTTGCTTGATATCTTCAGACCTTAACAGTGTTCTCTGCTCGCCATCCTATATATTCAACAAATGAAAAAGGCAGAGAAGAGAATCTCATCATTATGGTCTAAATACAAAGAAACTCATTTCAGTAGTAAAATTTAATAACAAAATATGGACTATCCGAACAATGATCAGAAGAAACCACCTCTCTGCAAGAAGCTTGCATTCCAAAATCATTGAAACAACTTATCACACATTGCTGAATTTCAAGCCCAAGAGCTTCTATGGTGCTGATTGTTGACAGCAACAACCCTGGTTTTGCTGCACAGCACACGTCTATTCTTGTATCTGCGGCCCTTCTTTCCACATCAAACTGCATTTCAACCAATACCCGTAAGATTGAAAAGAAAAAATGAGACCTATTTGGACTGCTCCAACTGGATGGTAGGCAATAAAACCATTAGAAGTCTGAAGATTGAATTTTCAAAGTGGGATTCTACCTACCCTGGGGGCGTTCCTTACTAGAACTTGATTCTGCTCAATCTGCTTGAAAAAATTCAGGAGGCTTAGATGATCGTTGGAGTCTTCAGATAGCTCTACTTCCTCTTGAAGAGACTTGATTCTAGCCAGGAGTTCTTTAGTATACTCAATGGTATCTCCAAGGATAGATGTTCTGTCCATCTATGAGGAACCCATTTCAAAGTTTCAGTAAAATATAGAATAAAATAAGAACCCAAATGCTTTAGAGAGATGAATTAATGAAGGTCTCAAGTCTTCACCTTGCTGATTCTTGGAACAACAGATCTGAGCATTGAGAGCCTGTCATTCAACCTTTTCCTTCTCCTCCTCTCTGCCATCAGGTTCTTGGATGGCTGCCCTTCCATCCTCCTCTTCACCAATTGCCTACTTCTCATGCCTGTCTCTGCACCATTCAGTTCCAACTCTGGGATTCCTATAGCTTGGGAGATCCCTTGCTTAGATATGCCCTCCTTCGAGTCTGAACTGCAGAGGCTTTTGCACAAGAACCCCAACTCATCATCCTCAACCAATGGGAAGAAAATGGGTGTTTCAGAGGAAGAGAAGGCAAGATCAGGAGCTGACAAAAACCCATCTTTGTAGGGGTAAACTGCATCCAAGGAGCACCCAAATGTTGATTGGGAGGAAATGGTGGGCTCATTGAATGAGGAAGGAGCAGGCGTCAGCTGCTCACAGTTTGCAGTGGGTAGAAATGGTGATTGTGGGAAATAAGAGGATGGGTTCTTATGAAAATCATTCAAGTTGCTGCCATCTGTGAGAAACTCATTCATTCCACCAGGGTAGTTTTCCAGCATTTCTCTTCTTAAGGCCAGAAACTCCTCGAACACTTCATCAACTTCCATTTTCTTCTGAGAGAAAGTAAAGGGAAAACAGAAAAAAAGTGAAGCAACAGAGTTTGTGGCTTTCAAGGTACAGTCCAGAAGCTGGTTTAATAGAAGAGGCCTGGATCGTGACAATGTGGTAAAAATAAACAAATACCAAAAAAATAATCTGGTGTGGTATTTTCCTCCTTGATTGAAAGAGCCAGCACCATTTAAACTTTCCAAGTACTTTTTTCTTGTTTTATTTTGGCACCCATTTCCATGGTACTAAAGAACCCACAACTGTAATTCCTTGTTTTTTTCTTCCAAGGAAAAAAGAGAATTTCAAAGTCTTAATAATAGGGTGTGTGGTAAGTCTGTTGATTAAACAATTGACTAATTATTCCCTGTTTTGTTTAACAATATACAAATTCCTACTTCTTTGTTCTTTGATCTGACCGTATGATAAACGATAGAGTGCGGAAGAACCACCAGTTGTGTAATTATAAAGAACAGGCTGCATCCCGTATGCAACCAAGCAGTATTGGATCTAGAAGGCAATTATTCAAATAGAAAAGAACAAAGCGTCATGCCCCTGCTATTCCATACTCTGGGGTAGGGGTAGGGGTAGGGGTAGGGGTGGCCATCGAGCCGGCCCGAGCCCTGCTCGACTCAGTTACACTCAGGCTTGGGCCAGGACCTTTAAACCCCGACCCAGTTAATGGGCTGGGCCTGTCAGGTCCTGCATAAATTACACAAGGCTGCACCTGGTGCGACTTGAATCGGGCCTGGGCTGCATTTTGCTTCCTGAGCCTGACCCGGGCCGGGTACCTGACAGACCAATAGCCACCCCTAGGTAGGGGTGTCAACAGGTTGGGTATGGCCCAATTTCGACCTGTACAAGACCTGGTAAGATTGGAGTTTGGTAATAAAGAAAGAGGTCCGATCAACTATTTGCGTCAGACTCACAAGGTCCGATTAGTATATGAAACTAAGAATGGTTTATGAAATTTCATACCAGACCCTGTTCTTGTGTTATCGCTATAGGAACCAATAGTTTTACTTTTCTGAGGTTCAATCGGACCCAGACCTAGACCAAGTACCAGCACCTCAAAGTCATATCCAGGTTTAGACCAGGTCTAGTTAAGGTCTGACCCATTGACACCCCTACTCTATGATGCTGGAGAGGAGAGCACACTGTCGGTCACAACCTCTTGCTTTTCTGCAAAAAAATGGCCATCTTCAGAATTCGAACCCGCATATCCAACAGCTCAAGCACTTACTATTGCACCCAGCGATGGCTCTGCTATCATTTGAATATGATGGTCCATATGTTTTGGGGCCTTGGTATATAACTATATATATAATATAATCTTCCTCACCATATGAGTTCCCAGTGACAAAATTTTCAATTCTCTGCCAAAGCGGTTTTGATTTACGAGGGTGGTAATCAGTCAGATGATTAAAATATGGGAGAATTATTCTCTTCGTCATTGGCATCATAAGTATATGCATTTGTAAAATTTATAGCATTTCTTTCTTTCAAAAAAGAAATTTATAGCATTTCTTTGGTATGGTTGCCAAACCATTTTGCAAAATAAGATTCATTACTTTCCCGACCTAATTACGGGTTTTGTTGGTTTTTTCCTAACTGGTCAATGATATATATATATATATATATGTGTGTGTGTGTGTGTGTGTGTGTGTGTGGTGGGGGGGAATGGGGACCAAATAAATATTCCCTTTCCTATACGGTAGGTTAAACTCATGCTATCCTAATTTTCATAGTGAATTTTATGACATGGGCCTATATCCTTTTTTGTGGAATGTGTTCTTTGATTCCAAAGTCTCTGTCTCTTGTTATTTTTGGATTTTATTGAGCACTTGCACCAATCATGGGGTGGATAATTAGGCAGACTAAGTTGATAAATGTGTAAAATATGGGATAGTTGCTCCATTTCCCAAATTAGATGCCTCACTAAATATAACACGGGCTAAATGTTTTGCTGAATATTTTGTGATCTGTGACCAACCAATCATAAGACGGATATATGTTTCTATAGAATTTAAATAATGCTTAAATATTGTGGACCAATGTGCCCTTCTACCTAGGTAATGATAAATTTTGTGCTTTCCTAGAAATTATAAAATTTATTAAAATTTGACGTTGCTTCTCTTAGTTCGCCAAGGTCACAATTTTTATATAGGGTTATTTACAAAAACATACCCAATTTTTTTGCAAATCAGACTTATACCCAACATTTTTGGTAATTCAAATGCATACCTCATTAAGTTTTTTTTGACAGAGAAACTGGGGTTAGGCATATCCCTACCAGTTATACAACTATACCATTGGGATTCGAACTTGCAACGTCCCAACACAAGGCGACATGCACTAACTGCTCCTGCCAGACAAGCTGAGCGCCCCCCCCCCCCTTGGTATACCTCATTAATTTTATAGCTAACCAAAAGCATATTTGTGGTTAGTTCTTAAGTTGGCCTTTCCTGTTTTATCTCAAATTCATGATTTTATCCTTGAAGAAAAAAAGTCAATTTTTTTTTGAGAGAGATTAATGAGGGTAAATTTGCCAAAAAAGATAAAACTACTATAGGTTTGAATTTGTTAATCATTAACCATAACTAAAATGAAAATAGTTATCAATGGTGTGAATTTGAACAACTCAAAATAAAACTGCTAACTAGGCACGATTTCATATTATAAGTTTCTTAGGTGTGAATTTGAATTATAACAAAAATTTGATATGTTTTCGCAAATAACCCCACATTTATATTTATATGTGGCAGATGGGTCATGGATAAACTGCAAACGAATAAAAAAGAAAAAAGAGAGAGCCGTAGACGTAGGAAAGTCATTATCACCGAAAATTGCAATCTGCCAAGAAAATATTAAAAACCAAACGACCTGCAAAGTTTGACCCACAACTCTGTCCTAAACGAAAACGATGGGGGAGAAGGGCATGACCCTTGTCAGTACTCCCCTTTTTCTGAATCACTCGCATGATTCCAACATGGGAGAAATTGGGCACCCACCGTTTTGTGGAGAGATGAAAACCAGATCGTTTCTAACCCTAACCCTAACCCTAAAATCTAAAGCAAGTTTTTTTGTAGGAAAATATTGTTGTTCTATTCCCTTGGTATGGGCCTAGGCGAATTGAATAGTGAGAAACATACACATGTATTTGGGTCCGAATTGGAGGCTTGTGAACAAGTTTGGAAGATTGAAGAATTTGTGTGATGTGCAATGGACGACATCAAAAGTGAATTATGCAGTGTTGTGGTTGGGCCTTGTCGGACCTAGAATGGCATCTAGGCCTTCTAGGGTTTTTTTGAGGTTTTAGAGCCCCATTTGTTTCCTTTAATTTACTATGTGGGGTCTACTTACTTTTAAGAAGTTTTAATAGAAGCATAATAATGAGGGGTGTTCTCTTAAAACGTTAAAAAAAAGTAGGGTTTATTTAAATGCCCCTAGAGATCCATGGATTTGCCATTTGAGGTCAGATCTGCTGTTGAGAACATGCTAGATCCAAAATTTCATGCAAATAGGGGATCTCAGATCCTCTCCCCAAACCCTCTAAAAGATGTGTGAACGCCCAAACAAATTGTTAAGAGCTATTGAAATTATTTGATGGTTGACATCATAGGAACATGACATCCAAGCACAAGTTAATGTCACCTTTCCTTTTCTCCTCCTCCTTTTTCTTCTTCTTGTCTTTTTTTATTCTTTCTTGTTTTATTTTATTATTTATTTAATAGTCAAGCTAAGGGATAACATCATAAGATTTGAATCCAATAACTCTCAGCTGAGATAGTGCAGTACTCTTGGTATCTTAGAGTCTTATCAAAAGTATAATTACAACAAGATTTTCTTTGAGCATGTTTGATGACATTGGAAAAGTTGTATTTGATTACAAAGAATAGAGGAAAAGAGTCCATGACTTACCTTTTTTTTTTCTTGAGGAAAGTGAGATTCATTAACGATTGGAACTGTTCATGAAGCATAAGGGAAGCCAATTTGGAACAACAATGGTAACTATTAAAAATAACATAAAATATAGCTAAAACATCATTTTTATTAAAACAAATTTTAAATATTTTGATAAAATATTTATTATATAAAGATTTTATCATTAAAACATAAATTTTCAGGCAGAAAATATAATTATTTTGACATGAGAAAGACATTTACAATATGAAAGAAGGGGTCTTCTAGAATATGAAAACTGGAAATATGAGAACTAAATTGTGAATTAGGCATTTAATTTCTACACTTTTTTTATAATTCTGACCCTGCAGATATGTTCAGCATGGTCCATTTGATAGGAATCAACTGTTGGATCGTGTTTTTTTAACAAAAAAAAAAAGAATTTCAGATGCTTGCATATTTACAAAAATTTTGAGCTGTCGAAATTCTGCTTATGCATCACAATCGAATAATTCAAGAACTAGCCCTTTTAAAACCAAGCATGATCCATATGATCAGATTTTAAAGAAAAAGAAAACCCATGAAAATCTCAGTTCCCACTCTAGTTCTCATATTTTAGTAGCCCATGAAAAAAAATGTATTTTCATATTATCAAAAGTAATCTTTCCTTTTAGGAAGCTTCTCAAAAAGTTTCAGAAGTACGAAGAAAAAAACACGTAAGTTCGCACTTGTGGATCGAGCTTCCACTGGGTTAGGCTAGATCTTCACACTCATGAAAACAAGCTCATGTGGTTTCCATCCAGATCCAGCTCTCGCCAAATATTATTATTGTATAAATTAAAGGTCCATAAGCTACCCAATAAAGCATGGACCCAGCTATGGATAGGCATAGGGACATGCATACCTAATATGTCAGATCCAGATCCAGATCCATTAGAGCCATTGCTGCAGTCAGGCTCAGGTCGTGGACCACCTAGACGATACTCAGTACCTATCCAAACCATGCTTGTAATATGGGCTGTCATACTATCCAAACCAAACTTGAAATATTGGCTGACAAAGCTAAGTAGTTTTTCCTCTCATGCTACATAGAGTCTATGCCAGATTCTGTTTCCTTGTGTTTTTATCTTTGGATGGTTAGGTTGCGGGTATCAAGTTCGAATAGGATAAGGATTATCCCAGGCTCGGCCCAAGCCCACTTCACATGGGTTGCACCAGCATGAAGCACCGGGCACACTGCGAATAATATTTAATATGTAAACCATAACCATAGTTGTCAGAATCTTCTTAAAACCTCAGGAACTCACTTAGAGGGCACAAAATGAAACTTATATACTAAGCAAATGAAAAGTTTGTTTCTCTTAGTATAAAATCTATTCTCATTGGGAATGTGGTACTTTAATTTTCAATATATATATATATATATATATATATATATATATATATATATATAGAGAGAGAGAGAGAGAGAGAGAGAGAGAGAGAGAGAGATGGTAGCTGCTAACCGCTTTTCTAGCTAATCAGTTAGCTAACTAGGTTTTTGAAGGGTTTTCTCATGTTTTTCTTAAATCTGATTGTACAGATGCATGTGTTCGACATAGTTAATTTACTAAGGAGATCATGTGTCTTCCATAAAAAAAATATCAGTTTTTAAGCTTTGAATATTTATTAAAATCTTAGATCATCAATTTTTAATTAATATACGCATGAATGAATTTTTTTGGATAAAAGATCAAAATTTTGTTTAATTAAAACCCTACATTTCAACTACTTTTTCACATAGCTTCCTAGTGCTTTCGCTGGCCCTTGTTGCTTGCTTTCTTTTTTTTTTTTTACTCAGAGAAATCGCCCCCGGCACTGAGACCAGCCATATTTACTATCGCTCTCTTGTCAGCATAAAATTCTGAGGGCTTACCCCTCGGAAGCGCGAGCAGGTTGTATGTTCCCCCCGCGAACACGGGGCTGCGTGTTCGTGGGGCCGAATGAGTGCCACGTTGGCACTCATTCGGGAGTTATGTACGGAGGAATATCTTGGGATCCGCAATATTCCTTCGTACACACCCAAACTGACGAATGAGTGCCAACGTGGCACTCATTCCAACCCCCAAACACGCGGCCCCGTGTTCCACGGGGAACATACACCACCCTCTCCTCGGAAGCAGATCAGGTCATGCTGAAAATGAGCGTTTTTGCTCATGCTGACATCGTGGCATTCATCCAAAATGCAAACAGACGGCCATGATGTCTGCATGAGCAAAAACGCTCATTTCAGCATATGACCTGATCTGCTTCCTTACCCCTCACTCCAAAGACTTGCCAAGCTTCAGCTTATGCGGGGGTGACTCCCATGGAATTTGAAATTTGAACCTAGGCTGCTCGTCAAAAGGTCTAAGCCTCATATCCCACTATGCCAAACCACTTGGGTCTTTCTTGCTTGCTTGATAAATGCTTCACGCTTCAAAACATCTCCCTTAGTGGGATGCTTTGCTCCATCCCTAAGGAGATGCTTCGTCAGATTTGGATATCCATCAAATCTGGTCTTTTACATATAATCAGATTTGGATATCCATCAAATCTAGATATTCTTTCATTACAAAAAGTCAAAACCATATTCTCATCCAATTATAATCAGATATAGTTTTGGCTTACCAAATCCAACTAAATGAAGTCAGATTGGGTTGGATATCAGATGAAATTGGGTGTCGAAATTGGGTGCTTTGCTCCCAAATCTCTAGCCTACATAATGCAATTAATTTATTACTAGTGTTTTTTTAATTTATAACCCAAAGAAACCGCACCCGACATGAAGACCTGGTCGTGCTGGCTCAGCCAGCGTAAAACTTTGAGCCTAAAACCCTTGCGCCTGGGCCTATGCTAGGCATTGGCTTGTGCAGAGGAGCAACGCCCATGAGAATCCAACCTTGACTGCCCTTCTAGCAGCCAAAGTCCCACCCTACTAAGCCAACCCCCCTTAGAGCACTTGTTATTATATTGCGTGCTCTTTTAAGTCCCACCCTACTAAGCCAACCCCCCAAAACTTTTGAATAAGAGACTTCCAATTAAGCGATATCTTGTTTTTAATTAATATATATATTTTTTTCTTAAAAAAAAAGATATTTTACATGTAAGTGCCGAAATATGGAAAATTTACTTTGGACTTATTGAATTATCAAATTTTAAGATAAAAGCCTTCCTAATTTCCCAAGAAATTTCCCTGACTTACTTTTTATATCACCTTACTATCGTTAATCCTCTAAGTAACACTTTTCACCTTTCCCTCTATTTAGATCATTGAATCTCTCTTTTACAGCTTCTCATTTTTGTAGCTATAGTTAAAGCCAAAATAAGTAATTTTTTTAATAACATAGGCAATCATACAATCAAAAATTTAAAAAAGAGAGCATTTATCTTAAATATTTTATAATTAAGGCGCCTAGATGTAAATTCACCATACATTAGGCGCCTACATGCAAATTTGGTACCACCAAAGAAGGAATACATTATTCTTTACTTGTGTACAGCAAACGAAAGGGGAAGGTCCATCTCCTTGTATTGTGGTCACGATTTAATAATTAAAAAATATTTGCTTTTAGTTAATAAATTGTTTTACCTTCAGAAAATTAATAACAAAAGAAAAGAGACGTGGATTATGGGTCAAGGACAGGACGGGATAGAACAAGATCCGTTATCTGACATAAGCTTCTTCGTTCGATCACTTCTATTTACCACACCGTTTGTTTTACGGGAAAACAGCCTTTTACTACGAAACATGAAACAAACATGACCCACGGAAAAACCGGTCCCACGTGGCTCTGTAAGTAGGGTAGGGGTGTCAAGGGGTCGGGTTTGGTTCTGATCCAAGTCGAACAAGATTAAGACCCAATTTTTTAGTATGGTATCAGGTCTAATCGGGTCCAATAAGAAAAACCATACCCGGACTTGATAAGAACTACATGAATCAGACCAAGACCCAGACCCAGACCATACCCAGTAAAATAATATTTTTTATTATTTTTACATTGAAAAATTACAGGTCTTAATCGGAACTTGGGTCAGGCTCGAGTCTGGTATAAAATTTCACAAACTATACCCGGATCCATGTATTAATCGGACCTTCAGGCCCGGACACGGGTCTTCTTATTTATCACCATACACTGACCCTATAGGATTGGGTCCACGTCGGGTCTGGGTAAACCCGAACGGTTGACACCCCTAGAGTGTGGTCCATGTTTTCCCACAGACCTTGGATTGGGGAAGCCTTTTGAGGTGGAAAAGGGCACATGTGGCTCCTTTTCAAGTTGGAATGGATGCCCTCTCCCATGAAAGGGACCCTTGTTGAAACAAACAGGCCCTCATTGCGTTTGGGCGTGCGGTTGTGTTGGGGCAATACAGAACAAATTGTGGAGTCCGGATCGGGTGCAATCACATGGCACAAAATTTGTGCATTAAGCACCTGATTACCCTCCATCAGGCCTTGGGCCCCACAACTGACAGGACCTGTCCTTAGGATGGAGGGTGATCAGGTGATTAATGCACAAATATTTGTGCAATCACATTGCACCTGATCTTTTCACCAAATTGTGCAAGGTGAATAATTGGTCATGTAAATCATACAATATAATCGTATATAGGGAAGAGGTTACCCATGCACATCACTTTTACCAAGTTTCAGCTCAATCACATCAAACCTCCGAGTCATCATAGATATGATCTGCATGGTTTATTTGGTTGGGTTCAAATTTTGAATCACAAAAATCTGGTGTGTGCATGTTTTTTTTTTGGTGATTCAAAAACCAACGGTCATAAACACACTATTTTTTCATAACTTAAAACAGGCATTTTTTTCATTAGAAAACATTATCCGAAGGTCCATTTTTAACAAATTAACTATGCTGAACACATCCGTGGGTCAAATTGAGTTGAATCAACTTGTAGTTATAACTCATTGATACGGTATGCACATTTTCACCAACCACAAGTGATACGCGCTCGTGTTTGTATGAATTTATCCAACAAAAGTTGCATCCAACCATACAGATGTATTTAGAATGCTTGTTTAATAAGTTTAGGAGGTTTTATTATGTCTAATACATCACACGATTTCGAGCCTAAGCCTAACACTGAACATGAGTGTTTCTTCCACTGTCAGAAGTGAAAACAGAGTGTTTTTCTGGGCCACACACATAGCATGTGATCTACTTGAATTGGATCTTATCAATTAGTTTCTGATTCACTAATATGTTTGAGGTTTGTGGGGTAATCTACCCTGCTAAAATATCCAGCGGACTGGATTTTCCAGCGCCACTAGGCCCAACAATGACAAGTATCTGCCGTGGCCTGGCTCTGCAGGTAACATGCTTGAGTACATGTTTAGTCCTCTTAACAATGCCAGGGTTGTGTTCTTCTTCCTCTGGTTTAAGAAAGCTAGGCTCCTCTTATAGAATCCTATGGTGTATCGAATATGATAAAACCTTCTATTATAGTAAATAAATCATGCTAAATACATCTGTATGGTTGGATTTACCATTTGGTATTTAGATCTATGCAAATAAGAGTGTGTACCACTGTAAGGTATCATGGTACAGAACCATCATATATATATATACCACCATAACTTCTGGTGTTATACACTTGATTTACACTGATCTAAGTTTCAAATGCAAAATCTAACATTTGGTTCATGTTTAACATGTTCTGTTTACTATTTTCATGTGTTAAAGTTGACTGAAATATAAAGTTTTATATCATTTCTAGACCACCCATATTTTAATGAATTGTGAGCCATTGATTTTCAATGTCTCAAAAATAAGATATGATGATGTATTAGACATGATAAAACCTTATAACATAGTAAATAAACCATGCTAAACACATATGTATGGTTAGATCTATCATGGCTAGATCCATCCAAACAAGAGTGTGTACCTAAGTATGATATCATGGTACAAAACCAACTTATATTTTACCCTGTATATATATATATATATATATATATATATATATATATATATATATATATATATATATATATATATATATATATACAAATTAACAACAATGGGCTTCACTTGAACTTTTAATAGCAAAGAGAAATTAGAGCCATCATGAATGTCCATGCTATATATATTAGCTCACTGTTTGTGTGAGCTGTTTTTGACTCACTTTCATCCAAGTCGGACATTAACGTAGAGACTAGGAAAGCCATGTGTGTATGTTGATAAGCTTTTGACTTTGCGGGTTTATTTACATATGCTTAATTTATCGTGGTTCTAACCCTTTCTTCTTAATTATTGACCAAAAAATAGACGAACGGAAACTTTTTGAGTGTTGAAAACTAATATAATAAAAGTAAGATGTTTGTATATCCAAGCTGATGTCCATTGATTGTCATCTCAAGAAGGCCAATCTTATGAGTATGGAAGTTGATGATGATCCAAATTGACAGTGACATCTTGTTTGCACATATCAAATAGAATAAACTTAAACAAATTCACAGATCTGAATTATGTTTTCACAGCTTTTACTATCTTCCCCATGCAGATCCTGCCCTCTTTCTTTTACGCTTTTTTTCATAGTAGGGCACAATGGTGATGATGTTGCTCAAGTTGCATATAGGTTGGTGTACACTAGAACCCCTAGATTGGGCCCCTTGTTGTTTCTTATAGGTAAATTGGAAGAAATCTACTTTGCATCATTATTGTGTAAAGAAAAATGCATAAGGCTTGTTAACATATATGGTTATATATCTTAGAGGTAGATCGGAGAAAATCTAGGGTTTGCATGATTTTGAGTAGGCCAGAATGTATCTCATAGAAAAAGACATTGTGATACGTTCCTGACTTAAAATAAGTTACATATGTTGCCGGAGATTCTCACCTCCATATATCAATAGCATCATGGATCGTACGCATTGTATGATGAATGAACCCAATTATCTTTGGCCTATTCATCAATGCTGCATCGAACGTATGCATTGACATGTTTTCAGTGTACAAGCTTCCCTTGCAAATGAACAAAGGCCCACGAAACTCAAAGAGCTTTCTACAAAAGATGAGAGGTCATGCATCGCCACGACTACTCCTAGCTACAGGATCAGCATGGTGGTCTTGTACCCATAATCCATAAATCCCATTCTTGAAAAGACGACAGACAAGCAAAAACCTCATGATATTTTGAAAAGTTTAGCTTTTTTCATAAAAAATTGAATATATATATATCTATATATATATATATATATATATATATATATATATATATATATATATATATAGGGAAGGGGGGACCGTCCAACCAAAGGAAGGTCCAAAATCTATAACCAACGATGATAGGACGACTTTCCTTCTCCAATGCTTGAGCATCTCATCGATCATACCTCATATTTATTATTTATAATTTATTTAGTAAGAAATATGCTTGACACGAAGACTTTATCACATACATACATGTTTTTGTGAAAAATCGACGGCTCACAATGCAATTAAAACTTTACAAAAGTATTGTGCGCCATTGATTATTAGCGCTTTAAAAAATGCAACTAAATTTCAAAAATTCATAATCCAAAACATGTCGCTCACTAAATGAACGATAACGATAAGAATCTAATATGTAAAGTTCAATTGATGAAAAACTCGATTGTTAGAGAAGAAATGCCGTCAATTATCATTGATTGTAGATTTTGGACTTTTCTTTGGTTGGATGGTCCCCCTTTCCTATATATATATATATATATATATATATATATATATATATATATATATATATATATATATGTGTGTGTGTGTGTGTGTGTGTGTGTGTGTGTGTGTGTGTGTGTGTTTGAAAATTTATTCCTCCCAACTGTTCATATAGTATTGACAATGCTTTTTTTTCCTCAATCTATGTTTGGCAAATCCAACCCTACATATGTGTTCAACATGAATGATTTCCTAATAATCAACTATTGAATCATGTTTTTTGATGAAAATATGATTTTATAACCCCACCCGGGGTTTACCTCACAGGAAGGTGGGCCCATTAAGTGACCAGGTTCTTAGCAAGTGTTCTTAGTCATAAAAATATATATGAAAATTCTGAATCATCAATTTTTTAAACCTTATAAAAACCTGCTCACATGTCATAATCAGATGCAATGTCTCATAACGGATCCTGAATCAATTTTCATAATGATTTAGAGAATTGGCCAATTTCGATTCTGAACTGAATCGAATTGAATTGGCCAATTTTTAACCACCACATGACACATGTTGCAAAAATATTAAAGTAATATTTAAAAATAAAAATGATTTAGACTATTTTTAAAAAGTATTTAAAAGTAAGCTGAAACAACTTGGTTTCATAACATAGAAAAGAGAGGTTTCTATCATGTACACAGGCTCTTGTTTAGCCGAACCAAGTAAATGTGTTTTTGTGTGCACGTGTGTGTTTTGTGAGTTCATGCAATGAGATCTAAACTCTGATTTATATGGTATCAAAGCCAAGCTCACAACTTATAGATGTGTGAGTTGTGTGTGATGCAGTAGTGGTGATCCCCCTCATGTGAGTATAGTGCAATGACATCGTTTTTATCCAGTTAGCTTGTACCAAGTCCCGATCCAATGGAACACATTCTCAAGTTTGGTGTGGACTGTAACAACTATTTTTTATGGAGGTCCCAAATTGAGTTAGTGATGATCATCCAGGACCTAATCTAGTTTGTTGATGGCTCATGTTTGTTAGTGTTGTTAAGGAAGGTGAACTTACCATTAACCTTGATTTTTTTAGGTTGTCTGACCAGCTAGAATTGAACTAGATCAAGGCCACGATTTGAGAAGTTGTGCTTAGCCAAATTATTTGTATTCCAAGTGATTGGATTGCTCTCAAGAGGTCATATGCCTCTCAGTCAAGTCTCATAATCATGCTGCCTAAGAAAGACTTGTAGGATTCTTAATTTGCAAACTCGTTGAGTGCTGCAGGAGAGGTTATTTTTATGTTGATCTTGTGCAATATATGTTAAATGGTCTTTCTCATGAATCTGAGAGTTTCGTTACCATCATAACAACTCTAAAAAAAGCGCTTTCATTTTATGAAATTTATGACATGATTCTAAACCAGGAAAAGATGATTAAACTATTACATCAACACATTCATTGCTATGCAAGGAAGAGACCAAGGGGTAGGTCAGTTTAGAGGTGATCGTGGTGGTTGAGGTTAGAGGTAGAAAGCAAGGTTGTGGTGAATGCGACTTTCAGAGAAAACAAGGACAACAATAATATTCAAGAGAATAGAGGAGTAGTATGTCAATTTTGCAGTCGCAAAAATCACACTACCCGGCGGTATTGGATTATTGCCAAAGCATTCATGACAACAATGAATTTAAACTGTGCAAGCACATGTAACTATAGAAGGTACTTGTGCCTAGATCCTGTGTGACAAAATTTATATCTTTAGACATGTCAAGTTTTATGAGACAAACTTTCTTTATGCTAGTGTGAACCCTACACACTAGTTTTGAAGTGTCCAATTGGTTGAAATGTTAAGAGTTGTCTATACCAACCAACAAGTATTTTTGCCAATGTTTGCAAATACAACTACTGTAGTAAACTCTATTTCTTATGGTGAATCAGTTAAAAATAATATTAACCATGAGTCCACTAGCCCCTTAGCTCCTCGTAATCATGAACATATAGAAGAGTGACAACTCATCATCAATTTCTCAATCATCTTCCTCTTCTAGCATTAATTTGATATTAGATATAACACCACCAGTAGAGCTAAGCCATCTTGCTAGAACTTATGTTATGGTGACCAGGTAGCAGGACGGTATCCTAAAACCCAGATTGTATTTTTGGACTCGAACATCCTATAAGTATGACATTATTGTGCCAGTTAACTCAAGAGATAGAACTCAAAAACTTTAAGTGGTGTGTCCCTATTCTAAGAGTAATATGATGCTTTCCTTAGGAATGAAACATATAAAACTTAGTAAGGTACAAGTGAATCTACAAAATCAAAAAGCATGTTGATGGAACTACAAGTACAAAGCACGACTTATTGCAAAAAGATAAAAGCAGCAAGAGTCGATTACTTTAAAACTTTTAGCCTTATTGTTAATTTCACCACCATGAGAAATATTTTAACCATTGCTATTAGTGTAAATCGGCCTCTACAACTACGGGATGTGAATAATGTTTTTTACATAGGTTTTCGAAAGAAGACATTTAAATGGTCTAGCCTCAAGGTTTTGAAAATAAAAAAAAATGTAAACTATGTATGCAAACTTAATTGTGCTTTATATGGTCTTAAACAAACCCTTAGGGTCTGGTTTAAATGTTTAAATATGTACCTAATATAGATGAGGTCATGGAGTCTCAAGCTGATGCATCTTTACTTATTAAAGTCATTTTATGTATACTCATTTATGTAGATAATATCTTCATCACTCGAGATTCTGTTGCATAGGTGAAGAACTTAATAAAAGATTTTGAACAAAAATTCTCTATTAAGAATCTGAGTGCTCTTCGATATTTTGTAGGAATTGAAGCCATTCATGTGCCTAATTGTTTAGACGCCAAGACTTTGTTCATGCCTGCGGTTGTAAATAAAGTTATCTCCTAGTATGATGTTGAACCATTTGATGAGGCAATACATTAAAGAAGTATAGTCAGTACACTCCAATACATCACCTTTACAAGTTTGATATAGCATATGTAGTGAATAAAGCATGCCAATTTATGCATGAACTCACTCAAAGTACTTTGCACATACAAAAATCGAAGACTTTGCAACATGGAGTTCATCAAAACAACATATAGTTAAATTCAGTACAGAGGCCGACCATGGCAAGAGTGGTGTCTGAATTAACATGGCTAACCTACTTATTGAAGGAACCAAATGTTAATTTCTTTTCCTCGAGTTTCAATTATCTAGTGTGATAACCTTGAGGCTATATACTTAGTAGCTAATCTAATTTTTAATGCTCGAATGAAGCACATTGAAATAGACTCACTTTGAACACTAAAAGTTAAAAAAGAATGAACTTGGAGTTAGATTTATTTCATCCAAAGACCAGCTAGTAGACATATTAACAAAGCCTCTATCAAGTTCTCAATTCAATCTTATAAGAGACAAATTCAATCACATTGATGGACAGATGAGCTTGGGGGGAGTATTGGACAATCATAAGAAGATGTTTACATGAAAGACTCAGCAAAAGTTCAAGAGAAAGTAGAAGTTCAGCCATCATTGGTGTCCATCAAATACAGGGACTCCAAGAGAGAGAAGACTTTTATTTGTGTTTAGGCTTCTAAAGAGAAGACTCCTATCTGTGTTCAGACTTCTAAATGTATTGTGACTTTTTGTAAAACGGTAGTGAAGGATCCTGTGTTACTTGGAACTCACCTTCCTTTTTTTTTTTTTTTTGAATAATCCAAGAAAAAAAAAACCCGCCGCCAACCGCACCTGGGCTGACCTCCGGTTGGTAAAACCCTTAAGGTCTCCCCTACTCATTAGGGAGTATACCCAGCTTTGACCTTGCGGCAAGAGACGCCAAACGTGGGTTTTGAACTTGTGATGTCCTGTCAAACTGACATTCACAAGTTGCCCCTACCAGATGAGCCTAAGGGTAGGGTGACTTAGTTGTATAAAGAGTTTCTCTCTCTCACATCATTAAGATAGAAAAGTGAGGTTTCTGTCATTGACATAGGTTCTTGTTTAGCCGAACAACGTAAATCTGTGTTTTTTGTGTACACGTGTGTGAGTTCATGCGCTGAGATCTAAACTCTGATTTATGGATTGTGCATGTGGCTAGCATGAGCTCTTGTAATATTTTTTTTTTTTTAACTTGTGTTTTTTTTAGATAAATTAAGATAAAATCACTTGGTTATCATTTTAAACGAATTTTTACTGCCAATTAATGATTTTCCCAATTTTTTGTATTTTGCGCTTATTTTTTCGAAAAATGACCATTATTGTCTCTTTTTTCATGACCAAAAAAAAAAAAACTTCTCCAATTTATCACATGATTTTTGAATCGCGGGAGTGAGATTTCCCTGTCTGTTCACTGTACCGCACGATCACGACAGTCTGACAAGAACGATTCCTATTCTGGATCGTCGGATTGTTGGGGAACGAACGGCGGAGATTCGCTTAGGCTCACGCAGAACCCGACGATCTGGTAACTGCTATCGTCTCGTAGAGGGCAGAGAGCGTCATGTCAAACTTCCCCCCCGGTTGAAATGCAAGGCCGTACAGAGGATCTTGCTTTCACGCTTACCCCCCCCTCTGCACCGAAACACCAACGTAGTAAAAAGTTGAGTTGGGGGAGAGGAGTGCTCATCACGTCAGAGCGACCTCACCCTGATGCAGTTTCATTCTGTAATGAACGGCATCCAAAATACCAAGCTTGGACCCTCTATCTTTTAGATGGATCATACACAAGCACTATCGAGCCAAGTCAAGCTGAATACCTTGTGTGTGGGCTCAACTTGTTTAAGCCAAACGAGCTGCTCGTGGCTTGGCTCACCAACTATACCAACTGATCACGAACGAGCTGCTAGGTTAGTTTGACAGCCCTAACTGAGAGAGGTGGCTCTGACCTGATGTGCACTCCTTGAGGTTGTGGAAAATGATCACATGACAAGATCGCGGATCGACTCCCACCAATAGCAGAGGGCGGTCCTCCTAAAACAACGACGTGGTTTCTCCCCTACAGCCCACAAGTTTTTGGACTCTATCTCTAGAGAGAAAGAGAGGACGAGGGACTCTACTGAAACGTATCAGGCGGGTCGGTGAGTAGTACAAATCCTTGCCCCCGTACTGCTCAGTGAATAAAGATAAGAAAGATTTTTCGATAGAGATCCCTTCTTTTTAATTTTTTAAAGGCAGACCTGTAATCTTTAAAAAGACATATTAGATCCCTGAGGCTGTCACATAAAGATCCGAAGTTTGTTTTATGGTTAACATGCGTATGAAACATCGTTTGTAATTGCAACTTTGCTTTTGAAAAGATTGTTTTTAGTTGTTTGTTATGCAATAGTGATTTTATTATATGTAATTCGAGTTTGTCCTGAGTTAATACTACCAAGGTCCCTATTTGAAAGTTTGATTGAAAGAAATCTTTTAAAAAAAACAGGAGTCTGTTTATGGAATATCAGATGAAGTCTGGGATTTTAATTGAAATTCAACCAATAATAAAAACTACAAAGCCACCCTACCCTTCCGGCTGCAGCTTCGTGTCGTTTGGATCTCCACAATTTTCAATATCACCTGGTCCAAACCCCAGTGATACTGCTGTTCATTGGAGGCTACAAATATTTGGGGGAAATTTTCATTCAGAGTTCCTTTTGCCCGTTTTTCTTCTCTCTCCAAAAAAAAATCGCCCATAATTTAGCCTTTTTTTTTAATTTCTTCATATAAGCTTAAGTTACTCCGATAATGATAAATAAGGACCTGATGTGGTTACTATTACACTCAACCATTTAACCAGAGTTAAATGTTTTACTGCTTAACTTATCATAAACATATTTTACATATATTTTATATCTTAAATTGCAAATTGTTGAAGTGTTAATCCTATTGTTTATAGCTTTGAAACAATTCACTTATTTTGTAAATGAGCTAATCAGTAGGTTTATAGTCTAAATTTATTTTAACTTTTGGAAAATACTTCTTCAAATGAGCCAATTCAAACTTGATGCATGTATCTCAGGCTCACCGTGAGCTTGAGCTTTCTTTTTTTTTATTTATAACCCAAGTAAAACTTTGAGGGTAGGACCCTTGACTTCGGAGGCGCTGGCTTGCACAGAGGGGTGATACCCATGAAAATTAAACCTTGACTGACCATCTAGCAGCCAAGGCCCCACCTCACTACGCCAACCCCCCTTGAGGGCATGAGCCAGAGCTTGACTTGACTTGCCATAAGAATGAACATCTTCTGTTTGGTTTGTTCAGCTCGTTTATCAGTCTTAAGCTAAGGTTCTTTATTTAGCATTGTTCGGCAAGCATAAGGTCTGGATTGAAAATCTAAAAAAACTTGGTACCAAAGTAAAAAGCGAGTCCCAATCAAGAGATTTCTCTGTGAAAAGATCAGATGCAATATGATTGCACAGATATTTGTGCATTAAGCACCTGATCACCCTCCATCTTGGGAACAAGGCCTGTCAGTTGTGGGATTCAAGACCTGATGGAGGGCGATGGACTGCTTAATGCACAAAATTTTGTGCAATCATATTGCACCCGATCCTGACTCGATTTCTCTAAATATTTCCCTCCTTCCAAATTATTATTATAACAACGTTCACCGTAGAGGTAGAACAGGTAAACATTCTTGTTATACAACCACATGTGAGTCCCACGCTGGAGGTATGCGGACCATGCAGTAGCGCTGGGAAACAAGCCAAGCAACTTGTGGCTCAGCTCATGTTCTGCTCATAAAGAACTATTTCACACACAAAATAAATTGGATAAGCTGAATATGAACAATAGATACTTGGCTCGACTATTCAAACATCGTTAGGTAGTAATATATATATATATATATATATATATATTTTACACATGGTCTACATGTATTTTTTTGTAATCCTATTTCTCACCGCTCTAAAACAATGTATTTTTTCTATAAACAAGCCAGCTCAAACTTGGCTTGTTTAACTTGGAGTCATTGTGAGCTCGAACTCAGCTTGGCTCGCCACAAGAATGAGCCAAGCTTGAACGTACACTTGGAGCTCGGTTCATTCAGCTCTTTTACCAGCCCTAACTTATAGATATATGAACCTCAGTTCTTGGGAGTGCAACTCTTTTTAAAAGAGTTTGGACAACTCTGTCAAGTCTTAGATGAGACAACAACCACATGGTGAGCTGAATGAGTCTGGGCCCCAAGTCCTAGCAGGACAAGATTCTACACCCGAGCCCCTCATAATTAATTTGTTCATGTCTTTTGGTTTTGGGGTTTCATGCCGTTTTTTTCATTGACAAAATGACCAAAAATGAGCCCCATACGACCCCCACTCTTGTCATTGACCAAGTGAACAAGATTACCTTGTGATTTGATTTCCCTGTGCCCTTTGTTTGTGCTCTTTTGGATTATTTTATACACGTGAACCCACAAAAGGGCAACCTAATATAGCCTGATACTGCTGTGGAGTAGGTATCTCAATCATACTAGTGTGGTAGGCTTAGTGTTGGACAGCAATAGCTAGGCCGCATCAAAATGATCCAAGGGTCAGTTTTCTATAGCCCTTAAAAGCAGGTCTTTTAACTTTGGCAACCTTGCTGGAGTAGGCCAGTAAACAAACTGATCAGCTCGTGACTTAGCCTGGTTTAGCTCCAAAGAATTCATCAAGTGCACTTGAAATGAGTCGCTCACACTCATATGATTCAAAACTCATTTCTCACTAAACAAACATTGTACATCACATCTACAAGATTAATTTATGAAAAAAGATTCCATATAATTTGGTGCTTTCAAAGGCACCAAATATTAACCATATTATATTATATATATATATATATATATATATATGTATATGTATATGTATATATATATATATATATATATATATATATATATATATATATATATATATATATATATATATATATATATGCAAAAAAATTTGGATGAGTCAGCTTAGCTCAGGCTTGTCACAAGCTCGAGCTGTGCTTGGGTCTCCATGAGCCCAAGCCTGATTTAGGTCTAGAGGTAGACCAGCTAAGTCAGACAGCTGCTCAGCTCATTTACCAGCCCAAGCCTATAAAGTGCTTTTGTTTCAAGGATAATACTTTGCAATAGTTGGGTGGAATGAATGGAGTTGGGATCCAGGGATCGCATAATTGCCTGCTTATGTGACACAACCCAAACACATGACAGCATTCTGAGTGGGACCTACCTTCTGTTGCTGTGGGACCCATGTAATGCTGTCATGTGATTGGGCTGTGTCACATATGTGAATGTTTTTCTTCCCCTTTTGATATTTTTTGGTTAAGGTTAAACAACAAAATATTGAAATAGATTCTTGTACAGTGTATGTCCTCTTCAGTTATTTTGTCTTTTAAAGAGATAAGGTCTGACTTACATTATTACAAGTTATATATAACAAGAGATTAGGGCTGACAGCATTCCGAGTGGGGCTCGGCATTGGTGGTAGGAGCTGTCAGTGCACTTCTCCTTGTGGTGGGACGTTGCAGGTTCAAAACCCAGTGTTACAGTTGAATAACTGGTGGGGTCTGCCAAAACCCAGCTTGCCTTTAAAAAAAAAAAAGTTATATATAACAATTAATCTATGTGAATCAAGTTGATACGACATCACAAGTTCAAACGCTATAAGTGTGCTTCTCGTGTTGCAAGGCTAAAGTTGAGTGTTCTCTGTCATGGGAGGTTTTATGTAAATGAACTCATAGTTAGGTAGTTTTTCCCTGTTATCAAAAAGGAAAAATCCTCCAGCCCGAATAAACAGATAAATCTTTTTTATGCTACTGTTGATAACGATAAATTTTTTCATAAAAAAGTGATAATCAATTCCTGGTGGCAAACTTTTCAAATCCCACTGGTGCATGGGGAACATGGATCTCACCGTTTGAAATAGGATGGTTCCATCATACATTCAATCCTAGCCATCTAGTAGAACCATCTAGCCGTTGATTGGATGGATAGGATTGAATGTATGATCCTATTTCAATTGATGGGATCCGTGTTGGTGCATGGGTACGGTTGGGACACCTAAGACTGGGTAGTTGTGTCCTCAGCTCGCCCATTAAGTGATCGCCGGAGTTTTCATTAGGTATAAGAAAATTAAAAAGATATAGTGGCAATCGAAAAACTCCAAATTTATGTGCTAAATGAAGGGTATAAGAAAACCAATATAAAACTGAAGATTCCCTAACTTGGGCATAACATAAACTTACATGCAGAGGCATTGGGGTCGCTTGCAAGAGCGAGGCATCATTGTTACCAGGATAGTCACCCTAAGCTTTGGCGTGTCTCTCTCTTGAGACTAGGATTGTGACTTAAAAGAATATATTTTTGGAATTATTATCCTTTGTCAACATTTCTATGCTATGTCCCATGGATTATTGGCATTACGGGATGTATTTTTCATGGACATGACAAGACCAAGAAGAATCATAAGAGATCTTTTTATCAATATATTCACTTTTTAGCAGTATATTCAATGTCATTGCCTCTCATAATTAAACTATATCATGCTGATAAAAAATAATACGACATGACCCTTCATTTTGGAAGCCAGTAGTTCATTTTCAACAATGTAAATAGTGTAAAAAGCTATCGGATCGGACCACTCGGCTTACATCAATTCTAAGCTTTAGAGTAGTCACACCAAATTTTCCATGTTTGGGTTAGAAACACGTCATATATTTGATAGAATAACGTAAACTTCATTTTCCAAGTTAAGAACTATTGAAAGAACCTTTTACAAACTTATTTTCCAAGTTAAGAACTATTGAAAGAACTTTTTAAGTGTATGCTGATTCTCTACATCAATTTTGAGTTTCCATGAGTTGCTCCAAAATTTCCAAAGCTTGGAAAAGACAACTAATTGCACGGCATAACAGCCTTAGATTTCCAAATGAATATATCTTTTACCTTGTTAAGGTAAGTGCTGATCAGGACACGCAGGACCAGCAAAATCTCCTTGAGCTCACGCTGGACTTGATGTTGGAGAGGAGCAAAGACAGTATGAAAGAGGATAAAGAAAAACTGTCCGGATGATATGACATAGCTGAAAGAGATATTTCATTCACACTTTTCATTTCAGCATGGTACAATTTAAAGAAAGAAAAAACATGATGCCACTAAACCACATCACCACAATCCACACTTTTAGCAACCACTCCTATAAAGTAAAAGAAACTAACACATGTTGGACACCACTTTTAGAAAAACAAAACTACTCCCTATACCTTAAGAAACCTTTTTCCTAAAACTAAGGCACTCTCCTAGGATTCTCTCCTAAACTTCAAAAACACATCTCCAACACGTTGAGCATTATCTCACATTTCTCCCCCTTGATGTGAAATCTCAGCAAAACCCAAGGACGATCTAAACACAATAAAATTTTCATACAAGAGTGCTTTTGTAAATCCATCGACAACCTTTTCGGTGGTAGATTATTGTTTTAGCACGATCTCTCCACTTGCAACAATGTAAAACTTGTAAAATTTGAATATTATTAATAAATAAATAATTCATCTTGATCTTCGAGTTAGAAATGTGTTTCTATCATTTAAATCTCATTTATTGGTGTTTAAATGCTCAATTACTTATTTCTAGCTAACAAAGGTAAAATTGATATTTTTAAAACTATTTCAGACATTTAACAATCAATTATATTACTTCTGATAAAAAATACGTTTTTAATAGTTTTGTAAAATATTGGTGTGATATCATTGAATTTTGGAATTTACTAGATGAATTTAACAAGTTAAAAATCTTAATTTTTAACCAAGGAGCATTTTGGTCATTTTAATCAAAAGTACTATTTAAAATATTTAATCTATGTTTTGCACTAACCAAATTTGGTGAGATTGAGATGTTGGTGTATGTAACATTTTTTGCTCAACAGTTAATATTTATTGGTGGTTCACCCTATCTTTTTGGATTTTTGGAGATTTTATATTTTTAGAGCTTTTGATATTTTTGACTGCGTACCAAGTGTTCGGTGCATTGTTGCTTGAGCGGTCTTTGTAGATTTTGAAACCCCTCGGTCTTTTGGGTTTCAATTTGTTGTTCTTCACACTATTAAAGTAAGTTTTCTTAACTAAACTTGTAGAGAGCATGTTTAGGCATTAATTACGTAAGCATGATGTTGTTGTGCTAAATACTTTACTGAATTGCAAATACAAGTTATGCGCACTCACCGCACATAGTTGTGGATATCTAAGAGTGCTATGGTTGCCTATATGTTTAACTGATTTGAGTGTAGGATATACTAAAAATGTGATACTTACGCTAAGTATCAAAACAACTATAAGCCAATGTATACTGAATGCAATGCAATGTAAAATGCAAATCAGGTAAATGCCCATGGTGAATATGTGGTGTAAATGCATCACCCAATAAATTTATTTTTATTGTATGCAATACTTTCCTACTTACATACACCACTTAGTTGTGGATATGTAAGACTGTTGTGATTGTAGTTCGGAGATCATGCTGAGCATGATTTGAATGTATGAGAATAGAAGTAATGAGAAATTTTGTGTACAAATCCCTTTAATGAAACAAATAAGCATAAATAATACAAATAAAATTCATGCAGTGATTTAGAGGAGCATTATTAGAATAAATTTTATAATTTTATTTAAGCAGTAAAGATATTCAGCATACAACATAATGCAATATCATAATACCAATTGTGCATCATAAGTAGGGAAAGCAAGTATATATGCACGATCTAATGAATAATAGGAAAAATGCATGATGTCAATGCATAAGCATGAATAATTTATTATCTTTAACAAGTTCTCTGATAAAATGCATGCCTCTATTAGAATGCATACAATTTAAGTTTCTCTTTTTATTACTGTTACTCGTGGATACACCAAACGAATAAAATTTTCTGAGATCAAGTAGGGTTTCTAAGGTAACTTAGCACACAAGTTGTATTTTATTACTAGGTTCCAAACTTAGCCCCTGACTGAATCACCTTTAGAACATTAGACCTACACATCTAATGTCGATACACTAAGGACCTTCACATCCAATAGTGTCATTTTCTTGGTATACCAAAATAACAGTTGTGTCTACACACCACTCCCATGTAAAGTGACAGACTCTCCCTAAAATTGTGGTCAGGAAAAAGAACCTCAATATCGGGTTCAAGGGTAATCAATAATGCACACAGAGTTTTTGTATCCTCGTGGTTTCCCAAAACCGAAACTCTAAGAGTCTTATTCTAATGACGGGATATTTTAGAATATATATTATATAGTTTTTTTATTTTTATTTGTTTATTAATAACTAATTCTTTAATTTGCAATTTAGTATACAAAATAAATACACAAGCTCGCATATCCCCATGCGAGGACCATCATGGGACCACTGTCCACAGAAAAGCATAGAACATTGCAATACAGTGAAACAATATTAATATGATTTCTGTGATGCATTAAAATAAGAAAAAAAACAGTAGCAAACCAAAGCTCAAGGCCTACCAGGCCTCCGATGATTCATTTTGATCATCGACGCATCACCCGCAAAAACCCTAACAATATGCAATATTTGAAATGAAATACATGCTTTTCAATACCCATTCATAAATGCCAACTTAGCAGTGTGTGTGAAACAACAAAAATTGTCATATGCGTATTCATGAGTTCATAAATTCATGTTAAGTGTATGCTTTCATTCATTACACATAATCATGTCAATTGCATACTTTCATTAAGTACACTTATTCATGTCAATGCATGTTTTCTTTGAGTGTACATATTCATGTCAATGCATGTTTTCTTTGAGTGTACACATCCATGTCAATGCATGTCTTCTTTTATTAATCACGCATGTAAATATCCATGCAGTTGCATACATGTGTACCCATATTAATAGAGGTAGGCACCTGTACATGAGACAACTATGTAATATATCTTTGTTTAAACATAACATAACATGCCTTAAATATACACAACCTGTTACTCAAGTGTATGCACAGCCAAATGCATGCATGTGGAACCTCATCCTTTGAATATACCAGTACAACTCAATTCGAATGCAAACATCTGGAAACTTAAATTGCATAAGTGAACACTTATGTAATTTTTTTTTTAAGACACTATTCCACCCGGTCAGCTGGGGCTCGTCTCCAGCCCAACCAAGTCTAGTCGGCTGGGCCTGCCAGACGACACACATGCCTCACCCAGGCCTTTGCATACATCCATCTACTGGTAGCCAGTCGAGTACCCTAGACTGGCTGCTCATCAACCCAAACAAGATTAGTTTTTCTTTTTTTACATTGTACCCAGCTGATAGGCTGGGGTTTTGCTCCAACCCAGCCGACTCAGTTGGCTGGGCTTGATAGTCACCACACAGGCCCAACCGGGCATGTGGGCAATCTGCCAAGGCATGGCAGTCGGCTGAGTATCACTCGGCTGGGCTTCCAGTCAGCCCAGACTATAAAAATCTATTAATTTTTTTTTTCAACATGTGTGTGCATGTATCACCTCATACACGTGTGAATCAAATTACCTAATCCAAAAGAGTACACATCCATAACCGAATTTTCATTAGCCCATGCTTTCACATGCCTGTACAGATTACAAAACCGATGATCATTAAAAATTTAGAATATTTCCTTAAACCCATGCAACACATTCTTATTTAAGCATGAATGACCATGGGATTTCTTAACTTAATAATACATGTATGTAAATAATGTGAAACAACAACTGATTCATATGGACAACATGCATATATATTCAGATTTATGAATGTATACAAACAACATTGATTCAACATCTTTTTATATGTATCAACATTAATCTATAACATGATCTATCCATAGAGAATCGATTTCCATTAAGAATAAACTTTAAATGAACAAATATACGTTACTTAAAATTTTTGTTTTAGCACAAAATAGACATGTATAGAATTTTAAATAAAAAATGAGTGGAAAGAACCATCAATGCACCCATGGAAAAGGATCCATGAATCCTCTTCCATGTATTTAAGGGTAACCATCCATATTTCCTCATATTTTATGGATTTCCAGCAAGATATTACATGAAAAGGTCACCCATATTCAATACATCACTCGATTCAAGAGAGGAGACCCTTACCTTTTTGAGAATCGAAAGAAAAAGGTGGATGGAGGTGCAAAAATATGAGTGGTTTTGGAGAAGATGCTCTTCTTCCTCTCTCTCTCTTCTCCCTCTTTTCCCTTTTCTTTCTTTCCCTTCCTCTCTTTTTTTTTTCTTAAATAGAGAGAGAGGGAGGTAACACCCCCCCTCTCCAGCCCTCTCTAGAAGGGCTGGAGAAGGAGAGTTTTCTCCTTTGAGGACTCTCTCTTGTCTTGTTTTCAAATTTTCAAAAACTCTTCTATGTTGACTTTTTTTTAAAACTTTCTAATTCTTTTAAAAGCCCTTTCTTAATCTCTCTTAACTCGCTTTAGGTAAGTATAAGGACTCTTTTAAAAAGTCCTAATCAACCCTAAATTAAAATTTTAGAATTGATACAATTTAATTAAATAATTAATCAATTATTAATTAATCAATAATTAATTAAATATTTTTAAAAATCCAAAGTTAGTTTAATTACTTTAGGAGTCTTCTTAACTCCATCTAGCTTTAATTTAAAGCTTTCAACGGAATTTAAAGCTATATTTTTATTGGACATAGATTTGAATTTAGATTTGGATCCAAGATCCAAATCCATATCTTAAACGAAATTGGATCATGATCTGGAAGGAAGTACACTGTCCAAGATTGGGTAGCCGCAAAGACGGTGAATTTCTGTGAGGAAGTATATTGTCCAAGACCAGGTATACCATATAGGGAGGTAATTTCTTGTGAGATCCTACATTTCCCAGACCAGGTGATCCAGCATGGAACTTATAGATTTTGATTTCATAGAGAATTATGGTGTTATGATGCTCTTCTGAGAGCAATTGTTATAGCCAATTAGGAATCTTTAAATTTGGCTTTCTATTGTAGCATGATTATATATTGGTTTTAGATTAGAGAATCAAATCCTTACTGATTCTAGATCTTGATACGAGGATATGTTTTTGTCTTCTATGGAAGTTGGGGTCATTCTAAGAAAGATAACTTAAGCGAAGATAGGACAACTTGTCGCGCAAGGCCTTGAGATATGGGGATAAATTAAGGCTATTTCGGACAAAGAGTCTGTTAGAAATAGTAAGGGCAACGAACGACAACCTGATTATGATAAAGTACAGAGACCCCATTCTAGAAACATAAGTTTCATAAGGAAACCACACATTTAGTTTGAATAAGATCCAAATCTATATTAATTTAGGTCATAAGCATTGGATCCAATCTGATCCAACTTCGAACCCAGATCGATAAACTACTCTTTTTTTTAAAATGCAATTTTTTGAGCCAACCGGAACTCGAATTCAAAAAAGTAAAAATATCGTTGTGGTCAGAATTCTAAGATGCATCCAACGACATATTACACGAATATCAAATTTTGATTTTTGCCCAATATAACCTGAATTTCACTCAAATTTTGCTTGAATTTAAAGGTAAAAAATAAAACTCTTTCTCACACTTCGATTGGTTCATCTCGACCTGAGCCAAGCCCAGACTCAAAAACATTAGCTTTATGTTGAGGTTCAAACGATTTTTCTCCGAGACTTAGCCAATTTTTTGATAAAATCATAAAATAACTAAGTAAAGAAATATGTGACATTACAGCATTAGGGTGCAAGAGTGACCTCATATGTGCAAAGGTATTTGCAAAAAAAGAATATAGATTGCATAATAAAATTATGTATAGCTGGTTGGGCCAAGGCTAAGGGTATTAGTGTGGATACCTAGAAAACTTACATTAATGCACATAAACTAAATTTTAAACAAGTTACACACAGATTAAAGGTTACACCCTGAAAGATAGGGGTGACCTATAAATAGACTTGCTCGTTGAGCGAGTTATCACCAACCCCATGAGATGTTCAGTTAAGGAGTGATCTCAGCGATGGCAGGTTTGTACCCCATCTTGGTCATTGAGGGTGGACCAATCTCCAACCACGATGACTTAGGGGACAAGGACTCCTTATGGAGGAGGTCGAGCTACGTACACTAGCAGTAGTGCACTATGAGTTTTTCAAGAAAAGAAATCCTTGACGAAGAGTTCTGAACTTTTAGTGTTGACGTAATCGTGTGCTTTTGGGGTTAATGAAATGCTGAAATTATTTATGTTTGAAAATGCACCCCCATGTAGACTGGTGAGCTTATAGCATTCGAGGCAGTGGTGCCCCTTAGATACAATTAATTAATATTAGAACAAGTAATTGCATTTGCATTATGTAGAAAGCAGAAGAAAAACCTAAATGAAAAAAGTAATTAAAATATGTGCATGCATTTAAGATTGTGTATGCCTTGGTCTGTGTGACCTATTGTTGGTGTTTTCCTCTAGAGTTAGGGGATGTGTTCATGTATTGAGTTTTCTGACATAGGGATGTTTGTACTACTTATAATTGTATCTTAGACCTTTGGTAGGTCTTGTGTGCTTGTAGATCTTGTCGTGTTTGCTATCGCGAGATGGAAGGTCGAGTTACTTGCTGAGATAGTGGTGGGTCTTACCCTTGCTTACTTTTCCTTTTTCAGGTACCCACGAGTAGGTGTGCTTGATGGCAATGGATGTGAGGATTGAATGTCTCTGAAGCTAGATCATAGACCCTTCTAGTCTTGCAACCGTTGTATTTTTTGTGACTTCCACGTGTTTTGAATTTTGACATTTTTTATATGCATATTTGTAGTTCATCGGATTTTGTAAATGGATTGTATATGGATGAACTTTCTTTTGAATGATAAATAAAAGATATTTGCTTTTTAATCTTGAGTTCACTTCAAAGTAAGAATGTTTTCTCTTGATTCAGTTTTCACAAACCAAGTTTTCTTCTATTGTGTTCTCGTCTCAATATGATTTAAAATTATTTAAAAAAAATCTGCAGATTTTTAAGGACATCACACTAGGTCTCTTACTCTAAGATGCTTTATTTATTCCTCATGAAAAAAAATATTAATCGGGAACATTTACTTTGATCGCAGATGGGATAAGCCATCACACTTGAGAAAGTTGGTGTGAAGCTTCAAAGGATGAGCATTCTCATGGGTGAATCACAACTTGCACTTTCTCATGTTTGTAGAAATTGAACTTGAGAAAGAACCGTGATTGTGATTTGTATTCACAAGCTCTTGAAAGATCTGATTTTAAAAGGGTGTTGCAGACGTGAATAGAATGACACGTGCTCTACTAAGTTCAGGTACTTAAAAAAAAATATTTAAGTTTGGAGCATTTTGTGCTCACTCAAATGGATTACTTGTAAATTACTTAAGGGATAGGCCATGGTAGGGTGTTATTCTCTCTTAGACCCCACCACCTGATCCAAGATTTCCCCTCATTAAATATCAACGAAAAAAAATAAAAAAGGACAGCCTGATGACTCTATTATGTTCTGTTTTAAGAGGAGACCAATGCACATGAAAACTGGGGGTTTGTGTATGAAGCCCTCCATTTTCGTATTTAGGTGAAACAAATATGCCAACTCCATTTTTTTGTGGTGCGAATAGTCAACCAGAGTTTATTTTAATGCTAACCATGCATTTAATATGTAAAACCATTCTCACCACCACCCCATGAATGGATTTACTTATGGACTTTTTCACGCATGGGATGGCCTTCCCATAATGGTGTGTGTGTGTGTGTGTGTGGGGGGGGGGGGGGGGGGCATGTGAGTCTTTTCCTAATGGCAGGAATGAAACAAACGAAGCCTAAAAGAGCATATATGATTCTCTGCTCTGCTTTGTCACAAGGATACTTCAACTTACACCCATGTTGTGTCCATTTATATACTAATACTAATGAGAAATTACACAAAGTTGGTGTGCCCAGTGTCCTTGTGGACATTTTCATGTGACATACTCTCAAATAGATTATCAAAATTAAATTATTTTTGTGGCATTAAAAAGTTTATTTCAAGGGCTAGGTTCAATCTACTGTCAACCGAAACTTTCAAACTGCTCACCAGAATTAAGTGGATTTTGGGAGCTAATAATTTCCATGGGATTTAGAGTCAACTAGAGACCATCTTTCAGATCGATGTATTTAGCGCAATTCTTATATTTAGTTAAACTTTCATTTATTGTAGATAGTAAACTTTGACTACCGTAGCATATCTTCCTAAGTAGGGTTTGAATTTATTCAAAGGACATCGATTGTCCTGGGCCGAGTTTGGAATGGGGCATGAGCAGTGCGGAGCTCTACTGAGTGGAAAATGCATCGAGCGTAAGAACGCGCGGTATGCGTCAGCTTGATCGGTGACGTGCGGTGGTAGCATGGCATGTGATAGGCAACGATATCGTCGTTAGTGCATCGTTGTATGGCGGCACAGACGTGGAGCATTGTTTGGCTAAGCAGTGCCAGCGGACCAGAGGGTGTTGCCTTTGGAGAGTGCTAAAGAACCTCTCAACTTGCGGATGTCCCACGTGAGGCGATTGGATGCACGGGGGTGCGTGTGGGTTAGGAGTAATTCCCCCAGGAGTCACACTAGGTGATTCCAACCGAGTAAAGATACTCAGGGCTAGGCAAGAGAGAGCCTATGCGCCAGCGAATGAGTTTGGGTGGTGCTCTTCGCTATGGCATGAAATCATCAACTGGTCTTCGGACTGGGGGTCGAAAGACTTGGATCCTTCAGTGGCGAGGTTTCAACTGGCTTGCGCATGGAGTTGCGATGTGCACCATGGCATTCCAAGCTAAGGCAGGTTGGTGCCCCTTCTCGAAAGTGCTTAGTTGGTATGGGACGACTATGCACAAAGTGGCATTGATAACATGGAACGCATTTGAAGATGCGCTTGAAGAGCTTCTGCTAGGCAGCTGTGCGCGGGGTAGCGCACATGGCCAATATTCTGATTCAGTACATTGAAAGTGTTGGTGGGTGGCTTGTGGCCGTTAGTCTGGCCATATTGGCTAGTCTAGCGTGCTACAGGTTGTGAGCTATTTCATGTCCGTGGCAAAAGTGGCTATGAGATAGCGATTAGAAGACTTGTGACGGCAAGGAGGACCGTTGCGCCGCATGGGCTTATTGAGCGAAAATTAGCCCGTGACAATTGGTATCAAAGCAGATCGATATCTTGAGCAAGATACACTAAAAAAGAAAAGGTTCACGGAGACCTTGTTATTCATGTGCGACACTGAAAGGAACAAAGATGGTTTATTCTTGCGATGCAAAATTGCATAACTGAAGATTAGTGAATCGAATCGTTGAAGCAAAGTAGTGGTTGGATGGTATGGGAAATCTTTACCACGATGTTCTGAAGCGTAAGGTTGCTGTTCAGTTGCTGGCTAAGGGAACGCAAATAAATCAAAAAGATTCTCACCAGTTGTGCGTTAGGCTCACAAATGGAGCGTAGCGTTTGCCTTGTGCATGCGGAGAATGCACGTTGGATTCGGCTGGAAGGATTTGCACCTTTGGGTCAGGGAGACTTGATAAAACTTGTGCTCTCTCCCAAGTTTGTGGGTTAGCGGAGTGCCCACGTTGAGCAAAGATGCTCGTCAGTTTGATCCCTTAAATTGAAAGTTCTCTGAGAAGTGTGTGTGAGGAAAGAGTTGTTGTTCTTGGATCGTTGATCCCTACAGAAATTCTCTGCTGACTCTAGAAGAGAGTTGCAGCATGCGGGCTTCGGGAGGGGAGCAGCAGCATTGGGCCGAAGGTGCCTATGTGAGGAGGACAAGTGCCACGAAGACACTCTGAAGGATCACATTGGGTTAATGCTCCAGCAAAGCATTTCCCACTTGAGGACTTAGATGGATCATTGAAAAACCATAAATGTTGTCCTAAAGGGATAGAGATCTCTGCGGGAAACATTGGTGGTCATCTTTCTCTAAGAGGATCACAAAGGGCTCAAAGTGCCATTGTTGAGGTTGGAAGGCAACCTAGCCATGAGCTTCATGACGACAAGCTTGTCGTGCAGGCAAAAAAATGCCCTGCTTGAGTTGGAACTACACTGGGGTTCCACGAGCATGGAATGCTCGTTGCGAGAAAGTGGAAGACTGTTGTCTAAGCGATCAGAGATGTGCTAAGGTATGAGACTTGGCATATTGAAGATTGTGGAGACGGTGGATGGACACCAGAACAAGTTGAGCTGGAAGAAAAAGAAGTTAGCCAAAAGTTAACACAAAAGGGAACTGGCAGATCAAGCTAACTGCGTTCTTACCTACACCAACATTATCGAGGACGTATAATGGCTTGAGTGGGAGAGCATGTCCCGGGCTGAGTTTGGAATGGGGCATGAGCAGTGCGGAGCTCTACTGAGTGGAAAATGCATCGAGCGTAAGAACGCGCGGTATGTGTCAGCTTGATCGGTGACGTGCGGTGGTAGCATGGCATGCGATAGGCAACGATATCGTCGTTAGTGCATCGCTGTATGGCGGCACAGACGTGGAGCGTTGTTTGGCTAAGCAGTGCCAGCGGACCAGAGGGTGTTGCCTTTGGAGAGTGCTAAAGAACCTCTCAACTTGCGGATGTCCCACGCGAGGCGATTGGACGCACGGGGGTGCGTGTGGGTTAGGAGTAATTCCCCCAGAAGTCACACTAGGTGATTCCAACCGAGTAAAGATACTCGGGGCTAGGCAAGAGAGAGCCTATGCGCCAGCGAATGAGTTTGGGTGGTGCTCTTCGCTATGGCATGAAATCATCAACTGGTCTTCGGACTAGGGGTCGAAAGACTTGGATCCTTCAGTGGCGAGGTTTCAACTGGCTTGCGCATGGAGCTGCGATGTGCACCATGGCATTCCAAGCTAAGGCAGGTTGGTGCCCCTTCTTGGAAGTGCTTAGTTGGTATGGGACGACTATGCACAAAGTGGCATTGATAACATGGAACGCATTTGAAGATGCGCTTGAAGAGCTTCCGCTAGGCAGCTGTGCGCGGGGTAGCGCACAGGGCCAATATTCTGATTCAGTACATTGAAAGTGTTGGTGGGTGGCTTGTGGCCGTTAGTCTGGCCATATTGGCTAGTCTAGCGTGCTACAGGTTGCGAGCTATTTCATGTCCGTGGCAAAAGTGGTTATGAGATAGCGATTAGAAGGCTTGTGACGGCAAGGAGGACCGTTGAGCCGCATGGGCTTATTGAGCGAACGTGACATCGATATATCCTAGTAAATCTATCAGAATATAAACTTGATTTCTGCGTCCGCTTCTACCATCTCAAGGCAACAGATGATATTTCGTGTGACGTTGTTGGATGTTCACCACTTGGTGGGCAGTCTGGCGGGAGAGAATGTGAATAATCCAGATTCAGTTGTGAATGATCCAAATCCAGCTGATCGATCTTATCATGGAAAGAAGAGAAAAGAGGAATTGCAACAGAATCCCACTAATCAATGAAAGAAAAGGAAAGAGGAGTTGCAGATCCAAGATATACTCTATCCATACTTAAACCTCAAGAAGAAGGAAACTCAAGAAACAGAAGTTGTTGAGTTTTCTAAACAGAATGGTCAAGATAATTCTGGAAAAGATTCAGCTAGAATCTGTTGTGAAGCTAATGCTGTAAACTTCAATCTCGTGGAGGACTCTAAGGATGAAACTATTCAATCTTTTCCTATGACTTGTACTCTATTAAAAGTAAGACTCTTTAAGAGAGTCATGTAATGTTAAACTTGTACAAGTTTTAAATAGTGGAAAGCTCCACTGAAAAAGGTTGAGAGTGGAGTTATCGGATGTAGGTGAACCCTTCCCCGAACCATGTTAAAATCGTGTCAATGTGTGTGAGTATTTTCTTTTTATGGTATCAAAGCCTCTCTGTCTGAGTAAGGGTGAATCAATGGCCTCTTGCATCCAGCGAAAGTCCCATCAAATTCTCTTACCCATTCAACTTAAACATGGCAAACTTTATCACGATTAAGTTAAATTACTCTCACTTTCTCCTATGGAAGACTCATCTTCTAGGCTTGATTGAAAGCCAAGATACGAGTGGTTTTATCAACGGAGAAACACCTACGCCACCTGCAGAATTTGAATGGCCTCCCTAATCCTGACTTCATTGCCTATTGCCTGAAGGAAGTCAGATTGTCTCCTACGGGGATGGATAACTGGCACTCTGTCTGAAGAAGTGCTAGGCTTAGTTGTTGGACTTCAGACGTCATTTAAGGTATGGAATCCAAAGCAGTGCTTCAATTCCAAAGGTCATGGATTCACTCAGGCCGGTCAGAGTGGAAGTCAGTTCAATCAAAACAAAGAAAAGTTAGGTGAGAACCAATCAGCTCCAAAAACAGGTCAAGGTAAAGGTAAAGAGAAGGGAGTGATGTGTCAGATTTGTAACAAAATGAACCAAAGTACTCTCAACTATTGGCATCAATTTAATCATGTTTATTAAGTTGATGATGTTCCCCGAGCTCTTTGTGCCATGTAGCTTGCAAATAGCCAAGACCAGACCTGGTTCCCCGACTAACAGTGCTAAGTTGAATATTACTCATATTGGATCCACTAAAGTCAGCAACGATGATCAAAGTCTTCAACTAAAAGATGTTATTGTTGTCCCTGAAATTAAAAGGAATCTCGTATCTATTAGCCAGATAACATCTAACATTTCATGCTTATTTGAAAATTTCTCAGATGGTTTTGTGATTAAGGACAAGAGGATAGGCAAAGTGGTGGCAACCAGATGTAGAGTAGGCGATCTCTATGGTTTCGATAACTCACAAAATAAGGACTTGAAAGTTCATAAAGTGTTTTACTCATCGCAATTTAAAGACTCAAGTTGGAATGTGTGGCACCAACGACTTGGACATGTCCATGCCCAAGTTGATGATTTCTTTTCAAAGAATAAGTTTATTTCAATAAAGTTCAAACAAATTAAAAGTTCTATTTGTGTGAGTTGTCAAATAGGCAAAATGTGTCATCTCTCCTTTCTCCCTATTGACGATCACTGTAAGGAGCGATTTGGTAAGGTTCATTGCGACTTATGAGGTCTTGCACCAACTGTGTCTCATCAAAAGTTTAGATTTTATGCCGTATTCATATATGAAAATTCATGATTCACCTGGGTGTTTTCTCTTAGATGCAAATCTGAACTATTTTCAAAATTTGTTGGGTTTCACAAATATGTTCAAAATCAATTTAGAACAAACATAAAAATTTTTCAGACAGATGAAGGGGGAAAGTTTTCGAAGCAACATATTTGTTACGTATCTAAAGTCACATGGGATCCTACATTATAAAAGTTGCCCCAAGTCCCTAGATCCATAACTGAATTGGGATTGACAATGCTTTTTCATGCTCAAACTCCTGTTCATTTTTTGGTTGAAGCATTTTTAACATCGTCCTGGCTAATAAATTGGCTCCCAACACCAAACTTACTGATGAAATTCCCTTATAAGATTTATTTGGAAAAAGGTCTGATTATACTAGTCTACGGGTGTTTTGGTGTCATTGTTTTCCTTACCTCCAGGAATATGCTATAAACAAGTTTGAACCCAAAACAGTTTTGTGTGTCTTTCTAAGCTATAGTGGCCAACACAAGGGTTATCATTGCTTATTTTCTCTCACAGGCAAAGTGTATATATCGAGACATGTGGTATATGATGAGAACACATTTCCATATTCCAAACCAGATTCTTTGTTTTCATCTAGCCAACATGCCAATGAACTGACCAGCCTATTGGAATGGGCAGATCAACTGACTAGTGTTGGGTCCTACACTAGGTCCAATCCTCAGCCAAATTCAGATGGAGCAGTTCAGACGTTATGTGATCAGCAGCCTGAAGTATGCAATCAGGATGTCAATGTTTGGTGAAGATGGTATTGCTCGGCTCTCATATGACCAGCATCATAAGATGCCCAGTCATAGTGAAACTAACCCTGATCAAGATGAGGAGCACGTCATTAGAGAGCCCACCAATGAGTTGCATGATGAAGATATTGTGGGTAACACCTAAAGTGAGTCTAATACCGACATACATCCTATGGTTACCCGCCTAAGAGATAGCATTGTAAAGCCTAATCCTAAGTACTTCATTGCCCTAATTGTACCTCTAGAACCTAGATCCCTCAAGCTACTCTTGCTCATAGAGGATGGCATGATGCTATGCTCAAAGAAATGAAAGCCCTGCAGATAAATGAGACATGGGACCTTGTTCCTAAAGAACCTTGAATGCATGTCATCCGCCACAAATGGGTCTACAAAACCAAATTGAGAAGTAATGGATCCATGGAAAGACTAAAGGCATGTTTGGTTTCTAAAGGCTTTGACCAAATCCCTAGCAATGATTTTGATTTTACGGAGACCTTTTCTTTGGTTATCAAACCAGCCATCATACAGGTTATCCTCACCGTTGATGAATAAAGATGGATCAACAATAATTGAGAAAAATCCAATAGATAGAAGGAAGGTACCAAATCGATCATACCATGCTCGAGGAGCCTGTTTCAAGCCATACAAGGCCCTGTTCAGTTTACAAACATAGTTAGGATGATTAAGATCTTGAAATCCTAGAGGTTGCTCAAGATAAACTTTCTCATTTAAGTGCAAACAACAACAACAACTACGCCTTCATCCCAAAACAATTGGGGTCAGCGATATGAACCAAAAAAGAAATTCATTTTGGGTCTTCCACATGAATCCTTTTCCTCCGATCATTTCTATCCAATGCCATGTCCTCGGTGAGGTTCAAAGCATTCATATCCTTTACTATCATCTCCATCCAAGTCTTCCTAGGCCTACCCCGACCTCTTTTAACTAATATATTTTCCCATTTCTCCAACCTTTTAACTGGAGCATCATTAGGCCTTCGCCGAATATGTCCAAACCACCGTAAATGATTTTCTCGCATCTTATTTTCAATGGGTGCAACACCTACCTTCTTACGTATCTCCTCGTTCCGAATCTTATCTTTTATTGTATTTCCACACATCCATCTAAGCATCCGCATCTCAGCTACACTCATTTTTTGAATATGATGTCTCTTGGCAGCCCAACATTCCGTACCATATAGTAAAGCGGGCCTAATAGTCGTCCTATAAAACTTTCCCTTCAACCGCAATGGCATTCTACGATCGCACAGCACTCCAGTTGCACTTTTCCATTTCATCCACCCAACCTTTATCCTATGATTTACATCTCCATCAATTTCTCCATACTTTTGAATGATGGATCCTAAATATTTGAAATAATCATTCACCGGTATTTCTTGCTCACCAAGCTTCACTACACTCCCATCACTACTTCGTTGCTTACTAAACCGGCATTCCATATATTCAGTCTTACTCTTACTCAACTTAAAACCTCTAGCTTCCAATGTCTCTCCATAATTCTAACTTAGCATTAACCCCAGCTCTAGACTCATCAATCAAAACAATATCATCAGCAAACAACATACACCACGGTACAATTTCTTGAATTGATTTTGTAAGCTCATCCATCACTATCGCAAATAGAAAAGGGCTTAAAGCAGATCCTTTCTCATTTAAGTGCCCATGGAAAAAAAAACATTCTTGACATCAAATTGATGGATGTCCTAGTGATTGATTTTTACACTTTTTTTTTTGGTATTGAGGTACAATGATTTTCAAGGAAAATTTTCTTAAACTATAAAAGGTATGCCTATAAACTTCTGGATAAAGCTCAAAATGCTTAATGTTAAACTTGTGGCTACTCCAATGGTAACTCATGTCATGGACTCTGGAGATGGTAAATGTCCTTTTCATGACTGCACATTTTACAAGAGTCTTGTTGATGGACACCAATACTTGACCATGACTAGACCTGACTTGTCCTTCAATGTGAATTTTATTAGTCAGTTTATGCAGAATCCTACTAATGCTCATTTTCAGATGGTTAAACAGATTCTCTGATATGCTCACGGGACCATCGATCATGGCATAAGCTTGCTCTCTCAAGTGGACTTATCTTTACGTGCCTTTTCTTATGCTAACTGGGCAGGATGCCATCTTACCAGATATTCCACCTCTAGTTTTTACACCTTCCTTGGTGCCAACTGCATCTCTTGAAGTGCCAAAAAAGACTTATTGCCTGATCCAGCTCTAAAGCTGAGTATCGCTCTATGGCTTCCACCACTATAGAACTCATGTGACTTACATTTTTATTCTTCGTGATATGGGAATCTACCTTCGTCAACCCCCAATTTTGTTTTACAACAATATCTCAGCTCTCCAGACAACCATTAAGCTTGCATTCCACTCATGTATGAAGCATGTGAAAATTGACTACCATTTTGTTTGTGAGAAGGTTGCATTGGACAATCTCATTACTAAATATGTGGCATCATCAAAGCAACTTGCTGACATTTTTTATGAAGGCGTTACCCCGTACACAATTTCTGGATCTCAAAATCAAACTAGGATTATCTAATATGCTCGCATCCAGTTTGAAGGGGGACTGTGAATGAACCAGATTCAGTTGTGAATGAACCAGCTCCAGTTGATCGATCTTATCATGGAAAGAAAAGAACAGTGGAATTGCAGCAGAATCCCACTAATCAAGGAAAGAAAATGAAAGAGTTGCAGATCCAGGATAGACTCTATCCATATGTAAACCTCAAGAAGAAGGAAACTCAAGAAACAAAAGTTATTGAGTTTCCTAAACAGAATGGTCAAGATAATTTTGGAAAAGATCCAGCTAGAATCTGTTGTGAAGCTAATGCTGGAAACATCATTCTCGTGGAGCACTCTAAGGAAGAAACTATTCAATCTTTCTCCATAACTTGTACTCTATTAAAAGTAAGAGACTCCTTAAGAGAGACCTATAAATAGTGGAAAGCTCTATTGTGAAAAAGGTTGAGAGTGGGATTATCATGGATGTATAGTGGAGTTATAGTGGATGTAGGTGAACCCTTCACTGAACCATGTTAAAATTGTGCCTCTGTTGTGAGTGTTTTGTTTTTAGAGAAATGCTAGATTAATGTTCGAGCATTAGAGTTGGCCTGCTTCTTCGTTGCTCATCCATGTCCCATATGATGTATTTCATATGGTCACTCTTAAGTGGCCAATGACGTATCTACAGTGGATTCACCCACTTTTCGTCGATTGCCCTACTCTTCTTATAAAGTTGGGGATTGATTCCTTATCGTTATGATCTTTCTCTAATTATTAATGTCTTAATAAAAATTGAATTTACTTCTCAAAAAAAGAATATAAACTTGATTTCATTATAAAACAACTCATTTAATTTTATAATTACTCTCATAGTCTCTTTTAATTAGCAGAAGTGTCGTATTTTAATTAGAGAACAAAATTCCATCCTAATTGGGAAGGATAACATCACAGTAGATGGGGAGAATATTGGCTAGTTGAAACTCATAGGAGGTCTTCATTTTGACCAAATCTGACTCCATGGTGTGTTCCCATGGTCAAAGCAGTAGGGATGAAGCTTGGATCATATTTTTTCAATAGAAAAATATGAGTGTTGGGTTGAAAATTTGATACATTATGAGCCATTGATTTTTCAACTCTCAAAACATACACATCATAAGAACATGATCCAAGGATCATTTCTACCAAACCAAACATGTTGACCACGTATAGAGGGTCAGATGTGTACACAATTTTTAAAAATAAAAAATTAGAGTTGATCACTAAGGTGTTTAGAATCCATGAAGGTAGTAAACATTATCCCCACTAGACGTACTTCACAATTCAACAATAGTTTCAGAAGTCCAATGAAAGCAAAGCAGGTTTTAAAGTTTTGATAATCAGATCAAAAGAGAAATTATATTTCTAATTTCATGTGTTGCCGAACTGAAAAATAAAGAGTACATATACATGTTGACTCCCAGCCTAGGTCGACCGTTTCTTCCTTGATTTTAGTTAACTGATTCTCCTTAATTTCAGTTCACTAAATACAACAAGGTTTGATTGTACAATGGATATACATGGTAGAATGGATATGCAAGGAAGGTAAGTAGACAAATGGAAGGTGATATGCATGGTAACTATACATGATAATTCTAATACACCCCCTCAAGTTGGAATATGGGGGTCGATCATGCCCAACTTCGTGTAATATCGTGTGTTTTTCTACTATGTTAAATTTTGAGATTTCAAAAAAATTGGATAAATGTTTTGGTAAAGTTGATAAAATATTCAATTTTAGGCGGTGTCAGCTAAGTTTGGGCATAACCCAGGACCCATTGACAAGATCTAAATGAGACAATTAAGATTTGGTAAAAAAAATTATTTTTGACTTTTAAAATCGAGCAAAATTTGAGCAAAATTCAGGTAAAATTCGAAGGCAAAATTCAAGTAATATATCATTAGATGCATTTCAAAATTCTGAAAACATTAATATTATATTTTTTTAAATTTGATCTGTTTGATCCAAGTTGATATGGATCTGAACCTAGTCCAAGACCCATATTAATTAGGATCTAGTCCAAGCTAAGATCCATATGGATATTGGATATAAATTTGAATCTTAGATCTAGATCCAAAATCCAAGTCCAACTAATTTAAAGTTTTAAATTCAATATAAAGGTTGAGCTAAAATTCATATTAAGAAGACACCCAGAAGGGTGAGATATACTCTATAACTTTCTAAAAAATTAGTATTTAATAAATAATTAATTAAATATTAAAATTTAATTAATTCCAAAATTTTATTTTGGATATGGTAGAGTCCTACATTTGTGAAACTCTAACTATTATGTAGGGATTCTAGAGGAGGGTGTCACACTCTAAAAGAGCCCAAATATGGTTAAAGTAAAATAATAAAAAAATAAAATAAAATAAGAGAATAAATAGGAGTAGTTAGAGAGAGATAGAGTTCTATATTTTGTATAACTCTATCCTCTATAGAAGGACTCTAGAAGGTATGTCACCCTCTCTCTAGAAGACCAATATATATATATATATATATATATATATATATATATATATATATATATATAAGGGTCTAACTTGCCCCTCTCTCTAGATTTCATTTTCTAGAGAGAGAGAGAGAGAGAGAAGGAAGAAAGGTAAAGAAAAAAAAGGAAGAAAGGTAAAGAAAGAAAAGAAAGAAAGAGAAAAAAGAGAAGAGAGGAAAAGGAAAGGAAAGAAGAAGGAGAAGGTAAGGAGGATCTCTTTTTGTTTTGATCATTCGAAGAACATGTTTTCTGTCTTTTTTCATATTCGATCGAAGGTACGGGTTCCTCTCTTGATTCAAACAGGGATAAATAGTCTAAATCCAGTTTATATGAGATTTTAGTGGAAAAAAGGAAAAATCTAAACTGGAATACAAATATATATATATATATATATATATATATATATATATATATATATATATTGTTAAATCAACCATTTGTTTCCTTTTGACATGTACACAATTTTTTATTTCATGCTTATACAACTCCGCTTATGTATAACTGTTTAGTTATACACTGTCGATCTCAAGCCTGGATAAAGGAGGAGGGTTGCGGTAGGCCTGTGACAGCCAGCATAAAAACTTAGTCATACCCTATGAATATGAACCAATATGAGAATTTCGTTGGGGCGTTCCCTACTGAGCGACGTGTTGTACTCTATAGACCTGGAGGCTGTGATAAATGGGCAAGGGTTGCTAGGTCGTCGCCCGGAAGCGACGCGTCACACCGGTGCCCGGGTGTGGTGTCAAATAGGCAAGGGTTCCCTCACTTTGTTGGACGGGTGGGGGTAAAGAAGTTAGTCCAAGACCATAAAATTAGGTTAGCCACTTGGAACATAGGGTCTTTAACTGGTAAGTTGGTAGAGTTAGTAGATGTGATGTGTAGGAGAAAGATTGATATTTTATGTCTACAAGAGACCAAATGGGTAGGTGAGAAAGCAAAAGTGGTAGAACCTTGGGGATATAAGATTTGGTATACAGGAATAAATAAGAATAGGAATGGAGTAGGGATTGTTATGAGTCGTGAGTTTATAGATAATATAGTTGAGGTCCGTAGGAAGGGTGATAGGATTTTACTTATTAAATTAGTATTATGTACGGATATTATTAATATTATTAGTGTTTATGCACCTCAAGTAGGTTTAGATGATTCCATTAAGCGTCAATTTTGGGAAGATTTAGATGGAGTAGTACAAGGGATATCTTATGGAGAAAGGCTTTTCATCGCGATGACCTTAATGGGCATGTAGGCATTAGTAGAGATGGATTTGAGAGTATCCATGGAGGCTATGGTATAGGAGAAAGAAACGAAAGTGGAGAAAGGATTTTAGATTTTGGTTTGTCCTATGATATGATCTTAGCAAACACTTGGTTTAGGAAGAGAGAGTCTCACCTAGTAACATTTAAAAGTGGGTTAATACGAGTCAGATAGATTTTTTCTTACTTAGAAAGAGAGATAGGGGTTGTTGCATCGATTTTAAGGTTATACCGGGAGAAAGTGTAGCTACACAACATAGAGTCTTAATTTTAGATCTTAGAATTAGACAATGCCGCAAAATGGATAGACATAGGATAGATCTTAGAATTAAGTGGTGGGCACTGAAAGGAGCTAAACAAGGAATGTTTGTAGAGCATGTAGTTAAGGAAGCTGATTGGTGTCTCGAGGAGGATTCAGAATCAATGTGGAATAAGATAGCAGGTGGCATGAGAAATGTGGCTAAGGAGGTATTGGGTGAGTCTAAAGGCGGTGCATCGCTAGGTAAGGATACATCGTGGTGGAACGAGGATGTCAAATTAGCTATTAAGGTTAAAAGAGAGTGTTATAGAAATCTAAGTAAGAGTCATGATAATGAGAATTTGGAGAAGTATATGATAGCAAAGAAGGAAGCTAAAAAAGTAGTTTGGAACGCGAGGGATATGGTATATAAAGAGGTTTATGACAAGTTGGATACCAAAGAGGGCGAGAAGGATATTTATAGGCTTGCAAAGATAAGAGATAGGAAATCGAGGGATCTGGGTATGGTTAGATGTATCAAAGATGAAACACAAAGGGTTTTAGTCAAAGATGAGGAGATTAAGGAGAGATGGAAAGATTATTTTGAAAAGCTATTTAATGAAAGTCATGCTCAAGATCTTGGAGACTTCTCCATTCCTTTTCATGAGATGAATCGTGACTTCATGCACAAGATTCAAAAGAAAGAAATTACAGAGGCTTTTAAGAAAATGAAATCTAGAAGGGCAGTTGGCCCAGATGGTATACCTATCGAGGCTTGGAAGTGCTTGGAAGAGAAAGGTTTAGAATGGTTGACAAATCTTTTTAACAAGATTTGGTGGACAAATAAGATGCCTAATGAGTGGAGGAAAAGTACTTTGGTGCCTTTATATAAGAATAAGGGTGATATACAAGATTGCACAAACTATCGTGGTATAAAACATATGAGTCATACTATGAAACTTTGGGAGAGGGTGATTGAGTCTAGGTTGAGGAAGGTTGTCATGATACCGGAGAATCAATTTGGTTTTATGCCTGGAAGATCAACTATGGAAGCTATACATCTTCTTAGACAACTTATTGAGAGAAATAGAGAGAGGAACAAAGATTTGCATATGGTTTTTATTGATTTGGAGAAGGCATATGATAGAGTACCTAGGGACGTTCTCTGGTGGACATTGATGAAGAAAGGTGTCTCTCTCAAGTACATTAGTATAATTAAAGATATGTATGAAGGAGTAGTAACCAATGTCCGCACTTGTGGAGGGGTGACAACCAATTTTCCTATAACGGTTGGGTTACATCAAGGATCTGCTTTAAGCCCTTTCCTATTTGCTATAGTGATGGATGAGCTTACGAGATCTATTCAAGAAAATGTGCCATGGTGTATGTTGTTTGCAGATGATATTGTTTTGATTGATGAGTTTAGAGCTGGGGTTAATGCTAAGTTAGAATTATGGAGACAGACATTGGAAGCAAGAGGTTTTAAGTTGAGTAAGAGTAAGACAAAATACATGGAATGTCGGTTTAGTAAGCAACGAACTAGTGATGGGAGTGTAGTGAAGCTTGATGAGCAAGAAATATCGGTGGATGATTGTTTCAAATATTTGGGATCTATCATTCAAAAGTATGGAGAAATTGATGGAGATGTAAATCATAGGATAAAGGTTGGGTGGATGAAATGGAAAAGTGCAACTGGAGTGTTGTGCGATCGTAGAATGCCATTGCGGTTGAAGGAAAAGTTTTATAGGATGACTATTAGGCCCGCTTTACTATATGGTATGGAATGTTGGGCTGCCAAGAGACATCATATTCAAAAAATGAGTGTAGCTGAGATGCGTATGCTGAGATGGATGTGTGGAAATACAATAAAAGATAAGATTCAGAACAAGGAGATACGTAAGAAGGTAGGCGTTGCACCCATTGAAAATAAGATGAGAGAGAATCGTTTATGGTGGTTTGGACATATTCGGCGAAGGCCTAATGATGCTCCAGTTAGAAGGATGGAGAAATGGGAAAATATATTAGTTAAAAGAGGTCGAGGTAGGCCTAGGAAGACATGGATGGAGGTGATAGGAAAGGATATGAATGCTTTGAATCTCACCGAGGACATGGCATTGGATAGAAATGATTGGAGGAGAAGGATTCATGTGGAAGACCCGGAATGATTTTTTTTTTTGGTTCATATCGTCGACCCCAATTGTTTTGGGATGAAGGCGTAGTTGTTGTATGCTTATAGTTTTCATGTGTTAAAATCGAATCTGACTTGTGAGTTTTTTTCTGCATAATTTTTTAAAAAACTCTTAAATCTGATCTTCAAGTGTCCATGTGGACAGATCTATCTGATTGTGCATGTGGACAAATCTGATAGATGTGGACAAATTTGTTCGACTATGCATGCGGATAGATCTATCCAACTGTGCATGTGGACAAATCTGTCAATTTTTATGGGTGTGCAGATTTGGTCCAAATCTGTTGTTTTTTTTTCATGCAAATCTTACACAGACCTATCATAGATTTTGTTTTCAACATGTTGTGTTTTTGTTCTGTTTGTTGTTACCAGATCTGTAACATATATATCTATACCTCTCTCTCTCTCTCTATACGTATATATATATATATATGTGTGTGTGTGCATGCAGATCTGCAACATATAGATATATATGCAGATCTGGTACAAATTTGCAACAAATCTATATGGGTGCAGATCTGGCCCATATCTGCGAAGTCTTTTTGTTTCATGTACGTAGATCGGGTCTTGTCTGCCGCAGGAGCCTTAGTATGTTGTCGAAGACCTATGATAAGACTAATTAAATTTTGTTTTCAAGACATGTATATATGTTGAAATCGTTGGCTATTGTTAAAAAAAGAAAATTTGATTTCTATTATGACGAGTGTCAAATTTAAAATTTCTGAGTTATTATGATATGATAACTAGGTTTGTTTTGAGGTGGTGGCGTGGGTTAATATCAAAACTATTTTGATGATATCATAACAATTTTGATATTATCAAAACTGTTTTGATATTAGGACCTATTTTTGAGGCTGTGATGTTAAGGTCAAAATTGTTTTGATACTATCAAAAAGTTTGATGTGGTTAGGATATCAAAATTGTGTTGAGGTTGTTGAATCTTATCAGATCTGCTCTTTTTTGTTTATGTTGTCATAGGTGGTTAATTTGTTCATTGTTTCTCACTGCTACCATATGTGTTCGCTTGATCGGTGATGTGCAATGGTAGCATGACAAGCGATAGGCACCAATATCGTTGTTAGTGCATCTTTATGTGGTGGAACAGACATGGAACGTTGTTCGGTTAAGCAGTGTCAGTGGATCAGAGGATGTTGCCTTTGGAGATTTGGTGAATGAACTCTTAGCTTGCAAGATGTTTCCCACGCATAGCAGTTGGACGCATGGGGGTGCATGTAGGTTAGGGCTAATTCCCCCAAGAATCACCTTAAGTGGTTCCAACCGAGTATGGTGACTCAGAGTTAAGCAAGTGAATGCCTAGGCATCGACGAATGAGTCTGGGTGGTGCTCTTCGCTATGGTGTTCAATCATCAATTGGTCTTCAGAATGGAGGCCGCAAGGTCTTGTTTCTTTAGTGACGAGGTTTTGCTATGTCATGTGCATGGAGCTGCAATACGCTTCATGGCACACAAGGCAAAGACAAAGTTTATGCCTCTTTCAGAAGTGATAGCTGGTATGGAAAAGCTATGCACTAAATGACATAGACTACATGAAATGCGTATTTGGAAATGTGCTTGATCAAATTTCACTAGGCAGTTGCGCATGGGGTGGTGTGCAGGGCCAATGAAAATGATTCAGCACATGGAATGGTGTTGGTACGCAGCCTTTGGCCATTAGGCTGGGCAACTTGGCGCATCGCAGGTTTGTGAAGCATTCTATGCTCGTGACAGAGCGATAAGTAGGCTTACGACGATAAGGAAGGGTCGGCATGCCGCACTGGCTTATTGAAAAAAGTAAGCTCATGACAAATTGGCTTCCGAGTAGCAAGATTCATAGAGACCTTGTTCTTCATTGTGTGCAACATTGAAGAGGACAATGATGGTTTATCTTGGTTACGTAATTTTAGACAGTTGAAATGTGGTTGGCCGAGCACAAAAGTAAGATGTTGGCAGAATGGTATGGAGCATCTTGTCGGTGATAAGTAGAAGTATAAAGTTGTTGTTCAGTTGGCTAAAGGAACATAGATAAGCCAAAGATTCCTACTAGTTGTGCGTTAGGCTCACAAGTGGAGCATGATACTTGCCTTGTGCATGCAGAGAATGCACATTGGATTCGGCTAGATGGATTTTTACCTTTGGGTATGGGAGACTCAATTAAACTTTTAGATACTCTCCCAAGATTGTGGGTTAGCGGAGTGCCCACGTTGAGCAGAAGGCTCATTATTTTGGACCCTTGAGTAGGCAGATCTTCAATAGATTGCACATATAGAAAAGTTATTGTTCATGACTCATTGGTTCCTACGAAAATATTTTGTTGACTCTAAGAGAGAGTACAACATGTTGGCTTCGGGAGTGGGGTGCAGCATTGGAGCAAAGTGCCCTTGTGAGGACGAGTGCCCAGGAAAACACTTTGAAGGACTGCATTGGGGTGATACGTAAGCAGGTGTCTCCCACTTGAGGACTAGTTTGGACCATTAGAAAATTGCAAGATGGTGCTTAAGGGAGTTGATATCCCTACGACATGCATTGGTGGTTGTCTTTCTCTATGAGAACCACGAAGGGCTTGGACTTGTCATTTTTGGGGTTAGAAGGCACCCCAACAATGAGCATCAAAATGATAAGTTTGTCCTCCTGGTAAGGATGACCCGGTTGTGTTTGAGACTGCACTGAGGTCTCATGAGTAGAGAATGCTCGATGTTGATAAAGCAAAAGACCATTGTTTAAATGATCGGAGATGCGTTAAAGGTATGAGACTTGGCATGTTAAAGGTTGCGGTGACGATGGATGCAAACTAGAACAAGTTAAGTAGGTTGGAGAAAAAGAGTGAACCAAAGATAAAGATAACTACAAAAGAAAACTGACATATTAGTGAAGACTGTGTTCTTACCTACACCAGCATTATCGAGGACAACAATGATTTTGGGTGGGGGAGAATGTCCCAGACTGATCTTTCAGAATTGGGCATGTGCAATATGGAGCTCTACTGAGTGAAAAATGCATCGAGTGTAGGAACATGCGATATGTGTTCGCTTGATCGATGATGTGCGATGATAACATGACATGCGATAGGCATCAGTATCATCGTTAGTGCATCATCGTGTGGCAACACAGATGTGGAGAATTATTCGATTAAGCAATGTCAGCGGATCAGAAGATGTTGCCTTTGGAGATTTGGTGAAGGACCTCTCAGCTTGCAAGATGTTTCTCACGCATGGCGGTTGGACACACGGGTGTGTGTGGGGGTTAGGGTTAATTCCTCCAGGAATCACCTTAGGGGGTTCCAACCGAGTATGGTGACTCGGGGCTAGGCGAGTGAATGCCTAGGCACCGACGAATGGGTCTGGGTGGTGCTCTTTACTATGGTGTTCTATCATCAACTGATCTTCGGACTGGGGGCCGCAAGGTCTTGTTCCTTCAGTGGTGAGGTTTTGCTATGTTGTGTGCATAGAGCTGCAATATGATTCATGGCATGCAAGGCTAAGGCAAAGTTTATGCTTCTTTAGAAAGTGATAGTTGGTATGGGACGGCTATGCACTAAGTGGCATGGACTACATGAAATGCGTATTTTGAAATGCGCTTGATCAGCTTTTACTGGGCAGTTGGGCATGGGGTGGTGTGCAGGGCCAATGAAAATGATTCAACACATGAAATGGTGTTGGTACGTGGCCTTTGTCCGTTAGGCTGGACAACTTGGCGCATCACGAGTTTGTGAGGCATTCTATGCTCATGACAGAGCGATAAGTAGGCTTGCGGCGGTAAGGAAGGACCATCGCGCTGCACTGACTTATTGAAAAATAAGCCTATGAAAAAAGCATGTTGTGGCACGGGGATTTTGATCAGTTTGGTATGTCATATTTTCTAGATAATGTAATTATGTTCAGATCTGAGTTGTATGTACTATAGAGTACTTGTATGGAACATGTAGTTATTCAATCATCATGTTGCAATAATGTTTATTGGTTATGTTCGATCATGCAAATAAATATCATGTTGGCATAGATGTGCATATCATGAACACATAATTTCTGAAGTTATTTTGATGTTGCATTAACATGATCATGTGAATATTTGGATGTTATGAATGAGATGAATCATGAAAGAAAATTGCATGTTGCAATCATTTGTTCGTATTCATATGCAATTTGTTGTGTATGTGTATTCTTATGGTGTATGGATGAATGTGCATTGTGGACATGTTTGAATAATTATGTGGTTACTTGTTCACTGAGGATTTTTGCATAAGATGCTCTAAGATTTGTATGTTTGCATTGCAAAATCTATTTTAAAATTATTGGTTTTCTAATTTAATTGCACAGTAAAATTTATAATGGGCAAGGTCCCGTGTTGGGTTTTGCATGTTGATTTGCAAAATTGTTCTTGTGTAAAGAACTTGACTTTTGTTAAAAAGATAGAATAGATAAATAATATAATTAATATTTTTCTTCCTGGATGTCCCTTCCATAGTATGAAAATCCTAGATGACAAATTTATGAAAATTGTGAGGATACTAAAACTTTGTGGGCATTTGTGCTCCTAAACTCGATATGTTGATTCACCTCTCGACCATGGTTTTAGGGAGTTTTCAACTATTTTGCTTAGGGGTGGTGTTGTGACACAACTGTTGTTATTGATATACAAAAAAAGTGGCATTAGTAGATGTTGATTTTCTTGGTGTTCCGACGTTAAATGTTGATTTCTAATGTTCTGATTGATGGTGTTGATTTCTGATATCGGTCGAGGAACAAGTATAAAACCTAATAATAAAATACAAAATATGTGTTAAGCTACAACTGGGAACCTATCTTGGACTTCAGGAATTGTGGTGCCTATTTTGAGTATCTGCGGGTTTAATGAAAAGTGAAATTACAATTGTGTGCATTTAATAGGGACATGTATGTAAAAAAAACTTTGATAATAACTTAATAATTTTTTCATGCATGTGCATTGGAATCATGCATATTTACTATTCTGCATTAGATCATGCTTTCTTATTTTTGTTGTATGTAAAAAATTGTTATTGCATAATAACTGCTTTCAAATGCTTGAATAATAAATAGTTTATGAGATTGTTGTTGTTATATTTTCTCTGAATACTTGCATGAATTTCATTTATGCTTTTTCTTGCCTATTTAGATTTTTAGAAAAAATCATACAAAGAATATTTGATTCTTACCTAGTACTTCATATGTTTTTCACAGGACCTGAAGCTCAGTGATGAGGATGACTGCATCAGGGAGTCTACAAGATCACATGACTTAGTTCTATTATTCTTGAACAGTGTGGCTTTAGATTATATTTTTTATTTTAATTCTATTCTAAGACATTGATTTATTGATTAATAAAGTTAGCTATTTGATTTATTGGTTCAATGTAGAGATCCCTTGTGGTTTAGAATATTGTTAAGTATGTGAGGCCCCGAATTCTTGGGTTTTAGTTTCCGCAATTATTTAAAAAAAAGTCTACTTTTCATGGGGATGAGTTAAGGTCATTTACATTGGTATTCAAAAGGAAAAATTGATCATTACCCAACGACTTGGTAAATATATCTACACACTCTGAGTTGTAGAAATGAATTGAGTACGAATCAAGCCACTCTAAATTTTCTCCTGGATGTGATGATAATAAATTTCTATGTGCATTGTGTGTTCGTGATAGACGAGATTAGCAGCAATGTGAATAGTTGCTTCATTATCATAAAGCAGAGTCATGGGATGAGAGTGAACTATCCTAAGGTCTTTCAAAAGGTACTTCACCCAAGTGAGCTTGCAAGACGCTAAGGCCACAGAGCGGTATTCTGCTTCAGTTGAGGAGTGAGAGATAGTAGATTGTTTCTTTGATTTCTAAGATATTGGATTGGTATTGATCATGATATAATATCCGTAAGTGGATCGACGTGTCATAGGGAACAAAGCCCTATCTGAATTATAATAACCAATAACATTCAATGAGCTAGATGAATGCATGAGAACTCCTTGACCTGGTGTGGCTTTGAGATATCACGAAATGAAGTGTTGCTTCCATATGAGGAGTATATGGTTGGCTTAAGAATTGACTCAAAATATGAACCCCATATAAAATATCAGATTGTGTGATGATGAGGTAGACTAGATGTTTGATCAAGCGTTGATAAGAACTTGGGTCTTCTAATGCGGATCCATCTTCATTATTAAGTTCCAAATGCTGCTCCATAGGAAAATTGCATAGTTTAGCTCTCAAATAGCCCATGTCATCTAATATATCTAGTGTATATTTTTGTTGCAATAAGAATATTCCCTATTTGGGTTGGGTCACTTTAATACCAAGAAAATATTTATGATAGTTGAGGTCTTTAAGACATAACCTATTGTTGAAATTTCTTTTAAGCTCCTTGATTTATGAAATATCATCTCCATCTATAATGATGTCATCTATGTAAACCAATATGAACATTTGGCTGATATTTCTGATTCGAGAGAATAAAGAATAATTTGTTTTAGATTGAACAAACCCAATTTGTTTTAAATAGGATGAGAGCTTCATAAACTAGTTTCTCAATGATTGTTTAAGTTCATAGAGGGACTTGTTCAGTCGACAAACTCGATGCACCTCCTGAGTAGAGAATCCTAGAGGTAATTTCATGTAGACTTCTTCATCTAGGTCACCATGGAGAAACACATTGTTGACATCAATATGGAATAGATGCCAATTTTGTATGGCAACAATGGCAAGAAAACAATGAACTGTGATGAGTTTGGCTACAGGAGCATATGTTTTGTTGTAATTGAGACCTTCAATTTGAGTGTATCTTTTGGTGACCAACCACGCTTTGTATCGTTCAATAAAACCATTGGCTTACCTTCAGGTAATTCTGTCACTTCTTAGGTGTTATTCTTCTCAAGTGCTTGAATTCCAGTGACCATGGAATCACACCAATGTTGATGTTTCATGGCTTGAAGGAATGTCTTTGATTTAGAATTTTGAGTAATAGCTGCTAAAAACACTTTTTGACAATAAGAGAACTTGTTGTACGTAAGGTAGTGGCTAAGTGGATGGTTGGTACTTGGAGTCCCATCACATGATTCATCTGATTGGAGTACAGGAGCTGCATAATAACACTTAGAATCCTTGAGATACAATGGTGGTTGGTGAATACAATTTGATTTTCTAATTTGAGGCATTTCTTGGGTGGATGAGTCAGTGGTAACAACATTAGGGTTCACATTGTTCTGATTGGAAGAGGACGTTTGGAAGTTAGAACCTTGAGTATGGAAATCATTGGAATTGGATTCATGACCTTGGTTTGGTATGATGGATTCTTGTGGTTCAAAGATTGGTATGGGTAATACATTGTCTTCAACAATATTGGGAGTTTTATGATCTTGAAAGGAAAAATATTTTCATAAAATTTTACATCTCTACTAACAAAAAATTTGTGTGACCATATGGATATCTTACAAATATGCATTGTTTGGCACGATTATCAAACTTATGTGTATAATGAATATTAAATGCATAGCAAAGACATCCAAATATTCTTAAGTGATAATATTTGGGTGCTTTGTTATGTAATACCTCATACGGTGTTTTACCCATAAAGGGTTTTGAGGGGAGACAATTTATGAGTTAAGTTGTAGTGAGGATGCATTTTCCCAAAAAATTAATTGGTAAATTTTCTTGAAATCGAAGAGCACGAATGGCATTTAATAAATCTTTGTGTTTAAGATCAACGATTACATTTTGTTATGGAGTTGCCATGCAACTATGTTGATGGTTGATTCCATTTTCTCTAAGATATGTTTGCATATCGTTAGAGAAGAACTCAATACCATTATCATATCTAATAGCCAAAACATTGGTGTTGAATTGTTTTTTAATCAACACAATACATTTTTTTTATAATGGCATACGTCTCGGACTTGTTCTACATAAGATATACCCATGTGTATCTACTATAGTCATCCACTATGGTCAAGAAGTAGTGAGCTTATGACATATATGGAGTTTGATATGCACCCCATATATCGTAATGGATTAATTCAAAGTGAGGATGATATGGTTCCATGAGGGAATGAACATTTGGAATGTGCTCATTAATTTTATTGGAATTAACAAGAACATGCAGTCTTGAATTTGACAAGTGTCTAAGTCTAGAATGCCAAAGAGACATTGTTACCATCAATCTCAAGAATGTAAAGATTGCCTTGCAGCCTACCCGCTCCAATCTTCATCTTCGAGTGTGTGTCATGAAATAAACAATGATTTTCTTTAAAAATGATATCACAACCTAAATCATGAATTAGCTAAACAACAAAAATAAGATTAAACTTGAATTGAGGGACATAAGACCTTAGTTAAGGTGATTGTTGGTGACAAAACACTGCCAGTATGTGTCATAGGGGTGGATGAACCATCTGGCAAACCAATGGGAGGAAAAGAAACATTCACAAGAGAAAATATATTGGGTATTAAATTTGTAATATGGTTCGTATACCCTGAATCAATAATCCAACATTGAGAAATAATCAAACAAGCATACGGTTTATAAATGTTACCTGCAAGGTTGGCCATAAGTGATAGATTTTGGTTACCTAAGTTGACAATGACCATGATTTTTCATATTGCTCTTGAGTTAGTTGAGGAATGGTGTGACTCAGATTTGTCTTCTCTGGTTCGGGTGTAACAAGACAAGCATTGATGCTAGCTTGACCATTGAAGCAAACATTGGAAGAACTCTTTGGCTGGTTAGGAAAACTGTGCAGGTAATAACACTTCGCCTTAATGTGGCCAAATCGACCATAATGTTTAGACTTTGGTCTGGCATGAGTTTGGGACGTCACTGATGAGCGACCTTGATATATTGGCTGCTTCTATCAACTGCGGCTGCAACCGATTTGGGTGTGGGCATGAGTCATAAATCATGTTGTTGTTCTTCTTGCATGATTAAGGCATAAGGCTTGGAAATGCTCGATAATGGAGTCATAAGAAGTAATTGGCTCCAAATGGCATTATAACTGTCATTGAGACATACTAAAAATTTGATGAGTCTTTTTCGTTGTTGGAGTTCTTGAATAATTTTTATGGCTCCACACGAATAAGGTGGGATGCTAACATATGTGGACAGTTAATGCCACATTTCTTTCAACTTGTGAAGTATGCAGCTATTGAAGATTGGCCTTGCTTCAGATTGATTATTTCTTGTTGGATCTGGTAGATCTTCAGAGAGTTTGAATGGGAAAGCCTTTCACAAAGATCCACTCAAACTTCGTCGGTTGTCTCTGCATAAATCACACTTGATGCAATATCTTTATGCATCAAATTAAGGAGCCAAGACAATACCATGTTATTACAACGCTCTCATGTTGCGACATTCGATGAAGTCAAATCGGGCTTTGTGATTGTGCCGTCGACAAAGCCTAATTTATTCTTGGCATTTAGTGCCATGACCATCACTCTACTCCACTTCGAGTAGTTGTCTCTGATAAGCTGCTGAGATACCAGTAATGTTCTCGGGTTATTTGAGTGATGGAAAAAGAATGGATTTGTTGTTGACTCTGACGGCGACCTATTCGCTGAGATGTCTACGCCGCTGCTGCCGCTATCGGAATCCATGGGCGACGATATTAGTCATGAAGATTTGTTACCATGAAAGTTTTGATAATCAAATCAAAAGAGAAATTGTATTTCTGATTTCATGTGTTGCCAAACTGAAAAATAAAGAGTACATATACATGTTGACTCCCAACCTCCGTCGACATTTTCTTCCTTGATTTTAGTTAACTGATTCTCTGAATATAACAAAACCAGGAAGGTTTGACTGTACAATGAATATACACGGTAGAATGGATATACAAAGAAGGTAAGTAGACAATAGAAAGGTGATATGTATGGTAATTATACATGGTAATTCTAATAAGGTTTAAAGTGAGTCTTTTTAACTATAACTTTCTCAATTCTATTGAGCAAATTTTTCGCCATTCCTAGCATAGTTGGCAAACTCGGTGAGTCAACTTGCAACTCAATTGAGTTGTCTCGTATCAATAACTAATTGATTCAAGAAAACAACTTGACTTGGCGGAGTAGCTGAGTCTTATCTACTTTTATTTTTCTTCATATGTGTGTATGTGATAAATTTATATTTCAAATGAATATGCACTCTGCAAAAAAGTTTTGTATTTATGAAAACATATGTTAATTATTTATTTTAATAAATAGTCATCGAGTCAGGTACGGCCAATCCAATACCAAGTTCTAAGAATGCCGACCATGGTTCTTAGTTATTTTTGAAATTCAACTACGAGGGTTTTAGAGAAAAAGGAATTATCTTATGGCTGGCAGCCATAATCAATATCAAATAAACTGATGTGAAGCTACTGATTTTGCAGATGCATGAGGAGTACAAAGAAAACCATGGCTGGTGGTTAATCAAATACTAGGGAGCATTTCTCTTAGTCACTGTTTGGAATCTTGACACTGGAATGGGTGTTTATGCATTTGGTGGTCCCGAGGTAAAATCTTGGTCAAACTACCTTAGTGGTCCTGTTTGGAATCTCGGCGCTGGGATGGGTTTTAATGCATTTGGGATGAAAAGTGAGGCCCTTTTTCCTTTGTATTTGCACTAAATTATGGATTTGGCAGCTGCCACTTCTTCAAATGCATAAACTTCATAAACGCCCATCCCAGCTACAGATCCCAGACAGACCCTTAGATTGATGTGAAAATAGCCAACTCACATAGCTAGTCTCCTAGTCAGTGCCCCTACTTGCCAGTCATTAAGACCTAAGCCCAACACCTTATGCAAAGATAAATGCTTCATAATAAGAGAATATAATTTTGATGGAGAAGATGGCAAAGTGGAGGTGACTGATCAAATTGGCGACTAACATCCTCTTATGCAATCATTTAAAATTGAAGTATGAATTGGCATTGTTGTTTATGATATAGTAGTAGATGCTGATAATTTGAATAACTAATTGGATATAGCTAGAAATACATTTCATGCGATACAAATATATCAGGCTTTAAAAGGTTGGTTTTTCACTTATATAACGTTCTCTAAAGTTCCTTTGAGCTAGTTTATGAGACAAGAACCATAAATAGGCATTTTTCTTGGGTATTTTGACATATGTAAATGCAATATTTTGGTGGGTTACATGAAAATGTCTCTAAAGAGATGTGTGAAAGCTATAATTGCTGAAGAAAAAAACAGAACAAGTAACTAGGGACTGAAAACAGAAGACCAAGATTAGAGCAACATGAAGTTTAAGAACAAGAATAGAGCAAGAGCCAACACATACTAACTCAAACAAACTACTACGTGTCACAGGTGCTTGTTTCTGTAATACAGTAATGCCAACTTGGCTTGAGCACAAGCTCAGCGAATCAAATGATATAGCTGGATGGTTAGTTCTCACTATCATAGCCACAACCAGCTTGCTTATCAAAAGAAAAGAAAAAAAGAGAGGCTTGGTAAGCAGTCATAGCAAAGAAGATACCTAGCTTCTCAACAAGACAAGGGTTGTCAATGGGTGGGCAATCCTTTTTCTACAAATCTGACAATTGATGATAATGAGAGAGTTTTCAAATTATTTTCTCAAGTTGGAGTCAAATGAGATAGTTGGAGTCTCAAGTTAAGAGAGTTTTACCTAGCAGGGAGGCAGGCTTGTCAGGCATCTTCTTCCATGGAAAATGAATCGGACCACCCCCCACGGGAATTGAATCCTCGGAAAGGGGGGTCTAGCATGTAAAATGGGAGCTGCTTTCCCATGTCTGTGTTGCATTGTGGGGCACGCGAAAATGACAAGGGAACCTATGCATTTCTGCAAAAAACTCCCATTTTCCGTGACATACAAACTAGCCCTAAGTGACCTGGTTCTCGATGAGGGTTCCTTCCTCATGAGAGAGAGCGAGAGAGAGTTTGAGTCTTGGATGTATGGGTTTCACTTTCATAATCAGAATGTAAAAACAAAACATATGTACTAGTTGACACCGTGGATGAGACAAGCATTGGTGCAGGTGCACGACATTCTCTATTGGCACCCACAATGAGCCCAGGCCATCAAGTCAATGGTGAACAGACCCTGAACCCAATGATAAAAGAAAACACTTTGGTTGCACTCATCAAGCAACCATGCCTCAATTTATAGTGGGGGAGAGTGTGAGGTTACATACATGGTATTCATGTATGTGAATCCTTCACATGCCATATTGAATGTAAACCCTTTACATTCACGTAACCCCCTCCCCACTAATTCTCCACTAAAGCCTTAATTAGTGTCATGTGTCCAACCGGGTTACACTTAGGGTTGGACCCAATCTGAAATGTCCAACATTCTCCCACTTGACCCATTGACACGAAAAGGCACAAAATCAAGGTTCATACTGTTATCTCGACTTAATTTTTTTTAATGTGGATTCACATGCTATCTAGTATCACAAGAATGAACCATATGAGTAATGAAGATAAACACCTCTTTATGAAATGTCGTATTTTCATGCACTACAATATAATTCATTTTTAATATTTTAGCATGTTAAGATTACTTGTATGAATATGTTGGTTTCTAACTCATTCTATTGGTCCTTTAATATTGTTATTCTATTATTCTCTCTACTTAAATGAGAGATCCTTTATATAGAATCAACAATACATAAAGCCATAGAGAATCAATTTAGTTTCACAAATGTGATCATATATAACTATAATGTATTGTCATACATCAGAAGAAATCAAACAAACTCATTCCTTTTACATGTTAAGAATATAATCTCGATGCTAACCCTTTAGTAAGAGAATTTAGAGTCATTTTCTTTGTACCTATTGTATCAATACACACCAGATGATTCTCAGTCCTTTCTTTAGCAACAAAGTACTTTAACTCTATGTGTCGACACGATGTTGAGCTCTTATTGTTATTCGAGAAGGATACTACATCTTCATTATCACAAAAGATCTTTAGTGGTCTCTCAATAAAGTTTATAATTCCAAGACCCATAATAAAGTTTCTTATCCAAATTGCCTAAGATGAAGACTCATATAGAGCAATGAATTCTGCCTCCATGGTATAAGTAGCAGTTGTAAAATATTTTTTACTTCTCCATGAGATGGCACCACCTGTCAATAGGAAAATGTATCCAGTAGTGAACTTTCTACTATCGAGACATCCTCTCAAATCCGCATGAGAGTATCCAATGACCTCTAGGTAGTCAACCTTTTTATAGGTCAACGTATAGTGTTTTGTTCCTTACAAATAGTGCATGACCTTCTTTACTACCTTTTAGTGCATAGTGCCTGGATTTAACTGGTATCTACCAATCATTCTCACCATAATTGTGATATTTAGTTGTGTATAGGTCTGCGTGTACTGTAAACTTCCAACCGCCGAAGCATATGGAACAATTGTCATCTAAGCATTTTCATTATCATATTGAGGATAGACCTTTAGGCTCAATTTATCTCCTTTCACTATGGGTGTCGATCGAAGAGAACAATTCTTTATCTTATATCTTTTAAGAACCTTTGGGATATAGGATTTCTAAGAGAGGCCAAGAACACTCTTAGTTCTATTACGACAGATCTCATTTCTAAAGACATATGCAGTCTTACCCATGTCCTTTGTGTCAAAATGAGAGGAAATAAAATCTTTTGTCTCATGTAGTATGTTCAAATCATTAGTTGCAAGAAGAATATTATCAATATATAAAACCAAAATTATGAACTTACTCCCACTAGCCTTAAGGTATATGCATTGATCAACAATGTTTTTAGTGAATCCAAAGTTCAGAATTACCTAATTGAACTTTTTATACCATTTGCAGAAGGCTTGTTTAAGTCCATAAATTGACTTCTTCAATTTGCAAACTAAATGATTCGAGTCATCTACACTGAAACCAAGAGGTTGTTGCATATACCTCCTCTTCCAGATCCTTATTTAGGAAAACAATTTTCATATCCATTTGATATAGCTCTAAATCAAAATGAGCTACGAGGGACATGATTATTCTCAATGATTCTTTAGCTGAGAGAGGAGAAAAAAGTCTCATTATAACCAATACTCTCCATCTGTGTGAAACCCTTTGTAACGAGCCTAGCCTTATACCACACTGACTCTTTTCCCAACTAAGCATCAGATTGGTCTTCATACATCTCTTGAGCACTCTCGTCAATTTATGGAGGCAATCTTCAAATGAAGAACCGTACACTGAAAAATCATTCATGAATATCTCCATGACATCATCCACCATGTCAGAGAAAATAGCCATCATGCATCGCTGAAATGTGGTCGAGGCATTATATAGCCCAAACGGCATACATCTGAATGCAAAGGTAACATATGGACAGGTAAATGTGGTTTTCTCCTGATCACCAGGATGGACAGCTACCTGAATATATCTAGAATATTCGTCTAAGAAATAGTAGTAGCTCTGTTCAGCGAGTCTCTCCAAAATCTGATCGATGAATGGCAACAGAAAGTGGTCCTTCCATGTTGCATCATTCAACTTCCTATAGTCTATACATACTCGTCACCCTGTGGTGGTCCTCATAGGAATACTCTCCTCTTTCTCATTCTCCATAACAATGAGTCCATATTTCTTGGGAACCACCTGAACTGGACTGACCCACTCACTATCTGAAATAGGGCAGATTATTCTAACGTCTAACCACTTGACCACCTCCTTTTTCACCACTTCTTTAGGATTTGGTCTTCTCTGCATGTCTCGCACTGGCTTGAAATCCTTATCACAATGAATTCAGTGCATGCAGAAGGAAGGATCTATCCCTCTCAGATCTGCTACAGCTCAGTTGATTGTTGCCTTATGCTCTCTCAAGACCTCAATCAATCTAATCTCTTGTTCCTTAGTGAGTTGTGACGAGATGGTCACATGCAGTGTCTTCTTGTCTCCCAAATATGCATACTTGAGTGAGTTCAGAAGGGGCTTCAACTCAATCTCTGGAGGAGACTCAATCAAAGATTGGGTTGAAGTCTCATCAAGTGATGGGAGAGGCTCAACATACTCTCTCCAAGGATGGGCACCTGACTGAATAAAAGCTACATCTAACCAATCACTATCCTGACTATCCTCTACTATATAGTACAATTCTAATGGATCACATGTCATGTACAACTCAAGTTGTGCCTCCACTATCTCATGTACAATGTCTATCTGGAAGCATGCCTCATCTTCCGTTGGACCTATGGCAGCATTGAAAATATTCAATTTGACTTTTCTATTGCCAAATGACAGGTCCATGACTCCTGTTTTACAATTGATACATGCATTGGCAGTCGCCAATAACGGTCTACCCAGAATGATCGGAGTCTGGCGTCGGCTATCCACACCATCCATATCTAGGATAATGAAATCGATCAGGAAATAAAAATCCTTCACTTTCACTAGCATATCCTCAAAGATACCTCTTGGCACCTTGATAGAATAGTCTGCTAGTTGAAGTATCATAGAGGTCAGTTTCATTTCTCCAAGCCTGAAAGAATCATAGAAATATCCATGCAAGATGTTTACACTTGCCCCAAGATCTAATAATGCATGCACTATCTGGATATTTCCTATGACACAGGAAATAATCGGGGCACCAGGGTCCTTGAGCTTTGGTGGAGTCTGATGCTGAAGCATCGAACTCACCTGCTCGGTCAGGAGGACCTTGGTAGGAACTTTTCTTCTTGATTTTCTCTTTTGTGTACATAGTTTCTTGAGAAATTTGGCATACGCCAGCATCTACTGAATGACATCTAGCAAGGGTAGGTTGATTTGTACATGCTTAAAGATCTCAAGCATGTCCTGCACCTTGATTTTCTACTTTCTTATGCCTGCAGAAGATTCTAAAGCCTTCAGATAGGGTGGTTTGGAAATATACATCGAGGAATCCTTATCCTCATTAGGGGATGATGACTGAGCTGAAGTAGATGTAATTGGTGTATCTGGTTTATCTGTCCTCTGTCTCAGCTCGACATGATACTCACGTTCGCTCCTCTGGGTCATAACTGCTTTGGCTTGTTGCTGTGGTGTATCAGTCATGTACAAGACTCTAGAATTGTGCTTCTTGTCCTTAGAATTCATGACAGGTTGGTTGGGCAAGCTACCATCGGATCTCCTACTCAACGCTTCTGCTAATTGACACATTTGTGTCTCGAGTTTCACAATAGACTATGTATGGGTATTCAACACTTGATTGTACTTCTTAAAGGCATTTTGATTAGAGATTTTCACCTCCTGGAATGCTTGAAGAAGTCTATCCTCGAAAGATGACTGTTGTGAAAGTTCCTGAGGTATAACTGAAAGATAAGTAGAGGATGACTGAGAGTAACTAGGCCTTTGGTATGTCTGCATGGGAATGTTGGGCCTAATATGCTGAGTGGGAGGGACTGGGATCTGTGGGTTCTTTCATGAGAAATTTAGATGATTTCGCCACCCCATATTATATGTAGATGAAAATGGATTATGTATGGGTCTGGCGAATCTCTGAGCGACCTAAACTTGCTCTTAGATAAATTTAGGATACTGAGCTGACGAAAGGCACTCAGTGACATGATGTGCTTGACTGGAGCACAGGGTACACATTGTCTACTGATAGGATGGTCCGGCTAAAAGTTGGTCCAACTTATGCGCAAGCATATCAACCTTACTCTGAATCACATCAGTAGCTCCTACCTTTAGTAGCCCACCCTTCTTGGATCCACTCGGAGTAATCTTCTCCGAACAAGATGTTAAAGACGAGGTCATGTGGTGTAAGGAGTTCTCAACTAATGTCTCAAACAACCCCCATGCTCCATCTTCGCTATTCAACATAAAAGTTTTACCACAGGATGAATCTATCATTTGTTTGTTCCTCTCAGACAGACCATCATAAAAACTCTGCACTATCTGCCACCTAGGTACCGGATGATGTGGGCATTTCCTAAGCAGGTTCTTTATATGTTCCCATGTCTCATGGAATTGCTCACCATCCATCTCCAAAAAGCTAGTAATTGCTCGCCTAAACTGGTTCGTGCGACCAATGGGAAAATATTTCCTAAGGAATTCCTGCTGCAATTGAATCCATGTCTCGATTTGCCCTGGGTTCAAGGTCTTGAACCAATGTTTTGCCTTGTCTTTCAGAAAGAAGGGAAAGAGTGTTAGCTTCATAGCATCGTCTTCAAAGTTATTGATTCAGACAGTTGAACATATCTCAAGAAACTCATCGAGATGCCTATATGGGTCCTCATGAGCAAGGCCATAAAATGAAGGTAGCATTTGAATAATACTAGACTTGATCTCATATTGAGACGCTCCTATCTCAGATCTCTTAATGACATATTCCTGTGTGTACTAGTTAGGGATAAATAAATCTCTCAAAAGACGGTTTTCAATCCGCTGCTCCATCTACTTCGCCATTCGATTCAGACTTCTAGATCTTCTCAAGATACTTTCTGGTTCTGAATCAAATGGGTGAAGAGGAGATCCTAAAGTTCTCTGCCCCTGCATACACCGAGTCAGCTCAGTGTATGGATAAACTAAGTCTAACTATTCTAGCCTATCTAAACTATACTAACACGCAGTAAAATCACAAAAAACATGAAGTAAATAACAATAAGACTAATCTAAGCAATGTCAGAAATATTTAACTACTCTAAAAAATTTAAATAACAAAATCTACTCTAATTTACAAAATTAGCACAGAATAAGGAAAACACAAACTATGTTCTCTAAAACCCACCTGTCTATTCTCTTCTTTAAGCATGCAATTCAGTGAATCCTAGAAAAACAATACATGAATCCTATATGTAATAACTAAGTGAAAACCTATGTTTACTTACTAATCCTACTAACTAAAAAGAAAAGAACAATAAATGAATATTAATAAACTGAAATACTAGAAAAACAGTACATGAATCCTATATGTAATAACTAAGTGAAAATTTATGTTTACTTACTAATCCTACTAACTAAAAAGAAAAGAACAATAAATGAATATTAATAAACTGAAATACTAAAAATAATGAATATCAATCACTGTTCCCCGACAACGGCACCAAAATTTGGTTGTACTTTTGCAATGGTATTTTTAAAATATATTTTTTAATAAAAACTTTGGAAAATCAATAACCAAATATAAAAACTGACTTTCCACTTTCGTGGCGAGTACGGGTCGAATCCACAAGGAACAAGATGATATTCAATATTATTTCTAAAAGTTTTAATTTATTAATATATCAAATGTCTACAATGAAATAAAACAATTATAAATTAAGTCACAAAATAAAAATTAACTACAGTAAATTCTAAATTCGGTTGCTCAAGCTTTCTCCATGTCACAAGGGCATTCTTGTTATTTCACCACTATAGTTGTTTCATGCTTGACGTGAATAACCTTTAACCTGCAGGATGCTTGTCAACCTAAAACAACATAAAATAAAAAGTCTGTAATGGAAATAACTGCAATTAATTCAAAAATATAACTAATTATAATTCTCAAAATAATTAATACAACTAAATTGTGAATTCTAATTAAACTACTAATTTATGCTATAACTGACTATACTAGATTCTGAAATTACACTAACTATTATGCAGCAAAATATGAAAAATTACAGCAAACTAATAAACTAGTGAAATGTATGTTTTGCCCTCGCTACAGTGCATGAATCACTTTCTAATAGGTTTTAAAAAATAGGCAGTTTGAGAGGTCAACATAGAATAAAAAATCATGAAATTTATTTTGTTAGATTCCTCACACATACAGAAATCTGACCATTTTTACAGATTTTAAAAATTCATCCGGAAGCTCCAGATATAAGTGTTTTAAGATCGGTAAAAATCTGGAAATATGCCTGTCCCAAAATTCAAACTTTTGAAAAACCGGCTTTTGAAAAACATTTAAATGAGTTGAATTTTGGTTTGTAGACAGAGGCCTCATTAATGAATAGAATAGAAATGATTTTCCAGAAAAACTCTAAAAATTTTCATATAAAATAACGAGTGCAACAGACTACAAATTTTGGTTTTTAAGTTCAATTCAAAAACAATTTAAAAATCATTCAATTTATGCACTATTGAATTTAAGCACATGGAATAACAACTATATTAGTCCTACCCTATGCTAAATTACAGCAAACTGACTTTAATTAAACTAAAACAAAAATTAAATCTAAAGCAAAGCTAAACTACTTGGATAAAACTAACTTAACTTAACTTTGGTAAGCAAATAAGTAAGCAATGAGATTAATTGAATAACTCTAAACTAAGATAGCTAATAACTAATGTGAATGCAATTCAACGTTAGCTGACTATTTAATACTAAAAAATAATGTGTAAAATGTTCAGCATGACATACATGACTTACCTAAATAAGCAACCCTAACTTAATACCCTCATAACCTAAGGTGAGTCGTTCCCTATGTGGGAGTTACTTGAAATGTAAGTAAATCACAAAATGACAGAAATCATTGACTACGAATACCTACTTAGTTTAGTTAATATGCAAGTATATTTATTTAGATGATATGCACTACACAAAAAAAAAATTAAGTCAACTTAACTGAATACTTAATAAAATATGCACTTAACTATAATATGCTAAATGAAAAATGAAAGGGCATTAATGCATATAGGCTGGCTGAGATATAAGTGGGCCCCATTTAATCCTTACTTAAGATATTCACTTACCTTTGAGAGCCAAAAACGTCAGCTTAATTGGGCCCACACGTTATGGCTAGAAAATTCAAACAGAGAGTTGATCTCCTTTTGTTCTTTATGGAAATACAAATCAACCATTAAGGAGGTGATTCAATTTTTGAATCACCTTACTTAATTAGATATTTAGAAGATCCTCCAAGGTTAGCGTCTTCCACGAGACTCAACACTTTCCTTTTTTACTTCAAAAATTTAAGAAACCGACACAATTGGCCAAAAAATGCCTAATCTTTGAAAAATCTTGAAATGCCTTTCATTTAAAATTAAAAAATTATAAAGTTACACTAAGCTAACTATACCAACTCCATGCTAACCTACAGAATATTTAAATGACATGTAGGGGTAAGACTGGGCTACAAACAAAATCGTGAATAACTACAAATAATGAATTGGGAATTCTAATTAAGACAACTACTGACTAACCACTATTCAATGAATCTAGACTAAACATTAAACTTTCTAAACACAATACTACTTACCTAAAAACACCTAGGACCTTGTTGGTCCAACAATGGTTGTCCTCTTCCTTGGAGAAGACGACATCCATTGAAAAATGATTTTTACAAAAGCTAAGAAAAAATGACTTTTTGACTAAACAACAATGTGACAATGTAAAATCTAGTTTCTAATTACTCTAAATCACAACTAAACTTGCCCCTAGAGAATTACAAATAGACTGTTAAATCAATGTAATCAACAACAACAAAAATCAGAAGAAGAAAAATTTATGTTAAAATCTCAAAAATGACTAGATCAGCTCTAGCCGATTTTCACAATAAATAAAAAAATGAAAATACATAACTCGACCCCTAAAAATATTCTAGACTTGATCTTAATACGTGAAAAACATGATTTTTACTTTTCTAAATGTTGTAAAAAAATGCAGAATGCAAAGTGATTGGAAGATAAAAAATGGCTAACTAAAAATCAAAATAAAACAAAATAAAAAGAAGAGGAATGAGATCTTACTGAACGATCATCATTCGATCCAAGCTCGAAGGCCTCCCACAGTGTGATCTAACCTCTATTGATGAAAGCAACCTCTGGCAGTACGATGGCAGAATGGTGACGGAGGTTCGAAGGATGGTAGACGGAAACAAAGTGCTAGCTCAAAAAATTCCTTGGCTCGCGTGAAGGCCCGGAAAGCTCCTCGACCGGATAGCACCCAGAAAGCTCCTTGGTGCGAAGAGTAAGTTTCTTTAATGGATGCCTTGCTGCTGCACACAAAAATCAAATTTTGAGAATACACTTGACACAAAAAAAAAACTTACAAAAAGAAATGGAGAGGAAGAAGATGGTGATGCCCGGAAATCTCCTCGGTGGCAACACCCAAAAAATTGCACGGTGTGATGAAATGTAGGTGGAAGGTAGAAGATGAAGATGGTTGGTACTGTGGAGGTTGCTCAGAAACTCTGGACAAAAACTGAAATGAGGGGGGCATCCCCCCTTTTGTCTAAATTTTTTAAGAATTTCAGAAAGACTCTTATGAAAAAGTTTCTTCAAAAACACTCCAAAATTCTTAAAAAATGTTGGGTGCCCTTTTTAGAAAATATAAATGGGCCTAAGGTTGGTTTAGTATGCTCCAACCCTGATCCAAGATCCAAAAATGTTTTCCTAATATGAGTCTGGATCTGGATCTCACCGAAATTTACACTCTTACACTAAAAAGTTCATAACTTTGTCAATTTAACTCTGAATTGAACAAAATTTGAAACGTATTCTCTTAAGACTCGAATCAACATAAACATGAGTTTTAACTCTAAAAATATGGATAATGATATGCATAATATATATATTTTATAATGCATTTTATGCATTATCACACTCTACTTGCCCTTTAGAGTCTGTCTTGGTCTTAACGACCCATTTATAATCAACAAGTCATATTCCATCACGTCGAGGTACCAGATCTCACATTTGATTCTTTACCATAGAGTCAAGCTCTTCTTTCATGGCATTTATCTAATGTGTTGATCTTTTACTTTCAATGACTTCTACAAAGGTGAATGGATCATCATCATTATCTATGAAATCATTGGGCTCTTGTAAATACACCATATAGTCTGGATGGATAGCATATTTTTTATCCTCGTAGACCTCCATATAGGTGCTACAGGTGGTTCAAAAAGAACCTTTGCATTTTGTTGTTGTTGTATATCCTCATCAACAACTTGTTCTATTTGGAATTGATGTTCATTGACCAAATTTTCTATGACATTATCCAAAGGGATAATGATAGAAAAAACTGAGTTTTTTTTCTTCGCATGTATGTAACCTGAGTCCTGCAAATCCTCAAATTCGAATATTTGAGATGCATCTATCCCAATAGAACTATTTTCAAGAAATCTTACTTTATCTGTTTTTACTATCTGTGGTGTATAAGATGTATAATAAAATATAAAGCCCTTTGATCTTTTTGGATAACCAATAAAAAATTTACTAGTTGTCGTAGGATCAAAGGATTTTATATATGGGTTATACAATTTAGCTTCAGTTGGATATCCTCATATGCGCATATATGACAAAGAAGATTTTCTACCAGTCCATAGCTCGTAAAGACTCTTTTGGACAACTTTTGTAGAAACCTTATTCAAAATATGCATTGTTGTCCTAAGAGCTTCATCCTACAAGGTCAAGAGAAGGTTTGAGTGATTCAACATTGCTCGAACAATTTCTTTAAGTGTACGGTTTTTTCTTTCAGCTACACCATTCTAGTAAGCACTACCATGCATGGTATATTGAGGTACAATATCTTTCTCTTTTAGAAACCACATTAATGGCCATTCTTTTTGTCTTATCTCAATGAAACAACCATAATATTGACCACCTTTATCAGATCTAATCACTTTAGTAGCTTCACTGATTTGTTTCTCTATTTTTTTCTTAAAGTCCTTAAAAACTTAAAAGACTTTAAATTTTTTAAATAATAAGTATAGATATATATACCTTGAGTAATCGTCTATAAAGGTGACAAAATATCTCATATAACATAGAAAAATTTGTCTGCAAACATCTATATGCACGATCTCCCATTTTCTATTATTGTATTTGACATCTTTCTTATATGTATTAGATTGTTTAACCTTTATGCAGTCAACATATGATTCTGTATCTGTGAAATCAAGAGATCCACAAATTCCTTCTTTCATAAGTCTTTGGACTCTCTTTCAAGATGAGCCCTAACCTTTAATGCCAAATCAAATATGATTGATCATCCTTTAGGCTACTTTTATGGTCAATCATTGTGTTATCAACAGAGTGAGATTCCTAAATTTAGAATTTGGTTTTCAAATGATATAAATCATTATATATATATATGTATATATATATATATATGTATATATATATATGTATATATATATATACAAAACCTACATAAATATAATTTTTAACAATAATAAGCTTGAAGTTTTCAAATTTAAAAACAAAATCAAACTTATCAAGTTTTAAAATCGAAATAAGGTTCTAACTATAGGTTGGAACATAAAATGTATCAACCAAATCCAAAATGAATCCTGACTCCAACATAACTCTACGAGTCTCAATGTTCTTGACATGCAAACATATCATATTTCCTGAGAAAATACTTTTTTTATACTCAGTTGGTTCACTTTTGTTTAGAAATGCCTGCAAAGAGTTGACAATATGCACCATGACACCAAAATCAATCCACCAACTATGCAATGGAACATGGATTAAATTACACTCATGAGAAAAAAATGACTTATTACCTTTATTCTCAAGTCATTTCTTATACTTCTAGCAGTTCACCTTCTTATGTCTCTTTTTCTTGCAGAATAAACACTTTATAAAAGAACCTCCTGCTTGGGATTTAGCTTTCAACTAAGAGTTTGAACTCTTTCCAAATGTTTTCTTCTTGAAAGAAGTTTTCTAATTTGCCCCTGACCTATGTTTTTCCTAATGAGATGCCATATATATACTCGACACCCTCTCACCCTTTAGTCTTTCTTCCTCTTAAACACACTTGGTCAAGAGGTCATTAAAAAACCATTCATCATTATGTGTGTTGTAGGAGATCTCAAAGGATTCATATTCACTAGGCAACTAGGTTAAAATCAGATGGACCAAAATGGAGTCTAAAATGACAAACTTCATGTCATTCAGCTGAGATGCAATATTTCTTATTTTCAAGATGTGTTGTCGGATGTGACTCTCACTAAAATATTTCATAGACATCAATTTGAACATTAGTGTACTGACCCTAGCCTTATTAAAACTGGCGAACTGAGCCTCAATGGATCTCAGGAATTCCTTCATTGTCCTGCAGTGAAGGATGGCGCCTCGAATGTTCTTAGCCACCTGAGATTGCAAAAGCAACAGGTTAAGTTCATTCGAGCGCTCTCGCTTCTTAAAGGTAGCCTTTTGTTCAGTTGTACTCTGCTCTATAAGAGTAGGAGATTCGTCAATCCTAAGAGTCAAATCTAGGTCTATGTAACCCAGATTGAATAATATTATTTCTTTTCAATCTAAGAAATTGGATCCGTTTAACATGGGGATGTTACTAGAACTGTCAATAATAAAAGAACCTAATATAACAAAGAACGAAAAGAAAATACCTTATAATTGCTCAAAAACAAGACTCATGTTGAAAAGATAAAAACTGTGACCTTTTAATATTTACCTCTTCTGAGACAACCATAATTAGGTTATTATCATTTCACTTTGGTAGAAACGATAATACTCATAGTTGCTTCGTCTCCTCAATTCACAAGGAATTGACTTCAATTAGTGAAACTAGTCGATCATGTAACCAAAGATAATTCAATATTGTATCTTTGAGTACAAACATGTTTCATAGGCTGATATACATATCTATTATTACATCCTATGTGAATTTGAAGCACAATGACCTACCTTTGGGTATAATCATTATTTCATAAAATCACACACAATCATAATGTTGAATCTTAACACGGTCTAAAGAATCATTAATCAATACAACTCATATCAATTTGGTGATTATACGAGTTAATTAATCAAAATCTTTTACTGCAAACATATTTGTATTATGAAACATGTTTATGCACACATAATAATGCATGTATATTCATGACAAAACATGTATTATATCATTAAAAAATATAAATTCATGCTTCAACTTATATACACAAATGTATTTTGATGAAAACACATCATAAATGTCATGAATTTAGTCATAATTCATACTTAATTTAAATAACGTAGAATGCATGTATTTGACATGCATAAGTCATGCTTTCTTAACAATAAACATGTATAAAGCATGAAAAGTAATAAAAATATGCTCTTATGAGTAAAACCCAGGATCCTCAAGCTGGAACAAAAAAAAAATGCTTTGAACCGATCTGAAACAACCCAGAACCAACTTTTGAAGAGTCGAATCAGTTTGAAACATATACAATAGCTCGTAAACCCCTAAAATCGAATGAAAAATTCCTTGTTCCTTCATATATTTATGAAAACATGGTTTCTATATTCAGAAACCAGTGCAAAACCAATAGAAACCAATCAAAAAATGGTTCTGAACTAATCCTGGAACACCCCGTATCAGTCACATAACTGGTTTGGTTTTAAATAGGTTTAATTAGTACATGAACCTTATTCAGACCTGATCCGATTCAATCTTGATCTAGATCTAATTCTAATGGATTTTTGGTCAGATCCCTCTGGTCCAGTTCTAGTCTGGATCCAGACCCATTTAATATCAGGTCTCGAGTTGGATCTCACAATCCAGACCTACCCTAGATCCTAATCCAGTCCAAATAGGATCAAGTATGGATCCAAATCCATAACCTGATTCATGTCTGGACCCGATCCAAATAGGATAAGAGTTGGATCCAAGAACCTGTCCGGTCAAGACCCGAACCCGATCCATAAAAGATCTGGATCAAATCCGAATCCTGGATCAGGTTTGACCTAGACCTGATATCTCATATGGGTCCGGGTCCAGTTTCGACCAATGGATCAGGTCCTGACCCAATCCACCTGGTTCCTTAATGGATCTGGTTCATGGACTGGGCTTGACTCGTGATGCAAAGCATACCCTATCCACCAAAAATGGGTTTGGATCAGGCCTGCCACCGAATCGGTATACCTGATCCGACCCGGGTCTCAACACTGAATAAGGCTCGATGACCTTTCGATTTTCTCATAAATTGAAAGCCACATACAACTGGCGTTAAAACTTTTGCCCTCATTTCAGTGGCGTTAAAAAGTGATGGTCGACCACCGATGTATGTAGCCAACCACTGGTGACGGCAGCCAACTGAATAGCTGGCTATGCTGACTGTGGTTATACATAGCCACAGTAGCTGGCCGGCTCCTGCGGCCACCACTGGCAGCCAACCTGTGGCAACTTGGAGAGCTCCATGCGGGGGAGAGCAACACCGACAAAAGTTTTAGTGAGCGTCACATGAACGCCAACGCACCCATACGCGCAGTGGAATGCAAACTGTGGGCCCATAACCCAAATGTTGGCGTTCAAAGAAACTATAACCAAAATATAAAAACAAAACACATACCGGTAGACACCATGGATGAGACGAGCATTGGCGCAAGTACACGACGTTCTCCTCAGCCTATCGACGTCCACGATGAGCCCAAGCTGTGAAGTAAATAGTAAGTAGGACACTGAACCCAATGAAAAAAGAGGACACCTTGGTTGCACTCATCAAACAATCATGCCTCAATATGTAATGTGAACCCTTCGTATTCTCATAACCCCCTTCCCACTAATTCTCCACTAAAGCCTTCATTAGTATCTTATGTCAAACTAGGTCACACTTAGAGTTGAACCCAATATGAAATGTCCAACATTCTCGTGTTCGAAACACAAGGGTTATCTCTTAGCTGGCATATCAAGATAAAGTCTCCCAAAAGCATCTGTGCAAGAAATTTAAAGTTTCCAGCCTATTTGTATTCACATGCATTCAGCCAAATAACTAGTTGTGCAGAGAAGAGAACGTAAAGTGAACAATCAAAGCACGGTGAAAATTTCCATGTAATTCCTCAAGCAATCCATTGACATGGACAACTTTTATGGATCAATAAACATTAAAACAATAAGTGAATGAATATGCAGTGTAGGTAGCAAACAATTTTAATCGGAATATCCAAATTATATATCCATAAGCTTCTCATTAAGGCGACCCGTTCTTTTCCACTGCGAAAACCAAAAAAGCTAGCATGGATCCTGAGCTTGTAAGGGTGTCAATAGGCTGGGTATGATTGATATCGACCTGTGACAAGTCTGATAGAATCAGGGTTTGGTAACAAAAGAAGCGGTCCGATTAACAATCCAAGTCAGACCCATCAGGTCTGATGCATATGGAGATGGGTATAGTTTATTAAATTAATTTCATGTGAGACCCTGGTCCGACCCAAGATGAGGTGGCCCAATTAGAATATGGATGAGAGTATGGTTTATAACATTTTATACCAGACTCAGGTCCAACCCAAAGTTAACAAATTTTCAAAGTAAAAGACATAAAAATATATATTTTATCCGTTGTGGACGGAGTCTGACTTATATAATATATAAGACATGTCACTTTGACATTACTAGGGATGGCAGTGGACCGGGGGAAAGCGGGCCCCCGCCTCGCACCGTTTGGACCAGGGATGAAGGGTATGAAACGGGGATGGAGGCGGGGACAAAGGTTAAAATCCATCCCCGTCCGGCGGTGGAGGCGGGGATGGATGTGCACTTTTCCCCGCCCCGCCCTGTCCCCGCCACGATCCCCACCCCAACCCCACCCCAACCACTTTTCTTTGCAATATCCCTGCCCCGCCCCGCCTCGCCTCATCCCCGTTTGAACCGGGGATGAAGGACATGAAATGGAGATGAAGGCGGGGGTGGAGGATAAAATCCATCCCCGCCAGGGAGGCGGGGCGGGGGTGGAGGATAAAATCTTGAGGCGGGGCGGGGGTGGAGACCTTGTCCCACTCCCCGCCCTGCCCCACTGCCATCCCTAGACATTACTTTTGTGAATATTCTAACGGTCTTTGGCATTAAAGTACACCCACCCAGATTGCCCGAGTAGCAGCGGGCTTGGAGAGAAGATGCTGACCCCTTTGTCTGAGTGTGCGGGTGCCTTTAACTGGTGGGCTCTGTAAGACTAGTGTATTGTTGGCACCACGGGTTTACCTCACAAGAGGCGGTCCCATTAAGTGACCTGGTTCTTGATGAGGGTTCCTCGTCATAAAAAAAAAAGAGAAAAAACCCCAAAAAGATCCTTGCAAGGGCCAAATCCATGTGGTGAAGATGTCCCAATTGCTTGTTTGATGTCAAACTACAAAGCATCAGATGCTACTTTCTTGAGGGAGCACCTCCACAGCTGCAATTGCCTCTCAATTTGGTAAGAGAATCTGGTGCTGAAGACGTGCTTGGTTCATTGGATCCACGTCCACCTTTTTTGCTCCATCCCGGGCAATTTGTCACATCATTTCCCAGATACCATGGTCAAGTCCACTAGCTTTTCTCATTTAGGGCTGCAGATGGATCGGTTCGGGTTGGAAGTCTTCCAACCCGAACCGACACTATATTTCCAGATATGGATTCTTAAAGCATGTTCTGAAATGGTATTCGAATCAGAATCGGATGCACCCATTCGGATAACTTTCAGATTTGGTTGAACATTTTAAACCGCATCTGTGTTCAGATTTTGAATCTGATCCTATCTGTTTGCATATTTACAAGTAAAAGCCTTGTTTTTGGTCTTTTTCTGAACAGATGCTTTATTACCTCATATAATTTGGATCCAGATTCAGCTATAGATTGCCAGATCTCATTTAGGTCCAGATTCAAATTCTGAACTACTATACAAAGTTTGGATTCAAATTCGGGTCAAGCAAGATCTGGCCCATATCCTATACATTTGCAGGATGCAAGCGGGTCAGAGCTTGATATGGGCTTGCTGGATCCAAGTCAGGTCTGGTGCATCCTCGCTGTATCATGCCTGTCTCAAATTGCTACATCACCTGGTGCTGAAGACGTGATTGGTTGGTTGATCCACCCTTTTGCTCCATCCCTTGCAATTTGACCTTATCATGCACATCATTTCAAAGATAACGAGTATGTCTCATTCCATACAAAGATGCCACACTTTCCTTTTTATATTGAAAATTTGCGGATCTTAATGGAAACTTGGGTCCGACTTAGGTTTGATATGAAATTTCACAAACCATACATGACTCCCACTTGAGATGAAGGTTTCCACTTTGATTTGGATTTTACTTCAGCCTCCTCCTTTATCGCCAAACCTTTGGTCCTAATGGATAAGGTTCCTGACGTATTGACACTCCTACTTATAAAGATTTCACATTATATATAAGGATGGCAGTGGACCTGAGCGGGTGCCGAGAAAAGGTCTCCGCTCCCACCCTGTCTCAAAATCTGAATCTTCATCCCTGCATGGGGGATTTTAACCTTCACTCCCACCTCCATCCCTGTTTCATGTCCTCCATCCCCGGTCCAAATGGAGGTAAGGCGGGGCAGGGCCCCATTTCCCCTTGGTCTATAGTCATCCCTTAAAAGATTGGGGATGGGACGAGGCAAGGCGGGGATTGAGACGGGTAAGGGGCGGGGTGGGGGAAAGCGTAAGTCCATCTCTGCCTCCATCCCCACATGGGGATAGATTTTAACCTTCATCACAGCCTCCATCCCCGTTTCATGCCCTTCAACCCCAATTAAAATGGGGGCCAGGCGGGGCGGGGCGGGGCTCCATTGTCCCCGGTCTACTGCCATCCCTCATTATATACTAACCGGTTTCCGCTTGTTTGGTAAGAGCTGTTAGAGTGCACGTCAACATTTGTTGGGACGTTGCAAGGGACTGCCTAACCCCACCTAGCCTATGAAAAAAAAGGACTTCGCATTATATGCAGCATAGCTGCTCAACTGCCGTCCGTATCTACATTTTTTAAGATGTGTTCGGTGTCTATCACGAGAACTGTTCTGTATCAGCAACATTGCATAAAAAATAACCTCATATATCAAATTTATTTATTTTTATATAAAGGTATGAAGTGTCATTTTCTTATTCAAACTTAATAGTAAAAAAAAGCCGAAAATTTTCTTTTGTATTATCCAAAAATAAAAAAAGGCATCATCACATCTATCAAATAATAAACATATACTTATGACATAGTTTTACCTTTTTAAAAAAGGTATCTTCACGTCTATCTAATAATAAACATATACCTGTAACATAGTTTTACCTTTTTATTTTTTTATGACAAGAACCCTCGAAAACCCCGGTGGGGCCCACCTCCTGGCTACATTTTACATTTATGTTTGAATGAAGCTATCGTTAGATATGACAGGACGAAAGAAATAAGATCCGGGAATGATGTTTTGATAGGGATAAAAACGGGTCAAAATTCAATTCAGTTTCGATGTAGTGTTTAATATTGAATCCAATTTAAATGGATGGCAGCTAACGGGATATATAGTTGGGTTCAATTTTTGATGGAAAAGGAAATCTGGATCCGACTAGCGTAAAGTAACTAAATGGATACATATTTGCAGATAATTAGATTTGGATATCCATCAGATTTTGAATTTGGTTTACACTCGAATTTGGATTCAGCTTGTAAAACTTCAAACTGAATCGGATTTGGATTGTTCATCAGGTACTCTTTTCTTTACCAAATTCAAATAACCAGACTTATATTCAGTCAAATATCCAATCCAAATCCCAAGCGTTGACATTCATCCCCCTCTCTCTCTTTCTCTCACACCCACACACACGAGATTTTCAAAACTTGTTTCTTTTGTTACTTGGAATCAGTGTTGTTAAAAATTGGTTCACTAAGTGAATTGTTAAAAAAGATAAAATCTGTCCAAATTTTGAATGGAATCATATTGTTTTTTAATCAGATCATTACAAAGATTAGCTTCTTTTATTTTTATGAAACATATAAATGAATCGATTTAGGGTAGATCAACTTGATTGAGCAAAAAAAACAAACAAATTTTAACCAGCAAGTTATATTGGTTGAGTTCATTTTTCTTGGAAGCCATTACTTTCAATTATTAAGAGAGAAAAAGTAGGTTCAATATGAAAAAATGAATAGTGACTAAAACAATACATTTTATATAATCAATCAATTGTTGTTTTCACATGAATACATTATAATTAACTTATTATAATCAAATTGGACGAAATTGAGATAACAACAATATCATATGGTACAACACAACTTTAACTCTCATTATTAGTGCATTTAAAAGATTGTTTTAATTCACCTTTTCAATGTTTAGTAGCCACTTCTTGCTTTTTTATTCCATGTGAAAAATATCATTTTCTCCTGGCATCCCTTTTTTATTTTACTTCCATGTCTAGCAACCTTGTTTTGGATCCTAATCCAATCATGCATACCCTAAGTTCGGTTAATATTTGGTACTAATGAAGGTATAAAACTATTTAGTAAAAATCACTTATATTCACACAAAGTCTTACTTTTTTTTTTTTATATTTACAAGAAGAAACCGACCACAAGAACATAGACCTAACCGTGTTGTCTCTGCTTATAGTCACTGTCCCGACAGCCTAAAACTCCGTGGGCTTACCCCTTGCCCCACTAAGTCTTACTTAAAAACATAAGCCATGAGACTCGGCTGGGACGTGCTAGCGGGTCTGGGTCTATGGGTCCCCGACCCGGTCAACTCGTTCGCCCACGGGCTTCTAAAATCAGCAGCCAAGCGCACACAATCCCAAGCAAACTCCCCTGATCAAGTAAAGGCTGTAAAGAAAAAAAAAAAAAAAGAGAAAAAAAAGAAAAGCTGTCAATCTTGGCAATAAAATAAAATAAAATAAAATATTTCATTCGTGGATTGTCAAGGCTTCGCAGCGACGCGGCTTCCACGCTTGTATGAAGTCAAAGAGCTGCAACCCCACTATTAAGTTTGATTAGTGAGATCACCGAAAGATGAAGCTGTAAATCATCATACTGCCACGCATACAACAGAGGTTAACGTGGCATCATATGGTGTGAAATCTTGATATTTGAATTTCATAAATAATCAAGATAAGTATCCGAGACTTAATACGGTTGGCGAAGAATGTTAAATAAAAATTATGGGGAATCGAGCCGCGCAAGTTGGGGGGCGACCGGAGAATGAGTATTTGTACGGCGAGCGCACGTTCGCCTCTTCATTCCCCACCACGCTTCTTCGGCGCTAGGACGCTCAAGCCTCGGTTTCCCTTCTCTCTCCGCTGCTCTCGTAAACCCGCAGGTATCCTCTCTCTCTCTCTCTATGCTCTAATGTTATTCAAGATCGATTCTGCGTTTGGGATCCGCTACGATGCGCTTTTGATTGATCTCCCGATCCTCATTCCCTCTTGCGAAAGGCGATCCTATCCGTTTTGGTGACTCTCGATGTTGTTTCCTATGAGAAGGAGCGAATGCGTCGATGCTATTCTTGATCATATCCGGATGTGTTTGTTTTCTTGGTTTGTTTGAACGCTTTGCGTGTTTCATTCGTTAGGTTTTTGGGCTTGGTTTGGCTTCGTGTTTTAAGTTTCGGATTCCATGTATTCTTTTTGCAATTGTAGGGTAGCTATGGACCGGTATGTTTCGTGGGGTATGATTTTGATCTGGTGTCGTGCTTGCGACGGGCAAGAATCGCGAAATTATCGTGCAATTGATTTAGTGGGGGGGGGGGGGGGGCGTTTTTTAAGTGCTTATATTCGAATTTGGCACATTTGATTGATAGGTGGACGACCATGGTGCCAATGTGTTGGTATTTTGTGAATTGTTATTCCAGTAGGTTGTGACTTGTCCATTGGTGTGATTGTGTGCAAAGAATTTTAGATTTAGCGAATGGCGAACTCAATTGTATGTTTATTCAAGCTTTCTATGTAGCAGCCAGTTGTATGCTTGTGTTTGTAGTCAAGTGTGAATGTTGGCCTTTCTGTTTTAGATGCACCTCGGTCTCATTGAGTGCATTGATGTTCACAATGTTTGGGATCACTCTCCTTATAGCATGGTCGGGCTGGCATAGCAAGGGGCCCCCAAACTTTTCTTTTCCAGGAAAGTTTTATAGCATTGTCCCTGCTACCGGATCGAAGTTACATGTTGTTAAGGCTGTTGATAGGGCAGCGTGTTGGTTGTCATTATGTGAGTCATAGATACACAAGAAGCGTGTCAATTTGGTGTTGCTTGTCATCTAGGACATAGTGGATTTCGATTACTTCAGATTGGATGCAATAACTAGGGGCAATGCATCCTATTTTCTGCATAATATTTAACATGCGCATATCCAACAATAACCAATAGCCTATGTCAACCTCTGATGCAGATATGTCAAACTGGCCATGGCCATGGAATAAATCTGCTGGTCAAGAGCTGGTGGTTTTCAATATTCCTTTTCTTCTCTCATCTAATGTAAGAAAAAACACTGCTGATCTTAACTCATCAAAAGTCAACTACAAAATTCAATTTATGACCATGGTAGTATAAAAGCATTACAATCTAGCCTTTTTCTGTAGAGGCTGCACATAGGGAGTGTTTGTTATGCAGCCGCCTGGGGGAAGAAATTTTCCCATGAAAGGGCCACTCAGGTGGGAAAGTGGGACCTCATTTTCGTAGGAAATGGGGAATTTTGCATTTAAAGAGTGGGGCTCACCACTCTTTCTCAGGAGGTGTTGTTTCACCCTCAGTGAGAAAGAGGTTATCTTTCTTATTATGAAAGAGGGAAAGTGGCTGAATAAACACCCCCATGGTGATGTCCTCAAAAATGTTGGATTGCCTATGGTGACAATTTTCCTAGTGATTATTATCCTGAAAATACCAGATGTTCTATGGGTTTTTCTTAACATGCTTGGCCTTTAATGGTAAATTATTGGATAACAATGATACAGGACTGTCTACAGATTAATTCTGTTATGACTCAACAAAATTCGACTTTGCTTGAGAGTGTGTGCATGATGAGTGTACATGGTCCTTTCAACATCAAGATTTTGAGTTGGTGTAGATCTAATTCCGTCCTATACATAAAATCTGATTCAGGAATTGAATTATTGACTTGTGTTATGGATTCAAGATGAAATAAATGATGATTTTTATTTTGAGGTAATAGAGTCAGAAGCATCTAATTTCTATCAAAAAGTGGGGCAAGGAAGGGATACTAAGATGATCATCAATTATTCAATGGGCAGGAATACAGATGATAATCAATTGCTCATTAAAAAACTCAGGTTTCAAAAGGAAGAAAAGAAAATTCATGCCTTCTTTTAGAACGGTTGCCGGCTGATGGTGAAGAAAGGTTCTCCTAAACACGACCAGACTAGGACTAATTGAATTTTTACCTGAAACTAAATAGTGGTAGTTTTCCTTCTATTTTTGAAGAATTGACTTGGGGATTAGGGTGACCAATAACAAGGAACCAGAGAAGAAAATTATGAGCAAAGAAAAAGTAGGTGGAAAAGACGATGTTTTCTCCCAAAATCCTAAAGGTTGAGGAGTAAAATTTTAAAAAGAGAAAGGAAATATTGAAGGAAAGGAAGTAGAGGAGATCAGAGAGAAAGAAGATAACCAAGATCCTACATTAATTTATCTGTTAACCAGCCAACATTTTACGTTAATCATCTGTTAACTACCCTTCATACCATGTCAAAATTCCAATGTAAAGGCAAGGTTGAATAAGAGTAAAAGCATAGGCTCCAAGGAACCATTCAACCAGCAAATATCATTGGACGTCAGCCTCAATGTGATGTATATCTTGGATTCAGAATTTATTGGGTTTATTGATGTCACCCATGCATGCATAATATTTACTTAGAAGTAGAAATAATGTAGAAAAGTAAAAACACTTGTTTCACAGATTATATATTGGAGTAAACTTATTCTTAAGGTTCGGTGCAGCAGTATTGCATTGATTTGTTGTCTATTTGACTCAGGTAAATATTTCAGAGTAGGGTGTATTTGTTGTTTTTACTTTGTGATCCAGTTAGTTGTTTTTGTCAGTTTATGCTACAAGTAGAGTGTGTTTGTCAATTTCTCTTTGTGGTACTGTTTACTTTTCTTTTCTTATTTTCATTTTATGCTATAAGTCTAAAACATATTTTTTTAATACAGTTGTGTTCCTTTGCAGATATGGACACTGCTGCAGTCCCGAGTTTGTACCCATTACACCGTTGTAAAACACTTCATCTGGTTTGTATTTTTTAATGCTTATTTTCAAAATGCATTTGCTTGTTTCCAGGCTAATAAGCATTTTATTGGCATGGATTCATTAAAGGTTAGACATGGGCAAGGAGTTCACAATGTGGTTGGAGAAAAAGACTACAAAGCATACCTGTCTGAAGAATTTTTTGATGCTAATCTTACTCCTCTAGGTTGGCAGCAGGTAATTATTAGAATAATAAGTTGTATTTCTTATCTTCACTCTTTCCTTATTGTTTGGCTTTTTGTCTTTTCATTTTTCTTTTTCTTTAAATGAAGTATCACTTTATCATAAAAGAAGGAAAAGGTTAGTAGCATCTATTTTGTCTTGTACAAAGGTGTAAGAACCACACCAAGAATATTCTAGTCTCTCCACAACCATTCTAGGGTTTGGTTAAGGCATCTGTAGCCATATTACCTTCCATATAGACCATAGTCACCGATATCGCCGATACAACAACAACAACAACAACGCCTTCATCCCAAAACAATTGGGGTCAGCGATATGAACCAAAAAAGAAAATCATTCTGGGTCTTCCACATGAATCCTTCTCCTCCAATCATTTCTATCCAATGCCATGTCCTCGGTGAGGTTCAAAGCATTCATATCCTTTCCTATCATCTCCATCCAAGTCTTCTTAGGCCTACCCCGACCTCTTTTAACTAATATATTTTCCCATTTCTCCATCCTTCTAACTGGAGCATCATTAGGCCTTCGCCGAATATGTCCAAACCACCGTAAATGATTCTCTCTCATCTTATTTTCAATGGACGCAACGCCTACCTTCTTACGTATCTCCTCGTTCCGAATCTTATCTTTTATTGTATTTCCACACATCCATCTAAGCATACACATCTCAACTACACTCATTTTTTGAATATGATGTCTCTTGGCAGCCCAACATTCCGTACCATATAGTAAAGCGGGCCTAATTGTCGTCCTATAAAACTTTTCCTTTAACCGCAATGGCATTCTACGATCGCACAATACTCCAGTTGCACTTTTCCATTTTATCCACCCAACCTTTATCCTATGATTTACATCTCCATCAATTTCTCCATACTTTTGAATGATAGATCCCAAATATTTGAAACAATCATCCACCAGTATTTCTTGCTCACCAAACTTCACTACACTCCCATCACTACTTCGTTGCTTACTAAACCGACATTCTATATATTCTGTCTTACTCTTACTCAACTTAAAACCTCTTTCTTCCAATGTCTGTCTCCATAATTCTAACTTAGCATTAACCGCAACTCTAGACTCATCAATCAAAACAAGGTCATCAACAAACAACATACACCACGACACATTTTCTTGAATTGATCTCGTAAGCTCATCCGTTACTATAGCAAATAGGAAGGGGCTTAATACAGATCCTTGATGTAACCCAACCGTTATAGGAAAATTGGTTGTCTCCCCTCCACAAGTGTGAACATTGGTTACTACTCCTTCGTACATATCTTTAATTATACTAATGTACTTGAGAGAAACACCTTTCTTCATCATTGTCCACCAGAGAACATCCCTAGGTACTCTATCGTATGCCTTCACCAAATCAATAAAAACCATATGCAAATCTTTGTTCCTCTCTCTATATCTCTCAATAAGTTGTCTAAGAAGATGTATAGCTTCCATAGTTGATCTTCCAGGCATAAAACCAAATTGATTCTCCGATATCATGATAACCTTCCTCAACTTATGCTCAATCACCCTCTCTCAAAGTTTCATATTATGACTCATGAGTTTTATACCACGATAGTTTGTGCAATCTTGCATATCACCCTTATTCTTATATAGAGGCACCAAAGTACTCTTCCTCCACTCATTAGGCATCTTATTTGTCCGCCAAATCTTGTTAAAAAGATTTGTCAACCATTCTAAACCTTTCTGACCCAAACATTTCCAAGCCTCAATAGGTATACCATCTGCGCCAACTGCCCTTCTTGATTTCATTTTCTTCAAAGCCTCTGTAATTTCTTTCTTTTGAATCTTGTGCATGAAATCACGATTCATCTCATAAAAAGGAATGGAGAAGTCTCCAAGATCCTGAGCATGACTTTCATTAAATAGCTTATCAAAATAATCTTTACATTTCTCCTTAATCTCCTCATCTTTGACTAAAACCCTTTGCGTTTCATCTTTGATACATCTAACCATACCCACATTCCTCGATTTCCTATCTCTCATCTTTGCAAGCCTATAAATATCCATCTCGCCCTCTTTGGTATCCAACTTGTCATAATCCTCTTTATATACCTTATCCCTCACGTTTCGAACTACTTTTTTAGCTTCCTTCTTTGCTATGATATACTTCTCCAAATTCTCATTATCACGACTCTTAGATTTCTATAACACTCTCTTTTAACATTAATAGCTAATTTGACATCCTCGTTCCACCATGATGTATCCTTACTTAGCGGTGCATCGCCTTTAGACTCACCCAATACCTCCTTAGCCACCTTGCTCATGCCACCCGCTATCTTATTCCACATTGATTCTGAATCCTCCTCGAGACACCAATCAACTTCCTTAACTACCTGCTCTACAAACATTCCTTGTTTAGCTCCTTTCGGTGCCCACCACTTAATTCTAGGATCTATTCTATGTCTATCCCTTTTGCGACATTTTTTAATTCTAAGATTTAAAATTAAGGCTCTATGTTGTGTAGCTATACTTTCTCCCGGTATAACCTTACAATCGATGAAACAACCCCTATCTCTCTTTCTAAGTAGGAAAAAATCTATCTGACTCATATTAACCCCACTTTTAAATGTTACTAGGTGAGACTCCCTCTTCCTAAACCAAGTGTTTGCTAAGATCATATCATAGAACAAACCAAAATTTAAAATCCTTTCTCTACTTTCGTTTCTTTCGTCTATACCATAACCTCCATGGATACTCTCAAATCCATCCTTACTAATGCCTACATGTCCATTAAGGTCACCGCCGATGAAAAGCTTTTCTCCATAAGATATCCCTTGTACTATTCCATCTAAATCTTCCCAAAATTGACGCTTAATGAAATCATTTAAACCTACTTGAGGTGCATAAACACTAATAATATTAATAATATCCGTACCTAATACTAATTTAATAAGTAAAATCCTATCGCCTTTCCTACGGACCTCAACTACATTATCTATAAACTCACGACTAATAACAATCCCTACTTCATTCCTATTCCTATTTATTCCTGTATACCAAATCTTATATCCCAAAGGTTCTATCACTTTTGCTTTCTCACCTACCCATTTGGTCTCTTGTTGACATAAAATATCAATCTTTCTCTTACACATAACATCTACTAACTCTACCAACTTACCAGTTAAAGACCCTATGTTTCAAGTGGCTAACCTAATTTTATGGTCTTGAACTATCTTCTTTACCCCCACCCAACAAAGTAAGGGAACCCTTGCCTATTTGACACCACACCCAGGCGCCGGTGTGACGCGTCGCTTCTGGGCGACGACCTAGCAACCCTTGCCCATTTATCACTGCCTCCGGGCCTATAGAGTACATCGCGTCGCTCAGTAGGGAATGCCCCAACGAAATTCTCATATTGGTTCATATTCTTAGGGTGTGACTAAGTTTTTATGTTGTCTGTCACTGGCCTACCGCAACCCTCCTCCTTTATCCGGGCTTGGGACCGGCAGTGTATAACTAAACAGTTATACACAGGCGAAGTTCACCGATATCGCCGATATATTGAAAATATTGGCAATTTCAAGCCAAACGTTAATAATGGGAATATATCACGATATATTCAATATATCGGCAATTCATATATATCGTGATATTATCACAGTGTGTATCGCTACAGAAATTGTATGATTTTCAGATTATGATTTTTTTTAAAAAGCCCTGAATTTATTGTAGATAAAATTTTGGAAAAATCACTATAATTTAAAGAAAAAAATGAACTTGGCCTCAAAATTTGGTTTGATTTGGTTCAAAAACCAAATCAAATCGATGTGTTTCGCACATTTCGTGATTTTTTTTCAAAAGATCTTGTTTTCAAAAAATATGAAAATTGGAGGATTTTAAAACAAACAAAAAAATTATTAATTTCTATTAATAAAAACGGAATGATTTGCAAAAAATCTCTAGTATTGGATGAGATTTGGGTGAGATATGAGAAAATCCCCAAACCGAGTGTCGTGCGGGGCTGTTTCTACTCATTTATCAATTTATCTTGTCTATTTTAATGTCTTTATTTTAGTTTTCTTTCATTTTTTTTATTTTCAGTATTTTTACGTATTTTTTTGAATTTTTATTTAATTTTTTCTATATTGCCGAGATATTTCTGAGATTTCAACTTTTGAAAATCTCTTCGAGAAATACCCTCGCCAAGAAATTACCTTTAACGATACAGGTGACAATGATATAGACATGTTACATGTGTCTAACTTTTTGGGGACTCTTTGTCATCTTCAAATTCATTTAATGAATGATTTCCCTTTCTATCAGGGTAAAAAGGTCCTCTGAACTGTTTTAGGACTTGTATACTCTCTTATAATGCTTTTGACTTTCATAGTCTTGTTTAGTAAGCTCCAGGGCTATTTTAGTACCAATGTTAAGTGTATTTTGCTGTCTGCAATTTAATTATGCTTGATGAAAGGAATAATTGCAATGCTTTAAGATATTGTTTTATTAGCTTCTTGTTAATAATGTACTTTATTAGTACGTTTAATAAAGACATTATATTAGCTTTTTAATTCATGGCAGGTGGATAATCTGAGGAAGCATGTACATGCATGTGGGCTTGCCTCTAGGATTGACTTGGTCATAACTTCTCCTCTGCTAAGGTACTGTCTAACTGGGGCCTGTTGCCCATTATTCCTTCTGCATACAGTACTTTCATTGCTTGTGGCATGGCTAGCTGTTCTAGATACGAGGTTTCAATATAATCTAATGAAATCTGAACACCTGAAGTTATTACATGTCCATATGTGCATTTGATTGCATATATCTCATTATGAGTATTTAAAGCCTTAAAAGTCTTAATCTGCTTCTATTTAAACAAAAACATAAGTTACAGCATAGCTGTTCATGTCTCTATTAAATATTTCCTTCCAAGTATATTCGTCTAACAGCAAAGCTGTTCATGTCTCTATTTAAAAGTATATTTGTCTACCTCTTTTTCTGGTCCTTTCAATTGTATTATTCACATTTTTCTACCAGGCTGTTTTGGGTTTAAGCTTATGTTTCTAATCCAGTTTGTGTAAGGCTTTTTATTCATTTTCTTTCCTAGGCTTCATTAATTTTTCTCATCCCTTATTTCATCCTTTTTTGTTGTTTATTATTCTGTCTTGTTTCTTAATTTTATTGTAAAGTTGAAAGCTGGACCAACTTTTTTGTGTCTAGTTGTTATTTCTTTGCAAATGTACTTTCTTTCCTGTTCCTTACTTTTAAGTTTTAACCCCATCCCTTTAACCTGCATCATGTTACTCATTCACAATGGTGATGTAATTGGTCTAAGTTGATGTGATCAAAACAATTTTATCTAATTCTCTTTAGTTGCCTCTTTTATATTTTGTTTTCCCATGTTTTTCACAATCCCCTGGTAGATAGTTTGTCCTTTGTTGCTTTAGAATCACCACATGTTTCTTGGGTAAAGTTGCCCTCTTGTCTTGTTGCTTTTTCATTGTCGAACACTGAGCAACTTACAATCGGACAAGCCTTCCACACCATTTAAATCAGCCTTTAAATTGAAAATAAGATCGGGATAATTTTCTTATCTCGTTTTACTGTGTCCCTTAAAGTACCTATTGATGTATCCCTTTCTTGGTTCTTTCAATGTGAATAATATCACCTGTTCTTTTTGGTGTTTTGTCAGTTATTCTAGTAATATGCCCAAACTCCTTGGCTTTGTCCTTCATTAGCACACTTCCATACACACAGGCACGAATCACCTACATACACATACACATACACATACACAAACATTCAGTAACCTCTGTTTAGAATGTTGTTTTGGCCATGCTTGTGCCATCTAGGTGATTACCTTTTTTATTTATCACATCGTATCAAAGTCTTCTTGTGGCACAAATCTCTGTGTGTGTGCACACGCCTGCCTGTGTAACATTAGTTGTAAAGATGAAATTTATTTGTCCTTTGCTTGATAAAGAAGAAATGTATCTCATAACTTGGGATAACATTTGGATTTTGTAAAACCCTTCCCTTGTAACAGTCAATATTTATTCCATTACTTTTTTATTTTAATCATAGACTGGTTTCTGTCAAAGAAATTGGTCAAGTTGCTTAATTTGACGTTAGTGGACTTTATTTAGGACAATGCAAACAGCCGTGGGGGTTTTTGGTGGGGAACAATACGTGGATGGGGTGGAGGCACCTCCTTTGATGGTTTCATGTGCTGGGAACAGTAGTCGTGCTGCAATATCAAGTTTAAATTGCCCGCCTTTTGTTGCAGTTGAGCTGTGTCGAGAACATTTGGTGCGTACATAAAGTTATTTTTGTTTCAAAAAATTTGCTTGTCACCTATTAGAGCTACTCCTCGTGAACGTAATGTTCTTTTGTATTTGACCAGTTTCATTTATGCATATTGGTAGTTGATAATGTAACAAAACTCAAGTGCACAAGAGAAATGCCACAAGGGGCTACAAAGAGTACACACACGCAAGCAAGAAGCCATTAATGGGCAAGATACAAGAGGCCACAAAGGGCTATACACAACTCACACTTAAAGTGGAGTAAGAACTCAAGAATAAAAAAAATATACATATTGAATGCTTAAGAAAGCTTAAGAAACGAGAGGGGCTGTTTTTATACAAAGTGAGGACCTAGGGGGGGCTCCCATAGAGTCGTTGGGAGCCCCCAACGGTCATATTTATGACCATTTGGGGAGGCTCCCAATGGCTCTAGAGTTAAAGACCAAAGAGCCCTTGGTCAAACAATAAAAATAAAAGAAAGAAAAAATACAAAACCAAAACTGGCCCCAGTGGACCACTAATTACAAGGGAGTAAAATGACTAAAATGCCCCCAGTGGCAATACAAAAACTATAACAGAAAAAATATACATATACATATATATTCACATATACATGCATATATAAATAGGAGAGATATACTATACATAGTATATGTATTTTAACAAATAAAGCATTAATCACATTCTTCCACAATTTTTAGTAGTCTATATACCCATCAAGCAGTTTGTCCCACAAATGTGTATATGCAGTGATTTAGTTAATAGGACGAGAGTGGGAGGCTTCAGTGGTTTCTGTTAAATGTTGATGTATATATATATATATATACTACATAGTATGTATGTATTATTGATGTATATACATATAATATATAAACAATATATACCATAAAAATGTATTTATTTATTTTTACATTTTATTTTTTATTTTATGTATTTTAGTTATTGAACTAGCCATTAGGAATGCCTAGGAATTGAAAACCTCCCCAATGGAAAACCCTCTCAAACCTCCCCAATGAAATTTTTTGGTGTTTTTCAAAATTCCAACCGTACAGTTGTGATATACATGCTTGTTTTTATAGGAATCAGTTCTTGAAGCATTTGATTCCGATGCATGGATAGGTTTTTACAAGTTTCAAAATCAACAACATACAATTTTCATAAATTTTTGAGGCTCCAAATACCATTTTTTCTATCCAAAATTCATGATCCAAGTGTCGATTGATAGTAAATCAATCATGCTGAACTCATCTGTACGGTCATAATTTTGGAAAAAACACCAAAAAAATTCTATTGGGGAGGTTTGGGAGGGTTTCCATTGGGGAGGTTTTCTGTGAACATCTTATTAATATAAATATATATTTTTCATGTGTTTGCTCTCTCTTGCTCTTACTCTCTTGTGCCTTAGTGCGTTTGTATTGGCCTTAGTGGCTTTTGTATTGCCCATAGTAGCTTGTGTTTTGGCTTGTTGCCAATTTCTATCTCTTGTAGTCTTTATTATTTGATTACATGGCATCAGAGCCATGTGCTCTTGAAGTTTGAAGATAGTATTGCTCATTGGTTCGTGAAATCTTGAGGATTGTGTGGTTATGTCTTGCCTTTCTCGATCCTACGTTCTTGTTGGTGGTTGCAGATTCAAGCTTCCTCTCCTTCATTGCTCGTGATCATGGCCGAAAAGGACTCCACCATAATCTCCTTCAAACTTAATGAATCCAACTATTTGATATGGGTATCCACTATGGAAAACCACATCAAAGGAAAGAAATTATAGGGATATGTTAGTGGAACCACTACGAAACTACAATTAAAGCTTACATGAAGAGAAGGAGATCGAAGACTCTCACCAAAGAAGAAAAATAAAAACTTTGAAAGAATACCAAGATAAAATGGAGAATTGGGATGCGGCTAATGCTCAATTCCTCTCATGGTTTATGAATACCATTGCTTGACAATATTATCTCCAAGATAAAGTGTACACTACCAAGCAAGGAGATAAAAGTGTAAAAGACTACTACGATCTCTTGTCCCCACTATGGGACAAATTGGCTATGCTCAAACCCAAATGGGAATGCAATAGAGATTAGGCAAAAACAAATTGAGAAATAGAATATTTTCTCTTTCTTGCTTGGGCTTAGCTCGAAGTTCAATCGAGGTCCTCTCTCCTTCATAGAACCATCGTGTCTCTTATTAGTGAGGCACTGCCGAAGTATGCCATAAATAAATTCTAATAAAGTATACGAAAATACAAAACAAGAGCCTCCAAGGGCTTATAAGAACATAAATACAAAATGCACATGCACAAGTCCACTGAAGGACAAAACAAATAGCCAACATAGGCAATACAAACAACCACTATGAGCAATACAATGCACCAATGCACAAGAGCAAGAACAACAATAACAATAATAATATTTTATTCATAATAAAACTTACCAAGGAGTTAGAATGCTTAAAAAAGCATTAGACATACAAAGGGGATTGGCCCCTATTTATAATACATGAAAGAAGAAGGAAACAAAAATAAAGAAATAAAAAATGCAAAGTTAACCCCTACTTGGATGACACCTATTATAATGTGAAGGGGTATTTTAGTTACATAAAGAACATAAAATATAACTATATATATAGTTATATATCTTAATAGAAACAAGACTTAATGGATGAGAAAGTTCTTGTCCTGTCAAGACCTGACAATAATGTGAGGACATATAGACCTTTTCATTTCGAGAAACGATATAATGGAGGTAAAAGAAAAATTGTTTGCCACCATTGCAATGAATGGGGGCACATAAAACTGGAATGTCCCAAACTAAAACAAAAGGTGGCCTTGGTGAATAAATACACTTCCAAAAGAGAGGAGACAAGCAAAAGAGGGAGCAACCCTAAAGATTTGTCAATCGTTCAATTGGCAGATACACTTCAACAATATATAAAGGCCATTCTACCTACTTCCGGTGCCGCTGTGTCATCCTCTTCTCCTTTCGGTAAGTCCTCTTGGATATTGGACTCGGGAGCCTCATTTCACATGACACCAAACATGTCCTTACTTTCTGATTGCACCACTTCATATTTTTCATGTGTTTCTACCGATGATGGAACCTCTTTAAATGTCAAAAGTATAGAAAATTTAAAGAGTTTTATAAAAGATTCAAAAACTATTTTGTCCCGAATGGTAGACTTATTCCAAAACTACACTTAAATATTTTCTCGGTTTCTTAAATATCGGATTATGAGTGTAAGGTCTTCTTCTCATCTAAGGCTTGTTGGGTGCAGAATCTCCAATCAGGGAAGTTGATTAGGCAAGGCTATAAAAGAGGCGACCTCTACTATACGAATTTTCTTTGTCTACCAAGCAAATCTTTTTGTAACTATGCCCAAGAAATAAACTTGGTTCTTTGGTATAAAAGATTAGGACACTCAAGTATATCCAAATTGTCACTTTTGTTAAGTATATATATATATATATATATATATATATATATATATATATATATATACCAAAATACCCATTAGGGGTATTTTGGTCATTTCAGCTGTAATAGGCATCAGCCCATTAGGGGCTGACCACCTTTTGATATTTTTTATTTTTTATTTTCTTTTGTACTTTTCTTTTTTGTGAAATGATGGGGCAGCTCCAACTAGCTGTTGGAGCTGAGCTGTTCCCTTGTGGCCTTTTACATTATAAATAGGCCTCTAAGGCCTTTGTATTCTTAACACTCTAAAAGAGTATTTCCTATGCAATAACAATAATACTTTTGACCCTTGTGAGGGTGCTGTGGCTTAATCAATCAAGTGTTTCTCTTGATTGAGTGTGTTCTTGCAAGTCTATAAGTGACATCTCTTTGGATTTGATCCATTTCATTATATGGTATCAGATATTTGGTGCTCTTGCAGTATTATATATTCAGATACTAACAAGAGGAGGCTTGTGAGCTTGGTGGAGCATTAGATTGTGGATCGTTGCATCGGGAAACAAAGAGTTTCTCAATAAATCTTGTATTATCTTTCATTCTTTCTCTCTCTCTTCTTATTGTAAAACTTGGAGAACGGAAGAGAAGTAATCGTCTCCATTCCCGTGCGACTCAATGATACAAATTATGTGATATCGGCATCCATATTGAAGCACAAAATATGGGAAAAGGGTCTATGAAGTTTGGTTGATGATATCAAAAGAGAGCATAAACTTGAGAATAAAAAGGAAGTTTCTCTTCAAGAAGAGGTGACTAAAGCCGTCTTCGATTATGAAAAGAAATTAAAAGAGTAGAGGATGAGCCATTCCAAGATAATTGGATGGCTCATTAATAGTGTGGACATCCACAAGTGCTCTAACTTAGTGAAATTTAATTTTGCTAGTAATGCATGAAAATATCTTAAAGATATGAATAGTCTCAAGGATATTGCTCACATATGCAATATGCAAAATAAAGTAAAGACTGATCCAGGGAGAGATGGGAATTAGGAAATATTACAATACACTTTCTCTCCTTTGGGATAAATTGGCTCTTCTAGAGTCAAAATGACATTGTCCCCAAGATGTAGAATTTCGTTAAAAGCAAATTAGAACAGAGCATTTCTACCAATTCGTTAATGAGCTTAGACTCAAATTTGAAGGGACCAAGTCAGCTCTCCTTAATAGAGGAGGTGTACCAACCATAGTTGAAACTCTTGAAGAGTTAACTATGGAAGAAAATAGGTTGAAGAAACCATCCACCTCAAAGGATGAAGAATATGTGCTTGCTATGTCAAAGCCCGGTAACCACACTAGGAGTTATAATCCTCATTACTTTGTGAAAAATGAGAATGAAAGAAACTTCAATGACTATGGAAGAAGTCAAAGTGATAAAAAAGTTGATCATGAATACAAAAAGGATGGCAAAATCATATGCTACCATTGTTATGAACCGGGACACTGTTAAATTATGTGTCTCAATCTTGTAATACAATACATATTATATATATAATAAGTACTACATATACTATATATATGTATATGTATATGTATATGTATATATAGTACTTGTATATATAAAATATCTATTTTCTCAATATTAGCCATAGGGGTAGTTTAGGTATTTCCTTTTATTTTTACGCATATTCACATTTCGAATATACATGTAATTTCTTTTTTCTTCTTTTCTTTTGTCTTTTTCTTTTTTTTCTTTTTGACTTTGACTTGCCTTGGGGGACCCAACCATGTAGACGTTGGACCCCTCCAACCGTCACAATTGTGACCGTTGGAGGGGCTCCAACGTCTACATGTTGGCCCCTCCAAGGCCTCTTGCATTCTATAAATAAGGGGCTCTCCCCTTTGTATTTTCCATGGTTGCCAGTTGAGGAAGCGGGAGCGGGAAGCGATACGGGAAGCGGGAGCGGGAAACGAGGCACTTTCAAAATTTTAGGAAGCGGGGAAGCGTGGGACCACTTAGGACCGATTCGGGAAGTGTCTCGGAAGCGACCTAGGAAGCGTCTCGGAAGCGACGTAGGAAGCGTCTCGGAAGCGAGGGGGAAGTGAAAAAATAAAAATAAAAAATAAAAAAAATTGAAAAAAACAGGGGAAGCGAGGGGGAAGCATGATGGGAAGCGCACTTCCCATTAAAGGGAAGCACGTCCCCCATTAAAGGGAAACACGTCCCCCATTAAAGGGAAGCGCGCTTCCCAAAAAAGGGGGACGCTTCCCCCCACGCTTCGGGGAAGCGCGCTTCCCCTTTTAGCTAGGCGCTTCCGGTAACCCTGGTATTTTCTATGCTTGTGGGATTATAGCCAAGCTCTTTTAGTGAAACTTATGACTTTTGGGTTCACATTTGTGTATTTGTGAGTTTGTATTGTGCTCTTTGTGCACAAGTGTTCTTGTTGTGCGTGTGTGCTCACATTTGTTTCCAAGAATATTGTAATATTGTCCTTAGTATCTTATTGAAGATACTTTTACATGGTATTAGAACCTCGTTGAAGGAGGATCCTGCGTATCCTCATTTTCGAGTGCCTCGAAAAGCATGCCTTCGGATATTTGAAGATTGAAATGGTGGAGCTTGCTTCTCAAATATTTTGGAAGTATCTTGTGCAAGAAAGAGCTTAAAATTTTGTGTTGGTGCGTATTTCTCCCTCTCTCTTTACTCCTTAATGGGTGAAAAAGAGTCTCATTTTGCTCTCGGCTTTAAGCTAAATGGATCTAATTATCATGTTTGGGCCGGGAACATGGAGGCCCACATAAAGGGGAAGGGTCTATGGGGTTATGTGCAAGACACAATCTCTGAACTGGAACAAAAAATTACCATTGTTAATGGGGGGCAAAATCAAAATTCTCGATGGAGAAGAAAGAACCAAAGCTCTTAAAGAGTATTCAAAAAAGCATGAGGAATGAGAAATGAGGAATTTTAAGATCCTCGCTTGGATTTTTTCCTCCGTAGAAACAAGAATCAATGCAAATATCATCGAATTCAAGAAGGCCTCTCAAGCTTGGGAATATCTTGAGAAGATGTACACGTCTAGAGATTTATCCCATAAATATTATCTTCAAAAGAGGGCGCTAACGCTTCAACAAGGAGAGATGTCTATAAGAGAATACTTTGCCGAGCTCTCTTCCATTTGGGACGAGCTTGCTATGCTCGAACCAAAATGGAATGGAGAAGCAATAGAGCTTCGCCACAAATAATTGGAAGAAGATAGGTTCTTCAACTTTTTGAATGGGCTTAGACCCGAATTTGAACAAATCCGGTCTTCCCTTTTATCCGCTTTCACTTCCGCTTCTCTTGAAGATGTAATTACTAAACTTAGTGGGGAAGAGACTCGCATGGGGATTAGCAAGAACCATCTAAGTGTTCTTGCTACTCCTCATATTGAAGAAAATGAAGGTGCTAATGCCGTATCAAGACCGGGGAGTAATTTAAAGTTCTACAAGCCTCCTCATTTCAAGAATCAAAACTCAAGTGGTCAAGGAGTGAAGAAAGACTATAGCAAGCTTACATGTCATTTTTGTAAAGAACCGGGGCACATTAAACCAATATGCCCTAAATGAAAGAAAATTCTTGCTATGGCCATGACATCTCAACCGGAGGAACGACCATCAACATCAAATGGGTCTCTTTCTCTTCATCAAATTGTGGAAGCTTTGCAACCTTTCCTCAAGAGAGGAACTTCTGGAGCCGCTATGTCTACCTCCTCTCCTTTCGGTAAGATATCTTGGCTTTTAGATTCCGACGCATCTTTTCATATGACCCCAAGTATTTGTTACCTTTTCGAATTTTCTAAAAATTTTATTCCATCTTTTGTCTCAACGACGGATGGAACACCTATTGAAATTAAAAGAATTGGAAATTTTGAAAAACAAGATTTTTTTATCCCCAAAATCCGTCTTATACCTAAACTAAATTAAAATTTACTTTCGGTCTCTCAACTCTCGGATCATAGCTGCGATATAAAATTCACTTCTAATAAATGTTGGATTCAAGATCGCCAGTCTGGGAGATTGATTGGGGAAGGCTCTAGGAGAGGCGACATCTACTACATTGACTTTCTTCAAGTCCCCAAGAATCAATTTTGTAATGTTGTTCAAAACAAAGATATTCATATATGGCATAAGAGACTGAGACATCCCAACATTGTTAAAATCTCTTATTTGCTTTTTGTTAAACATCTTTGTAAAGGAGATTTTGTTTATAATGATTGTATTCTTGGAAAAATGAAAAGTCTACCTTTTTCTCAAAGATCCATGTTTTCAACAAAACCCTTTGAAATTGTTCATTCTAATGTATGGGGTCCCGCTCCTGTAATATCTAAAGGCGGATTCTCTTATTATGTTATTTTCGTGGATAATTTCACTAGGTTTTGTTGGATATACTTTCTTTAACATAAACATGAAGTTTTTTCAATATTTAAAACATTTCATATGATGATTTTAAATCAATTTAATGGAAGTTTAAAAATTCTTATGTCTGACTCTGGTGGTGAATATCTTTTAAATGAATTCAAGAGTTATCTTGAAAGTTATGGTATTCTCCATCAGAAATCTTGTCCAAAAACCCCGCAACAAAATGAGTTAGCCGAACGGAAGCATAGGCATATTATAGAAACTACTAGAACCTTGCTTATTTCGCAAAACATTCCAAAGAAACTCTGGCCTGAAGCCGCCCTTACCTCGGTATATCTCATAAATAGACTGCCATCGAAAAATTTGAGCAAAATTTTTCCTTTTGAAAAGTTATATGAAAAAGAACCTGATTATAGCAGGTTAAGGGTGTTTGGATGTAAGTGCTTTGTCCTTACAGATAAAAATGATAAGCTTTCGCCAAAGGCCATCATTTGTGCCTTTCTTGGGTATTCAGAAACCCATAAGGGTTTTCGGTGTTATGACATTAAAAATGAAAAACTATATGTTTCCAGAAATGTGAGTTTTTTGGAAAATTTTAGTGGTTTTCAAAAGTCCCGAATCACATAATGAAAATGTTGACTATTCTTTTTTATTTTAACTATTAGCCAAAGATGATGATTCTAGTGATGATGAATCAAATCAGAATGACTCAAGTGATATTGATATTGAGGAAATCTCCTCACAACAACCTATCAATGAAGGACCATCTAGAGATCCCATCACCTATATTCATAGAGATAGAAGCACCTTTAGAAGTGCTCTTGAAAGATATGATAGTCAGACTCTTCCTCATGAAGAGGAAAATCTTCGTAGAACCGAAAGACATAGAAAAGCTCCATCTAGGTTGATATTGTATGACTCCTTTCACCCAGATATAGAGCCTGTCTTAGTGCTATTCATTCTTATGTAGAACCTAGACACTTTGCGGAAGCTAGTAAAAGTCTTGAATGGATAGTTGCGATGAAAAATGAACTCAAAGCTCTAAAAAAGGCTAAGACATGGGAATTTCAAGATCTTCCTAAGAGTAAGAAAACAATAGGGTGTAGATGGGTTTTTAAGGTTAAAACTAAGAATGATGGATCTCTTAAGAGATATAAGGCTCAATTAGTTGCCAAGGGTTATAGTCAAGAGTATGAGATTGACTATAAAGAAACTTTCGCACCTGTGGCCCAAATGGTCACTGTTCGATGTCTCATCACTGTTGCATCCATTAACAACTGAAACATCTATCAAATGGATGTTCAGAATGCCTTCCTGAATGGTGATTTGAATGAGGAAGTTTATATGGATGCTCCACCTGGAATGGAGACTCCCAAAGGGAAAGTGTTTCGTCTTAAGAAAACACTCTATGGCCTAAAGCAAGCCCCTAAGCAGAGTTGTCAGTCGAGGAAGCGGGAGCGGGAAGCGATACGGGAAGCGGAAGCGAGGCACTTCTAAAATTTTAGGAAGTGGGAAGCGCGGGTCGACTTAGGAGCGAACCAGGAAGCGTCTCAGAAGCGACCTAGGAAGTGAAGAAGGAAGCGACATAGGATTCGAGTGAGAAGCGAAAGGGAAGCAAATAAGAATCGAAAGAGAAGCGAAAATGTAATTATAATATTATATATTTTTATTTTATCAAAAAATAAGATTTATGTCATCATTAACAAAATAAAACATGTATCTAAGACAATAAATAATATAAGTTGTAATTATCTAACAAATGCATTATATTGCAACCGTCAAACATTTAAAAAATCATACATCAAGAGAAGATCATAATTCGCATTCTTGTTGTAACCATTTAACAAATGCATGCAAGCTCTAAATACTGCATTAAGAAAATAATTAAATTTGATTAAAAAGTGTATATTTTTCAACTAAAGAATCAAATGACTTGTTATTTGATGTTGTGATTGTTGTAAATCTTGTCATCTCTGCAACATAGAAAATGAGAAATCAATAAACTCAAAGATTACATAGAGATATGGTTAAATTTTTAAGCTATAAATTTCTAAACTGTAAATTATAAGCTACAAAATTCTAAACTTTAAACTTAAAATTAACATAATCCACTACTTCACTTCATCATGCAAGATTCAAAATAAAAGTACATATCAAACCAACAAAATATTACAAGACCATGACAAAAAAGTAATATAGAAGTTTTTAAGTTAGACTACTCCAACTACATCATCAAAAAAATAATTAATAATTCAAGAGTTTATTAATCTGTCATCTTTCTCTTCCCCTTCAAGTCAGCAATAGATCGCGAACTTTCTGCATCATCACGTGTTTTTTGTCCTCCACAACCATGTCTTCCGCTCCTTTCCTCATTTCCTATAATGAATACGTTAAAAAATTAAAATGTTCAAAAACCATAATTTAAAATATAAAAAACACAATATCAACATACCTTGCCTAGGTCTCCTGCTAAAGAAACGATCAATCCGACCTTGAGGAACTGATAGTCGCTCTTATATATCTGCACTTCTATTAGCTTTGTTGGATTGATTTGTATCCTCTTCAACTTCATTTGTACGTATAATTATTGGAGGTAATGGAGCTCTTGTTTGTGCATCTTTGAGTTTGGATTTGGAAATAGTGCTTGATTGTTGTGCACTATCATCCAAATCTCTCCAACGCATGTCCTCTAATCTCAACGTATTTTCTTCTACAATAGGAAGTTCTGGATTGATATCTCATTTTCGACTAGGTTCTTCTTTGTAGCGATTGTTGTACCTTTTTATAACAAGAATATAAAATATGAATGGTAATAAATAATCAATGATAGAAAAAGAGAAAAAAAATACCAAAACAAAAGTACAATATAATTTAATCATACCTGTCAATCAATCGAAGATTGGAATGAATATACACTAAGGTATCAACACGATCTTCATTGAGCCTATTTCTTTTAACGTTGTGAATATAACTATAGGTGCTCCACACTCTTTCTGCAGAAGATGTGCTAATAGGTTGAGATAAAACCCTTAATGGCTAATGCTCTCAAGTCAGGTGTATCACCACCATAAAAACGCCACCAATTAAGCACCGACATTGTAGGATTCAGTGCATCTATTATTAGTGCATTTCAGCTAAATCTTCCACTTCTTGATGCAAAAGCCATAAGTTGTGACCTATAAAGTGTAGATAGCTTTTTCATTTCCAACAAATATCACTTCAAGCGCGAGCATTGCACCGTCTAAGATATCATTATCTTTTTCTGCAAAAAAAATGTTTAATAACTATAACAAGAAAATGCAAATGAAATAATAAAATAATTAAATCATTAAACTTTAAACTTTATTAAATAGATAGAATAAAATTTTTACCAGGAGAAACTCGTTTGACCCCTCCAGCTGTTGGGATCTTGAGATACTCCGACTTGTAATATTTTGGAGTAAGCATGTGGGCTAGACTATGGAGAAGCACATTCATTCTATTACATCTATTTGAGACAATCTTATGAATCTTTTCATACAAATCTGGTTGTTTTTTTAGATTGTCTTTGATTTCCCCCAACATGTTGTCCATGCCTTCATACACTTCACCAATTATAGGGCCTTCCTGATCACAAAATGTAATAATCTTATATATGGGTTTTGTAATCAATAATTATAAACGTACAGAATCCCAATATTCATCATCAAGAACAATTGTTTCTGTTGCAACATCCCTTTTTTTCATAGTTTCATCCGTGCATGATTGCTTCCACTCGCTCCATCTATCTGAAATTACTGTGAGCCTGAAGCTCTCCCTCACATCAAGCAAGCGCTTCAAAGTAGTATAATGTGAAGCAAACCTTGTTTTTGCAATATTTATTAACTCTAATTTTTTATTGCTTCTAAAGATTGCTAGTGCCTTTGAATGATTTGTAATATACTTCACAATTTCTTTACTCTGCAAATATGTTTCTCCCAACCAATGAAACTCATGTGCCAAATCCTTAAAGATCAAATTAAGTGTGTGCACAACACAAGATGACCAAAAAATATACTTATACGTTTGTTTTAATTCTTCACCTGCTAATTTGCAATTTGTTGCATTGTCTGTAATCACTTGCACTACATTAGAAGGCCCCACAAGTCTAAATCCCGTCTTCTAAAACTCAGCAATGTTTGCAGCTGACTGTTGCACATTAGAAAAATCGCTTGCATATAAGAACATCGAGCCAAAACAGTTTGAGGTAAGTATATTTATCAAGTGTTTGTTCTTGATATTTGTCCAACCGTCTGAGACAATGAAAACTCCAAACTCCTCAAACTTTTCTCGAAATTCATTTAACTCTCTGTGAACACACTCTTTCTCACTGTCAAGCAACGTTGTTCACGCTTTTTCATATGGTGGGGGTTTATATCCAGGCACTTTACTAACTGCAGATATCATTTCTTTTCAATATGGTGATCGAAGCACATTGAAAGGTATGCCATTTGCACACAAAAATCTGATAATTTTGTGATCTACATCATCTCTTTCTACCTTTTTAAAGGTATCACAAATATCAACTGTTTTTCGACTTCCACTAGATGATGTAGTCATACTAATAGGCTTTTTCGGATTATCAATTCTTGATCTTCTCAACTCAAATGCACTTGATGAAACCTCCACTCAGCGAACTTGCCTCTTAATTTTTTTTGCCAATTCTGCATTTTTTACAACTACAGGGCAAAAGGCAATCCCAACACTTTGTCCCTTTGAAGATCCCATAAGATGTGCAAAAACTCGAGTATATGACCCATGATAAATATTTTTGCTGTGCCTGCACATAAAAACTTGGGTTCCACCTTGCTTTCCTTGCCCACTCTTCTTTTGTTTCAATACATGGCACTATAGCACTGTTCTTTTATGCATGTTAGGTGGTTCATCATCTTGGTCATCTTCAGAATAGTAGTCATTCAAGTCATATTCTTCTTCATCTTCCTCGTCAAAACAATTTTCATTTCTGTCCTCAAACTGATATGGACAATCAGAAGACCTCTTGCCCTTTCTTGCATTGTCCTTCCCAACACCACTAGACGATTCATGCTCCAAATTGTACAAAGAATCATCATCGTCATCATAATTATTGTGATCATAGCTTGTGATGGTCATTAATGAAGCAAAGAGCAGACAAATATACCTGCATCATAAAAGTACATGAATCAACCTAAAACACTTTAAAATTTTAAATAAGCATCATTCATAAAGATGAAAGATCTATCTATAATATACTATGATGAAGCAGACAAAGAGAAAAAGAAAGGAAGTTCTTTCAAAAGATTGCATTTATGAAAAATTGTTAAACAAAGACAACATCACAATGAAGAAAGACAAAATTCAAATTGACACTGAATGAGAATTGGGTGAGGTAAATGTAATCTGAGACAAAAATATGCATTTCAGATTCTCAACTCTCAAGTCTCAATAGATTAAGACCATTAAAACGTATATGGTTGTCTTTATACTGAGACAAGTTCACAAGGACAAATGGATGACAATAAAAAAGAATGTAGATAACAAAAGAGCTCGATTATGCAGCACATCAAGTACCAATTCTTACTACCCATGGACAAGTTACCTTCAGCCTAATACTTGTAGTAATTATTTTGAAGTCATTTTTATTCTAAACACAGAAAGTGAAAACTCAAATGGCTCAACAAATACATTTTTGCTAATCTAGAAATCTAGACACACTAAAAACCTAAGTAGTGGTCATCATTTAGAGTGAATAACTCCATGTAATAGGGAAAGAATTCAACTTTTGAAATTTCAAGAGTCAAAAGAATTATCTTCACCACATGGAATCAGCCTAAAACAAAAAACAAACTATTATTAACAGCAAAGGATGCAGAGTGAAGAACACAAATCAATGAAATCATTGCTCTCATAATTTATCAATTACTAAAACAAAAAAATAAACATCATTTGGACCCAACCCAACCCACTATGCCTCTTAAATACCTAGTTTGGGTTGGATCCATAAGAATCCAACCCAAACCAAAAGCCTCCACCAAACCATCCTCTCACCTACTCGGTTTGGGTTGGACCCATAAGGATCCAACCCCAAACCACTCTAACCCCCATTTATACCCAATCTCAGTTGGTTGGAATCCACCCATACAATAAGGAACCCACCACCATCTATAACCCCCACTCTCTGTGTAGCCCAGTCCTGCCTCCCAGTCCGGTTAAAAAATAATAATTTAAAAGCTCAGTCCTAGCCCAGTCCGATTCCATATGAAATAGATTTTTATCCATTTTTGTAGCCCAGTCCTAGCCCAACCCTGACTGCAGCAACTAGTTTGATTTGTCCATATGAAATAGATTTTTATTAATAATTGTAGCCATTTTTTATTTTATCTCAAAAAAAAAACCGGGGACGCTGCCCCCGAACCCCTATCACGCCAAATTTTTTTTTGCTATACCCCTTTTTGCCCCCCCCCCCCATGAATCCTAGCTACGCCACTGTCGGTGGTGCTCCCTGTTAGAGCCTCCTCCCTCTTTGTGTGTCTCTGTCGAGCTACACACACCCCACTTGCCATGCACAGGTGGTCAAAGGTCCTCCTCTCCCTAGCTCGCAACTGTCAGAACCCAACCACCATCAACTCTTCACGAGCCCTTTGCATCTTTGTGGTCGGATGTCACCCTGCGCCCAATGTGCCCTTGCTTCGTGTTGGGACTGGTCGAGCCCTCCAACCCAACCCTTCTTCTTGCCGTCCCCTTTTCACCAAGGACCCAACAGATCATTCGAGATAGAGAGAGTGAGAGAGCGTGAGAGAAGATAGCGTACCTGAAGGTCCTGAACATCTTCATCGCCGGAAGTCAGTGGAGGCCACCAGAATTTTTTGAGGTCGCCAGAACTCGGAGGTCGCCGAAAACTTGAGAGAGAGAGAGAGAGAGAGAGAGAGAGGAGTCGGATGATACGCGTCTCCCATTATCGGGGTACCCCTTTAAAGGGGGATGCGTACCCCTTTAATAGGAAATGTGTTCCCCTTTAAAGGGGTACGCACTTCCCTTTAAAGGCGGGCATACTTCCTCAATTGAACCTACGCTTCCCCTCGCGTTTCGCGCTTCTGAAGTGCGTCCCGAGGAAGCACGCTTCCCCTATTCTATAGGCGTTTCCGGTAACTTTGCCCCTAAGGCTTGGTATGATAGGTTTAATTCTATGACGTTGGAAAATGGTTTTTCTTCTTGCTTTACTGACACTACTTTGTTTGTTAGAAAATCCAATGCAGGGATTATGATTTTGCTGTTGTATGTGGATGATATGCTCATTACAGGAAGTGATACTAATGGGGTTAAGAATATAAATTCAGTTTTAAAAGATAAATTTGAAATGTCTGATTTGGGTTTTCTAACTTATTTTTTGGGTATTAAAGTAACTTACTCTCATAGAGGATATTTTTTATCTCAAACTAAGCTTGCTTTTGAGATCATTGACAGGTCAGGCATTACAGATGAAAAGGTTTGTGAAACTCCTGTTATAGTAGGAGCAAAAATGAAAATTGATGATGGGGTTGCTCTTTCAGATTCTACCCCTTACAAACAACTTGTAGGGTCTTTGATGTATCTGAGTATTACCAAACCAGATATCTCTCATGCAGTCCATATTGAAAGCCAGTTTCAACATGCACAAACTTCAGTTCACATGCGTGCCATCTTGCGAGTCGTGAGATACATAAAGGGTACTCTAAATAAGGAAGTTTTTCTGTCCTCCTCTTCTGATTTAAAATTAATTGCTTATACTGACTCTGATTGGGGAGGTGACCTAAATAACCGTCACTCCGCCACTGGTTTCTGTGTGTTCTTAGGAGACTCACTGATTTCATGGAGGTGCAAGAAGCAACAAAAAGTTTCGCTTTTCTCAACTGAAGCTGAATACCGTGCCATGACAACTACTACCATAGAAATTGTATGAATCCATCAGTTGCTAGAAGATATGGGGATCACAATAGAAGGGTCCACCAAGTTGTACTGCGACAACAAAAGTGCAATCTACATTGCAAAAAATCACACCTTCCATGAGCGGATTAAACACATCGAGATGGACTGTCACTATCTTCGTGAGGCTTATCTCAAAGGAGTCATTGACCTTCCACATGTCACATCAATTTGCTGATTTCTTCACCAAAAGTATTGTGTGCTCCGCGATTCAACTTTCTTCTTGGCAAACTCTCGGTCATTCTGCCCTAAGTTTGAGGGGGGGTGTTAAATTATG